>NC_140271.1:6885917-7070917 GCF_964030765.1 Micromesistius poutassou | reverse complement strand
AACTGCTTTGAGTCGTAGGCATGTGGGTGTGTAAAAAGTACTTTGAAGGTGGTAAAGAGTGGAATTGAAGCGGTGGGTAAAAGCTAGCTTTTATGTTGCCTGCTTGGCTTCATGTTCTCTTCATGATCTCCAAAAACATGCACACATGAATGCAGGGACACAGACACTTGCAGGGACATACCTGCACGCACTCCGGAGCACACACACATACACATACATTCAGTTATGCACACGGTTATGCACACACACGCACACACACACACACACACACACACACACACACACACACACACACACACACAACGGATAGGGAATGGTTGTTTTCATATATACTGATGACAGGGAGGGGGCAGTAGAGGCAAGCTAAACTCAGTTTCAATGGTCAATAACCATTAGCACTCTCCTATCCTCTCGCTCTTTCTTTCTCTCTCTCCCGACTCTTTTTTCTACCTTATCTCCATTTCAACTGCCAACTGCTATGTTTTATCCTTTCTATAGATTTAGTTATTCTAAAAACTACTTTCATAACCAAGGAGATGTAATGAAGATACCATGAGAAGAATATTGACTTTGATATTCGTCGCCTATTGCCTAACAAAAGGAAATTAAATTAAACTAAATCTCAGCAACATCAATTCCTTTAGAGCTGATGACGATGATACCTTGTCAGCTGGCTGTGAACGTGTTTTGACCCCTCTGTATTATCCAATAAAATCCTTCAAAATCACGTCCCTCCTACGTATTATATTGTGCTTATTAAATGTAACTTGAAAGGAAGGTTCACTCTGAACACCATTTCACAGTTTTTAATGTAGCTGGAAATAACTAATAACTTAATAACGTGTGCTTGTGTATTTTATATACACACACACGTATGCAGTTCCAGTGGGCAGGAAGTCCTATTGAAGGTCTTTGCCATTCTTTCCAAACACACACTTATTGCCCTTGGCTTTTGATGTGAAAGCATCAAAGGTATAACACCTACTGATGTGACAATGGAGGGCAAGGTGACTCCCACACTGACAAACACACGAACACATAGGCTATGTAGTATAATACACACACACACGCACACACACACACACACACACACACACACACACACACACACTCACACCCACCCACACAACCACACATCCACATACACTACACACACACACACACACACACATACACGCAAACATACACATACACCCACTAATACACCCACACACAAACATTGACACATGTGCACATAATGTAGCAAAAACAAGCGCTATCTGTAAATACATTTTTTGTACTGTTTTGTGCTTCCCTTGGGTTAAGGCTCTTCTGCCAATGCAGTCTATCCTTGTTTTTAACAGTGTTTCTAACAATGGATCCAAATCAGCATGCACCAAATCAGATGCAAATCAGCACCAAATCAGATGCTAGAGAGAGAGAGAGAGAGAGAGAGAGAGAGAGAGAGAGAGAGAGAGAGAGAGAGAGAGAGAGAGAGAGAGAGAGCGAGAGAGAGAGAGAGAGAGAGAGAGAGAGAGAGAGAGAGAGAGAGAGAGAGAGAGCGCGAGCTCTATAGCTAACTGAACTTGCATTAAATGTGGGCAGGGATAAAGTGTGTGTCTGCAATACAAAGTCATGCAAAGATGTATAGACACAATAAACGTAATACACATGAATAAATCTTCAATTTGTTTTACCAGATTTTTTTTTTTTTTTTTTTTGAGCTCTGGACTGCAGAGTCATCCCTTATAACCGGCTTAAAGACAACCTGTTCAATACATTGTGTCCTTCTTCAAAAAATGTAGACTAAGAATTGTTAGCCATTAGCATGCTACATCCAGAAAACCTCCATCTTCCCAAAGAGGCCGAGGCGCAGTGCCTCACAGAGTGGCAGATGGACCGGGTAAAGACTGGCAGTGGGAGACCCCTCTCCAACCAGATTTTGGTTGGAATTTGTTTTATTCTAAATAAAATATTCACATGCATTACGGAACCTCTATTCAATAACACGCAAGTTTAAGCAAGCACTCCGATTGGTCAATTCCCATTCTCGAGCGTGTTTAAATGCCTGATGAAAGAACGGACAAAAAGATTGTGCCTAATTACAGAAAGTATCGCTAAGCTAACTAGCCGAAACTACTTTCATGAGCCTAGTTTCCATAACAACGTTCAACTGACCAAGAGTCGGCTATCGTTACTATAGGAATTATCTTCTGATGGAGATGAACTCAGGCAGAAAGCTTTTGAGGGCAAATTAACCCACAATATGAAAATATTTTACAATATTGTTGATAATGAAGATGGTTTGTGTTATTGAATCGCAATCTTACACTCAATGGCGTACCAATAATGACATTCAAGAAGCCATTGAGTGTAAGATTGCTTAATTTCATTCAACCATCGCAAAAAAAATCACTATGTAAGGGACAATGTACAACAAGCCTGGAATTATCACAAAATAAACCCAACACAGGGTGACGCAGGACCCCATGCTAAGCGGAGTTGAATTATTCTGTATATTACATAAATATAATAACAACAATGAAAAAAAAAGATTGCTTCCACTAATAAAATATAGTCCCTCAGATTCAACAGTTTGTAATAGTGTCCACAGCAACGGACTGTTTGACCACTGAATACCATAATAGACCGATCAGAATCGATTATTCATCATAGCTGTGTAATAATCACTAATTAAAACACAGAATTTTTATATTATCTTAAATTTTAGTTCCTTGATGCTAAAGGGGTATGTCCATGTGTGACATTAGCACTGTTTGTGTGTATGTGTGTGTGGTGTGTGTGTGTGTCTGTGTGTGTTTGTATATAAATGTGAGTGTATGACATTTTTTCTTTCCTTCTGTCCGACTGTTGCTTTCAACACCATACATTCTCTCAATCTGTCATCTACCCTCCCGCTTGTTCCTTTCTCCCTCCCTCCCTCTGATTTTGAATTTGTCTCACTTATTCCCCCAAGAGAGAGCGAGAGCGAGAGATAGAGACAGACGCAGAAGCCGTTCTCACATATGTCCTCTGTCTTTTCTCCGCATTTGTGGATCAGGAGGTTCTACCGTGAGGGTCATTCACACTTATTCACACTTGATGCCCCATATGTGGACATCGGTGTCACTCAGTCATCAGTAGAATCTCCGGCTGGTCTAGGGGGGCGGGCTTGCAAGGGGCGGGATATGACGTAGGGTCTCGGTTTGTTTTGGTTTGACCACACACAGCACGGAGGCAGAACAGGCAGAACTCATTGCGATCATCTTAAATGTTGCTGCAGCGATGCATCATATATTCCGTTTCATCCACAACATCCACATCCATCGATGAAAGAAGCATGAGTTAGAGACAAATAGAAGAAATGACGAGGAAGAAAGGCATCGCGACTGACTGCGTTACCGGAGGAAGAGAGCAGCTTTTTTGGCTTCATTTCACATCTAACAAACACTGGGACAAATGTAGTTGATTTCTGTTTTTAACTGAGAAAACATGGAGTGGAAGGACGGGACCCAATAATGTTCAGCTAACTGTTGTCAGTAATAAGTGTTACGAGAGTTAGCGCATGTGTGTGCGCGAGAATGGCAGTGTGTGTGTGTGAGTGGACGAGCGAGGAGAGCGAGCGGTAGCGTGTGTCAGTTTAGTGAAGTAATGAACGAGTCCAGTTGTGTCTGTGCAAACGTGTACTGTAAAGTTAGTGAAACTAAGAATAAAGTACCCAGCCTGTCAAGAATCGGTGGCCGCTTCATTCCGACCATATTCAAACCTATAAGCAGACCCACTGCTGGTCAAAGTGAAGGGTGTTACCCCTGAGAGAACATCGGCCCTGGAGGGAACATCTACCCTGTGCTCCTCGACTACGGTCTGGGAGCCGACAGCAGGAAAGGTGTAACATAATAATAAAAAACTTTCTATATACGCGTGCAGCTGTGAACTCATGTATTGTAATTTATTGTATGATGTGTACTTTGAGGGTTATGATAAGACCTATCATTTAGCGTTCACCACGAATGACTCATGACTGAAAAGCAGTGCCACATTTAAAGATTTTTTAAACCATTCAGTGAACAAAAGGCAATAGGCTGATATCGTTTAGAGTGTGGGTGCCACTCAATGACATGCAAACGTAGACTGAAGCGTCATCAACACACCCACTCACATATAAGGTAATTAACATTTCCGCCGGCTAAAATACTACCTCAGGAGTAGTCTTTTTTTCAGGATATGTCATTCACATATATGGCCCGTTGGGAGAATAGCGGGTTGTACGTCCATATGTGAAAGCAGCTAGAGAGAGAGAGAGTGAGAGAGACAGAGAAAGAGAAAGAGAAAGAGAAAGAGAGAGAAAGGGAAGTCCAATAGTGTCAATAGTATATGGTCTACAGAATCCTAAATAGACGTTTAATTAAGAAGTCTTTTTGTTATGTTTTCCCATTGATTAACACAATTACAGCCACTTCACCGGCCGGCTCCCCCCTGGAGAGGAGATGGCGAAAGCGATGCAAGAGGAGACAGAAGAAAGGCAAACGCGGAGGTTGGCTAAGATGCCTTACAGGCCCACTCTTCCAACTCTCCTCTTGGCGAACGTGGACAATAAAATGGATCATATATAGCTGATGAGGTCTGTGCACCGTGACGTGATGGAAGCCTGTGTTTATGTGTTTACGGAGACATGACTGACCAACAGCATCCTGGACTCGCTGTAGAATTCTTGTGAAAGGAGGAAAGAAGAAAGGTAGTGGAGTCTGTGTGTACATCAATGATGCTTGGTGTCGGGACGATGTTGTGGTATGTAAACACAGTTATAATCATAAACACCGCTGGCAGAGTTTATGATTGTAAAGTGCCGTCCTTTCTATCAACCAAGAGAGATAAAAGCGATGCGGCTTGTTGCTATGTATATCCCTCCCACTTCCAACAATGCTGATAGAATCAAGGCACTTTGGGAACTTTATAACGCCATCGGTGAGCAACAGACAGCCCACCCAGACGGCTTTTTTATCATCGCTGGGGATTTTAATCACGCAAATCTCAAGACTGTTGTCCCCCAATTCCACCAACACGTGAACTTTCCCACAAGAGAAAGTAACACTCTGGACTTGGTTTACACCTCACTGAAAGGTGCTTATCAGGCCCCGTCCACACAGGTGAAAACAATCTTTTCCCCTCCGTTTTCCTTTGATGCGTTTCAGGAATATCTCCGTAAAGACGGACTCATTATGAAAACGTATCGAGCTGTAGAAACGCTGTAGTACATATTCAAGGCAACTGTGTGGCACTGGTTCTCCACAAAAAAAAAGTTGAGCGCATCAAGCCTGCGCGCATCAAGCCTGCACGCTGTATACAAACATGCAGTCGAGGAGGAGAAAGCAGTTGTTAAACCTTTTAGATTGAGCAGAAATACTTTTTAATGTAGGGTTAGTAATTAAATGTACCAAGGGGCTGTATTTAAAGCTACAAAAATAATACAAATCTAATAAAAAATATTAATAATTCAACACAACTCGCCCAGCCGGTGGGGGGGGGGACGTCATTGTTTGCATTTCAGGCGTCCACACGAATCCTAACACGAAAACGCATGGGTCAGTTTTTATCTTATCCACCCTGGGACCTGGTTTCATAAAAGTGCGTTTTCGGGCACCAAAAACGCCGGATCCGTCTGGACGGTCAGCCCAAACGCACGAGACGTGCACAAGCGTTTTCACCAAAAAATCTGTTCCGGGCTAACCAGAAGTCATGGCTGACAGGAGAGGTCCACGGGCTACTGAGGGCCAGGAACACCGCCTTCAGAGCTGGGGACGCAGCCTGCCTGTCCCTGTCCCGTGCCATGAAGAAGGCCAAACACAGCTACACCTCGAAAATAACCGGACACCAGACAGCAGAGATGCGCGGAGCCTGTGGCGTGGGATCCAGACCATCACGGACTGGAAACCCTTCGCCACAGACCTGTGACAGCAACACCTCTCTGCTGAATGACCTCAACAGAAAAAGTCAGAGAATCGACTATAAGAAGAATATTGTTACATTATTTCTTAAACAATGATATCTAAAAAATTATTAATCTGAAGGAATATATTGCTCTCTTACAAAATGTGTGTTTTCCATTGCAAAAGCCAGGCACGAGCGATGAGTAATGACTGAGCGATGAGTAATAATGGGTTGATTATGTGCGACGCGGCAAACAAAACTAACAGTGGCTTACATTTTTCAGAAAAAGAAAAAACCCTTCCTCACCTCCCCCGTCGGTGGGCCAAAGTGCACATAATATTGCTCATATGTTTATGCATATGGACATTGTTTCCGCATCGCAAGATGACTACTTTGGAGTGAATGGCTATCTAACTGTACTCTATTCTACTCTGCAATTTTCTCTTCTTGATATTTACCCACAGGTGGTGTTATTTCTTCCCCTAAGTGCCTTGTCCCTGATTCTCCTGCTCCTCCTCCCTAATTGACTGGCAATCATACTGGTTGATGAACCCCTGGGACTACTGCTTGGTGGGGTTGTCGGCTGGGCCTCTACTTTCATTGTAGCACTTGAAAGTCACAGAAAGTACCATAGAAGAGCAATGGAATTACAGCCGGCGTAATGGGAGCGTTCTTCCACACGCAATCTTGTGTAAGTGAACCATGGCTCACCCGCTTGCTCTCAGCATACATATGAGAAAGGTATAAGAATCATCTTAGTGGATTCTCGCTCTTCGTTGACAATGGGCACCACTTGTGTGAGAGAGGGCCTCTGGAAATTGTGAAAAATATTTTTGATATATGTCTGTTGTATGTATGGCCCTAACTGCTTGTCATTGACAGAAAGGAATCCAGGAACCAAATCTGTGTTTGAAAGAGCACTACGTTACACTACATTGCATTTCGTTACATTACATACTGCATGTATGCAGTTACAGCAAAATTCTCACAGTGAAACAGCATAATTTGATTAGGTTTGACATACATCAAACTGAATAAACCAATTTAATGACAGATGTCAAATTTAATCCGCGGGGGGACAATTTTACATATTGATTGTGTAATCTCTGACAAATCCACAACAAAATGATGTCCTGCTGTCCTTCCACTGTGTGCGTCATTACTTAATTAAATAATAACAAAACAGAATCATTACTTAATTAATTAATTAACTTAATTAAAGAATAATATGGAAAAAAAAATTCACACTTATTCACACTTGATGCCCGATATGCGGACATCGGAAATATTTTTAAACCATTCAGCGAATAAAAGGCAACAGGCTGATTATCGTTTAGGGTGGCACTCAATGACATGCAAATGCAGACCAAAGCGTCTTCAACACACCGCTTTAGAAAATACTCAAATGGTGTGAAATGCCGACATTCTACTGCTAATTCACATACACACATAAGGTAATTAACATTTCCGCCAGCTAAAATTTTTTTTTCAGGATGCCCAATGTCAGGATATGTCGTTCACATATACGGCCCATTGGGAGAAAAGCGGGCTAATAGCGGGCTGTACGTATATGTGTGAAAGCAGCTATTGATTATATTTATGTGTAATACACTGGATGTGTTTTGGGCAGTGGTAGTGGTTAGGGAGCTTGACTCCCAGCCACAAGGTTCTGAGCTCAAACCCCAATGTAACCAGTCTACCTGCGCCTTTTGGCAAGACACCTTTACCCCTACACCTGTTCTGAAATAACATGTATCTGAATTCACTGAACGGTGCTTTGGATAAAAGCAGGATAAAAATACGACTAAATAGTAGAAGTAGACTTCAAGGTAAGGTTATCTCAACAGACTCTTTTTGCACATGGTTCAAAATCTATCATCCTGATGGATAGTGATTTGCAGCATTATTTGACACTATTTTATGCTATAGCATCAATGCACTAGAAATCGTTTTGTTTTGCATGTGACTAAAAAACAGCTCATGACCATGTATAATACCAATGTCTTAAATCTGTTGTAATTCTTCATCTCCCATACTGTTTCCCAATTCAACTTCTTCCCTCCCTTCCCATTCTTCTGCACCTCCTCACTTGCTATCCTCCTATTGTCGTCTCTCTCTCTTGTCCCCTTTCATCATCGACAACAGCTCTTAATCTAGCCACGCTTCTCCACCACATTTACATTTTTTGTGTTCATCTCATGGTGGATTAAACCTTCAATGTGATCGCAGGCTGCAATCCTACACAGGTGGAAACACTCCACAACCGTCAGTGTTAAGTGATGATTTATGCAGAAAACATGTGCGGCGAAAAACATGTGCGGCAGACGTAACGTGTAACCCCAGTGTTATATACACATGTGGAGAAATTTTGTTAATTGTGAACGTCAGCAAGGATTTGCTGCTCTTTATTCAAAGTCTGTATGTATGTAATGTAATGTAATGTGTAATGTAAAAATCATAAAGTGATGACATGACAAATTGGGCTCTGATTGGCTGTCTGACTAGTGGAAAATATTGTCTTGACCAGGAAGAAATAGTCACGCATTTATAAGAAGCACTCTGTACTTTACTCTGTCCTGTATCTGTATCTGTACGGCTCTGATATATATAGAGCAGTACAGATACCCACACCATCGTAGTGGTATTGCGAGTCAATAATGCTCGTTCAACACTTTTAAGTGTTGAAGTGTTCTGATTCCTATTTATTTTAATTCAAGAGGTATTAGATGTCCTGAGGAAGACACAGTTAGTGATGGTTTAGTGACTGACTAAAACTGATGGCACTTAGTTCCCATGGTACCATACAGTTGGAAAAGTGGTATAGGATTTATCTGGTTTTTTTTTAACTATCTAATCTGAATCAAAGCATCTACCTGTTCAGTCAATATGTACTGTATGTCAACGAACACGCCACAACCGTGAGGGTGTTTAAAGACGATAACCGATATTTATTAAATGTTTGAATTTGTCTTACCAACAACCAATGGGAATCCTATATGTCCTATGTATCAAAATACCCGAGGGAAAGTTAATACCGAAAATATACTTTACAGGCAGTTTATTCAGCAGTGTCAAGAAGGAATACATATACTGTACACCAACAGGAATGAGGATTCCCAGGATTTCTTCCCTGACCAGCTGTCCCTGTCCGTCATGCATACACACACACTGAAAACTGAAAGATGTGCAAATGGCTTTCCCATGGCATTTTTTATATTCTGAAATATGCTATATGAAGTACTGACACTAGTAAGAAAACAATTACATTAACACAGAGCATGATGCAGTCGAAAGAATCTATTCATATCAGGGGTCTCAAACTAATTTTCAGCCCGGGCCATATAAGCATTATTGTTGCCCTCAAAGGGCCGGTTGTAACTGTAAGACTATATCATTTAACTTTTTCTTAAGATATTGTTAAATAACTGTCTCTGAGTTTGATTATTATTTATTCAAGTGTACAAATATACATTGCATACTTGTACATACATTTACATAAATGTTAAAATATATGTAAGAAAGTTAAGAAACACACATTACTCCATCAATCAAAGATCAAACTGTTCAAGTGAATAAAAAATACAAAAATTATCAAACGTAAGTTATTACATCAACTTTACTAAGCTCAAAAACCGCGCTCATACCCAGCCACCTTAATTCTGTATGGCACGGCACATCTCCATACTCCAAGACCATCTATTTCAAAAACTGTTGGAACTGGCTGTGATCCAGGCCACAAGCCTGAATCACTGCAATATAATGACCAGATGATCGTGGTCATTATATCATCCAGTTCCAGAACCATTCCACACAGGGCTTCTTGGTGGAGAATGCAATTATAGGTTTTCAGAGGTGTGTGGCAGAACTTTTGTCGACCAGCCCTGAAAAAGTCTTGGTAGCTTTCATCCCCTTACCTTTGATAAGGATCTGAAACACTTCCCCCCATCCTTGTTTCTTACTATGTGCGTTAATAGTCTTGTGCTATGTCAAACATGTCTTTCTGCCCATACAGAAAATCGATGGGTATTAAGTACAGTTTCTCACTCACTTTTTTTGTCTCTCTGTCTTTCTCACAGACACAAATCCTCCCATCCAGCCCCCACTGTCTCACTTACAACTACCATACACCTACCCCCATTATTCAGAACCACATGCAGGCTAAGGCTGATGAATAATCAAGTCAATTTCAAAGACAAAAAAACATGACCAAATATTCCTCGGGCTACATCATAAGCTCACTCCTAAATTTATAATTGTTTTAATTCATTCTGGGTCTTTGTTCATTTTTGTCTCTCAAATGCATCAGATCCAGGAATAACGGTTGAACAGAGTTAAGTTAGAATGAACAATGAGAGAAAAAACCCTTTTACAGGGTGATAGTTCAGCTCTGCTGGCAGCATCAGCACAAATTGGCAGCGGAGAGGGTTGTGAAACATGCTTAAAAAACGATTCTCACAGAGCCTTATTTGAAAAATGTCTTTGCTGACAGGTTCCACAAGAAATAGCCTTAAAGGAATATCTTTTTAAGAGCCCTCCAACCTTCACGACAAAAAATGTTAACATTTTCAGTAAAATGTCCTGAGTCCTACAGCTATTGACAAGATTATGGAAAAATTATGGATCAGACAAAAAACTAAAACTCTTTCATCTTCTCTGGACAATTTCGCAAACCAAGAGATGATATCTTCATATCTTTTAATCTATCTTTTAATTTATAATTTATACTGTTTATACCATCTATTTTGTTTGCCCTATTTGTTGTTTGTTCTGTTTGTCTTGTCTTCTCCTTACTTTTAGCATTTTGTTTACCATTTTCCCTTAGCGTCTACTGTTATTTGTATTAGTACTTTGTATTCTTATTGTATTGTATTGTATTTATTTTTATCCTGTGTTTTTCCACTGCTGCTGGGCTATTGCAACAAACTAATTTCTCCTACGGGGGATTAATAAAGTTGTATTGTATTGTATCATACCACAGCCTGGGAGGTGGGGAGTGGTGGGTGTGAGCGAGGTAGTGGTCTCCCTTGATCGGGTTTCATGATATGAGACCTGGCTACTTTCAGCCCTGCCTCCATCCTACCGCCCCCTGACAATAAGCCAAGGTTATTCAGTCCGTATCGATACACAATGGTCACATTCTCCTCGTGCAGCGCCTCTGATCCTCCCATCCTTCCTCGCCCGTCCATGTCTACCTGCCTACAGCTGAGGTGGGAGGCGGGCTGAAGGGATTTATGGCGGGCGGGTGAGGAGTAAGGAGGGGGTCACAGGAAGCCTAATTGCCACCCTGCGTGGGAGAGGCTTGGTCAGGCGAAGGTCTGGGGGACCACAGGGATCGTACTCACCCCTTGCATGCACCCTAACAAAGGGGTCTCTCTCTTTCTCTCCGTGTTCGATGCCAGGAACTGTTGTGTCTTTATTCGGCTTGCAGGGGGTCCCCCGGGTGAACTGTGATTAATCTACCTGGGAAAGGTCATATTTAATGACACCAGAATAGCCATGAAGGGCAGCAAATTGCACTTGCATGTCTTGTGTTTAAGGGACCTTGACGTAGTGGGTAAAGTGATAACCTGCAACATTTTGCATTCCCCAAAGCACTTAGCAGCACAGTGGTCTCAGTCTGAATTATTTATTTGAATTTGTTTAGTATTTTCTAAAGCGTAGTCCAGAGGAGCCTGAAACGTCATCTGTCAGTGTAATCTCTAGGCCCATTCCCCTCCTTAACGCTGCAACATTGACCATTCAATGAGCTGTCTCACCCAACATCTTACAAAAAACAGAACACAACAACAACATCCAGGCCACATAAAATCACAAGTATGTTCTATGAATGTATTATTATGGGATACAGGAGTTTGTTTACTCAACCTGTTAATTCTCCTGGTTTTGGTTTGCTATTGTTGGTTCTGCTTTCTCCGTTCCATTATTAGAAGAAGATAATATAGTATTTAGTTCCTTTCCTCCATTGTACAGAGCTTGAGTTACTGTTGCTAATTATAAGCCGTGATCACAGATATTAAATTAAGTGGTTGACGTTAACATTTATCCTCCCCCCTGTTAAAATGCTGTGATTAAGAAAACACTCTGAGTTGGAGAGGAACCACCTGTGACCACACACATAGCGCTCCACGGCACTGGCAGGGTTTGTATCTCCATAAAAAGAAATTGCTCCCTTGGAATGTCTAAATTTTTGTCTCATCGTGAGACACATGCATCAGACACGCACGGAAAGTATGGGAATTCCCCATGAGAGGATGCACTCAAGTGGTTGGATAGTACACCTAAACCACATACCAGACAAAATGATCAAATTAAGACAGAGAGAAAAGAGTGAGAGACACACAGAATTTCTAGAGCTGCATTTTCTTTTAACTTGACAAGAGTCCAGCACATTATTTGGCTCTACCACTCTCAATATAGAAAATCTGCAAAAGTAGAACACTGTAGTTCACTTTGATTATTATTATTTTTTTATGTTATTTTGTTGTGTTGTGATGTTATCAGTTCAGATTTCAAATCCCACCAGGCGCTCAAAACTGATGCACACTTAGTGACCTCTCATATCTGAGTTACATAACAACTGCAAGCAAACCTTCTCAAACAGAGACACTCACACACACACACATCTCTGTCACACCCCGCCATATGTCTTTCTGTATAACTAATGTGATATATGGTGCATTGTTAAAGCTAAAAATATGTTGCCATGTTAAATATTAACATGGGCAACACAATCTTTTTAGTCTTTCAGAAACACTTTTTGCATTGTAGGGACAATGCAATGTGTGCGATGTGGGGACTTGTGTAAAACGGGGATTGGTGTAAAACAGAGACCCGTGCGATGTGGGGACTATGTGTGTGTGGGGACCTTTGGTATGTGTGTATCCTATGTGTTGTGGGATACCCATGGCTCAGCCGGCGTCTTCTGAGGGTTAAGACTTTGCAGTGAGGGGGGCGAGAGAGGGGATCTAAAAATACAGAAACACAACGACGGCTCCGAACTGAGGGACAAGCTTACGATTATTACTGGCTCACTGCATCCAACAAACAGGCAGAAAGACGGAGCATGAAAATAAGGAAAGAGGTGCAATAGTGTTGGTGGTGGAGTGGTGGTGCTTGAGAAAGAAAGTGAAAGAAAGAGACAGAGAGAGAGAAAGGGAGACAGAGAATTTATGGCAGATAAAGGGGCAAGTGGGATACAGTGTGAATGACAGAGCGAGTGATAAATATGACCCGTTTGAAATTATATGAATATTGAATATGCATAGATTAGCACCGGTGAGTAGCAGTGTTGGCATATGTAACAAGGTAGCAGGTTGCTACTGAAAAAAACATTTTTCAGAAGCGTAGCTCTTTATTAACAACTTTAACAAGTATAATGCTTATGTGATGCCACCGCCACACAAGGACCTGTATATTGGACCGTATGACGGCCATACGAGGGCAACATCACACACCAATCTGGTGACTTGTAGCAGACACGCAAGCATAGGAGTTTCCTGTGTGTCACACACACACATATAGATGAACATGCACACACTCAAGACACCTTTTGTTATTATGTGGAGCACATAACAAAGATGCAGTATAGCTTGGATGTTGTTAACCACTTTTGCCATGTTGCTGTAGTAGAGCTTGCTACATGTCTTTGGGGAGTAGCTTCAGCGTACTGAAGCTTAATTTAATTTAGGGTAACTGGTAGCTTAGCTCACTACACTTTCCAAGTAGCTTGCCTACTGGTTAGTAGCCTCTGAGGTTTAAAGTATGTGTATATTGAGTACAGTTGACTATGTGTTCAAATGAACCCCTTTCCCTTAAAATCCATAATAAAAATAGTACACACACAACAACAAATAAACATACACATGAACAAACTACAAAATCACCAGACGACTTGTTTGATATGCAACATCAAAGTGGAGCAGCATGATCTGTTGGGGAAACAAGCTTAGCAGGGCAACTAAATACTAAGCATAAATACAAGCTGATGAGACTGCTACGCCTTAGAGAGATAGAAAGGAGGGAGGGAGAGAGAGAGACAGAGGAAGAGAGAGAGAGAGAGAGAGAGAGAGAGAGAGAGAGAGAGAGAGAGAGAGAGAGAGAGAGAGAGAGAGAGAGAGAGAGAGAGAGAGAGAGAGAGAGAGAGAGAGAGAGAGAGAGATAAAGAAGCAGCTTTAGAAGTGAAATCCTTGACTGCATTAGAAATCAGCTTAGGAACCAAATCCAACTAAAGTGTGTTCTGGTGAAAAGGTCCCAGAAACCTTGAGCCGTTGACCTCGTCCTTCGGTCTGTATGTCTTTCTGTCTATCTGCCTGTCCTCCGGTCCGTTGTTCTGTCTGTCTGTCTTTTTATCATTCTGAATGACCTTTTGCTGTCTGTCTGTTGACTGTCTGTCTGCTGACTTTAGAAGCACATGACATGACATGGGGAACACAGAGCTGGTCTCATTCTGTACAGACAGAACGAGAGCAAGACTGACAGCAAAAGAGACTAGAGTGGAAGGAAGAGACCAAGTGAGATAGGGGGAGAAAGGACAGAGTAGGGGAGGTAGAAAATAGTGTTTCCGTTGCCGAGATCCAGGTTAAACTCAGGTTAAATTATGGAAGAGTTGCACTCTACACAATCAACCACTTGCAATAAAACACGGCCAGTGCCACACTCATGAGGCACCAAAGAAGTCTCTTCCTTTTTCTTTATTTGTATGTATATATCTATAAAAAGAACTGAGCATTGATTTTTAAGTTTTCCTGAGTAAGATCCCTTTGTGAGTCTGTCAACTGCTCTCTCTCATCCTGTTTCTCTCTCGTTTCGCCTCTATTGCGCTGCACTTTTTTCCCCTTTTTTTCAGTTCAGTTTAGCCCCCTCCCCCCACTTTCCCCCTCATTGATATATTTTTTAATTTCAAGCGACTGTATCTTCATCTCCAAATTAAAGGCCCACTATGCTTTCTCTGCTTTGCCTGCCCAGAGAATCGGCCCGCCAATGAGACAATGAACTACGTCTGTGCGAGTGCCACGTGTGTGTGTGTGTGTGTGTGTGTGTCAATACACACACTGTAACGCAAGTGTTGTACACTTCTTTGTTATTTGGATAACTGTTCTGCTGTTGGTGTTATGGCACATAACACACAACACAATAAGGCAAGCTTGCATTTAGTGAAAAGACTAGACTGCGTCGGGTTCTCTGACGTCTCTGGTATTTCCACAACGAGACTCGTAGTGGCGGTTATCTCAGCCATGGTTAAGAAGGAATTGGGGGAAAGGAACTTTGGCTTTGAATCCCTGAAGTACATGAACTGCGACATGGAGGAGAATGCCCGCGATTGTCTCTGTTATGTGGAGCACATAACAAAGATACAGTATAGCTTGGATGTTGTTAACCACTTTTGCCATGTTGCTGTAGTAGAGCTTGCTACATGTCTTTGGGGAGTAGGAGCCCCGCTGCCCGCTACCGAGGCACCACCGCCTGCTGCCCGCTGCCGAGGCACAACCGCCTCAGCAGCGGGAAGTGGGTGGTGGTGCCTCTGCCCGCTGCCCGCTGCCGAGGCACCACCGCCCGCTGCCCGCTGCCGAGGCGGTGGTGCTCCAGTGGGAGACCGCGGTGAACAATCCCTTTCTTCTCCATGTCGCGGGTCTACTTCAGATTGATGTGGAAGTGGAAGTACCCGACCCAGTTGTTTGAGATTCATAATATCGTCTGGAGGCGCACACAGATTTTGGCTGTGATAATATATATTATATGATATAGATATCTATGTATAATATGATTATTATTATTATGATTATTTAGATATAGAGCTCCAGGACTCCCGCCGGAGCACCCGGAGTGTTCTAGAATATTTACAGAACACAGCCAAAAGCTGTGTGCGCCTCGCCATTGCAATACATCCACTGTAAACACTAGTGCATGGTACCGTGGCCGCAAGCTGCTCAGGGCCACACCCCCACCCTCCACCTTGACCCGCCTCCTCGTTTGTGGAGAGTTCATTGTGGGACTGGCTTGTAGTGGCTGTAACTCTGCACCAAGGCTGAATTTCTTAAACGTCTTCAAGTACTGTATTAGGGGCCCACTACCACCTATATTAAAGCATCCATAAAATAGCATGCCATGGGATCTTTAACAATTCCAATGTTTACTGTTTACAATCGTTTAAAACCCAATAAGATATCAGATATACTTGTTATACTTGTTCTTGCACTAGTTATATTCAATCAAAACTTTTTAATCGCCAACAACAGACGTTTCGGGCCGTGCGCCCTTCTTCAGCGTATAATGGCGATTGCCCCCATTAGTGGTAGGTGTGCCCTATATAGCCTAGGGTGTTCACCTTTGACCTGTACCTTTTTCCAACAGGGGAAGTACAAATGTACTAACTAAATGTATTAACAATGTTTTCTCAACAAACGTACATATAATAATAATAATAATAATAATAAAGAATAAAAATGAACATAAAACATAGAAAATAGAAATTAGAAGAAGAAAAGTTAGAAAAGTTATCAGAACAACCAGAACAACAGAACAACATCAGCCTATGTTTATATCATACATATCATCCACATTTAAATCCAGTTACAGAAAACAGTTAAGAATCAATTCTTCATTCATGCCATTAGGAATAACCGTGCCCAGGTAGTGAATCCAGAATGCTTCTCTCTGTAGTAAAAGTTTATCTCTATCACCACCCCTGCGTGGCATTTGCACCACCTCAATACACATGAACTGTAGTTGTCTGACGTCATGTTTTGCGCTATTGAAATGTCTTGCCCCCGATGATTTCTCATTCTGATCCTCATTCGGATTTCACTTTAGCAAGTACGCCACATACTTAGTATTACAAGTAATTCTGCCTCTAACGCGAATAGTTCTATCTAGAGTGGTGTGCTTAAAAGTCTTGCCTTTCATCATAGCGTAACAATGAATACAATTATGGCACAGGAAATTACCGCTAGGAATATGTGAAAGAAAATGTGAGTGTGTGGTGGCAGGGACATCCGATTTCACTAAGACATCACGTAGATTGGGAGATCTTTTATAAAAGTGCCTAGGTGGACTAGTGAAGCAGGCTGAGATCTGAGGATCCGTCTCTAGGATATGCCAGTGTTTCCTCACTATGCGTTTTAAAGGTTCAGCAATAGGACTGTACGTAGACACCAACGCCACGCTCTGTTGGGCGGGGTTTCTCTGTTTAGGCTGTAATAAATCTGCTCGTTGTACTTGTCTTACTTTGTTAAGATGTGCTTGTAGTGTATGGTCCTTGTATCCCCTATGCCTAAAACCCTCGCATAAGTTTTTTGCGTGTTCAAAATTCAAAATTCAAAATTCAAAATTGTCTTCTGAAGCGCAAATACGTTTTGCCTGTGTCAATTGGCTATATGGCAAGCTTCGTTTTAAACAGGGTAAATGATAACTGCTGTAATGTAGAAAGGTGTTTCTGTCTGTGTCTTTCTTGTATAAGTTCAGTCTCCAAACCAGTACCCGTTTTCTTCACCATAACATCCAAAAAAGAAATTCTCTCCTTGTCATAATCCAGGGTAAATTTAATAGACCTCATTTTAGTGTTCATATAATCATGGAACTATTTTAAGAGATCCAGGCTGCCACTCCAAATTCCAAAAAACAAATCATCAATATATCTCCAGTAATATTTAAATATATATAAACCATGAATAAGGATTATTGTTGAAAACAAAATCAAACTCAATTTTCCCCATAAACAAATTAGCATAGTTTGGGGCCATAGGTGAACCCATGGCTGAACCCCTGAGCTGGAGATAATATTCATCCTGAAACTTAAAGTAAAAACAAAAAAAAAAAGTAAAGACATCTCTGGTTAAACATAACAAAAAATCTGTGCTAGGATCTTGAATGGGTCTTTGCATTAAATAATATTGCATAGCCTCTATCCCATCCTCGTGAGGTATACTAGGGTATAGACTGGACACATCCATTGTGCCCAATAAATCATCAGAATCCACCTGACAAACACTCAATTTATCATCGGTGGCAAGACATTTCAATAGCGCAAAACATGACGTCAGACAACTACAGTTCATGGGTATTGAGGTGGTGCAAATGCCACGCAGGGGTGGTGATAGAGATAAACTTTTACTACAGAGAGAAGCATTCTGGATTCACTACCTGGGCACAGTTATTCCTAATGGCATGAATGAAGAATTGATTATTAACTGTTTTCTGTAACTGGATTAAAATGTGGATGATATGTATGATATCAACATAGGCTGATGTTGTTCTGGTTGTTCTGATAACTTTTCAAACTTTTCTTCTTTTCATTTCTATTTTCTATGTTTTATGTTTATTTTTATTCTTTATTATTATTATTATTATTATTATTATTATTATTATTATTATTATTATTATATGTACGTACAGTATGTTGAGAAAACATTGTTAATTGGGTTGCTTAAATTTGATACTTCCCCTGTTGGAAAAAGGTACAGGTCAAAGGTGAACACCCTAGGCTATATAGGGCACACCTACCACTAATGGGTGAAATCGCCATTATACGCTGAAGAAGGCCGCACGGCCCAAAACGTCCGTTGTTGGCGATTAAAAAGTTTTGATTGAATATAACTGAGAGTGCTGTCCTTGCTTTCTTTTTTGTATATAAGATATTTGCACCACCTTTCTTTCAGTTGTTCAATCAATATTAATTAATTAATTAATATATTCGATATTGAAAAAAATGCAAGTGACAGTGCTTCATAGTTTGTTTTTTTGCCTTAATTGTGTAGCCTCTTCTTGAGGGTTCTCTGGATTAAGGTTTCCTCATGACACTTGTACCCGCACAAGTTCGGATGTGGGTGGGAGCTGGGGCAAGTAGGCCGAACCATCTTGGGTCATCAAGCCTTATAACGATCTTGCAAGGAAGGCCTGTTCCACTTCTTAGCCTCGTGGGAGGATGGCCGTCTGGATGTCAGAGATGTAGGAGTACAGTTAATGGAGGTTCACGTCTCCTAAACGCAACAGTTCTGTTCCCGACGAATATGTGCCAACTAGCAGCTCTCGTGCAGGATACTGCATTATATGGCCAGCCGGACATATCACATGATATAGGCTACATTCTTAGAAAAATCTGAGGCATTCAATTGGCGATCTAGTGATCTAAATAAACAACAAGAACCTGAGTTTGGGGATTTAGCCTGTATCTGGGGGACGAGACAGACGAACAGCAAAACAACCATGGAAACCAAACGTGTTTGGTAGCGAGTACGCAAGCTAGAAACATACAGGGCTCACAACAAAACGGTCGAGCAAACACATATTTACAGAGACTATCAACATCTAGAAAGCCACAATACAAAGAAAAACAAATAGAACAAAGTTCACCTAAGGGTACTTGGGTACAATTTCAAGAGCAACACGACCAAGTCGGCATCCGATTTGCAGTCTTCAGTTCACGCCGTTCCTGAAAAGCTTCCCCAACGTTTACTTGTGTCTGGCTTCTCTGTCTCCCTTTTTCTCTTCTTCTGTTCCCCCGACATTGGGTTTCTCTGTCTCTTTATAGTCGGCTGATCCATGATGAATGTAACAATCCCTTCGCTCCCTGTGTTTATATCTAGCCGGTTCCATGTTTGTGGGTGTGCAGTGCCATAAAGCAATTCGTTACTTCGCGAGACCCGAGACTCCCGTGCGAGTTGGCGGCGGGTCGCCACCACAAACTTGCATTTTCCCTTTCTCCGCCCAGATGCGCCAGGGGGAGTCGAAATAGCCACCAATCGACCCATAAAGTGTTATAGAACCATCACAATGACTCTTAACCTGAACAATTAAGGTAAATTAAGCTAAAAAAGTTGCATAGTTCCTCTTTAATCGTAAACTCTGTCTTTAATTCCTCACGATGCTCAGTCTCTCTGTGGCAGTCTTGGATTCGTTATGTTTGTTTTTCTTCACCCTATGTCAATATTTTTCTCTCGTTCTGTCTATCTCCATCACTCCTTCTGAGGCCTAATTGGTTGGCCACTTCTGTGTATGTACACATCAAGGCTTGCATCATATACAGACAAACATACTCACACATAGAAATGGATCCATGTGTAAAGTTTGAATGATCGTAAGAAACAGCGATCCACCACACTTGGACACAGACCTGGCCAGGACAAATGAACACAATTTGGATCATTTTTATTTTCTCTGCTTTGTTCTCTATCTGCATCGGTTAGAACAATGAGGGCTCTTCAGGAGGTTCCATGCCATTGATTTTCAGAGCCAGGCCTGACTAATCGATGCTTGATGATCCCTAGGCTCTGGCATACCTCTCTGGTTGAATTGCTTCCCTGTCTCTCCAAGGGGTGGGGGGTGGGGGGGGGGGAAGGGTAGCTGGTGCAAGTGAGTGTGTCTTCAGGGTATGAGCGAGTGAACCTCATCTGACAACGGTCCTGTCAAGTGACCCATTCAGGAAGTGTCTCGCTTGACGAATTAACAAAATTGCAAGGGGGGTGAAATGGTCACACACACTGAAGTGTGAAAGACAGTAATAGTCCGGCATGACGCAGGGGAGGCTTTTATGTGGGACATCTCAGTCAAACAACAATAAAGTTTCAAGGCTTGAACTGACTCAGTCGGTCGCCAAAAATTAAAAAATATAACATTTGGACCCGTTGAAAGGCAGTTCGAGGCTCTTAGTTACTCCATCACCACAGCAACCACAAGGGTTAGAGTACTACGCCACCACGTGCACATACGTACAAAGTCATCAGCCCTAATCCGTTGTATCCTATGTTTTTTATGTATGTGTACCTACCTTAATGAATAAAACAGAATATATACAACATATATTTTCGATTTGTCATTTGGATCACAGCAGACCATTGCACGCCTCAGATGACAAGCCCTATGCACATTAATCTCACATATTATCATCATACGATCCTCATCAGCTCTCCTGGGATAAACTATGAAGCTGAACACTGCCTTTTTCTTTGACCAAACACAAACAGATCAAAGACATCTCCATCGCCTTGCAGCACTTTCCAGTAATAAGCACCTTCACCTGTCCATTGAAATCATCAATATTTCATAAATATCAACAACCCAGAGTGATAGAAAGAAATTGGAGGTTCAAAAGTCTTGATGGACACATGGTTGATGGCTCAAGATAGTTGTGCAGTGTCACTCAAACTATCTCACTCAACTCGCTGAGTTGACTCAATGACAAAATAAGTGCTTTACAATGAAATGTGTGTAAAAACAGCTATTTATTTAGCAAACAAAAGGTGACAGAGACCATTCTGTCACCTTATGTTGACCAAATTAGTTCTTTAGCCTATTAATATACGGAGCAGAACGATTTCAGGAAAAGATCTAATTGCGATTTTTCTGGTAGATATTGCGATTTCGATTTGATCCACGATTTTCTTCAAATCAAGCTTCAGTGCAATATTCAAAATGAACAGTAATATTTACAAACATGACATCATACCATTAAAACATTACATGCCATTACTCTAATGCAAGAATGAAAACTAAAGGTAAGAATTGATTTCAAATGTATTTATTAAGAAACATGCATGTAAACTAAAGTCCTTGACCAACAGCAGTTGTTACAACTGAAGAACTAAAAGAGCCATCTTTGACTGTCTTAACTAGTAGAGCAAAAAATCCTTAATTTTGTCAAGTTAAAAGAGTTAAACAAAATACAAAATAAACTTTACAGTAAATGAAATTGAAAAGTAATGGTAATAAAATAAACTCTTACTAAAATAAAATGACCCTACCTCTTGCCTTCTGAAAAATATGTCAGACATAATAGGTGGGCTATGGCTCAGCAGCACCCAAATATTGCACATCTATTCTGTAAACCAGGGGTGTCAAACTCTAACTGTACAGTGGGCCAAAATAAAAGTCTTGGACAAGTCGCGGGCCGGAGTTGTTGACGGGGGGGTTACCGCGCCAAGACGCGCGTTAACGCTGAAATGTGATATGCCGGCGGGCCAATTGCATTACATTAATTGGGGACATTACATTATAACAGGGTCCGCGGTCAGAATTGTTGACGGGGGGAGACTTTTCACCAGACTTTTTCGTCATGTACTCGTCGTGCAAATGCCTGTGGTGATTTTTCAAGTGCCGGTATAAATAGTTGACAACAGATCTCGGGTCAGTCAGTAACACGGAAGAAACCGCGGCTTTGGCGATCACGAGATCGCGTTGTCTGAAATCTCAATTTCGATCAGAAAACGATAAATCGTTCATGTCACTTCCCGTCTGGACTACTGTAACTCTCTCCTCTTCGGCCTCCCCCTCAAATCGCTCCATAAACTTCAACTGGTCCAGAATTCAGCTGCCCGCATCATTACACAATCCCCCTCCATCCACCACATCACTCCTGTATTCACTTCAAAGTCCTCCTGGTAGCATTCAAGGCCATCCACAACCTCGCCCCCCCTTATCTGTCTGATCTCCTCCATGTCCCCACTCCCTCCCGCTCCCTCAGATCCTCTTCCTCCATACACCTGTCTGTCCCCTCCGCCTGTCTCACTACCATGGGGAGCAGAGCATTCAGCCGCTCTGCTCCTCGTCTGTGGAATTCACTACCACCCCAACTCAGGAACATTGATTCATTCCCCAAGTTCAAGTCACAATTCAAAACACATGTTTCAAACTGCTTATTCCACCTGACGCCAACTGCTCTGTCCAACCAACTCTAAGTGTTCCTTTTTATTGTATATTTTATTGCTTTTGTGTACTCTTGTACGGTGTCCTTGAGTGCCAAGAAAGGCGCCTTCTAAATAAAATGTATTATTATTATTATTATTATACAATTAACATAATGTGGTACATACAAAATCAGACCACTATTTCAATTGGTAAAACCTATGGTCATTAATTTAATTTTTGAGTTGTATTTATCACTTTATTTATCACATTATTATTTATCACAATTATTACGGTCTCATATTGTTGTGATACAAATCATTAGCATTAGAAACGGAAAGGCGGAACCAAAGTGTGGTAGCCAGACTCTATGGTCGAGGGGCATTTCCGTTTCCTCACCAGACGGATTTTGGAAGATGATAAGAGAGTTTCGTTGCTTCGTTCCTTTTACTGATATCAACCTGCTTTTCAGGTTTGTACATTGTGAAAATCACACCAATCACTACATTCATGGGGTCGAGGAACTTTGGGTTGAGTTTGATGTTCGTAATGTTGAGTTATTTAACTTTTGAAAACTTCTTTTGTTTGTTTCGTGCCAAACAGCAATATAGAAAAATGGCAGTTGGCCGTTCACATTGTATATTATTGTGGAAACACACATAGTAGAATATATTTAAGTTTATTTTGGCCCTGAATACCTGACGTACATGTTTAATAATATATTTCATATGATTAAGAGATTGATGATAAGATATTAGTTAGTTATTATTATTAGAGTATAAGAAAAAGGTTTATGTGTTATAGCTAAATGTTTAGTCTGTCTGTTAGGCAGACAAGTCAATCATTGTAGTTAAGGCCGTGGTTTACTGTAAATTCCTAGGTGGTTTATTGTCTTATTGTTTTCTTTGGTGGAACAGTCTTTTAAAATGACTTGTTATTGTGGTTTAAAGCCATGTAATAATTGCACCATGTGAGGTAGTTTACAACAACCAGTAAAGAAGCTGAATACAGGCACAACTAATGTTTGAAGAGGTGTGGAGTATTTATTTGAATGTGAATTAGAATAGAAGAACACATGTGAGCCTCCTTTCTTTATTGCACTTTTTTTTTTTAAATGTTTTATTTGTAACGAGAAACTACAGAGGGACAATTTACATTTTTCCCAGGGAAGAGTTGATATTTATATGTGATATTTGTGAAATAAAGAGACAGATTTTGGAAGATGATAAGAGAGTTTTGTTGCTTCGTTCCTTTTACTGATATCAACCTGCTTTTCAGAAATCCGATAAATCATCTATTTGTTACTACCGTCCTGGCCACTTGGGACCGGTAACAATAACAAAGACAATGTTGCCCTAAGATATCTTTATATACTGGCCTAACCATAACTACATTCAGAAATCAAGCATTAAAAACGATCATGCCTGCCATCACTGCGCTGATTCAAATAGGGGTTCTGCCCACTCATGTTATTCTATTCCATTCTTTTTTAAAACAACATTATTCCAAAGTTGGCTGGAACTAATTTTGTCTTGAAAGTTTAATCGGATTGCAATGCACACAGTAGGACATAGCATGACCATACACAAGTTAATTGTGGGTTTTTAGGCATAAACATTCAGTAAATCAGTTGATATTCTTAATCTGTAAACTAAGAAGTAGACCAATTGACCTTAAGATTGAGGCCTAATCACTGGGTGAAAAGTGGGATTTCCGTCCCGTTGCACGCCCGGAAATTCCTGCAAACCAGACCAATTTTCGGCAGTAAACGACAATTTCCACGTCGCGTCACTTCACGTTTCCGACGGACGCATATCGTCGTATACGGACTCTCTCGCGGAGGCATTCATATGCTAATCTCGCGGATTAGCATATGGATAGCAGCGAAACCGCGCTAGCCAGACGGATTCTCACCCAGGATTGGATGTAAACAAAACGTAAAATCATTTGTGATTGGCTGGCACCCTGGGCCGTTCTTTGCCCTGCCTAAAATTCTTCCCCAGCATTGGATGAAAAGCCTAGTTTTTAAACAGGAAACTCATTCGTGATTGGTTGACAGACATGTCACTCTAGGTCAGCCTGGGTCATTGTACATTTAAACCACACCCCCAACCCACATAAATGTAACCAGCCCCGCTCCTCCTATATCCAATAATATTAATATTAATAAATAATTATTAATATTTAAATTAATAATAATTGTAATTATGACCATCAAGGACATGAATAAATTTACCAGGAGGAAAGGAAAATTTGCCAGGAACATGTTTATTCATAGAAAGATATAACCTTCATCCCTAGGGGAAATTCAGGGTCCAAGTAGCTTAGAGACAGATACATAACATACACATACAACAAGCAGGATTGCAGAAAGGAAATTTCTGGAATACAATCAACAAATAAGAATAAATATACTATACACTAGACAATAAGGATTAAGAAACTAAGAGAAATATACTAAGTAACAGACAAACAAGTTCCACATTAATGTGCTGAGGCAGTATGATAATGGTGACAGGGCAGGGACTAACCCTGTGGTACAGGAGATCTGGTATGATTTGTTGAGGTGCAAATAAGTAAGGCAAGACAGTGCAATTTTAAGTCAGTAGACCAGCATTAAATACTAAAAACTAAAAATGGGTAGCAGCACAGAGATGTATTGTAAACCAGTGTGTGTTAAGGTGCAAAAGGTAAGGCAAGACCGTGCAAGTATGAGTTAGGAGACCAGCATTTGATATTAAATATGGGCTAACTAGAGTAGTTATGTTTACCTATTAGGGGAGGCCTGTGGCAACGTAGCGATGGATTGAAGATATCGACAATAGATAAATAAATATGGCCAATAAAGTGCACAATGTACAATGTAAACATTGGAAGAAAAAATAACAGTCAATAACATGCAATACTAGAGTTTAAAGTGAATTTAGTCCAGGCTGTTGGAGGGAGGGAGAGGCATTGCATGAGGGCTAACATAGCCAGTAGACATTGTAATTAGTGAGGTAAAAAAACTGCAATTTTGCACAGAGCTCTGTGAGCTCCTTGCTGCGGTAGGACGGAGTCCGTACTATCCATCCCGACACCACGCCAACGATGCCATCTTCCTCTTCCGACATCATATCTATGGTGGCGCTCTCCCAAAGGTCTCTCTCATCCTCAGCTAAAACACTGTCTTGCTTCCAGCAGCTGTAAAACAATAAAATAAAGACAATCAGTACTGCACGATGCAATGCGTATGGACAAAACACATCTATTAATGCACCTGAGAAATACTCATTCAGGGTAGAAAAAAACAATGATGGTGCAATGTAATGGTTAACTCATAGCTATAGCAACAGCAACACCTTCTAGTCTATATTGTGATGTGGTATTGACACATCACTAACTGTTGAAAGTTACCAGCCACTGGCTGGTAGCTTATTTATTGTACTGTCCCAATTCAGCATTTGGCCGGTGCTAATTTTAAACCCTGCTCACATTAACCAAAAACAGATCTTATCTAGTCTTACCCTCTTACTTCTCGATAGACTCCGAGCTGAATTCTTTACAGCTTCCGCATGTACTGCAAGGTCTGGTTGCCTGTATCTGCAAGTCCTGCGTACCGTCTCATAATGTCTTGCAGGCAGCTGGGAAACAATTAAATGAGTGGAATGAATAGAAAAAAAACCTTAAGTCACAGTAAAAATTGAACAAGGAAGGAGAAAACAGTTCTGCAGTAAGTTACTTACACAATGTCGTCAGAATCAGCATGTTGTAAATCTGAACATGCAGACAACGCTCTGAGCAAATGTGTAGTCACAGACTCGTTATGAGGAGAGGACAGTCTGCGAAAACAGAATTAACGGTTAAGGTCGGCATCTGAATAAAATACTCCTGACTAATCACTCATACGGCACATAAATCGCTTATCTTAACCCATCTACAAGGCTAGGGTGTAATAAGGTTCTTAACATTTTAAACGAGGAAATGGCAACATACAATGGCGCCGCAATTTTTAATTCAAGACCCATCCGATAAGTCTATCGATGAAAGTGAATCTCAAAATCAACGTATTCAGGATCAGATGCGTACTCCACCATTTTAGCAAACTCCCATCATCTTTCCCCATGTAGGACAAGCGCACTGTCCTCCCTCCGTCCACAAACATTCCAAACATTCTGGCGCCATGTTAAAGCGACCTCCTGCTGAGCTCGGAACGCTACGGTCAGGATAGGCCACGACTTTACCGTAGACTATGGTCATTTTTAAAATATCTAAATCCGATTTACCACCGGAATTCCCCTTTCACGTATCTAGATGAGTACAGCAGAATGAAAGCATTATTGTTTAAATCTTACCCTTGCTCTGGGTCGTAGGGCATATGATTTGTCTCGGCGTTATGAAGTCGACGCACAGCTGCCTGTAAATCACAAGACCAAAACAAACAATTTAATAAAGCAACTTACACTGGTTCTGCTCATGGGTTATTTTACAAGGCTAATTTTAGCTGTTTGGGCTAGGCAGGCTACTTAAAAAAACGCTTTACTTTAAGGCTACTTTTAGCAGAGCTAGCTAGGTAGCTAGCAATCACTGAACATAATCTTACCGCGATCTTCGGACGGTGTACCCGCCTTCTCTTCTTGAGTTAGCGGTAGTGCTGGAGTCTTCCGTACAGACCCTTTTCTCCAAAATGCTGCCATCCGATCCTCCATGGACTGCATCCTTGATTGCGTTATTTTTAATTCAGCAGACATCTGTTGAAAGCCGTCATTGAGCTGCCGAGACAGGCCCGAGATTGCGTTCAACAGCCGCTTCTCTGTGTTCTGCCGACTGGCGGTAGCACTACGGGTTCGCGTCGACGGTTCGCATGCTGAGGAGTTCCAGGAGATAATCCGTAAAAAAGACGGCGACTAGTCATAATAGCAGCTAGAGATCAAAAGTCAAAACCACATGAAACGTGAGAGTACAAGAACTCGTTTTAAAAGTACTCTTGGCCATGTCCTCGCACGTGATTGGACAAAGGGACCTTTGTGGCAAAGCCTGATTAAAACTAATTGTTGAAATGAATTGTTTTGTGTGTCTTTTTAACATAACATTGGCCATTGCTAATGACATACACTACCGTCCAAAAGTTTGGGGTCACCGGTTCATTTCTGCATTGAATTCCATTATATATCAGCTTCATGAAATAATCAACTGGAATGCTCTACGGTCATTATTATTGTACAAATATAAGTCAAGATGTGCTGAACACATATGGGATGGATTCGAGAGTGTTTGTCTTTGATTGTCTAATTCAAGGTGATTTTAGATATGCAGTCATTACAGAAGTTGAATTCTTTAAAATGTCTAAAAATGTAAACATTTCTCAAACAAAGCTTATAATCACACTTAGTTGTGTGCTAAACCATGAAAGAGTAAACAAAGCATTGTGGTTTATATTTTAGGCTCTTTAAAACTGCCAACTTTTATTGTGTTCACACAGAATTTTGCACACTTGGGATTCTCTCAATCACTTTTTAATTAGACATTGGAAATGGTTTGCATGGAACACTAAAATGTTCCCATAGTTGTTGAGCAAATCTTGACTAATTTCTGTGCATTCATAATGTTCATCAGGGGTCGGCAACCCTAGGCATGCGTGCCACCACTGGCACGTGGACGCATAATCATTGGCACACTTGCAATGCGCTACAATGCGGCAGCGTAATCATTACTACCGATTTGTTTTGCACTTTATTCAGTTTTGGGCATTTCCTCCCAGTGCAAATATGTTTAAATGAGTTACTGAAAGCAGTGTTCTGAATTGGGATCAATTAATCGTTTTTAAACCTATGTTGTGAGTAATAGAGAAGAAAATATTTAAAAGATTGTTGCAAGTGGCCTGTATGCATGGCCTTCACATGTTTTTTTGCAAAGCTGTACATGTCTTCAAGATATTGATGTGGATGTTTCCATCATTCTCATATAATGTAATTTACATTTTACATTTCTCACAGTGCAAATCTGTTTTTGAGTTTCTGAAAGCAGTATTTTAAGATGGGATATATGTAATTATAATTTGTAAGCCCATGTTGCAAATATAACAACAAAAAAAAACTTTAAAATGTTGATGCATTGTGATTCTGGTTATAATGGAGTTTAATGCTGAAATGAGCAGGTGACTTAAACTTATGAACTGTAGTGTATTCAGTAATTAATCTAGCATACTTTCATTAAATAAATCAATTTAAGTTAAAATGTAAGAGTATAATTAGGCTATACTGAGCCTAATCTATTTATACCAGAGATTTTCTTAAAGTGAAGTTAATACCTTTGTATAGCTAATTTGCATATGTATAGCTCACAGAATCTGCATTTACATGTTAAAGCTTCCCCTACAATTAGGGGGAGGGGGGCCATGGGGGACGAAACCTGAACTTCTGCGACAATTTCCGGTGCTGTTTTTTGACGGGAATCCCGCTTTTCATGCAGTGAATAAACTCATTCATGGTTGGCTGTCTTTCGTGGGGATGCATCATCCACTCACAGAATGAGTTACGATGAGTTACTTTGCATCAAGTGAGCAGGAGCAATCTGACATTGCATACTATTATCACAAACTATGTGAGGTAATGACTCCTAGGGCCCTATCTTGCTCCCAGCGCAATTGACTTTCTACACTGATGCATGTATCGTTGCTAGTTTGCACCCGGCGCAAAGCTGATTTTCCCCCGAAGCAACCAGGCGCTACTGCACTTGCACCTGGAGAGGCGTGTCGGCGAAAAGCAGAGGCGTGTTCTGGCACAAATGATACTTGGTGCTATTTTACGATCTAAACATTGCGGCAATCCAATTGCGCAACGGTCCGAAAAATTCCTGGTCTAAATGCACTAGCGGATAGCGCAGTTGGTGTTGCTATTTTGACGTGCCATGGTAGGTCGGAACTGCAACATACGCTTACACACACACGTAGGCTATACACAGAACAAACATGCAAACGATTAGCCTGATTTAAATATTATGATGTCAACGATCATATGAGTGAAACTGCATAGAAATAGCATATTCCATAGGTGCTGCATGAATGAACACAGTAGAGTAGGCTATGCCATGCGTTTAAATAATAATAATAATAACAATAATAAACTCAAGCAAAGTATATTCCAGCCTCCCAAAACAAAATCTTGTTTTAAAATCTTGTGTAACAGCTGATACAGCGGTAAGTTATACTTTTAAATCAATGCATCTGCAAACACCGTAGCCTACAGCAAACACATATTTTCTTGACACAGACATCGGTTACAAGCCCATATCTTTCGGGATTGATGAAGATTTGATTGTGAGAAAACAGTTTTACCGCGAGTGAGTGTTTAAAAGAATGAATGAATGCGAGTGATGCTTGGCGTGCGTGTGTGTGCGCACCCATCTGTTTAAACACACGCAAACTAAACACGTAACACATAATACAGTCCATGGCGATGTATATTAACAGGGGGAGACATGCATATTATGAACACAAGTCGATAACGATAATGTATACAATACTGGAAACAAACGATGTTTGTTAATGTATTGCCACATATCATTAAATAGACCCACAGTTGCGGCCACAGGACCGCGTCCGCATATCATATATGTGGTAAGTTGTCTTTGCCGCAATTTACATGACGACTGTCGAGTGTTTCTGTGAATTAGGCATATTATTTGGCCATAAACTGAGCCATTTGAAGTTTGAAGTTCATGTGGTCATGCATCTGTCTCAGCGGAGAATGCAAACGCGCTGTCAAAATATCAACTTGTCAAGTCAAATGCGCTGGCTCTTAAAGGGGATGGGAAATGGCACTCTCATTGGTTTATTGCACGTTACGCCCAAAACACACCTACAGGTTTCAGACCAACCCATTTTAGATTTGTGTCGGGCGCAAAGCTCATTTATCTCGCCGTCATAATAGCAACAGCGCCATAGAACCGCCCACAAAGCTACTTCGACTTTGTGCTTCACGTCTGCGTTTTAGACCGTCTAACTAGGGCCCCTATTGTTTAATTGGTCAGGGTGTGGAGTAGGTACAGCAATCTATCTCCATGTCATCCCACACTCATCCCACGCAGTTGTTTCTTCAACATCTCAATTACATTAATAGGGAGGTCTATTTCTACATCTTAAAACTTTCCTATCCATATAGACAGCCATGCATCACAGAATAGTGTCACAGCCTTAATCGTTTAGTTATTCTTCAGTTTAAGATATACGAAATCATCACACTTTTTTATCATGACATCCTCATTCTACCACAAGCAAACTACAAAACAGTTATCTCCAATGTTTAGGTAACAAATATTCTACCCTTTCCGACTCAAACTCATGCAACACCAAAAGTGCTGCCATTTAATTTACCATTGAAAAGAGCTGTGAAAGCCGACTCCTGCTTTTCGGTCCCAAGGTTTGGACTTATTGAGGGTCTCCATTGTCAGTCATTGCTCTAAAATAATTGGCCTGATGGATGACGCAACTCGCTTTCTCCATGGCTCTGCAAAAACCCATGCTGACAGAGAGATAAATGTTCCAGAGCAGTGTTTCTCAAATGGTGGGTTATGAAAGTTGGTTGTGAACTTGTTCTTAATGGGTCGCGGAGTGTATGGTACAATACTTCTCCTTTTTCATTATTGCTAGAGTAATGTGATTTGAATGCAGGGATGAAAATATGTGTTTATTTATGTTTTAAAAAGGTCATGATGACATTGTGTATGTGTGTTCATTTTTATTTATTTCACCAATAAATTGCTTGGTTTGAATTGTATAAAAGTGGGTCGCACCTTAATGACCATGGGAAGATATGGGTCCCAAGGCCAGCCCAGTTGAGAACCACTGCTTTAGAGAATATTCGCACATTTTAGCTCTAATCACAATTATCAACCATTAGTTAGCATCTATTCCCTAACCAACAAGTATATAGCCCTAACCCATCCCCTGAAATGTATTGTATTTGTGGTTATGAAACAGCCCTCAGCCTAGCCAATGAACTTACAGGCCTCCCGGCTGTACCCTTCAAACACAGGGAAACGCAGAACACCCAGTGCTCGCTAGCTAGCGCTGCATAGCCCTGTCAGATCTGATTCAGTTCATGCAGATGAGATGTGAGGCGGGCCCCGCTTCTCCAGGTTATACCCACGGCATCTCCACACACAATTCACTCACTCTCACACACACACACACACACACACACACACACACACACACACACACACACACACACACACACACACACACACACACACACACACACACACACACTGCAGGATTACTTCTGATCCAGGCCCAGTTGGCATGGCTACTGTTTATCTGTGTGTCCATGATGGTGAAACAACCACATTGGGATATACACAAAAATGCATACACACACACACACACACACACACACACACACACACAGAAGCCAAGTGCCTATATAACATCGCCATACATGGTGAAAGCCCACTAGTTTGGGTAAAACACCTTTTACAGTGATCTAAAACTGGGGGGGAACAAATTAAAAAACAATCTATTTTTGTCTAGTTGAAAATATATTTATATTACAAATTAAAAAGATTTACCAGTAATGGAAGGGAATCATGTTTCTTTGTGTGCAAATATAGGGACCTTTCTAATCATTCCCTTCCCTTTTCAGACCCCGACTGGGGAATGTAATTAGTGAGGCGTTCGTGTTGGTTCCAACTGACGCTGTCAGATGCTTGGCAAGATTAATACCGATCCAGGATGTTCGCTGGCTGCTTGTCAGGTTGGCATGACCACCCACTCCCCTGCCCTTTGACTTCTCACTCTAGCTCATATGGTCTTCTTAACTAGCTCCCTCTGTCTCTCTCTCGTGATCAAAATCTTACTCTGTCTTCATTCTGGCTGTGCCTGTTAATCCTAATCCTGTCTCTGTCTCTGTCTCTCTCTCTTTCTCTCACTCTCTCTCTCTGTCTCCCTGTCTCTCTCTCAGTTTGAGCACCAGTATCATTGGCCCCACTTTTCACTCAGAAAGCAGGAAAGTGACATTTATTACTTCCAACCATTGCATGTTCAAATTATAAGAATGACCAATCTGCGGAAAAAGTAGTAGAGCTACTACTTAAATGTTAATGTTCACTAATGCTGGCTTATACTAAATAGACTTGTTGTTCTTGTTGTCATTGTTGTGGTTGCAACACTAAATATGAGCCAACACTAACCAGCAGTCTGAGGTGAGTTTGGAGTCCTGAATACAAAAGAAAGTGAGTCAGACAACAACATCTTGTCAGACACTTGTCCATAGCACCAGGAAAAAGAGAGTGATGGTTCTGGCAAGCTGTTAGCTTATAAAGTAGTAATTCAATAGAATCAGTGGAATCACCCAAAAATCTGGACAGAACAGAACTACAACAACCAGAATGGTGGCAACATTTGTTCCATGATTGGAACAGCAGGCCTGTGTGTTGCACTCTGACATATAAAGCATGTATTTTTTTCATACACTGTCCTCTCACTGAAAACATTCAGATGATGGTGGTTGTCATCGCCAAATTAAGGACTTTAATCTGAGTATGCACAGAGTCTGTAAGCACTAATGAGAGGAGATCGCGACAGACCAAATAATACGGACCAAATAATAAGTTATAGCGGATTTTGACAGGCTAAATGCGGTACTGTGGCAATGGCTAACATGTAATTTGGAAGCTGGCGCATAATTAAAGTCATAGCAGATTTCGGATGGCTTCAAGGGATAACATTCTTTCTGCTTGAAACGCAGTGAAATTATATGTTGCAGGGGAGTTTTTATGACATTACCATGTTAGAGTTTTATATTTGCTTCAGTGCAATTTAAATTGAATCTACTACTGAAGTAAAGGTAATATATAGAAGCATATCATCCTAATGGATCTACATATCCAAAGTTCTCCCTTTATTATTAGACTGTGGACTGCAGAGTGAATCTATGGATTATTATGTGCAGATGACATCAAACTACAAACTGTATTTTAGTATGTGCATATATTTGATTTAATAGTTGCATATTTACATCATAGTGCAGCGTCAAATAAGAACAAAAAACTGCAGAGAATTATAGCCTCATACTGAAATATAAAAAATCACTGCAAGTAATCCTTGCAGACATGGACACCCACACAGACACACACACACAAACACACAGAAGCATCAGTGTGTGTTTTTCATGGGACATAATGAGTAATTATCCTGCTTTATCTTCAAGAAGTTAAGTCAGTGATTTACCATCAAACAAACATAACAAACCATCGCTCTACTAAAAAGTAAGTCCAACCTTTGGATGGAGCCGCTTAAAACTGCAAGCCCAAAAGATTGAGCCTTGGTTGTGTAATGAAAGTGTAATTGAATCGAAAGTGATTGATGACAAACTATGATGCCTCATCAATCATTTTCAAAGTAAAAGCGCTCCAACATCAAGCATTCTCTACCCCCAGGCTCATAATGACTCTTTAAAGGAAGGTTATGATAATGTGCGTTTAGATGGATACGGTAATACGTTAAGTGGTTTCATGTTGAATGCCACTGCAGGCCAGGACAACGGCAACAATCTGCCTTCATAGGTTATTCAGAATCATAAGTACATCAACTAGCACAAGCATGCATTTATGTGCACGTAATTGCCCACCTATACACACATGGCACATTGGGATATACACAAAAATGCATAGACATGTATGCACATGTGCAAAACACACACACACACACACACACACACACACACACCTTATTCACACACACACACACACACACAAATCCACTAATCCACACACCCTCTCTGAAACAAATATGCACACACACCTTTTCTTTCTCCAGTCCTACTGAGACAAGGTCTCTGCTGCACTAAACACTTCCCAGCAATCAAAGCACACACACACACACACACACACACACATGGCATGGCTACTGTTTATCTGTGTGTCCATGATGGTGAAACAATCAGCTGACAGAAAAGCACCATCCAGGTGGAACAGTTTTTGTGTGTGTCTGAATGTCAATCTTGTTTTTTTCTTTGGTTCTTTTCATTGTAGCTCCCAGTAGACCCAGTTCTCTGGGCCCTGCTAGACTTCATTTTTAATTAAAAGATCGGCCGCTTCATGTTAATTAAAAGGCAGCCAGACAACACCCCTCCCACATACACACACTGTCACTAACTGATCAAGACCAAAGGGGGGGCTTGGGGGATGGAAACAGCACCGACTTCCAGGTAAATGAGATGAGCGCCCGTCCACTAATATATATCTACAGCTCAAGGATCCTTGAGCAAGACGCCCAAACCAAAAACGTCTGTTAAATTACTAAAACAAACATGGAAGGTTTTCAGTTTAAATTAATTATAGAAAATTTAAAAAGACAAATCAAGATATGTAAGAGTAATCGTGAGAGTTGTACGGAGGCGTAGAGCTAGGTGTCAAAACGATGAATGGTCAAAATATCAGATTGTGGTTCCACTTACTTCATGGGCTTGAATAGGGCTTGTCCGTAGTTCTGAAAGGTCATGATCAACTTCAGCTGAGTGCCTCCCGACTTCATGGCTGACGAAAAATCATACGACAAAAAAACACAGGAAAATGACAAACGTAAATTTAGGTAAGAACACACAAAGCCAATAGCTAAACACAAACACACACACTTGCATGGCAGCCCAAATCATTTCTTTGGCAGTATGACCATTGTTTTACAAAAACAGATGGTAGCACGATCTAAAATGCGGACCAATTTGACCACCATTTGGTGTAATCAGAGGGAAATGGGTCAGACAAAGCGCCTCCTGGCATACCTGTACCACGAGAGGGTCTGAAACAGGGAGAGTCAATCAATTAAAATGCTTTGCAGTGTGTGGCAGCATAAAAACATCATAAATATAAAACCCTTTTGTTAGGATTAAATAATAACAATAATGACAATATGATTGTGAGTTATTCTTCCAGTTGTACCAAATCATTCATCATGATTAATTTCACTGGAGATATGAAAATGTTGCATCTGCTCAGAGCTTGTATAATCATCATAGTCTGTTTGGGTCTCAATGTAGATCAAACTGACCAAGAACTTACAGGAACCACATCCATGTCACATCGCACAAGATGACCAATGCCCCCCCCCCCCCCCCCCCTCACTCTGTACTCAGTATTGAACTCCCGTCCCCCAGGAGGGCCTCTGATTCCACCGCCTGGTTCATCATATCTACAGGGCTCATGTGATTCCATCACTCATCTCCGTGACGACAAGCCTAGCGTTCCAGCTTGCCTCCCACTCAGACAATAGAGCCGGCGGTCCCTGTCTCAATGCCTAGTGTTCCTGTCATCATGGACAGGCTTTCAGGGGATTTTCCCCTTTATTACAGAGCATTAACTTGGACAGATTACACAGCACTGCTCAGCTGCCTAACCCCAATATCAACATAAGCCCCCCCCTGTAGCACACTTACTCACTTACTGACTGGCTAGGTCAAACTAACTGACTGATTTACTGTTTGACTGACTGACTTACTTATCGACTGACTGACTGACAGGAGGCTAGGCTGGCTGATCAGGCAAGCAAGCTTGTCTGTCTGTTTTTACTTGTCTCAAAGCTTCTATGTACATAGTTACACTGATCAAGATTCCATTTGATACACACACAGTCTGTTATGAGGGAGGTGCACTTATGGTAGTGAAAGCCTTTGTGTGTACAGGCGTGTGTGTGTGTGTGTGTGTGTGTGTGGGGGGGGGGGGTTATTGCTCCTGAATGTAACAATATCCTGCTACTTTCTGTCCATCAATCCATATATGTATTTATCTATCTCTCCAATAACAGGCACCAATGGTTTAGGAATAACAGATGAGTACGAGCCCATCAAATCCTCTCAGTTGGCTGGCATCATCATTTCGAATCAGCACTCCACAATTCAATCAAATTGTCTTTCTGTTTGCCTGTCTGTCTATCCCTCTTTGATCTGTCTGTCTGTTTGCCTGTGTACGACTTCACGTATGGATGGCAAAAGACTAACATACCTTGATAAATTAATAAATTAATTTAATTTTAAATATTCACTGGGTGTAAAAAGCTCCAGGCGTTTTCATCTTCATCTTCAATGTCACCACCCCACCCTCTCCTTAAGGATGGACACTCCTCCCTACTTACCCTCCTCCTATACCCCTCCCTTCCCCTGTACTGCTCTACCGTACGTATGACTTATGATTCATGATTTATGAGTCTCAGAAAACACTTAGCATAAAAACTGAACAGACAGACAGACACCAGAGAAAAATAAACAGACTGACAGACAGATCTAGAGCAACACAAAAAGGCATGCAGACAGACAGACACAGAGGAAGAAAACAGACATAAAACGTAAAAAGCAAGATAGACAGACAAATAGGTATGGGTGGGGTATGGATTGATGGATGGATGGATAGATAGATAGATAGAATTGCTCAGGGAGAATGATGAAGCATTGTTTAGAGAAGGCTCTTGTTCTGTTCTGCTGAATACATCTTTTTATACTTGCATTAAAAGATAACATATCAGAGTTTTCCGGAGTGGTCAAGTTCAATAATTAACGTGCAATGGACACTTACATTTCCACAACACTATACATTGATAGACAGATAGACAGACAAACAGACAGACATACAGATAGACATGGATAGATAGATAGCGAATAAGAAATAAATGGTTGATTGATGATGGCGGCAAAACTAATTACGATTTGTACTGCATTTTGTACAACATCTATTCCCACTTACGGATTCACCCTGGGTTTCAATTTGCCTGTGCAGATTGACAGCACTTAAAAGGCCCTCCCTGCACACGGACGGATGGCTGATTGATGGGCGGCACAGGTAGACAGGTCCTGAGCAGCCTATCCACCACACCTGGAGACCGGCGGAGATAAGGGCGTGAGGAGTGGTCGCCCAGGCTGCCAGAGAGTGGTGATGGAGAGGGTACTAGCTTGGAAAGGTAATGGTAAGCTAATGGATGGGACGGGCTGGGCTAACCCTCCTTCAGATCGGGAACACGCAGACGAATTAGCGATGAGGCAGCAATAAGCGGGCGGATGTGGTGATGTGGTGGAACATATACGAGGGACTCACACCAGCAGACACACACACACACACACACACACACACACACACACACACACACACAACATGCACACTCATACCCACACACACACTCCAATGCAAAAAAACTCACATAACTGGTTACAAATTAACTTACACTTGGAACGGAAGTAAATGCAAAGCTAATGAGAAATACTGGATGTACATTTTGAACGAAAACACACAGGCACCTCTACATACACACACTAGAATACGTATGAAGTACACATTCCATGGTGATAACCTCAATTTGTTATCAAGGTCCTGATTTCCCTTGCAATGGAACATGATACATATGTTAAAGATGTTTAATTTGTGTGGAGACAAAGTCAGTACTCTTTTAATAACTTATTACTTGATTTAAGAACATGGTAGATATGAGAACAAGGCGCATTCATTTAATATTCCTTTGGATGCATATTCATACCGTCCAGTCCCAATACAAAGAAATACCTTCTGGTGACCAAAACAAATGTTACTACACAGGGTTGTGAACATAAAAGAAAAGGTGTGCTACTCCAACAAGAATGCGGAAACAAAGCAAGACTTCCAGTCTAACAAGGCAAACAAGCCTGACAAGGTTGATTCATTTCCGATTGGTTGACCATCCACCAACACACAGCTAAGGTATCATTTGCAGGCCAATTAATTTCATCTCATTGAAGAAACACACAAACACGCGCGCACACACACACACACACACACACACACACACACACACACACACACACACACACACACACACACACACACACACACACACACACACACACACACACACACACACACACACACAATCCACAACATCTGTTCTCATTAAAAACACCTTCATCATACAGTCTGACTGACTGACTAGACAGGCTTATGTGACTGACTGGCTGACTTGACTCACCCACGCTGGTGATCTTGAGACTGGCCAGGTCCCTGAGCAGGGCATCCAGAGCAAGGCTGTGCCTGGGGAACAGTTGGTAGCGGTTGATCCCGATGTGGAAGCGCAGCCAGTTGGGGTAGGACTCGGCAGTCCCCTCCCCTGTCGGCCGGTACTCATCCTCCTCCGCCACACCCTCCTCGTTGCCATCGTTGTGCCTGGCAGGGGAGCGGGGGTAAAGGTGGTCGTGGTCAGTTCTAGGGTCGGTTAGTGAGTGTGTCTCGTCGTGTCGGTGGACTGATTCTGTCTGAACCATATATTCACTTGATAGGAATGTTATATGAAATAGTCATTTCATGCAACAAGTTCATTGTTGAACAGCCAGGAAATATTGTGACTATAACATTAGGGAAATATATGGAAACCAAATTAGAACGTGCATTAAAAGACAACACGACTACACAATAAACTTCCTCAGGAAGCAGAAGAACAAAGGAACAAACGGATAAGGATACTACATTCAATAAAATATGGATGTACCTCATTACACATGAACAGTCGAGAACATTGACAAGAGACATTGACCTGAATTGACAGAGAGGCCTAAAGGAATCTTATATCACAGTAGCAGCTGATAAAGACAGAAAGGGATGAGATAAAGATGAATGACAGATATTAAGGGAGTGGACTGATTCCAGTGGGATAGATAGCGTTGGACTAAACTGAACGCCATGCCTGTGAATGGCTATTAGGAAGGAGAGGGAGCTTGTTTCTAAAAAAAACGTATAAAAATATAATAATCATCATTGTCATCATTAACCCACAAATACTACCTCTTTCACTATCTACTGAGAATAATAATAATACTACCAGCGCCTATTATATAACAATTAATATTATTATTATATCATTATTATTATTAATATTAATAATAATTATTATTATTATAAGAATAACATCAATAATGATTATTGGTAATATTACGATATAGTATATATAGTAGCCTAAAATAATGCATAAATAATGGCTGAATTTATTCACTGAAATAGTGGTAGACATTGCATTAGATCTAAGCCAATTCGATTTATGCATCATCAATCGATTTTTTGATTGTGTAGTGCACGGGGAGTGATACAAACACATAGTGTCCGGGTGGTATCTGTAGTCTAGATAAATACAGCACAATGGCGCTTGTGCATCTATCACATTTAACTTTAGGTGCTTATATTATGTGTGGTGGTGTGGCTTACCACCCTTGGTTCGCCGCGGCTCGGGGGTAGAACCGTATGTCCGTGTTGACGTTGAACAGGCTGTCATCATCCGTGAGTGGTGGAAGGTCAATCCGATACAAAGGGTGATCGAACAGCGCAAGGAGACGAGACGACACACCGGCCACAGGGACCACCGTCCGGCTCCCGCTGCCAATGAGAGACTTGCGGTCTCCCGCGGTGTCGTCTCGTATGTTCAAAGGTTTCTTCCGCTGAAGAGCATGATCCGCTCCCTCCGCGGCCGCCGTCGCTTTCTCGAGAGAGCGCGAGGAGAGGTTGGAGTTGGGCTCGCTGCTGAAGTCTTGCAGGATCCTCAGCGTGTGCTTGTTAGGCCAGCCCGCCTCGGCCATCGACCGAGCGCGCTGCTTCGCCCAGTTCTGCGTGTCCTCGCTGGGGTTGCCGCTGTGTGCACACTGGCAGCCGCCGTCAGCGCTCTCAGCTCCCACCGCACGTTTCTCCAGCTTGGGCAGCAGGTCTATCATGATGTGCATCGTGCACGCCACCAGAAACACCATCAGTATAAACACCCGGAATTTACGAAACAATATCATTTTGATCATTGTTTTGTGCTTTTTACACACAACAATGCATACGTATTGTTCCCTAGCGCCTGTTAACACACAAGAACACAGAGACACGCTTTACAGCAACGACATCGATTTCTTAATACTGATTCGCGAGGCAAAAGGCAACGACGTTGCTCGATTTATTATTGTCTGTTATCCTTCCACACGTAATCCATGGTATGTCGGCCACTCCGCGCGCACAAAACACAAAGAAACAGTTATATTCGCACGGAATCCTCATCTCTTGCGACAAGGTAGACAAGACACATTGCGATCAGTGGTCCCTTCGCAGGCGAGATGGAACGCTCTTCATTAAATGCGCTATTGAATATAAACCCAATAGCCATGGAGCATGCGGCGAATAATATCTTTAAAAAGGTTATCCTTGATCATCTGTTTTAAAAAAAGACACTGCCATAACTTGTGACACGTTGTGACGAATCATGGGCAAGATTAGAATCTCGATACAAAAAGTGCACCAATTTTTAACCCAGTATGCTAACCAGAGTCTTTCAAAGATTTGTTTTGTTAAACAAGTCTTCGACTTCGTAGTTTAATAACAAAGAAACACGCAGTATTCCTGGATGTCGTCCCTGTCCACCACCTTCATTCGGCCGAGGTCCACGAAGAGCAAAAATCACAAGAGTCTGATTGACAGGTGCAACGGATTCTCGGTATCAGTCGTCCCGCGATCGCCTTGCTTTCCCCAAGACTTCACTTTCCCCCGAAGTGTTATTTCCAGGGGTGGGCGTGTTAAATATTTTTGATCAAACCCCTCGTGAGCCCAGCCTCGTTCCAGCGTCATTCGACAGAGATTGGCTGCGTGTAGTCTACACAGAGCAGACAAGTCGCAGAAGTGATATGAGAAAAAGGCGAGCACCAGCGAGAGAGCAGCTTTGAAATGATTCACCCCTAACACGCCTGCAACTATACGGTGCGCAGGCAGAGGGCGCTGTGACGATGCCTGCTGGTGGGCAACGCAGGTGCGATAGTAGGTGTACTGCCCGGAATATTGCCAAAATGGAAGTGCTAAATCGACCTAAACCTTGATTCAATGTAGGCACTTACAATTTACTCGTCATTTAATCAAACGACAACTTCCTGACAGGAAAAGTCTAAATCACCTGGCACCTTCTTTGGCACCACCAATGTATGTAAAAGTAAAATGTTTTTTGATAAATTACATTTAGGCCTATATGAGCTGTTGTTTACATTTGAATTGCCAAATAATCATTGCCTAACAGCCAATGATTAAATTGCCATTTAATCATTGGCTGATGTGTTGCAGTAAAAACAACACTATATAACTATATTTATGGGCCTTGTTGGAACAGGCCATTTCCTTGGTTTGGTGATGAAGCATGTCATACTTTCATACTCACAGCAAACAAGGCCAAGCCAACCCCAATCAATTACAACTGTCTAATCTGAAAATAATAATAAAACTTCCTCCATGAAACATCCCATCATTCATGATTAGGCAAATAATGATTTTGATTGCTCTCAAGGCCAAGAACAGGCCTTTTAAATGGTTCAGCTAAATATACAAATATTCCCCTCATGCATCAAATATCTTTAGTCCATTTGTCATAAAGGGACAACAAGCAGTGTGGCGAACGGGGGGCACCATGCACATATAGATGAAATGTCTTCACTAATTTCATGACATGAATTCCATGTGCTTTTAGTGTGTTTGGTCTGTGAGGATAATGCAACGATATCAGAATCAGAATAAGAATCTTATTTATTGCCAAGTATGTTTACACATGCAAGGAATTCTTTTTGGTGTGGTGGTGCAAAAACAAACAACAAACAAACATAGTGCAAACATAGTGCAAAAAGAGAAGACAGTGCAAATAACAAACAAACATAGTGCAAAAATAGTGCAAAAAAGAGAAGACAGAATGAGGTAATAACAGAATGAGGTAGTATAATGAAGTACAATATCAGACAAAAATGAGTGCAGTTGTAGGGACTTAAGTGTGTTGGAGGGGGTGAATGAGAGTCAGTGTCAGTGGGGAGCCCGAGATTTGTTTAACAGTCCAACTGCGGATGGAAAGAAGCTGTTCTTGTGGCAGGAGGGTGGGTCAGCCACAATCTTCCCAGCACGCCTCAGGGACCTGGAGTCGTACAGGTTCTGGAGGGATGGGAGGTTGCAGCCGATGACCTCGGCAGTACGAATGATACGCTGCAGACCACTCCTGTCCTTGACAGTGGCGGCAGCGTACCAGATGGTGATGGAGGAGGTGAGGATTGACTCAATGATGGCTGTGTAGAAGTGCACCATCATCGTCTTTGGCAGGTGGGTATTAGGCAAATGTATGTGGTGTTCATTTAATAAGTGTGTCGCCTCCATTTATGTATGGATCTTTTTAGTGTGTGTGTGTGTGTGTGTGTGTGTGTGTGTGTGTGTGTGTATACATCCGTTTGAATGTATGCATGTGTGTGTGTCTCTCTGTGTTTGCATGTGTATAGGGGAAATAATCGAATTGCGATTATTTCGACCAATATTGCGATTTAGTACGTGAAGTTCCTTGTGTTCTGTATTATTCACTAAACAATAAATAAGTCATTCTATACTAGACCAACACAGCATTGGAAGTAGTCAACGTATAAAATGCTCTTTCCTTTAGGCCAGGCCTGTGTTGAGATGAATTGATGCATGAATTGATATTATAACATCTTTATTTAACTATTGAATTGTAAAAGAAAAATAATTAAAATCTTTCTGAACTCCAGTCAGTAACAGTATTTATACATCGTATTTTTTTTTTATCGCAGCCTTTGCAATTTGCAAATCACTTTCTATTACATCGCAATGTCGGTTTGAATTTGATTAATTGTTCAGCCCTAGTATGTGTATACGTGTGTGTGTGTGTGTGTGTGTGTGTGTGTGTGTGCGCATCTATGTGTATGTATGCATGTGTGTGTGTGTGTCTGGGTGTGGATGTATGCATGTGTGTGTGTGTGTGTATAAGATAACATGCATGCATGCATGCATGTTTGTGCGTGTGAGTATGTGTGTGTGTGTGTGTGTGTATGCATGCATGTGAGTATGTGTGTGTCTGTGTTTCCAAGTGGGCCAGGATACAGCTCCCATTGGCTGCGGGTCCCTTCTCCCAGAGGTTCTGACTTGATGTTCACACTGCCAGATTTGTGCATCTAAATAAAACAGTCTCATTGCTAACAAGAAAAACAGACTGCTCTCCTTGTAGACACGTCACAAGGAGCTGTCCGAATTCATTGCACTCTAAATAACACAGTTTGGCATGGAGACACAAAATCAACCATACGTTAAAGTTTTAAAAGACAAAGTTGTCTTAACAAATTACTTGTTTTTTTAGTTTGTCGTAGAAACAGTTTCTCGAAGCTCAGATTCAACCAAGATGTGACAATTCGTTTTACACCTCTTATCTGCCTGCAATACAAATGAGGAGAGAGCCAGAAGTTCTTAGAGCAATGAGGTCTGATTAGGCTCATTTTCCTCACTGGCTGCCTGAATCTGAAAGGTTTAGTTGTTTGATTCTGTTCTATTCTGGAAGCAAAACAAATGTTTTTCTGGCCTTTGACAATGTAGCCTGCATCAGGGGAAAATAGCTTCTACAATTGAAGGCAAATTGTATGGAAATTGTAGCGCAGCGGTAAAGAGTCAGATGAGTGTCACCCTGAGTGTGCAATTATTCTATTGTGTCAAATCACAATCAATTTCAAGTAGGCAACAATGTAAGGTATTTCATATCCAATGTGTTTACACCTTGGATGATTGTTGCATTTGCATACAATTCATTACATTGTGTTTTCAATTTCATTTGACTTTTAATGAAAAGAAAGTCCTGTCAGCCGGTGGTCGTTACAATGAAGAAGTTTTGTCCAGAACAGACTCTCATAACTTCACATGAAGTGAAGCAATTTCAGTAAATAAAATGATTGAAAAATGTGCTCGTGGCTTGGAGCTGCTATGCTTGTTCAGAGCTTTAGCACATTCTAGCCGTAAACATAAGACTGCTAGTTTATGCATCGACAACCTTCAAATCAGTTCTCGTTCAAACATTGAATATAAAAATCTTGTAGGCATTATAAAGTGAAGCATCAGTTTTTGCCTTTGATTTTTTACATACAAAGCGGATTGCCGGAAATGATGTAGTGAGCGGACCAATCACTGCCCTTGCTGCTCCGTCGCCTCGATGCAAGGTTACAATTTTCCAGAGGCGCAGGTCAGGCCCTTGCTATGGATGCAAGGATGGTCTGCAAGGACGTAATGAGTCCGTAAACCCCCTTGTGTTGCGTCAACGTCCAACCATAACTGAGGCTTCACTTTGCATTCTGTTGGATAATAACTATAGTTTGTTGTATATAGCCTTGTTCTGTGAAATGACAATAAAGTTGAATCTAATCTAATCTAATCTTAATTTTTTTACTGAGAGAAAATAACTAAACCTGTACGGAAGGCAGATAACAAAAAAAGATAGGAATTAATAAACATGAAGCAGTATGAAGTGTATCCATGTGAAGAAGAGTAGATGTAAAAGGGTTTGAGAGAGAGATGGGATCAGAAAATCTCAGAAGCCAGAACTGTGGTTATCAAAATCAATTCACAGCGTTGGTTCTGACCAAGCCCGGCCTGCTGGAACCCACAGAGGAGCGTGTGTCTGGCAGAGTGTCTGGATGTTTGACCTGAGGGGAGACTGGTTCACTGGCTGGAGCAGGCGCAGCCAAACGAAAAAATGATATATATATATATATATATTTAAATTCAAACTGCCACTACACAGATACTTGTCAGTCATTAAGAAAACTTTTTGAATCTGCAATCGGAAAACTTGGCCCCTAAAGCTGAGAATAGACATCGTAGGGACAATGTGGTGCAAAAAATCATGCTTTCACTTCAAGTAAACAATATTTCTTGCAAATTACAAATCTTATTTTTGACATTTTCTTAAAGGGGACATATTATGAAAACAACATTTTTCCTCGGATTTGGGGTGTTGTTTTGGGTCTCTGGTGCTGCCACACGCACACAAACTTTGAAATAAGTCTGTCCATGCTTTTTTGAGTAAGATATGCATTTCTAAGTACTTTTTAAGTAGGCCTACCCCGTCTACAGTTACCAAACGAGCAAGTTAGTTTCGGCGCCTACTCCTACGTAGCCTGGTGCTACCAAACCATCGTACTTCATTTCATTTGTACAGAAGGTCTGAAACTGCTGTAATTGGCAAATGTTCACTCACTTGGAGGCGGGTGTCTGTTGAAGTTTAAAACTATTGGATCTGCCCAGTGCCACTCTGGATCTGCCATAACCAATCGCAATAGCGTTTGGTCGTGACGTTTGTCATGCACCGGGACCGGCCGGAAACTACGTTGCGCGCATGCGCAGGCTGTGTACACAAACAAAACAAGATGAAGCGTGAAGATGTCTGTCAACGATAGCTGCAGGTTTTGTTCATCTAATTTTAGAGTTCAAGGAACAATTACAAATTCTACATTAATATTCGATAGTAAGGACAGAGATAATGTTTGCAGTCAACTGTCGAAGCTGGGTCTTGTCATTGACAATACGTCGCTACTTCGACGTCATCGTTCTCAGCCACTTCCTCTGTTCGCTGATTGGTCACACAGAAATTTGTTCGGGTAAAATCCCACTAACAAGCCCCAGCCCCAGACTGACTACTGAAGGGAAAATGAAATTTGGGCGGAAGTAGGTGGGCGGGCGGAGCCAGGCTAACTCCTACGTAGGAAGCAGGGAATATTCAAACACATTTGAATATTACCACCTACTTCCCCATCCCCCGCCAATCAGAGCATAGTTACGATTTTGTGGACCAGCGGACGAGCGCTGGGCGGAGATGTTTTCACTTCAGAAGCAGGGAGATTCCATACAAAAATAGATGTCTAATTTGTCAGTTTGCCATGATGTGACTGCCTGGCAGGGAGTCCTGTGGAGCTGCCGGACTGCTGCCGAGCTCCCCCCGCCGAAGCTGCCGCCGAAGCTCCCCCACCCGAGCTGTTGGACTGCCGCCAGAGCTCCGGTGGCAGTCCGGCAGCTCCGCTCCGGGAGTCCGGCGGGGGAGCTTCGGGGGCAGTCCGATAGCTCCAGCGGGGGGAGCTCGGCGGCAGTCCGGCAGCTCAGCTCCGGGAGTACAATCCCTTTCTCCTTCATGTCGTGGTTCAATCTGGACTTCAGAGAGTCAAAGTCAAAATTTCTTACCCCAATTCTTCTCAACCATGGCCGAGATAACCCCACTACAAGTCTTTACTTGTTGTGGAAGTACCAAAGACATCAGACGCTGTCTTTATGATTCATAATATCATCCGAGACGCACAAAGCTTTTGGCCGTGATATTAGATATTTAAGCAATAGATCACGACAGGCTGTGGTATACGCTCATTATACCACAGTTAAGGGGCGTTGTCCGTCCCGACGCGCAGCGGAGGGGCGGCGACCTGTTGACTTAGAAACCACAAGAAAAATTGCCCATGTCAGGATTCATGTTGAGCGTGTAATTGGTAGCGTGCACCAGAAATATACTATCTTGGGGGGGATATTACCAATTGATTTCTTGATGTGCAAAGATAGTGATGGTTATTGTACCATTGATAAGATTGGACTTGTCTGTTGTGCTCTGGTGAACCTTTGCCCATCCATTGTTGATTTTGACTGAAGTATATTTTTATATGCACTTTGTCAATAAAAAGACTATTTATATAGCCTAAAATGATTTATAAATGGTTGTTAATTTACAGTTTTTGTTAATGTATTGTTGTGGAAGAGAACACAGCATAACACTATCATCAGAACACAGATTTATTAAAGGAAAACCACACAGTTATCAGAACAGATAGCTTATAAACTATACAGTACTATAAATTATACCATCTGGTTATAGGCCTCCAAACTTTTGTAAGCTTTAAGGTCTTCCGCTGTGTATGGGCTTGGCGAGAAAACCAGGTAGTTGACGATGTCAGGATAACAAAGAGACGGAAGACTCTCCGGGTCGTCATTGATCCAAGACGAGGGAGCCAACTCGTAGGGATCTGCACCACCAATCAAGTCTAACTTCCTCAAATATCGTGCTTTTTTGACCGGTCCAAGTCCTTCCCTGTATGCCTTTGCATCTATAACGCCTTTTGACAAGCTTTTCTTTGGTTTATGACCTTTATCCATCGCAGCGTTTACGTTTATCCAGCACAGAGTTTACATGTATACAGCACAGTGTTTACATCGAGTGCCTCCAACATGGCCGCGCATCCGGGTTACTGCCCAAGACGTGACGTCGGTGAAAACCCTATATTATTATTATTATTAAATTATATAGATAGCTCCGGAGTCCACAAACGGCAACATTCACTTCTCCTCCACATTGTGGTTTACTCTGACAGCTCATTTGTCAATGGGCAGCAGCTCATTTGCATTAAAGCTACAGACACCAGAAACAGCACATTCTGAAGGGACTGAAACAGAGGGAAACAGACTGAAACAATAGCGGTAGGCAAGATTTTTTTCCCTAAAAGCTATTTCCAGCAAACAGCTTCAAAAACATGTTTTCTGGAACTCATATACGATGTTTACTTGTTGGGAAAACACCATAATATGTCTCCTTTAATAATTTTTTATATTTTTTATTTGTTATCTTCTTGAAGCTTTGATTACTCACCGAACAGCATTGTGGTACAATGTAGCACATTCATTGCAGAATATGAATACAATTTACTCATTTAACAGATGCTTTGATTCAATACGACCAACAGGGAATTTATATACATTACAATTTTAGAAGCAGGTAAGTAGATCATTCACAATGCTTACAAGTAGACTGGAGGCAATCTACATCTATGCGTCCGTAAGTAACAACCCTTCCACCTGAAAAATATTAGCATTGCTATTCATGTCCAAAGGCCAATAATCTGTCTTTTGATCATGGTTCTGTTATGTCAGAACCCCCCCCCCCCCCCCCCCACTGCACAGAAAATGACAAGGACATATTATGTATGACCTTGGGATTCCAGAAAGGGGTGTGTGTGTGTGTGCGTGTATGTGTGTGGTTGTGTGAATGTGTGTAATTCTTTATGAACATTTCTCAGAGAGAGAGGGTGAGAGTGAGAGCGCGAGAGAGAGACAGAGACAGAGACAGAGAGAGAGACAGTCAATATGAGGAGAGGAAATGCGTTGCCCTCCTCAAAGAGACACATGCTAAACAAAATGGTGGCGATACATCACCTATTGGCCTCGAGTCATATGGGCTGAGTTATCAAATGTTAATACCCCTGACACATCGGTTTCAGCTGACATGCCCCAAGGTCCTTCCTTCATCCTCCCACCACCCATCTACCCCTCCGCCTGGCCAGGGTATCAAAGAGGAGGTAAGGATAAAATGCCTTCCGACAATGTGCAATACTGTGGTACCTTTCCTGTTTTTAACAATAATAAATGCTATTGCATTCATAATTAGACTTGTGTAATAAATATGCAATACTACACTATACCCAAAAGGGCTGTAGTTGAACAATAACAACAACCTTAACACTCATAACTCCAAAAGAGCATTAAAAGGTCTTTCGCAATGAAGACCTCGGTCAGGAATGAGGTATTTTTCTTCTTCTTCTTCCATTGTTCCATTCTTTTTCTATTTCTTCTTCTCCTTCTTCTCCTCTCCTTATTCATCTTCAGTCTCTGTACTCCAGAGCTCCTGATTGTCCACCTGACACCTGCCAGGGAGCAGATACTCATTCAATAGTGCCTCTTACAATCCTGGCCATAACCTATCCAAGCTAATGCCCTCTATCCCGCTGGGGTCTAGATTTATCACAGGCTTTTCTCAGTCGACGGGGAAGGGGGTCTTAGCGACTGTGATCGCTTTGACACAGCAGGATTTGTTCCCTTCAAATATTACAGTTGTGACAAGGGTGCAAGGGATGGTTTGAGATAAGTCAGTGTTTGTGTGTAGAGTGTGTGTTGGTGTGTAAGTGTCTCGGTGTGTGTGCCTTATGAATGTGTGTGCATTTGTGTTTAAGTGTGTGTGTGTGTGTATGATAGCGTTTATGAGGGACTTTTTGTGGCATGGTTCAGATCCCGTTCTGCCTGATCCAAGGATTATATTCAAGAGAGTGCGTGTGTGTGTGTGCTTTTCCTAACATAGTCTAGACTCTAGCCGGTAATATAGTCAGGGTTTGTTATAAAGTTACCATTTAACTAACCCTAATCCTATTACTAAGAACAATCATTTTCATATTGTTGTCATTCTCTCATTTCTTCATCTTCCTATTCTTCTGCTTACATTTAGTCATTTGGGCAGACGACTTCCTCCTTCCTCCCTCTAATAGTCATGTCTATGCCTGTTTGTCGTTGATGTTGTTGTTTTTCCACACTCTTCCTCCTCATCTCGTTCTGGCACAGAGTGCTTGTTACACCTCCAGACAGAGACCATGGCTGTGATGCTGTTGTGTCTGGATGACATCCTGTTGGAGCACCCTCTCCTTCCTGCTGGTCCCACCTCCTGGGGCAGGGCAAGCAAGCGCAGCCAGCACTGTCCCACGCAGGCGGTGGTGGTGGTGGTGGTGGCGACGGAGCAGAGGGACCAGCAGTGCTGGAAAGGTTGGTGGAAATGGCATGTGATCACAGAACCCAGTCAAAACACACCCACACAAACATGAAAGCAAACTCACGGCCACATGTTTAGTTGTAGGCAAGTGGGCACTGCCAAGGAAGGATAAGGCTATAGGAATGCTAGGAAGACTAGGTGGTGAAAACTGCATGTGTGTATGGAACATGGTGGGGGTGTGAAGTCACCTCTTCAATGACATTGACCTATGATCTATAACCTTGCTGACCATGGAGGTAACCAACCCTCAGGGAACCAAGTAACCAGTGTGGACTATGACAGGCAATGTATAATTGCTTTAAGAAAAACAACAACAGCAGCAGCCAATCCAGAGCTGTTTTTGCTGCTGCCCAGCAAGTGCTGATTAACTAATTCATTAGACTACATTTCTTATCCCAACCATGTCTTGTATTCGTCCTCTTGCATCCTTTCTTACCTTGTCTTTTTACCGTGACCGTGGTCAGAGTCAAGCTCCTTGGGGATTTCCAATAGTGCCCAATTAGGCACAGTAGTATGGGCTGATCGATGTGCTTCCTGATGACCTCTGGGTCACTCGGCAACTGCCAATGAGCATTTGAGGTTTGTGATGTCAGAGCCAGCGATTGGCTCTGCACTTTCCCCTCATGCACCACTGGCCCATTGATTGACCATGCAAGCTCGCAAGCACACAAACACAAACACACACACACACACACACACACAGACTAGTATTCATATATAGCTGTCTCTTCTTCAGCAAATACTCTACAGTATAGCTTATAAATCACTCCACAGCTCAGATCAGTTGAGCTGTGACCCACTGAATCTCACCTTGAACAGAATTCAATAACAGAATATAAGAAAATATTATGTAAAAATTGAAAGGCACCATTCCTTATAGGTCAACCTTTAAATAACCCAAGTGTGTCATTCATTTATTTTTACTGTTAGAGGCTTTTCTACCTGTTCCTCACTGTGGCCAGTCTCTTTACCAGCAAGCTTGTCTCAGCCTCTTCTGTCCAGTAGCACAAGTCTGGAAAGTCTGATACATGCAGCACGATAAGCCATGCATCTTCTTGAAGGAACTCAAAACAAGATTCACATTGGCTTGTCACACAGTTTGTGCTTCAGGAGTCCGCTAAGCAATTATTCACCTTTTCCTGTGCTTTTCCTGGCATACAGTCCGGGATTGGTCGCACCTTCATGTTAATCAAGATTTCTTCCTGTTAAATAGCTGGTTCCTAACACAGTTTACCAAAACTGTATAGCTCTGCGAGACTATACCAGTCCAGTACCCTTACTGTCAGCCATGGCACCCTGCCACCCTTCCTCCATGTCCTTACTCATGATGACTCCCTTTCCCGAGCTGTCTGTTTGTCGGTAGCCCACACAGCCCTAATCTCTGGCCAGGGACATAGGGTTAGGGCACAGGCCCCTCTATGTTGCCCTGCCCCTGGGTCAGTGTGGTCTGGAGAGCGGCATGGCACTGTGGGGTAAACAACTACTTCTAGTTTAGAATACGGCTCAGGGCATTGGTAGTAGGCCAAGTCCAGGCTGGTGGTGGCTGTACTATTGTGTGTGTGTGTCTGTGGCTGTGTGTGTGTAAGAGACCATGTGTGACCGTGTGTGGGTCTGTGTGACCATGTGTATCTCGTCACCCTCTTAAAGTAATGGCCTAAGTCATATTTTCAAGTTGTTCAGAAAACAGAAAAAACTGAACCATATATAGAGTATATTATACTCTATATATGGTTCAGCTGCAGGCACCCCTGCTTGCTGAGGAGGTGCCGTGCACAGAAGCTGTGTGAGAAGGGGAAAGGGGAGGGGGCGCGGGGGACATAACCTGAACCATATATAGAGTATATTATCCTCTATATATGGTTCAGTTTTTTCTGTTTTCTGAACAACTTGAAAATATGACTTAGGCCATTACTTTAAGAGGGTGACGTGTGTGTGTGTGTGTGTGTGTGTGTGTGTGTGTGTGTGTGTGTGTGTGTATTCAATTTGTGTGTGCATGTGTGGGCTTGTGCGCACAAAATTAAAAATTATTCTGTAAATTATGTAAAATTAAAAATTATTCTTTTGTGTGTATGTGCGTGTGTGTGTTGTGGCAACCCGCCTTGGGGAGTGAACCGCCTGCTCCAATCAGGACCCGATTTAATCAGGAAAAAGCCAAAAAGGCATGTTTATTGCAAAATCAAAAGTACAAAGATAACCAAAATCTGGGAGGAATTGACGGTCCCGTCACCCGGAAGGACCGTTCTCTCCACACGTGAGCCCCATAGCTGGGAGAGCCCTGAATGAGTGGAGAAGCAGGCTATTTAAGCCCTGCTTCTCCACCTGTTCCTCAGGTGCTCTGCATCTGGCTAATTGGCAAGGCCGGGTTGCCACAGTGTGTGTGTGTGTGTGTGTGTGTGTGTGTGTGTGTGTGTGTGTGTGTGTGTGTGTGTGTACTTTGCATGTCTGTGTAATTTGTGTATGTGTGAGTGTATGTGTATGTGTATGTGTGTGTCTTCCATTGTGACTGAGCAGCCCCACACTGCTCACCCCTGAGATGGGGAAGGTCCTAGAAAAGGTGGTCCAAAAATGTTCTGCTCCCCATACTCCGGACGGTAAGCCGCAACCATCGGAGCATCTCCCTTGTGGTCGAAAAATCTAAGTGAAAAATAAGCTAAGCATTGCTTCGTGAAACATTTGCACACTGCTGGACCTGGCCAAAACTCCTGACAGGCCCCACCGCAGGACAGCACTGGGGGCCCTGGAGCTCGCAAGCAGTGTTGTGTGTAACGCGTTACAGTAACGTAACTACTTTTTTCGGGTAAAAGTAGTGTAACGCGTTACTACTGAAAATATGGTAACGAAACGTAGTTCCTTTTTCAGTTGGGCACAACGTTACTTTTCCCAGGGACAGATTTGACAGTGACACTACCTCAGCTGCGCGCTTGCGCAATAGTCGCAGGTGCTCATTCCACACTGAGGCTGGTACTAGCAATAGCATGCAGAGAGCAGTCAGTCATCATGGCAAGCGCGGCGGAGCAACCAACGGTAACTTTTGAGGGATGGAGGCAGTGGCGGTTTTAGGCACGGGCGAAGCTGGCAGCCGCCCGGGGCGGCATTATTTTATGTCACATTGGGGGCGGCACGAGCACACAAGCAAAAAAAAATCATCCGCGCCGCAAAGCGGTTTTCTATTATCTATCATATCATTGTGTGTGGAATTGGCATATTGGCGCCCCCTCCGTCTGCAGGCACCCCTGCTTGCTGAGGAGGTGCCGTGCACAGAAGCTGTGTGAGAAGGGGAAAGGGGAGGGGGTGCGGGGGACAGTTCACCTCTGCATCTCCCAAATGGAATGGACAATGGGGGGAACGGGGGATCCACTGTTAGCGCGGATTGAAATCCTGCAGGGTTATGTGGTAAACATATGGAGGAACGCGATCGCTGAGCTGCCCTGCCCCAACAATGCATGAGACGTTAAACTCAGTTAGAATTGCTGCCCACAACCATCATCCAAAATGTGATGTCAACAGACCAAAACCACCACTGGATGGAGGTATTCACATTATTTCAAACTTATTGAAAATAAGCAACATTAAAGTAACGTAAAGTAACTAGTAACGGTAACAATCCATAGCAGGTAACTAAGTAAAGTAAGGGATTACTTTTTTAAGAAGTAATGAGTAACGAGCAAACACTACTATTTAAAAGTAACTTCCCCAACACTGCTCGCAAGATCGACATAGTAGCTCTCAGCGAGACCAGATTACATAGAGTGGACTCCCTGTCAGAGGTTGGTGCTGGGTACACCTTCTTCTGGAAGGGGGCCCCTGAAGGCACTCACTGTAATCATGGAGTTGGCTTTGCTGTCTAAACTGCTGCAGCGCATTCCGGAATCCCCCATCGGCATCAATGAAAGACTGATGACTGACATAGCGCATTCCCCTGGCAAAGGAACGCTTTGCCACCCTCATCAGTGCATATGCACCAACTCTTGATGCCGAGCATAACATCAAAGAAGATTTCTACAGAGCTCTTGATGCCATCTTACAGAAAACCCTGGCTACGGACAGGCTCATACTCATGGGAGATTTCAATGCTAGAGTGGGCACAGAGCACCTCGTATTGAGTAAGTCATTGGCCAGCATGGAGTGGGGAAAATGAACCACAACGGGACCCCCTCTCAAAAAATTGGCATCTCCTTGATTACGTGAATGTCTGTCAAAAGGACAGAAAATATGTCCTCACCACCTGTGTCATGCGTGGAGCGCTAGACTGACCACCTCATGGTCAGATCCAAACTACTCATGAGCATTCAACCCCATGGCCCAAGGACAGCTCCAAACAAGAAACTCAACTGTACAGCGCTGAACAGCCCCACCACCAAAGACAACCTTCGAAGGCTCCTTGCTGAAAATCTTAATAAGATCCCGGAGGAATCAGCCGACTGGCCAGCTCTGCACCAGGCTATTCATAGCGCAGCCTCAGAGGCGCTCGGTCAGTCAAGGAAACGTCACCAGGACTGGTTTGACTGTAACTCAGCTGAGATACAATCACTCCTAAAAACCAAGCATGAGGCCCAAAAAGCTCTCCTGTCCTGCCCTGAAATCTCCCACCCTTAAAACCACCTTTACTACTTCAAGAACAGCAACCCAGCGAGCCCTCCGGACTCTTGAGGACACCTGGTGGGTGCAAAAGGCGCAAGATATCCAGAACCTGGCAGATTGCAATAACACTCATGGCTTTTACGATGCCCTAAAAGCATTGTACGGCCCCAGGAAGCAGGCAATTGCCCCGGTCCGATCACCTGACGGGTCCACGCCAGGGTGGGAATTTCACGAAGGCCAAGGTGGATCAGAGCGATTGCTCTGCTGTGATTGTTCCAAAATAGAACTTGCGCAAGCCTTCGTGAGCCTCGCAGGTGAAGTATCAACATCACATGAAAGAAGAACGTCAACCAGCCTCCTCAGCAGTGTTTGTAACAACGCCGTTTAAAATAATGGCCAAGTTATTTTAAACGGCGTTAGGTAACGCCGTTATTTTTTCAGTAACGGGTAATCTAACAAATTACTTTTTCCATTGTTACAACGCCGTTATCGTTACAGACAGTTAAATGCGGTGCGTTACTACGAATTGATTGAATAAACTGCGTAATCCGAACACACCCCTGGCTCCACACAAACTGATAACTGTGGTTTAACAAAGAGATAAGAGTCATGTTTCATGGTAGCCAAACGGAGCCAGTGTTTTTACACACAAGCCAGGATACACGTGACACGCACACACAAACATCTACAAAGCTACTTTTTATTTTTTACAGTAACGCAAATAATTATTAGAGTAATTCCATTACTTTTTGGAACAAGTAGTGAGTAGTGTGTTATGATATTTTAGTCCAGGAAAGGCCGCCGAGACAGGATCGCTTTTAACTCACTTTATTTGGTTAAGGTTATTGGTCTATTGTCTATCGTCTGTGAAGCAAAAGGAGAGGGATCGTATATAACACGCGCGGAGCGTCTCTAAGCTTTACATCTAATCGATACGCCGCCCAAGAGATTCTGCCCTAAAATGGCGAAGTCCGAGTTTTATATCAGGTGAGAGTAGACTTCTTCTATGGTTTTCTCACTTCCTCTGTGTGTCCGTTGCTGCCCCTAGTGTAAATGTTTTGTAACTTTGTTAAATGTGCTCAGTACTGCCCTCTGAGGTTATGTGAGAGTATTACTGCTTAATTTGTCAAATGTGTTCAGTGCTGCCCTCTGGCGATTGTGAGGGGAAATTACCTCTAAACTATGCTCGGTGCTACTGGATATGGCTATGTGAGAGTATTACAATAAAAATGTATCACTAGGGAATATTACAATTAAAATATGTCACAAGTGACTGAAGTAGTGATCTAGTATTTTTCTTGCTAAGCGGTTTTCATATAATACATGACTGACTTATGTGGTTTATGGCTGAACTTAACGTATACGTTTAAGAATTATTGCTATTCATCACTCTTAGATGAACTCGCACTGCACTGTGTCAGGAGAAAGTGTATCTCTGATACTTCTGTGTTTAGGTCACAGTGGTGGCTGTTGTCTTTCTGTAGCAGTATCTCTCTCTCTCTCTAAATGCAATGTTTTACAATATGATATGTTTTTCAATGTTTTTAAATTAAAACAAATGTTTTAATACATAATGCCCTTAAAAAAATGTGAACGGGAAGGCCAAATGGCCTTGCCCCTGTTATATTTTAGTCCAGGAAAGGCCGCCGAGACAGGATCGCTTTTAACTCACTTTATTTGGTTAAGGTGAGATTCTGAGATTCTGATTCTAAGATGGCGGAGTCCGAGTTAAATAGGCAGGTAGAGGTGGGCGTGTTCTGTGGCTTTAAAAGCCCGCCCCCTTCATCTATGTATGATCAGCTGCTGCCCCCTTGTGGCTATGCGCAAGTGTTACAGCTTATGTTATATGTACTCAGTACTGTGGCTATGGGAGAATATTATGGCTGAAATATGTTACACCCCTAAAATGACGAAATTCCAAGCCTGGTCCACACTCTTCAAGCCCTTGCCCTTCCATACAAATACATAGATTTGTATAAAAATGTGTTGAGAAAATATCCACGACAACAATAGATAGCAATTCATTTAATTATTTTATTTGCATCATTTAATCTTAGCCCCTTAGTGAAAATATACGCTGTTTGTACTTCATATATGTAACATTTATGACAATATCATGAGGACTAGGCTTGGCGGAACCTTCTGATGGTACACTTGTTGTCGACAGATGGGACTTCTCTGAATCACCGTTCAAGTTAGCCTGACAGTTAGCCTGCTACCGACCAGGATAGTTTGGTGGGATAAGTTGCCATGGTTACTTAGTGGAGATTCCCTTAAAGGGGTAGTTCAGGATTTTGGACATCGGGTCTCATTTCCAAGTGAGCCAGTGTGTTATTTATCATTGGAGACCGTTTAACACTTTTCATTCAGTCCTTCTAGTTGCAGAAATCACTGGTGCTAGGCTAGCGCAAGTCAAGGGGAACTACTAGCCTGCCAATAAAAACAGTTTTACCCACTCCCGAGGCAAACCAATTATAATGCCCGACTATGTAAATGTCTGTTGATAGAATAGTGTTAGAAATAAACTTACCCTTGTATCGCATTGCATTTAGTTTATAATCCCTGTAGTTGGAAGCAAGCTACGGCAGCGGCTGACCTGGAGTGTGCTTCTCTGTTTACCTGTGCTACACTGGAGCAAAGTGAAATTCCGCCACTGCTGAGAAAGTAGTCCCCCAAAATGTGATGTGATCATTGTGATACAAGGATAGTTTTATTTCTGATTTTATTCTATCAACACAGACATTTACATCGATAGTCGGGCATTATAATTAACTTACTTAATTAGTTAATTATGTTTATACATTCCTTGAGGTGGGCAGTGGAATCGAATCTTGTTGTTTAAGAACGAACGTTGCTGAGGATAATGGATGGGAGCAAAGGTCTGGTGTGTCTTTGCTGGAGCCGGTTGCAGGCTTGGAATTTCAGTAAGGCCATTTGACCTTCCCGTTCACATTTTTTTTAAGGGCACAAAGGCCACATGACAGGGCACAAAGGCCGTTTGGTTAAATTTTGCTGGTTTTACCTTTCAGATTAATACCTTAACATTCTCATTCACCAATAAACATTAATTATGTATTAAAACATTTGTTTTAATTTAAAAACATTGAAAAACATCATCATCATCGACAAATCATCATGTAACAAAATACAGTTACTCATAATTTTGTATTCTGAATACGTAATCCCAAATACATGTATTCAGTTGCTTCCCAACACTGGTTGTGTTTCCATCCAGCTCATTCACATATTCTGTCTTGCATTCGTGAAAATTCAGCTACAGAATATGCGCATCTGAGTGCTTGATGGTAACGCAACTATTGTTTACTTTACAGCAGGAGTCAGTCAGCTGTCAGATGCAGTAGCCTAGGTCAGCCATTCTCAACCTTGGGGGTCCCGACCCCAATTGGGGTCGCGAGATGATTTCTGGGGGTCGCCAAATCAGTTTGGAAAAATATAAATTTATTTATTTATTATTTATTTATTTAATTTTTTATCAAAATTAATGTAGCGTCCGACCAGACATTAGAAGGACGACGAGCGGTTGGGCTCAAACAGGCATTTTATTACTCAAAACCAGTTACTGTCGGCCGTAACTACACCAAAACAACAACAACAAACCTGTCCACTAGTCTCATGTCTGCCCTTCTCATTCACACATACAGACACTAGGACGGTCAACGAATATTCTAAATTTGAATATATATTCCAATAGTTTTGAAAAACAGACATTCAAAGGTGAAAATTAATATTCAAATGTGGAAAAACACCCACCCGTGGCAGCCGCGGTGCGGCTGTCTGCTTTGCGAGTGGGCGACCAGAACACTACAAGACAACAGACAAGAGTCAAGCGACAAGTCAAGCGACAAGAGTCGGGACCTTAAATTGCTTGCACAAAACTCTTGATCAGCACTTAGCATTTGTTTATTGTTGTTCTTTATTTAAACAAGTATGCGCAGAGAGAGTGGGGGAGCAAGAGAGAGTGAGAGAAAAAGAGCGAGAGAAAAAGAGAGCGAGAGAAAAAGAGAGCGAGTGAGCAAGCGAGAGCGAGGTCTGCGGTCTTGGCCATTAGTTCATTTACTTATTTTTGTGTAGGTAATATGTTGTCAAATATGTTTAAACTTAAATAAACTACCTATACAAGTAGTTATGTCTTGTTGTATTAGTTTGTCCTGTTATTGATATAATGCGCAAACATAGATATTCGAATAGTATTCGAATATGTTTTTTTTAGATTCAAACGTATTTTTTTTTAGCAATTTTGACACCCCTGTGTGTGTGTGTGGGCGGGTGGGTCGCGGACAGCAGTGCATGTTAAATTGGGGGTCGCAACTCAAAAAGGTTGAGAACCACTGGCCTAGGTAACCCTCTTGGCATTTTGCGAGTGTCAGATATTGGAGTGACAATAGTGAGCTACAATTAAATTTATTTGGTCAACTGTGGGTATTTGGACTGGCGAGAAATGACAAAATTCACAGGTTCAAGTAACTTATAGGTGCCGACCTTTTTACTTCCTCCAAAGAGAGACGTATCCTAACTAGTCATAGCTCACCAGCTATCGCTAGTCAATCAACATGGCAGAAAAGTCAACATCAACACCAGTCGTTTTAAGATTACAAATGGCTGAATAGCAATAGTGTTTTTTAAACGTATACGTCAAGTTCAGCCATAAACCACATAAGTCAGTGGTTTATGGCTAAGTCATGTATTATATCAAAACCGCTTAGCAAGAAAAATACTAGATTCAAAGCTGACAGTAGCTGACAGCCATCTGCTAGCTAGTAGAAGCAACACTAGTTGTCGACCCCTTGTCCCTGAGGAAGGGAAGACGTTAGCGCTATCCCAACTAGCTAGTTATCGCTAGTTTTCATGACGCAAAAATGTAACGTTAAAGAGTCAACTTTAAATAGGCTAATACATTGGTAATTACCAATTATGATATTTTAGTCCAGGAAAGGCCGCTGAGACAGGATCGCTTTTAACTCACTTTATTTGGTTAAGGTTATTGGTCTATTGTCTATCATCTATGAAACAAAAGGAGAGGAATCGTATATAACACGCGTGGAGCGTCTCTAAGCTTTACATCTAATCGATACGCCACCCAAGAGATTCTGCCTCCTTTGTTCAGCTCCTGCTTTTATAAACAGGTGAGAGTAGACTTCTTCTATGGTTCTAAAAAACTTGCTCACTTCCTCTGTGTGTCCGTTGCTGCCCCTAGTGTAAATGTTTGTAACTTTGTTAAATGTGCTCAGTACTGCCCTCTGAGGTTGTGTGAGAGTATTACTGCTTAATTTATCAAATGTGTTCAGTGCTGCTCTCTGGCGATTGTGAGGGGAAATTACCTCTAAACTATGCTCGGTGCTGCTAGATGTGGCTATGTGAGAGTATTACAGTAAAAATGTATCACTAGGGAATATTACAATTAAAATATGTCACACTATCAATAGTACTTTCTATAAAAACGTAAATGTTAAGTCCTGTCAAATACTACCATATACTTCAGTTAAATCATATCAAAACAGCTTGGCCCGCTTGCTTACCTGTTCTTGTCTTGCTCCCGTTTTGAGAGGCTGAGGAGGCTGGTTGACGTTCTTCTTTCATGTAATGTTGATACTTCACCTGCGCGGCTCACGAAGTTGCGCAAGTTCTGTTTTGGAACAATCACAGCAGAGCAATCGCTCTGATCTACAGACACGGGACTAGTGGTGGATTTCATGATTCGTTTGAATGAATCAGTTCGCGTCGGTCAGTTCGCCAAGAAGAGTCGTTCATTCGTTCGTTCGTTCGTTCGCATTTCCGGTAGCGGTGAATCATGATTCTCAGTCACTGAGTCGGTCAGACTCGGCTCCTCCCTCGTTCTCGTTCAAATTAATCGCGAATGCACGTTCGCGAATGCCGAGTCGGTCAGACTCGGCTCCTCCCTCGTTCTCGTTCAAACGAATCGAGAATGCACGTTCTCAGCCGAGTCGGTCAGACTCAGCTCCTCCCTCGTTCTCATTCTCAAACGAATCACGATCGTGCAATGGTGCAAACGGTCATCAATCAACACAACATTAACTAAGTTCCTTTTAGCTGAGGAGTGCTTCATGTTCGGAATCGGGATGTTGTTTCCCGGCTGACTCTCGTGACTTCTCAGTGTCTCCTCGAGTCTTCACCGCTAAACACAGTCAGTGAATGAACGGCGATTCGCGACTCAGCGTGATTCAGCGACTAGAGGGTGGAGCTGGGAGTCGAGTCTCGGAGAACGAACGAGACGAACGACGACGAACGAGAGCGGCGAATCAGGTCGGTTCGTTCGTTTTAAAGAGTCGTTCGTTCGAACTGATTCGTTTGCGAACGAGCCACCACTACACGGGACTAGCCTACTGTGCGCACTAGGGTGGCTGTAATTCCATAAAAGCCCACCACGCGTCATTAGCGTTGTTTACACTGGAACTTTGACAGGGGCACAAAGGCCACCTTGGCTGTAAATTTAACATTTTTTCACAGGGCATCAAGACTATTTCTTCCATAGGCGCAGCAGCAGGGAACTTTTTGGGAACTAAGTGTGGGCTTCCCTCCAAGGGTGAATCCTGACTAGGGTCAATATAATCCACGGGTAATTCATCTTCCAAGTTACATAAGGTCAAACGAGATGAGCGGCATTTTAGACAAACGACAAACGACACGATCACATTAATTGACACATTGAAAACTTAAATTAGCATAACATGCCAGTGCACCGGAAGTTGGAGGTGCTCATGTCCCATCTCACCACCCCTGCCCCGACACCCCCCAGTTTTCACATACACGGTGTTCCACTTAAAACAGTGGACCACTTCACCTACCTTGGCTCTACTTTGTCCTCATGCTGCTCCCTTGACACAGAAATACACACCCGGATCAATAAAGCCTCATCATCATTTGGACGCCTAAGCAGCAGGGTTTTTGAAAACCGTAACCTGAAAGTCAGTCAGTACCAAGGTCACTGTTTACAACGTGGTATGTCTCTCCACTCTCCTTTATGGGGCAGAGTCATGGACCCCATATCGCCAGCACATCACTAACCTAGAGGCCTTCCACATCCGCTGCCTACAGAAGATCCTCAGTCTGTCTTGGGAAGATCGAATCCCCCATACAGACATCCTCAGCAACACTGGCTCAACAGCATCATTCGGCCTTCCAGCTGACATCCATTATTGTGTCTTAGGAAACATGATGATGTTAAAGCGTCTGCTCTCTGCAAACACACATGCCACACAATGCAAACAGACAAAATTAGCCTGATATCATCAAATTAACATGTGAGCAAAACAGAAAACAGGTGTTGATCTAATCGGCTTAAGCAGATTAGAATGTGCCAACATCAGGAATTAGGATGGGGTCATTAGCATAATGGGTTCACATGAAAACAGATAAAAACAGAAATCATACAGTCAAAACATCTCACTAATTGACTGACACCCCTATCTGGAGCAGACATAATGTGATATGATTTAACTTTTTTTTTTAATATTATCTTCATACAAATTATTTCAAAGCACACAAATATGTCCTTCTACAGGACAGGAATCTTGTTGGCGTGCAAACGACACTAAAATGCCTCAGAGCTGTTTGTGCAGTATGTAAGTTGTGAGGGCTACAAGTATTCACTTGCTCCATCCCCCTGCCCGGCCCACAGCTACTGCCATGCGTGCTGCTGTGTGACAGGCCCTCTCAGCCAGGCTGCTCCCAGTGGGCCCTGCAGCAGCCCCCAGTCCCTCTCTCTGTTGTCCCCTATAGCATGTAGCCCAGGGACCCCCTTTACAGTTTCACCTTCTTCATTGTGAAGCCGATGACAGAGAGTCATGAGCTGCGAGAGTGAATGCACAATGTTTTCAGAGGTTATATTTGCATCCTGTTGGAAAGGTACTAACAGAAAAGCTCTGTCGCTAAATCACTGCCTGTGCTTCTCAGATCACTTTGAGAACAAGCATTTTCCCTTTTACCTCAACATAAAACTTCTCACTTTGATGTCTAGATTAATTGAGGATATTCGGATAATAGCACTCCCACAGTGTGTGTGTGTGTGTGTGTGCACATTGGTGTGTGCGTATGAGTGCTGTTTATGTATGTGTGTGTGTGTTTTCACATAACCCATCATTCACCACTGTGTGATGTTTCATGAAAGTAAAAAATTAAACTGGACAGAAACTGTGAAATGTCCTTCTGACATTTGGGATGTCAGAAGGAGTTCCCATGATCCCTTGCTGTGCAAGGTTCAGGTTTGACACAAACAACAAGCACCCTGCTATGTGCCAGAGCATTGGTCATGGCAGCAGTAGGTACACACGCACACACCAGGTTAGGAGTTACTTATTAACGTTAGGGTTGCTGTGGTACAGGGCCAGCTGATAACAGCAGAGGCAGTTAGGCTCAAGAGATGATAAGTGACACAGACACAAACACACACATACGCATACACTGACCTGCAGAGTTGTTTTCTGCTGCACCAGTGTCTGGATGGACGGCAAAGAGACACTTTTTCTGTGACCTGACCCGAGTCCTTAATGAATGGAGCTTGCATTGAGAAAAAAAAAAAAAAAAAGATATATATATATATATATACTGTATATATATATATATATATATATATTCATGAGATAACTACATATTTTAATGAAATTATCGTAGTGACACATACACAGACACACACACACAAAGCTAAAAAGCTAACAGGTAGAAAATGTATCCTACAAATATCCTACTTATTCATAGATACCATGCTAACCCTGGCTGGGCTTGGATTGGGCCCAGTGTGCCATCACACTGGCCATGATTGCATCTTTCCTCAGTGAAGTGGGTCCAGGTGTAGAGTCTAGCTTCACAATGTACGTTATTAGCATATAATGCATGAATGCATGAATCGCACTGGACCGAACACATCTCTAACTGTCCAATCCCATGACAAGGTCTGGGCTGTTTCCCCGGCATCACACACCAAATGAAACCAAACACAAAAAAAAACTTTCTTTTTTTGATAGGATTATAACTCAGCTCTGAATTATTGGACAATGTTTTGCTATTGGCAGATAAGAGATGGAGGAGGACGTATGAAAGATGACAGAAAGAATAAAATAAGGAATAGTTATTTGTTTAGTGGAAGATGAATGTGTTTAGGCGCTTTACCCACGGCAACTTACAGTGAATTCAGATAAATGGTAGGCACTTGCTATGGAATGCCTGGTATTAAGAATCAAACCAAGAACCTTTTGGCAGGTAGTCGGATATACCATGCATGCACAAATAAAACAGATAAGACTGAGAGGACAACATTTAATCTAACCCTACATTATTCATAACCTTCCTGACATAACTAATGACTCCCCATCGTCATCCGCTTATCCGGGGTCGGGTTGCAGGGGCAGAAGCTCAAGCAGGGGGCCGCAGACTTCCCTTTTGGGGAAGGATTCTGAGGCGTTCCCAGACCAGTGTTGAGATATAATCTCTCCACCTAGTCCTGGGTCTTCCCCGAGGTCTTCTCCCCACTGGTCGTGCCTGGAACACCTCCCAAGGGAGGTGCCCAGTGGGCATCCTTACCAGATGTCTGAACCACCTCAACTGACTCCTTTCTAAACAGAGGAGCAGCGTCTCTAATCCGAGTTCCTCATGGATGGCTGAACTTCTCACCCTATCCCTAAGGGAAACACCAGCCACCCTTCTGAGAAAACTAATCTCAGCCGCTTGTACCCACAATCTCGTCCTTTTGGTCATCAGGACTTTACCAGGGAGACTGAGAAGTGTGATACCTCGGTAATTGGCACACACTGAACAGGGGAACCACCACCCCGGTTTGCCACTCCTTTGGCACTGTACCAGACTCCCACGCAATGTTGAATAGGTGTGTCAACCATGACAGCCCCTCAACACCCACAGCTTTTAGCATTTCTGGCTGGATCTCATCAATCCCTGGGGCTTTGCCACTGCAGAGATGTTTAACTACCTCAGTGACTTCCACCAGGGAAATTGACGACTAACCACCATGCGCACAAACAACAATCAGAGTTCCCCCCCCCCACCACCCTTAGGCATAGGGAGGTGACCCTCTCGCAATTTGCAATAATTAGCATAATAAGCCAATTCAGGCGAGACACTACAGGTGAATAGGGTAACATTTTTTAATAATAGATATCACCATGACACTTTCTCAGTTGATTACTTATGTTAAGATGAGAAAAAATGTATTGCATGTTTTTGTATTTTAATGTTTAAATATGTAAATTCCGCCATATCTCTTTAAATATGCGCTAATTTGCATACACACAAAATCTGATCGTGTGATGAAGCCAGGCTCAAAATTATTTTTCTAAGGGTAAATATGTATACTTGGGGGTCTGAGTTGGTGAAAACCTTTAAGGAGCCTGGTCAGGAGGCATGATTAGACCATTCCGGCCTTCATTGTGCCCATATGAAGAAAATGATTGATTTTAAGTGATTAGACTATAAGGCAGGTGTTGTAGTGAAAAGCCCAACAGGCTCTTTAATTAAGCATAGGTGTATGCAGGCAGACAGCCTGCCATGCTTTGTAATGGCACACACTGGCCCTGAGGAGTGGGAGTCCTGGGTATTCGGCTTGAGGGGGTATGTTGAGACTGGAGCTGTAACAACGGACAGAGTAAGGAATTAAGTGCCCCATGCAAAATAACTGTATACAGCATGCACACACTCACACACAAACCCACAAGAACTATATACAAGAACTATATACAGCCTGCAAAATAACTACATAAAGCATGCAGTGCACACACACAAACCCACAAGAACTATATACAGCCTGCAAAATAACTACATACAGCATGCAGTGCACACGCACAAACCCACAAGAACTATATACAATAACTTATTCATGTACAGCATGCAAAATAACTATATACAGCATGCACGCACACACAAACCCACAATAACTATATACAGCATGCACACACACACAAACACACAATAACTATATACAACATGCAAAATAACGACAGCAGACACACACAAACACACAAGAATTATATACAAGAACTGTAAACACCATGCATGCACACACACACACTGTAAAATACCTATAAAAGGTATGCATGCACACACACATATTTAACAACCACAAAATCCCACTCTATAGCCTTCACCATCTTCATCATTTATTTCCTCATCATCTTCTTGGTGTTTCGTATGTATTGTGAATGAGTTGAAGCAGCGGACCTCACCTCCTTCACACTTGCAGTAGTCAGTGCAATTGAAACTTGCAGCATGGCAGCTGCAGTTTCATTTGCTGCAGGTCTTCAATGTGCTGCAGCAACATCTGGGGACATCAAGCTAATTTACTAGAGCCACTGCCTTGATGGCAAGAGCTGGTATGAGCCCCTCCATTAGCAACCTCCCACCCAAATTGAGTTATGTTTCTGGCCTCTGCAGGAGGCTCTCCCTGACCTGCAGCCTTCCACAACATGACCTGGAGATGAGCACACAGTATGTGCAGCATCAGGTTGGCATCCGTTGGAGGAAGCTTTTTAAGTCGAGGAGGCTTTTTGCTGCGACCATTAGAGGTATTGTCATTCACAGTGAGAGAGGAAAGTGATCAAGTGGAGAGTAGCATGCAGGGGCAGTGGAGACAGCTCTGTTGCTGAGGTGAGTGCTGAAAGGTGAGTAGGTTAGTGTTTGCACCATAGCCCGAAACAAGTTTAATTTCAAAAAATCTGACGCAAACAAACAAACAAACAAAAACTTTGGGTTTGATTAAGGTGACCAAAACCACTAATGAGAGTTGGCCCATAATAACATGAAACATGACATTTGTAATGCATTGATGTGTAATGCCAATTTATGGAATGTTTTAAGGCCATTATCAAAGCTGTCAATATTAAGTACAGACTGAACCACAAAATGTAGGAGAAAGGGATTGTTGCCCGGGGTTGTCTCCCACCAAAGCCCCGCTGCCCGCCGGAGCCCCGCTGCCTGCTGCCCGCTACTGTGGCAATGGGGCTCCGGCAGGAGACAACCCCGGGCAACGGGCAGCGGCGGACAATCCTGGGCAACAATCCTTTTCTCCTCCATGTCGCGGTTCCCAATTCCTGAAAAATGTCATGCCATGGGACCTTTAAACTCTGCTGAAGAGGACCAATTTATTGAGCTGACCTCTGACTCAACCCTAAGGCTGAAGTTTACAGCTCAGACACTGAGTGCATTCTGGCTTGGAGTGGAGAGGGAGTATGCACTAATTGGGAAGAGAGCTGTGCACATTCTTCTTCCTTTTGCCACATCTTATCTGTGAGATTGGTTTTTCAGCTGTTGCAACACTGAAAACACATGTCTAAGTACATGTCTAAGCTCAACATTGAACACGACTTGAGAGCAGGGTGGGAATTTCACGACGGCCACGACGGCCATGGCCGTTGTTGCCCCGCACTTTGGCCTTGATGCCCTGTGAAAAAAATGTTCAATTTACAGCCAAAGTGGCCTTTGTGCCCCTGTCAAAGTTCCGGTGTAAACAACGCTAGTGACGCGTGGTGGGATTTTATGGAATTACGGCCATCCTAGTGCGCGCAGTAGGCTAGTTCCGTGTCTGTGGATCAGAGCGATTGCTCTGCTGTGATTGTTCCAAAATAGAACTTGCGCAACTTCGCGAACCGCGCAGGTGAAGTATCAAGCATCACATGAAAGAAGAACGTCAACCAGCCTCCTCAGCAGTGTTTGTAATAACGCCGTAACAGCAGTGTTTGTAATAACGCAGTTTAAAATAACGGCGTTTTCAGTAACGGGTAATCTAACTAATTACTTTTTCCGTCGTTAGAACGCCGTTTCCGTTACTGACAGTTAAATGCGGTGCGGTACTATGAATTGATTGAATAAACTGTGTAATCCGAACGCACCCCTGGCTCCACACAAACTGCTAGTGAGGAGACCGGGTTTAACAACGAGATAAGCGATTATGATTGGCTAAGGCAGAGTCATGTTTCATGGTAGCCAATCAGAGGCAGTGTTTTTACACACAAGCCAGGATACGCGTGCCACACACACACACAAACACCAAACAGATTCGGTGAAGCAGTAGAAATGGCGAGTCCGAAGCAATCCGATGAAAAGTTGGCATTTTCAAGGTGGAGATATAAACACTAATTCATTGAGGTCAAAGGCAAGAACGTGCATGTAGAGTGTACATTATGTCCAGGAGCAAAGACGTTGTAAGCAACTCTAATTTAATGAAGCATCTCACAACGACACACGCATCTGCAAAGCTACTTTTCTCTCTCTCTCTCTCTCTCTATGCAATGTTTTACAATATGACATGTTTTTCAATGTTTCTAAATGAAAACAAATGTTTTAATACATAATTAATGTTTTTTGGTGAATGAGATTGTTAAGGTATTAATCTCAAAGGTAAAACCAGCGTAATTTAACCAAACGGCCTCTGTGCCCTGTCATGTGGCCTTTGTGCCCTTAAAAAAATGTGAACGGGAAGGCCAAATGGCCTTGCCCCTAAAATGACGAAATTCCAAGCCTGCTTGAGAGTGGCATTATCAAGCCTGCAACCACATTTTGAAAAGATGTATAGTGCAAAACTGTCTCATTGCAGTCACTAAATCAGTGATGAGACATACACTTGGTCATTTACATTGCTAAATGTAGGCATATTTGTGTTAGATTGAATTAAGTTATAACACAATGGTAGCCTATAGTTCGCCATTTTTCTTTCTTTTTGGAACTCACTTTTGAGGCAAGGATTGACACTATATCTCTTTTATTTTCTTTATTTTTGAACTGATGTTATTTGTTATTGATTTCAATTTTTTTTTTTCTCTATTTTTGAACAGATTTTTTAAAATTTGTTACTGATAACTTTGTTAGCAGAGGTGGTTTGCTCCACGGTCCTGGCATACATACCCAGTGCTAGGCCAAAATAATATACGGAGGAAATATCACATCAGTGCTGTTTGACTAGAACTCATTAATAGTCGTTTATTTAACACCTGTGTATTTGAACTCGCCTCTATGTCACATGCTCATTCAGGGACATCCCATTGGCTGCCGCTGAATCTACAATACTTATGTAACCCCAGTCCCATGTTAGGGACAAATGACAAATAACTGACAAATAATTGGGGTGTTGTAGTACAGTGGGACGGGGCCTGAGTTCGTCTGGAGATGGAGCTACCTGTGATAACTGAGATAGTGATATAAAATAACTTGGCGGTGCCTCCAATAACGTTTACCAAAATTTGGTACTACTAAAAGTTCACTTTAACCTATTTTATATTATCCAATAAGTATCACCCTTGTAATTACAACACAGGATTGGTTGAAACAACAAAATATATTTATTACAAAGTTACGAATTGCATTTGCAATTAATTAACTAGTTCACTGTTGACCTTTAATTATGCATTAATAACTATTCAAAACTCTCATAATACTCTGGAAGGTTTGATACACAAATGACCCCTGATGAACCCAATGAGGGAATGTAAAATCAAAATGACCAGGAAAACTCAAATGTCCACAGCCCACAGTCACACACACATTCACGCAGGGCTATTAAATGTAAAACAAAACGTTGCAGGCCTGGTCGAAGCTTGTAAGCGTGGAGGCCGGAAACGAATGGCCACTTCACTGGGTTTTAACCAGCAAAAACAAAAGGCACGTGCAAAGGGTCAATGGTGTACTCACAAGTCCAGCAACAGTCAGAGATGGGAACAGGGGCAACAGGCAAGGTGCAGTTTCAGCAGCAATGGAATGGAGCGTGCAACAACCACGTGGTGAACCACACTCTCTCCCTCTTATGGCAAATGTCCGGTCCTGAATCACATAATTCCTCTCAGTAACTAAGCTACAGGCTTATTCATGGCGAAAACCCGACAGTATGTCTTAAACAAAAACAAATTAGTAATTGCTAACTGCAATGCAGAATTAACCATATGAGAGTCTATGAGCAGGCTAAGCTAACGGCTAGCAGCGATTAGCAATTCAGCGCGTCATTAACCCATTACAATTACATAACAGCACCGAGTACATCAAAACACATGAATTTACCTCTGAGTTCACACACATAAACCACGAGACGACTCTCCGTCCGTCTTGGGAGTTAGGAGTTTTTCACTTTATAGTTTACAGCTATCCAGCGCGCACGTCGATACAGCAGCCTCTGCTGTCGCTAACGTGCTGCGGCCCGTCTGTGACGCTAAGCACCTCCTACCTGAACAAGGTGAGGACAGGATTGGCTAAGGCTACGTACATATAAAGATGAGAGAATAAAGAGATGCTTCATTACCCCCAACAAACGTGGTCTCCTGTTTGTTGTGCCGACAACCAAATATGAATGGATTTTAAAACTAACATCACCCCTTTTGTCTCTGACTTTTAATATATGAAATGACTGTTGAACATATTTACAATTCATGAACTAATATTTATTACCAACACAAACATTTTAATATCTGTATATGAATTAATGAAAATAATAGCCACAGGGCTACACTTATGGTGACAATGGAGGGCATATATTTATACATGTCAACAACCCCACCCGCTCTCACATTGGTACATACTTTAACAAAAAAGAAAAAAAAAACAAGGTTTTCTACCTTCATCAATGCGCATTCATTTACATACATGGTTAGTTTCCAAACATGAACTTTGTAAACTTAATCAACTTAAACTGTGTTGCAGGTTTTGCCCACATCTGCTACCATCTGTTTTGTCAGGCAAAAGTTCAAACTTATCTTCCCATCACCCACAGTTCACTGCACAAAATTATATTTTATGTCAACATGCTTACTCCTCTGTTTGTTCACAGGATTTTTTGCTAACGCTATTGTACCTTGGTTATCCTCATAAACCTTAGCCGCTGGGTATTGATGTCTGTCAATGCCCTCTAACAGCTGAACTAGGTACAAAACCTCTCGTGTAGTAGACGCTAATGACATGCCTCACAAGTCGATAGTGCAACAGTGGGCTGCTTTTTGGTTTTCAATGAGATCAAAGGTCCATTTTAATTTAAAGACCGGGTAAACCAAGAATAATTATGGGTTTTGAGTTTATAATACCACAGGAAAATATATTATTAACCACCCTGCCAAATTTGAAGGACTAAAAAAATCGCGAAGTATATAAAATTATGCTTCAAAGTTGATGAAAAATGAGCAGTAATCCCTGGCTCAGGACGGTGGGGGCGTGTGCGCTGCAGGCCAGGAAACCACGCCCATCACCGGAGAGGTCCAGCCCCTCCCAATCTCAAAGCTGAAAATGGACGCCCTGTCTGGAAGTTTCATAGGCAATGTACAGCCCTACATGTATGAGCCACCAGAGCCAGAAGAGGAAGAAGAACCTCAACATATCGAACGGTCAGAGAGTCGTCGCTCATGTGTAACAGAATGGTAATTTAAAAACTGACAATTCAAACCAGACTCGTGAGCGGTAAAACCATAGACGGGTGAAACCACAGAATGCTAGTGCGCGGTTAATGTATTTATACCTAGAGGGCAGCAGGGGGCGGGTTTATGTGAGTATGACCGCTTTACGTAAAGCGGTCATCGATGTAGACCCGCCCATTTTAAACCTGCACACAGAACATTCTCTGAGGCCTAGCTCCTCAAGGAAATGATGAATGGGAAAAATATTTTTTACATGTTTTGAGGGACACATTTAAGGCCTAATTAATATGATAAGAAGAAAAATACTGAATTTGGTTTACCCGGTCTTTAAGCTAACACAATACCCTGTGGTACTGCGTCTTTCAGTTGTGTCAGCTGCCCAAGCTGCATCACTGTAGGCGTGTAGTTGCAGTTTTTCATTGGGACTTTTTGTGAAGCACATTTCTTTTTCACTTGTGCCTTTCAGATATCTCATTACATTTAACAGTAGTCTATTGTTCTTCTGTCGGCTCAGAAAAATACTGTGATAGTGTAGTTTTGTTCACAAGATGTCACCCTAGGTTTACATTCTTGCATATTAAACATCTCTCGTATTTTTTCTACATATCTCTTTTGTGACATTTTCAAACATCTTTGGTCAAAAACAATACCCAGAAAATGTCTTCGTTTCCCCATGTCTTTCATTTTGAACCATGTTGAGAGGATCACCTTTCACTGGCACCAATGATAAGTCATCAACTCATATTAAGATGATCAATTTTTCTTTTTCTGAAAAAAAATTTTCTCAAATTTTTCCTTTGTGTAAACACAATGATCTGCAGGATTTTGCACAAAGTTGTTTTCACTCAAATACTCATGCAGTAACTTGTTCTAATTTTTGCCTGATTGTTTTAGTCCATACAGTGACCTCTTCAGCTTGCATACCAACTTTGTATCTGTGCCAGATTTTACCTCATAACCTTCCGGCTGTTCCATATAAATTTCTAAATCTATTGGTGCATGTAGGTAGGCTGTTTTGACATCCATCTGATGTAAGATCATGTTTTCTTGCACCGCTTTTTCCACCAAGACTCTGATACTGGTCAGGTTAGCAGTAGGAGAAAAAGTCTCCTCATAATCCACACCAACCCTCTGACTGTATCCTTTGGCTAAATAGCATGCCTTGTATTTTTCTGATCCATCTGCATTGTTTTTAAAAGCATAAACCCATCTACCCCCCACTGCTTTCTTGTCCTCAGGCAAGTTTGAAAGGGTAAATGTGTAATTTTCTTTTAATGATTGTATCTCCATCGCATTAACCCATTATTTTGAGTGATGTGAGGTTACAGCTTCTCTGAATGTTAAGGGTATGTTAGACACTACTCTGTAACAATAATCTATGTTAGTGAGTACTTGATCATATCTCTCATTGTCGCCTAAAACTTTTTCACTCAAGTAATCTGGTCTCTTCCTCTCTCTTGAAGGGTAACGCTTGTGCTCAAGTGTCTGTGTGTACTTCAGGCATAGTAACTGGCACCTGGTCCTGTGTATGTGCTGGACTCACATGACTATCTTTCCTGGTATTGTAAGCTGTATTCTGCAGCTCAGAATCATCATTGACAGGTGTCATGTCAGTCTGTGTCTGCCTCTCTGTGTCTGGAAAATAAACCATTTAGGCTGGACTGTTCTTGTCGTATCCGACAAAAATTCCCTTTTCACACCTTCAGTCTAATTTTCTCTTGTTCTGTTTGTAAGAATGGCACTCTGAACCAACCTTTTGCATCCTGGACAAGTTAGGTTGTTTCCCCTTCAGCAGTAAGTAAGGCGTCTGCGTTGTGCGGTTGTTAAAACATATGTTCCTCACTATAGCAGCTGTCTGGACTGCATAGGTCCACAGCTCTTGCGGCAGCTTACTGTCCAATAGCAAACACCTGGGGCCTCATTTATAAAGGTCTCTGCGCACAAAAATGTTGTGGAAACAGGGATGAAATGTGCGTACGCATCTTTCACCGCCAACGTCGTGATTTATAGAAAAAGTCCTTGTGGAAAAGAGTGCGCAGTTCTACGCATCCTTTCACCCTGGAGTAAAGGTCCCGCAAAGTTTTTCAAACAGTGATCTCCAGTCCGGAGACGACAACAGAAAGTTGGTGGCGGTAATGCACCGTATCGGTTTGCAATCCACCAATAACGCCAAAAGAAGAACACGCTACCTCCCGACATAGACATCTGATATAAGATGTCTATGCCTCCCGATACCCAACGCACATTGCGCACCACATACTATGACTTCGGATTTATTTATTCATTTTATAAAAAGCACCCATTATGAAATATGAATTAAGGCAATATTATGCTCAACACACTACAACCCATTCAAATCACAATCCTCGGCCAGACCAACTGTATCACTTAAGTTGTATTAATTTTCCTGATACATATATATGTAGGCCTACATTAAATTAGCCTATAGGACATAGTAATTAATTATCATATTGGCACATGGCCAATAAATAATGCTCCTGTTGGCCTTTGTATTCTAACGGGCTAAAATATGGCAGCTTTGGAATTGCTCGAGAATTTAGCGAGGGGTATGAGACGCGAGCACGTGTAATGCATGCGTGTGTTCCCGTGTAATGATAGGTCAGCAAAGGCTCCTTATATACTAGGAAATTCATTGGTTAATTACTATTGACCTTATAAGGACTATTATGGGACGAACTAAGGAGGAGCATGGCGCTCGTGCACGCATGCCAAATTCAACGCAAGTTGGTATTTATAACGAGAAGAGTGCGTATAGGTGTGCGCCGCACGGTTTTATAAATCTGAATATTTTTGTGCGGACGCACATTCTGAGGTTTGGGTGTACGCAATGTTTTAGGGAGGGTTTTACGCAGAATTTTATAAATGAGGCCCCTGGCCATGTCACATAGTGTGCGCCAGTTTCGCTCAGCAGTGCCATTCACGGGCGGACCCCGCCATTCTCATGTGGCGAGTATGGGGCTGAAGTCTGTGTCACACTTATTCTTCAGAAAGTACACAAATACTGCACTTGAAAAATCATCGGTAAATGATAATGCATACCCGTCTTTGGACTTTGGATCTATAGGTCCTGCTACATCTGTGTTCACCAGCTCTAAGCACCGCCGCACTTTTGCCCTTACATCCGGCTTCCTGTTTCTAGTTTGAGTAAACTTTCACTGACTGCAGATTTCACAATGTAAGGCTGACATGTCTGTTTTACCCTTGATTGTCATTACAGTACCCCAAGATTTTGTACCATGTCTGCACATCATAGACTCCCTTACATTGGTCTTCACACTCACCATTTACTGTATGTAAGTAGTTGTCTTTTTTCTTGTTATACTCATGAATGTTGCATCTTACACCGTCTCTGCGTATAAGGGCATCTTCTCCTTAAAGCTCCTCTGGCAGTGGCTGCTTTAACAGAAAAGATGTCCTGCGGGTAAGAGGGGATGTACAACGCGTTTTTTCAGCATTGCGTTGTGATGTTGCCCTCTGCTGTCGATCAAGCAGACCTCTGCATCTCCTCTGCATTCCGCAACTGCTCTACCTTCTGCTCTTTTCACCATTGGCTAACTCCACACAATTAGTGGTTGGAACGTGTCGTCAAAACTCCTGAACTTTGAAATATCATTGATGATGTGTGAGGTGGCACCTGTGTCCACCATTAGCCTCAAAATCTTCAGTGCTTCTCTGCCATTGTCCACTGCATCGCTCATTACCAGAGACAAACTTTTATCATCCAGAAACTGAATCAGCTCTGCATATGCATCAGCATTTTTATCTTCATCCTTATCCTCTGGCTCGTTTAGAATTATATTCCTTAAACCTTGTAACCGAAGATGGCCCAAAAAATGTTATCTCCCACAGCTCATATTTCTTTTCATTTCTGTCAAAAACTAGCTAACATCGGCCACTTGACTCGGCTCTTCTACTCATGGCGCTAGCTTAGTATGGTAATTCACCGGACACGCGGTACGTCGCGTCTTTTCTTTCTGTGAAAAAACTTGATGGAAAACTCTCTTGGTAACTGAGCCCATAACCTGTTAGCAGAGGTGGACTCGAAAATAAGTATAGCTTTCATAAGTACACTAATGCCGCTTTTCCACCGCCAGTACCAGCTCGACTCGACTCGCCACGCCTTTTTTGCATTTCCATTGGCAAAAAAAGTACCTAGTACCTAGTACCGGGTACTTTTTTTTTGTACTACCTCCGTCGAGGTTCCAAGCGAGCGGAGTAGGTACTGTGTAACGTAAACAGGCTGCTGGTAACTGATTGGCCAGCGGCTGTAAATGGGAATAATCACTCAAAGTTATGTTGTGTCCGGCGTGGTTGGAGTCCACGAACCCACTCCCGAGGGGGACACTGATCAGCGTTTCGCCGTGTGTGTCGCTCCTTTCCCGGGGCTAGAGTTAGGCTGCGCGTGGTTGTGTGTGTCCGGCGTGGCTGGAGTCCACGGACCGGCTCCGGAGGATCAGCGTTTCGCTGTTTCGTTTTAGTGTCGTTCCTTTCCCAGGGCTCGAGTTTCGCCTCCATCAACGTTACCGTATGACAACAATAGACGCGCAGTCATTGCGCTTTTAATTTTTTTTAAATTTCCCATCATAACCTTTCCCGGGAATCAGGAAATAGTCTTGATCAGATTCAAATTTCCCAGGAATCGCGTCTCCCGTGATTAAAACCTAATGACGACCTGCCCATGTTGGAGAGATTCTTTTCTACGACCCGCCCACATTGAAGAGGTACTTTTTTAGATGGAAACGCGACCAAACCGAGTCGAGTCGAGGCGAGTTGAGTCGAGTCGAGCTGATACTGTCGGTGGAAAAGCGGCATAAATTACCACTTTAAGTATTTGCAATTTAGTATACTTTGTCTAAGTACACTGAAATACAGCTTCAAATGAGCTACATGAAAGTGAACTTTATTTAAGTATACTTAAATACACTTCTACACTAACAATAAAGTACACTTTTTTAAGTATTGTAGAATTGTAGAACACAGTCTTGGCGTACATACCCAGTGCTAGGCCGAAATAATATACGCCTCTAGGTCACATGCTCATTCAGGGACATCCCATTGGCTGTCGCTGAATACACAATACTTATGGTGACAATGGAGGGCATATATTTATACATGTCAACATGTTATTTCAATAAATTTGACAATTTTAAGTTTGACCTACCACTATCTTAGAGCGATGAGGGACAGGTTGGGCTCGAAAATGCCCCCTTGATCAAAGTAGGGAATGAAAGAAAAAGTTTGAGAACCACTGCTCTAGAGAAACTTACATATGTTGTTAAAGAGAAGTATAACACTTTTGTAAAAATGTTCTTTACTGCTTTGTAATCTACTATCTGTGCATGTACGTATTTGTTATTACATAGTGTCACTCCTTTCTTTTTCTTATAAGCCGTGATGAAAAATAGTCAGTTACCACACCAGCAGAATGTATCACTAATATCGGCATATTTGAAACCTCTTATTAATGTGCCTTGTCTTGTTTTGTGTTGTGTCTTTTGTATTTTAATTGAAAAAAGACAATAAAAATGTTCAAATTAAATTACATTTGAGTACACTTTAATAAAGTTTTTTAATAGTGTATTAAAAAAGGACTTGAAAATAAGTGTACTTTTCATAAGTAAACACTAAATTACCACTTTAAAGGACAATTTCGGTGTCAACCACTCTATTTCAGCCTAGACAACCCAGAAACGGGGCTCAATGTGCTAAATACCGGAATTGTCCTTTAAGTATTTGCTACTTAGTATACTTTTGTTAAGTACACTGAAATACAGCTTAAAATGAACTGGAATTAAAGTGAACTTTATGGAAGTATACTTAAATTCACTTCTAATTAAGTGAAATTAAAGTACACTATAATAAAGCATTTAAATAGTGTATTACAAAGGACTTGAAAATAAGTATAGTTTTCATAAGTACACTAAATTACCACTTTAAGTATTTGCAATTTAGTATACTTTGTCTAAGTACACTGAAATACAGCTTCAAATGAGCTACATTAAAGTGAACTTTATTTAAAGACCGGGTAAACCAAAAATAATTATGGGTTTTGAGTTTATAATACCACAGGAAAATATATTATTAACCACCCTGCCAAATTTGAAGGACTAAAAAAATCGCGAAGTATATAAAATTATGCTTCAAAGTTGATGAAAAATGAGCAGTAATCCCTGGCTCAGGACGGTGGGGGCGTGTGCGCTGCAGGCCAGGAAACCACGCCCATCACCGGAGAGGTCCAACGGGCAAGCTAGCTGCAAACTGACAATTCAAATCAGACTCGTGAGCGGTAAAACCATAGACGGGTGAAACCACAGAATGCTAGTGCGCGGTTAATGTATTTATACCTAGAGGGCAGCAGGGGGCGGGTTTATGTGAGTAAGACCGCTTTACGTAACGCGGTCCTCGATGTAGACCCGCCCATTTTAAACCTGCACACAGAACATTCTCTGAGGCCTAGCTCCTCAAGGAAATGATGAATGGGAAAAATATTTTTTACATGTTTTGAGGGACACATTTAAGGCCTAATTAATATGATAAGAAGAAAAATACTGAATTTGGTTTACCCGGTCTTTAAGTATACTTAAATACACTTCTACATTAACAATAAAGTATACTTTTTTAAGTATTGTAGAATTAGTATACTTATTTTTAAGTACATTAAAGTTGAAATTAATGACATCTATTGTGAAGTACACTTTTTAAAAAATATATGTTAAATATACTTTAAATGAAGCACTAAAAGTATACTTAATTAATAATAATTAAAATTATATTTGTAATACACTAAAGTATACTACTTTTTCACCAGGGTCAAGCACTGAAATAAAATAATGTAACTGAGTTTTACTCTTCAAGGCTTTAAATGCATAAAGTCTGCTTTAACAACAGCATTAACAATCTTATTTTTACATAAAATAAAGAAAACACATGCTTTATATGACACCGCAACACAGGTCTGTTACTATAAATAGCCATGGCCCAACTTTGGGAAACTCACTGAAACAATGCCAGAAACGGTTAACCTCTGGTACACAGGTTGAATGGCGGCTGAATGGTGGGTGCTGCTGGTGGAGGCGGTGCTTGCCCTCGCACAAAACCTGAAATTTACAAAACTGATAATGGGAAGGTGATAGTGGAAGATGAACTGAAGATAAACTTTATCTTGGTTAAAATTAAGACATTAAGCCATGATGAAATTGTTCTGCGGCAACAAACAACTTTTCATCTGTTTCAAATTACTTGGATGAACTGCCACCTCAACTGCGTCCATATTGCCGTTGGGTTCAGCAATATGGATGCCTCTGTGCTGCTTTGCCGAGTGGAGCAGCTGAGCCAAGAAGTCTCTGGCCTGAGGAGTGCATTGGAAACACAGGCAGGGGGCTAGCAGCCCCTGTTCGTCATGAGGAGTCAACAATGTCTCCCGCTGGAAAGTCTCATCTCCTGGGACTGGACACCGGGATCGCCAGCATCTCACGGGGGGGGGGAGGGACTGGTGTATGGCAAGCCGAGTGTGCCACAATTCGCCATCAATTAATGGCATTCTGACCAACTTTACGCTGTATTGAACGCTGTTTTGTATGCAAATTACGTAATAAACAGCGTTTCAAACGCCGTTCTGAACGGCATTCTGAACGTTCAGACTGCCATTCTGGCAGTCTCCTCCCCTCAATTTTCTCTGGCAATAGATTTAAACTGCTTTCACCCAATCATATGCCAGGGCAAACAGACACCATCAGTCGAGGCCAGATCTTCTTTCGCTAATCTTTCCTGTTGCAACGTTTGATCAAATTTTTTCAAACATTTGTGGACATTTTGTGTTATTTTAAAAGTTATTTGACATATTTTTTGCTATCTAAGGCATCTTGTCATCTTGAACGAGAGACGGCGAGAGGCTTCAGAAGGGTCGTGTGCAGATAGTGCAGTGCACCCTCTAGTTATGTATCGTGCTCATGCTCACGAAAATTAATCTATTGAATCATGTCACAGACCAGTGCATTCTGAATGGGAGCGTTTCTGAGGGCTCACTCACACTAGGCAATCTCAACTGAGCCTGAGGCCTAGCTCAGGTTGCATATCTGTGCATGTGCGCGTGTCGGCTCATTAGCATCTGTACCGTGGCCTGAGCACACCTCTCCAAAGTGTACTGAGGCCATGGAATTTAACTGTACTTGAGTACGGATGGCGTGCTCACACTAGCCAAATGATCTAGACTTTAGGGGGCAAACGTACTCGGGCACGTTTCTCAGACTATTTTCATGCTAGACTAAACAAAACGAGAGAGAGAGAGAGGCTTCAGAAGGGGTGTGTGCAGATACACCCATAGTTATGTATCGTGCTCATGCTCACAAAACTTAATCTAATGAATCTTGTCCCAGAGCACGATTGTCCGACTTTTTTCGTTCTACACAGAACGAAATTTAAACCAATAATTTGAATCGTTTTTGTTTATTGATTTTTCATGCTTTTCATTTTGATTTGTATTTTTGATGTTTGATTTTATTTTATTTTTTTCAATGCATTTTGAATGGGAGTGTTTCTCAGACTATTTTCGTTCTAGACTAAACTAAATGTAAACCCATGCATATATTTATATATATATTTATTTATTGTGTGTATATATATATATATATATGTGTGTGTGTGTGCTGTACTCACACTAGGCAATCTTAACTGGGCCTGAGTACGGTTTTCTGAGTACGGGTACATATTTCTTTGTGCAGACAGGGATATTGTTCTTTCATATGGTTTTATATGCCATTTTGTATACATTTATAGCTAGATTGATTATTGATTACAAGATGGCGCCACGGACGGCAGCCTCTGTGTTTCGGTGCGCATTGTTTTGTATTGTTTTGTTTGTTAATTCAGTTTTCTGCAACACCCGATGCTCTTACACCAGTCAGGAGCTTTTGGACATTAGGGGAACAACTCCAGTGGATTTATTCCTGTTTTGTGTTTCACGGATACATGGCTGTGTGGATAGATACCGGACTCTGCGCTACAGCTGGCAGGCTTCCAACTGCTGAGAGCGGATCGAGACGCACAACTTTCCGGAAAATCTAAAGGCGGAGGTATCTGTTTCTTCACTAACAGTGGCTGGTGTAACGACGTGACAGTGATTCTGCAACACTGTTCTCCTCATCTGGAAACTTTTATCATAAACTGCAAACCATTCTACTCCCCCCGTGAGTTTGCTTCATTCATTCTGGTCGGTGTTTACATCCCACCACAGGTAAACGTGCACGAGGCACAGCACCTGTTAGCCGACCAGATCCTGAGTGTGGAGCAGACTAACCCGGACTCCTTAATTATTGTCCTTGGGGACTTTAACAAAGGCAACCTCAGCCACGAACTCCCCAAATATAAACAATTTATTAAATGCCCACCACTATAAGCAGTGCATATCACGCCGTCCCCCGTGCTGCACTGGGCCTCTCTGACCATGTCATGGTTCACCTGATCCCCACATACAGGCAGAAACTCAAGCTCTGTAAACCTGTTGTGAGGACATCCAAGCAGTGGACCAGTGAAGCAGTGGAGAACCCTCAGGCGTGTTTGGACTGCACCGACTGGGATGTGTTCAGGTCTGCCACCAACTGTCTGGACGAGTACACAGAGGCTGTGACGTCATACATCAGCTTCTGTGAAAACTGTTGTATTCCAACACACACCAGGGTGAGTTATAACAACGACAAACCCTGGTTCACAGCCAAACTCAGGAAGCTACGGTTGCAAAAAGAGGAGGCGTTTAGGAGTGGGGACAGAGAAAGGTTTATAGAGTCAAAGTACACGTTTAGCAAGGCGGTGCGTGAAGCTAAACGTCAGTACTCTGAGAAGCTCCAACATCAGTTCTCAGCCAAAGACTCTAGATCTGTTTGCGCCTTGCAAATGAGCTAAATGAGTTCTACTGTCGCTTTGAAAGACAAAGGGACAGACCTGTTTGGAAGGGGCTCAAGCAGATCACCAACTACAAACCATCCCCCCCCCCGCTACATCAACGACCTGCGCCTTGCAAATGAGCTAAATGAGTTCTACTGTCGCTTTGAAAGACAAAGGGACAGACCTGACACCATCCCCCACGACACCTTCTACCAGCTCCATCCCACTGACTCCCCCACCACCAGCTCAACAGGACCTCCACACCTTCACACCTCTGTGGCCCCCACCTCCCCCACCACAGTGACGACTCTCTGCCTGCAGGAGAGTGACGTCCACAGGCTCTTTAAGAGTCAGAACCCCGCAAAGCAGCCAGTCCAGACTCTGTCTCTCCATCCACCCTGAAGCACTGCGCCGACCAGCTGTCTCCAGTGTTCACGGACATCTTCGACTCCTAGCTGGAGTCCTGTCACGTGCCAGCCTGCTCCAAAGCCTCCACCATCATCCCCATCCCCAAAAAACCAAGGACCACAGGACTCAATGACTACAGACCCGTCGCCCTGACCTCTGTGGTCATGAAGTCATTTGAGCGCCTTGTGCTGCCCCACCTGAAAGCCATAACCGACCCACTCCTGGACCCCCTGCAGTTCGCCTACAGAGCCAACAGGTCTGTAGACGATGCAGTCAACATGGCTCTGCACCACATCCTCCAGCATCTGGACTCGCCAGGATCCTGTTTGTGGATTTCAGCTCTGCTTTCAACACCATCATTCCAGCTCTGCTACAGGTCAAGCTCTCCCAGCTCAACATGCCTGACTCCACCTGCAGGTGGATCACAGACTTCCTGTCCGACAGAAAGCAGCATGTGAAGCTGGGAAGCCATGTCTCAGATCCCCAGACCATCAGCACCGGATCCCCCCAAGGCTGCGTTCTTTCTCCCCTACTCTTCTCCCTGTACTCCAACAGCTGCACCTCCAGTCATCAGTCCGTCAAGCTCCTGAAGTTTGCGGACGACACCACGCTCATCAGGCTCATCTCAGACGGGGACGAGTCTGCCTATAGGTGGGAGATTGACCATCTGGTGACCTGGTGCAGCCAGAACAACCTGGAGCTTAACTCTCTAAAGACAGTGGAGATAGTGGTTCACTTCAGGAAGAACCCAGCCCCACCCTCCCCTGTCATCCTGTTTGGCTCCCCAGTCGACTCTGTGGAATCCTACCGCTTCCTGGGTACCATCATCACCCAAGACCTTAAATGGGATCTGAACATCAGATCCCTGATCAAAAAAGCCCACCAGAGGATGTACTTCCTGCGGCAGCTGAAGAAATTCCACCTGCCAAAGACGATGATGGTGCACTTCTACACAGCCACCATCGAGTCAATCCTCACCTCCTCCATCACCACCTGGTACGCTGCCGCCACTGTCAGGGACAGGAGTGGTCTGCAGCGTATCATTCGTACCACCGAGAAGGTCATCGGCTGCAACCTCCCATCCCTCCAGAACCTGTACGACTCCAGGTCCCTGAGGCGTGCTGGGAAGATTGTGGCTGACCCATCTCATCCCGGACACAAACTTTTTGAGCCACTTCCCTCTGGCAGGAGGCTGCACTCCATCAGAACTAAAACCTCCCGCCACAAGAACAGCTTCTTCCCATCCGCAGTTGGACTGTTAAACAGATCTCGGGCTCAATGACACTGACTCTCATTCACCTCCTCCAACACACTTAAGTCCCTACAACTGCACTCATTTTTGTCTGATATTATACTTCATCATACTATCTCATTCTGTTATTACCTCATTCTGTCTTCTCTTTTTTGCACTATGTTTGTTTGTTGTTTGTTTTTGCACCACCACACCAAAAATAATTCCTTGCATGTGTAAACATACGCAATAAATAAGATTCTGATTCTACAATAAACACTAAGTCATGATAGGGCTATGATGTTTGTCCATGTATCTACACAGTAAATTAAGAAACGGGAAAGTAAAGTAATAAAAAAGTAGTGTAGTTACTTTTCAAATGCAGTAACTAGTAAAGTACAATTTAAAGGAGTAAGTAATAAGTAACTAATTACTTTATTTGAGTAACTACACCAACACTGCTGATATGTACGATCCGAAACTCGGACTTATGTTCGCCGCTATTATGAGGCCAGTGCACCCAAGGTATTTGGTAATGAGGGGGGGAGTGAACTGAATTGCCATGGTACACCTGCAGCTCAAAAACAAAATTACTAGCTTAACCCTAGGCCTACCAAAGAAGGACTTGGTTATTGCTCAATTGAACATATGTAGTCTGAGAAACAAAATCCATGAAATAGACCATATTGTCCAATCTAATCACATACATGTCCTTGCTTTGAGTGAAACTAACCTAGACTCCTCATTAGAGGATGCTGAATTGAGCATACACAATTACACTCTGTTCAGGAAAGACAGGAATAAAAACAGAGGTGGTGTTGCCTTGTATATACAGAGTCAAATACCAGCTAAAGTGAATAATGATTTAATGGTTGATGATATAGGGGCTCTTTTCATTCAGGTTCACCTACCACATTCAAAGCCTATACTGCTTGGTTGTTGTTATAGGCCCCCGAATGCTAGAATAGAATACTTGACAGGAATATGTAATCTCATTGATAACATTTATGACAAAAACATAGAATTGCTTATGCTGGGAGATTTCAACATTGACTACCTTTCATCAGATTGCAATCTGAAGAATAAGCTTCTTTCAGTAGTCAATACTTTAAATTTACCCCAAGTGGTTGACCAACCAACCAGATTACTTATTAATAAGGCCGGTGCCAAGTCATCAACCTCTATTGATCATATCTATACTAATGTTCCAGAGCATTGCTCAAAAGCTGTATCTTTAGCCATAGGTTTCAGTGATCATAACATGGTTGCCATTACTAGAAAAATCAAGGTTCCTCAGGCAGGAAACAAGATCAATTCAGGAGGTTTAATCATGACCTCTATGTGGAGATCAGTGATGAGCAGTGGTCAGATGTGTGTTTGGAGAATGATCCAGATATTGCTCTGAGAAAGTTTATGGAAAAAATAACCAAGGTGGTTGACAAGCACGCCCCCTTAAGGAAACACACAGCTAGACATAACAGTGCTCCATGTTTGAGTAAGGAACTGGAGGCTTTGATGAATCAGCGTGATAATGCTAAAAAGGTTGCAAATCAATCAGGTTGCCTGAATGAAAAATACTGTAGAATAGGGACATGGTTACGAAACTGAACAAGAACACAAAAAGAGAATATTATCAACAGAAGCTTAGTGATGCTAAAAACAACAGCAAGGAAATATGGAAAACTCTGAAATTATGAGACGGAAATCAAACATAGACAACCCTTATGTTGACTGTAATGGTGTGTACTAAACCACAGGAAATCGCTAATTATTTAAATTATTTTTTTATTAATACAATTTATAAATTAAGAGCCACTATGACTCCTAAGCATGGCTCTCTATCACATGCATTGATTGACAATTTTAGACAATTTTATTAATAATGAGCTCTGCTATAGTTCATATGACTGACGAATGGTTTAAAGGTGTCATTTTTTCATAAATTTTGCGTTGGTCAATTGTAGCAATGAGATTTCCCTGTGAGTCAGTTTTGGTGAAAAAAATGCTCTGGTGCTCCTGTTTCACACTGTTCTAGTGTGGTGGAGAAGGTGGGCGGGGATGAATGACCTGATTTTGGCTCTTACTCATGACATGCAAATGACTCGCCTCTGTTTGGCTAACAGCACTGTCCATCACAGTAATAAAACCAATTCAGAGAGACACACAGAGAGAGAGGGCGAACGAGAGAGAGGAAGAGAGAGGGAACCACTGGGCTCCTTGGGGGTTTCTGGTTGATTGAATACAGAAAGAATAGCTGCCTCGGGGGACCGTGCACCGATCCCGCCGATCAGTGTACGGTGGCCGGTCCCCGCGGTCGCCGTGCCCCGGTCGCTCTGCACCGGCCGAGCTCCCAGACTCCGGCGGTGCACTCCCGCGGGCACAGCGATTGAATACAGAAAGAAGAGCCGCCTCAGGGTGCCCGGTGCAGGGCGGCCTGTGCACGGTGGCTGTGATGCACGGCGGCCGCGGGGCATGGCGGAGCTCAGCTCAGCTCCAGCCGCCGCGGTGCCCCGAGGCGGCTCTTCTTTCTGTATTCAATCACCATGCCCGAGCCGCCTAAATGCTGAAATAGTGGTAATGTCCGATCCAATTCAGATTTTTTCTTGGCCAAGAGATGCAACGTTGATTTGTTATAACCACAAATAGCACAGACACAAACTCAATACTGTCTTCCGGTGGGCCGTCGCAAGCCAAGGTGGGCGAGGCCATGAATACTAATTCTCCAACCTACGTCAGTTGGTGAGGCTTTTCTGATTCAATCGTTTATGCGTCTATTTCCTTTGATTTGCTAATGCAGGCAATCGAGGTAGAGGAACATTTTCACGTTCAGCATGCATATGCAACTCTGAGTGACCTATCGTATTTCAAAAGGAAGAAGTACTAAACAGTTTCTCGGGGAATGAGACCTGGAAAGAAATGGACAACAAAAGAATTGTGGGTACTGTTATGCTTGATTTTAGTGCAGCTTTTGACATTATTGATCATGCACTGCTAATTGCTGAACTCAAGTGCTATGGTTTCGCTGATACTGCCTTCTCTTGGATGGAGTTAGCTGTCTGGCAGGAGGCAGTGTTTTTCAGTGGAAGCTTATCAGTCAGCAAAGATGTCCTCTGTGGAGTGCGTCAAGGAAGGGTCCTCTTTTATTTTCTATCTTTCGATCTTTCTATTTTTACCAATGACCTGCCCTGTGTTCTGGAACAGACAAAAGTAGTAATGTATGCTGATGACTCAACTATTTTCTGTGCTGCGTCAACATGCAATGAACTGACTGAGGTAGTATGCAAAGAATTACAAACTGTTTGATTGTAGCCTGGAAATCCAGACCCACATCTAGAAAGCTGTAGGGTCTGGCAACGACTAATGAAAATGGCCCAACTCGAGGGGCGGCCCCAGGCATTTGAAAATATCACTGCACGCAATTGGATAACACTACGACCAATCAGAAGAATACAAGGGGTGACGTATCCAGACCAGCAGAGCTAACCAATAGATAAGACTTGCCGTATCCGATCGGTAAAACAGCAACGCTTTTGGCCCGCCTATATCAGATACACGATGTGATTGGTTAATGTGCTTCAGTCATATCATCAGACAGTTTCCAGGCATCTCCCATCACTGCTATGCTGATGACATCCAGCTCCATCGATCATTCAACCCTAAAAACCTACAGAGCCTCAGCATCCTCAGTGATTGCCTGGCAGCTATTGAGGGCTGGTTGGCCAAAAACCTCCTACAGTTAAACACCACAAAAACAGAGGTCCTAATCATCGCATCTGACAGTGTTACAGCCAAGGTACAAGAACATCTGGGTCCCCTCAAAATCCACATCCATACCGACATCAGGAACCTCGGGGTGCAATTCGACCAATCCATGCACCTAGACAAACATGTAAAATCACTATCCAGAAACTGCTTTTTCCATCTGAGAAACATCTCCAAACTCCGCTCCATAGTATCTCACCCGGAATTAGAAATGGCAATTCACGCCTTCATCTCATCTAGACTGGACTATTGTAATTCATTATTCACATGCCTCAATCAGTCATCCATCGACCGCCTTCAACTCATTCAAAACGCAGCAGCCAGACTTCTCACCCGGTCAAAAAAGTCCTGTCACATCACTCCCATACTCGCCTCGTTGCACTGGTTACCAATATCCTTCAGAATTCAATTTAAGGTTTTACTGCTCACTTACAAAGCTTTCCATGGCCAAGCCCCCAGCTACATCTGTGACCTCATTCATCACCACACCCCCAGTCGTTCCCTCAGATCAGCAGACCAGGGCCTCCTGTCAGTCCCTCGGACCCGTCTGAAAACCAAGGGGGACCGGTCCTTTGGGGCAGTGGCCCCGAAGATGTGGAACGTGCTCCCACTGGAGATAAGATTTGCCCAGTCGGCAGGCTGTTTCAAGGGTCAACTGAAGACTTTTTTGTTTAAAAGGGCTTTTGGGTGTTAGATGCTGTAGGATGTGACTCACCTTTTATTTAACATTGTTTTTGCCTCGACCCCCTCGGGTCGATCAAGTGCCACCTGATGTTTTCCTATGTTGTTATCTGTGCTGTTACTATGTAATTTGCACAGTAATTTCTATATTTTATTGCCTATTGTTATGTACTGTATGATGGTTTTATCTATGTGAAGCACTCTGTGTATTCGTACTGAGAAGGGTGCTATACAAATAAAGTACTTACTTACTTACTTACTGGGAGAGGGGCATCGGGGAAGGATTATATTGCTCGTTCCCAGAGTGACTTGCTGAGCAAATTCAACTTGTGTTCTCGCGAGAACTGTGGATTTCCAGGGTAGTCTGATTGGGTAGAGGACAACAAAAATTTTGAACATTGCTAAGACTAAGTGCATGGTTATTGGTACTAGGAGAAGGCTTGCCAGAGACTCCTGTTTAAATCTATCTATGGGTGGTATCCCAATAGAGCAAGTAAGGAAAATGAAATTACTTGGCATTATAATAGATGATCAATTGTCATGGTCTGACTATATTTATTCTATTGCTGTAAAAATGGGACAGGGCAAGACAAGAAAATGCTCTCACTACGTGACACCCTCAGTCAGCAATCAGGTGGTTCAGGCTCTTGTTCTCTCTCACTTATGCCGCTTTTCCACCGCCAGTACCAACTCGACTCGACTCGACTCGCCTCGACTCAACTCGGTTTGGTTGCGTTTCCATCTAAAAAAGTACCTCTTCAATGTGGGCGGGTCGTAGAAAAGAACCTCTCCACCATGGGTGGGTCGTCATTAGGTTTTAATCACGGGAGACGCGATTCCCGGGAAATCTGAATCTGATCAAGACTATTTCCTGATTCCCGGGAAAGGTTATGATGGGAAATAAAATAAAAAGCGCAATGACTGCGCGTCTATTGTTGTCATACGGTAACGTTGATGGAGGCGAAACTCGAGCCCTAGGAAAGGAACGACACTGAAACGAAACAGCGAAACGCCGGTCCGTGGACTCCAGCCACGCCGGACACACACAACCACGCCCGACACACATAACGACGCGCAGCCTAACTCTAGCCCCGGGAAAGGAGCGACACACACGGCGAAACGCTGATCAGTGTCCCCCTCGGGAGCGGGTTCGTGGACTCCAACCACGCCGGACACAACTTAACTTGAGTGAATATTCCCATTTACAGCCGCTGGCCAATCAGTTACCAGCAGCCTGTTTACGTCACACAAAAGTACCTACTCCGCTGGCATGGAACCTCGACGGAGGTAGTACTAAAAAAAAGTACCCGGTACTAGGTACCAGGTACTTTTTTTGCCAATGGAAACGCAAATAAGGCGTGGCGAGTCGAGTCGAGTCGAGTCGAGTCGAGTAGGTACTGGCGGTGGAAAAGCGGCATTAGGGTACTGTATGGTTGTGTGGTCCAGTGCTGCAAAAAAACATCAGCTTGCTCAAAATAGAGCGGCAAGATTGGCTCTTCAATGTTCTTTTAGAACTAATGTCATAAAAATGTCTTAAAAATGAAAATAGCAAAAGTTATACCTCTGTATAAATCTGGGAACAAACACCACTTCACAAACTACAGACCTGTCTCACTACTCCCTCAATTCTCAAAAATTTTAGAAAAACTCTTCAATAATCGACTTGACAAATTCATAAACAAACACAAATTACTCTCTGAAAGCCAATACGGGTTCAGATCTAAACGAACGACATCACTGGCACTGATAGAATCCATTGAAGAAATCACAAATGCAATAGATCAGAAACAGTATACAGTTGGAATATTCATAGACCTAAAAAAAGCTTTCGACACAATAAATCATAACATATTAATCAAGAAACTAGAGCAGTATGGCATCAGGGGAACAGTATTGGACTGGGTGAGGAGTTACCTGAACAACAGGAAACAGTTTGTGAAGTTGGGTGACTGTTGTTCAGCATGTTTGGACATTACTTGTGGCATCCCACAGGGGTCAGTTTTGGGCCCTAAGTTGTTTATTTTATATATCAAAACATATGCATGGTATCAAAAGTACTTAAGCTGGTGCTATTTGCAGATGACACAAGTATTTTTGGCTCTGGTAGTGATCTACAACTCCTAATGCAAGAGATTAATACAGAATTAATTAAATTTAAGCTATGGTTTGATAGAAATAAACTGTCATTAAATTTGAGTAAAACAAGAATAATCCTCTTTGGGAACTGCAGATCTAATACACAAATGCAAATTCAATTGGATGGGGTTGCTATTGAAAGAGTCAATGAGATCAAATTTCTGGGGGTTACAATAGATGATCAAATCAGCTGGAAATCTCATATTAATCATGTACAAACCAAAGTGTCACAAAGCATTGCAGTATTAAATAGAGCAAAACAGGTTCTGGATCACAAAACACTCCGCATTCTATACTGTTCACTAGTCCTTCCTTATTTAACTTACTGTGCAGAGGTTTGGGGAAATAATTACATAAGCACAATACATCCACTCATCACTCTGCAAAAGAAAGCTGTAAGGGTCATTCATAGGGCAGGATATAGGGATCACACAAATTCTCTTTTCTTACAGTCAAAACTACTGAAATTCAAAGATCTTGTTAATCTACAGACAGCTCAAATAATATTTAAAGCAAGAAACAACTCACTGCCTGGAAATATTCAAAAATTATTCATTGAAAGGGAAGGGGGTTACAACTTAAGGGGAAAATTTAACTTCAAAATCAGGAACATACGAACAACAAGAAGGAGCTTTTGTGTTTCTATCTGTGGAACTAAACTATGGAACAGTTTGAATGTGGGGTTAAAAGAATGTCCAAACATAATCCAGTTCAAAAAGAAATACAAAGAAATTATTTTCAGTATGTACAGAAATGAGGGTGTCTGACAACCACAAGGTGCTTATTATTATTTATTTGGGTATGATTTTCCCACTTAGTTTTTTGTTGCTCGGTTCATGTTACTTTCAGTTTGTCTTTGTATGTATGAATGTGTTTGTATATGTTTTTATATGTATATGACTATATAGAGAGATAAAGATTAGTAATCATATGTTAGAATAAATCTATATGTATATAAATATAATAATATATTAGAATAAATCCAGTTAAATAACTCATAAATTAACTTACTGTATATATTATAATGACTAGATAACCTGATAAATAATTTATGAATAAGGGGTGGGAGTCAATAAGTTTTACTTCTTCCCACTCCTTTTCGGATATGAAACAAACAAAACAAAACAAAACAAAAACAAAAAAAATCAAATTACCGTTATTTTTCAATTATTATTATTATTTTTTTTTTAATTATATAGGCTACATATATATCCTGCCTCCGGGCAGGAGAGACCCTGCCCGGAGGAAGCCCGGGGCCCCCGTCTGGAGCCAGGCCCAGACGGAGGGCTCGCCGGCGAGCACCTGGTGGCCGGGTTTGCCACGGAGCCCGGTCGGGCACAGCCCGAACAAGCTACGTGGCACCCCCCCCCCTCTTCGCCCTGTGGGCCCACCACCTGCAGGGGGACCCGCTGGGGTCGGGTGCGCTGCCACATGGGTGGCAGTGAAAGGCAGGGGTCCCGACGGACCAGACCCGAGCGGCAGAAGCTGGCTCTGGGGACGTGGAACGTCACCTCACTGTGGGGAAAGGAACCGGAGCTTGTGAGGGAGGTGGAGCGCTACCAGTTAGATCTGGTGGGGCTCACCTCTACGCACAGTCTCAGCTCTGGTACCGTACTCCTGGATAGGGGTTGGACTCTATTCTTCTCTGGAGTTGCCCAGGGCGTGAGGCGCCGGGCGGGTGTGGGGATACTCATAAATCCCCGGCTGAGCGCCGCGGTGTTGGAGTTTACCCCGGTGGACGAGAGGGTCGCCTCCCTACGCCTAAGGGTGGTGGGGGGGAAAACTCTGACTGTTGTTTGTGCGTATGCACCGAACAGCAGTTCAGAGTACTCGGCCTTCTTGGAGACCCTGAATGGAGTCCTGTATGGGGCTCCGGTAGGGGACTCCGTAGTTCTGCTGGGAGACTTCAACGCCCACGTGGGCAACGATGGAGACACCTGGAGAGGCGTGGTGGGGAGGAACGGCCTCCCTGATCTAAACCCGAGTGGTCGTCTGTTACTGGACTTCTGTGCTAGTCATGGATTGTCCATAACAAACACCATGTTCGAACATAAGGGTGCTCATAAGTGTACCTGGTACCAGAGTACCCTAGGCCGAAGATCGATGATCGATTTCGTGATCGTGTCAGCTGATCTGAGGCCTTATGTTTTGGACACTCGGGTGAAGAGAGGGGCGGAACTGTCAACCGACCACCATCTGGTGGTGAGTTGGATCAGGGAATGGGGGAAGAGTCTGGACAGACCTGGTAAGCCCAAACGGGTAGTGCGGGTGAATTGGGAACGTCTGGAGGAGGCTCCCGTCCTAGAGATCTTCAACTCACACCTCCGGCGGAGCTTTTCTAGCATCCCTGTGGAGGTTGGGGGCATTGAGCCAGAGTGGGCGGTGTTCAAAGCCTCCATTGCTGAAGCTGCGGTGGTGAGCTGTGGCCTCAGGGTCTTAGGTTCCTCAAGGGGCGGTAACCCTCGGACACCGTGGTGGACACCGGTGGTCAGGGAAGCCGTCCGACTGAAGAAGGAGGCCTTCCGGGGTATGTTATCCCGGAGGACTCCGGACGCAGTTGCAGGGTACCGGCGGGCTCGAAGGGCTGCAGCCGCTGCCGTGTCGGAGGCTAAGCAGCGGGTGTGGGAGAAGTTCGGAGAGGACATGGAGAAGGACTTTCGGTCGGCACCAAAGTGTTTCTGGAAGACCATCCGACACCTCAGAAGGGGGAAACGGGGAAACATCCAGGCTGTGTACAGTAAGGGTGGGACTCTGTTGACCTCGACTGAGGAGGTAGTCGAACGTTGGAAGGAACACTTTGAGGAACTCCTGAATCCGACTAACACGTCCTCTATGATGGAGGCAGAGCTCAAGGTTGATGGTGGTTCATCGTCAATTTCCCTGGTGGAAGTCACTGAGGTAGTTAAACATCTCCGCAGTGGCAAAGCCCCAGGGATTGATGAGATCCAGCCAGAAATGCTAAAAGCTCTGGGTGTTGAGGGGCTGTCTTGGCTGACACGCCTATTCAACATTGCGTGGGAGTCGGGTACAGTGCCAAAGGAGTGGCAAACCGGGGTGGTGGTTCCCCTGTTCAAAAAGGGGGACCGGAGAGTGTGTGCCAATTATCGGGGTATCACACTTCTCAGCCTCCCTGGGAAAGTCTACTCTAAGGTGCTGGAAAGGAGGGTTCGGCCGATTGTCGAACCTCAGATTGAAGAGGAACAATGCGGTTTTCGCCCTGGACGTGGAACTACGGATCAGCTCTTCACTCTCGCAAGGATCCTGGAGGGGGCCTGGGAGTATGCCCATCCGGTCTACATGTGTTTTGTGGATTTGGAGAAGGCATATGACCGGGTCCCCCGGGAGAAACTGTGGGAGGTGCTGCGGGAGTACGGGGTAAGGGGTTCACTCCTCAGGGCCATCCAATCTCTGTACTCCCAAAGCGAGAGCTGTGTCCGCGTTCTCGGCAGCCAGTCAGTTCCGTTCCCGGTGGGTGTTGGCCTCCGCCAGGGCTGCGCCTTGTCACCAATCCTGTTTGTGATATTCATGGACAGGATATCGAGGCGTAGTCGTGGTGGGGAGGGGTTGCAGTTCGGTGATCTGAGGATCGCATCACTGCTCTTTGCAGATGATGTGGTCCTGATGGCATCATCGGCCTGTGACCTTCAGCACTCACTGGATCGGCTGGCGGCCGAGTGTGAAGCGGCTGGGATGAGGATCAGCACCACTAAATCTGAGGCCATGACTCTTAGCAGGAAACCGGTGGATTGCCCTCTCCGGGTAGGAAATGAGTCCTTAGCCCAAGTGAAGGAGTTTAAGTACCTCGGGGTCTTGTTCGCGAGTGAGGGTACGATGGAGCGTGAGATTGGCCGGAGAATCGGAGCAGCGGGGGCGGTATTGCGTTCGCTTTACCGCACTGTTGTGACGAAAAGAGAGCTGAGCCGCAAGGCAAAGCTCTCGATCTACCGGTCGATCTTCGTTCCTACCCTCACCTATGGTCATGAGGGGTGGGTGATGACCGAAAGGACGAGATCGCGGATACAAGCGGCCGAGATGAGTTTTCTCAGGAGGGTGGCTGGCTTCTCCCTTAGGGATAGGGTGAGAAGTTCAGTCATCCGGGAGGAACTCGGATTAGAGCCGCTGCTCCTTTGCTTAGAAAGGAGTCAGTTGAGGTGGTTCGGGCATCTGGTAAGGATGCCCACTGGACGCCTCCCTTGGGAGGTGTTCCAGGCACGACCAGTGGGGAGGAGACCCCGGGGAAGACCCAGGACTAGGTGGAGAGATTATATCTCAACACTGGCCTGGGAACGCCTCGGGATCCCCCCGTCAGAGCTGGTCAATGTGGCCCGGGAAAGGGAAGTCTGGGGCCCCCTGCTTGAGCTGCTGCCCCCGCGACCCGACCCCGGATAAGCGGACGACGATGAGGATGAGGATGATATATTTCTTTTTTTGTTCATATGTTGTTCTTGCAAAGTATTTATATGTTATGTCTGTCCATTTCTGTATTATGTTTTATTTCTTTTAACATGTCCGAAATAAACTTAAACTAAACTAAACTAAAATGTCATGAAGATGCACAATAGTCGATCATGGTTGACCGTTGAGGCTAAAGTAATCTAGTCTTGTTATGTTTACCCAAAGTGCCGTTGTTGATCGGAAACCTGAATTTTTTTCAGAGCAGCTTGTTCAGACTGGTACAAGGCACAGTCATATGACTAGACTGGTCAGGAAAGGCTATTTCGACCTCCCACAGCCCAAAACAAATCAACTGAATAAAGCAGTCATTTAAAAAAGCCATCAGTCAGTGGAATTCCTTACCTATTAACATAAAAAGCATCAAGGGTAAATATAGATTTTAAAAAATCACTAAAACAGATACTGAGGGGATCTACACAACAGGATTGACTCTCCATGCTTGCTGAACTTATAAACTTGAAAAATTATCATGTATTGCATATTGTCAGTTTTAAAACTCACTTTTCTCCTGCAATGGACTTGGTCTTTTTACTGAGAGGTTAATGATGTTTGTACATAGGTGAGTCAATCTATGAAAAAAAGGGCTTAACCCCAAAAACATTGATACAAAAGGTTTTTCAATGGATTCTAGTAGTATTTGGTGTGCTGAATAACATACTAAAAGTGTACCAAAATATATCTCCCAGAAAGCCCTCATTTCCAAGATGGCGGCCGAAATAGCGGCGGGGAGCTTGAAATGGCTATATCTCAAATTGAAAAAATGTTGCAAAGGAATTTTCAACTGATTCTGGTACCTCTGGACATGCTTACGAACATACTAAAAAGCTAGGAAAATACACCTTCCGGAAAGGCTTCATTTTCAAGATGGCGTCCACAGCTGTGGTCAATTCAATTGGAGATGCTGATGTAGACATCGTAAGGGCCGCAGTGGAATCATCTCTTCTTCACACCACTACGCTGATTGGAGAAGATACAGATCTCCTTGTCTTACTACTTCACTATGCACAGAGAGATAGTAAGGGCGTTTATTTCAGATCAGACAAGTCAAAAGCTGATGGCAGTTTTAAAGTGTATGCCGTAAACCATTTAAAAGAAGTACTTGGACATGATGTGTGTTCTCAGTTGATGTTCATCCATGCTCTCACTGGCTGTGACACAACTTCTCGGATCTTCAGGGTTGGCAAAAAGACTGCTTTCCAGAAGCTTGTAAAAGGGGATCCTGTCCTTTAATCTTGTGCCAATGCATTCATTGTCCCAAACCAGACCACAGAGGTGATCGATGACCTTGGGTGCCAAGTAATGGCTGTCCTCTTTGGTGGAAAGTGCACAGATTCCCTTACAGTAATGCGATATAACATTTTCAGCAAGAAGGTTGTCTCAGCTTCATCAACTGTAACGCCTGAACGTCTGCCACCAACTGAATCTGCCACCAAATTTCACTGTCGTAGAGCATACTACCAGGTCATGGTCTGGATGGGAACAGAAGATGGTATGGATGCCCTGAACTGGGGGTGGAGCCTGCAGGACAATATATTTGTCCCACTCATGTCAACAATGAATGTTGCTCCAGACAGTCTCTTGAAGGTCATTCATTGTAACTGTACCACTGCCTGCAAGACACTCCGCTGCTCTTGCAGAAAATATGGACTACCTTGTACTACTGTCTGTGGACCATGTCAACTTAAGGAATGTGACAATCCACATAACAAGTTTCTTCCAGAGGAGCCCGAAGATGATGATGAATAAAGACCACAATAAGTGTGGCATTTATGTTGTTCAACACCAACACCACCTTTCTAGTTTGAATAGTAACCAATTTTAACCATTTAACCAATGTAAGCTTACAGGCAGTCATTTTGAAAATGATGCCTTTCTAGCAGTTATATTTACCTAGATTTGTTGCACGTTCTTAATGTATAGAGGTACCAGAATCAGTTGAAACATTCTTTTGTAACATTTTCCATTTGAGATATAGCCATTCTAAGCTCCCGGCCACCATTTTGGACGCCATTATGAAAATGTTAGTATGTTCATAAGCATATTTGCAGGTACCAGAATCAAGTGAAAAATCATTTGAATAATCTTTTTCTATTGAGATATATAGCCATTTTAAGCTTGGCCGGCCACCATTTTGGACAATGTATTGAAGTGTTGTATATACATTGTTTCTGACTTTTGTGATGTAGATAGGTTTTTGTACTGTATGTATGTATTATATGTCTGTGTATTGTTATTTATTTTATGTAGACCCTAGGAAGAATAGCGACCACAGCTGTGGAAACTAATGGGGATCTGAATAAAGAGAAAGAGAATAAAGGTTGTTCTCCAGTCTTCAGATAATATGTCAAAGGCATACTGTGGTAACCCGGTCCACAAGAGTCTAGAGAACTCACAGCAAGTACCACGCAGAGGATTCCAAATAAGCCGTATGTGGCATTTATTCACAGGTATTAGAGATAACAGGTAACACATCAACTAGACTATGGCCTCCGTGAGACTCGAGTCGGATGTGTGGTCGGCCTTCTGCTGGGTCGTCGTCTCTGCTCTCCCCTGAGCTGAGTTCCCGGTCGCCTTTTAAGATGTCCGCCCGGTCGTTTCCCCCCTCCGGCCAGGTGTCCTCCATCAGGCTGATTGCGTTGAGTGAAGATGTGCTCACTGCCGCTGGCTAGTGGATGACGGTGGTACACCCCGTCCACCACTAGCCCACGGTTCCCCCTGGTGGGGAGCGGGTTGCCACAATACACATAAGTTTCACTCAAATTTGCAGTTTTACTTGTTTTATGAATCAATTGTCAATCTTTATGTATTTATTTCATCTCATGCTGTGTCAAACTTAAATTTTTCTCTCATTGAGGTGGGACTTAACTTAACCATCCAATGCGGGGTCTGCATTCCTTGTCATAACCAATCAAACGACTCAATGCAAGAACAACATTGATTGAGAAGTTATTTTAGCGAATAGGAATGTTGAAAATAAAATAAGTAATATAATAATTATAATGATGTATTATTATCAATGGGGTTATGGGGCATTGATGGAATGAGCTATATGTCGGGTGCCATTGAGATTAAAAACCCTACACTATCTATGCTCTCTGTCCCTAACATTTTTTTTCTATCCTGGCCCACTCCCACACAAATTAAATGCACGCCAACATTTTTTTACATTTTTTCTTTTCCGACTCCACAACATTTCCTCCTTTTACCTTTTGACACTAAACCTTCCCATTTCCACTTCTATTTTTCCCAAATTATTTCCCATTGTAGATTCGTAATTTTTCTTCTAAAATGAACACCTGAATGCCTGATTCATTCCTGTTTTAAATGTATTATGAAATTTCTTCATTTATTTTACTAAGCTTACTTAGAGTTTACTTAGACCAAGCCCCTGACTTGGATTTTGCTTATTCTATCAATGCAATTGATCAAGTATACTATTACCATGCTATTGATAAACCCTGTCAGTCCTTAAACAAATAATTATAAAGGCTTTATTAAGTCCCTGACCTAGACCAAATCCCTGACTTGGATATTTCACATTTTACCCAAGCATTGTGATCTGTCCAGATGCTTTTTCCCTCAGGCTACCATACTGAAATCTCAATCTATCCCCCACAGGTGCCCTCATCTCACCCCAGTAAGCTGGTTACAGTTGTGGTGGTAGAGCTCTGGGACACTGTCCTCAGCCGTGCTAGGTTAACCTGTCTTGGAATAATATTTTAAGAATATTCAGGTTAGGTATCCTGGATGAGCCCTCAAAGTCATGGAAATGAGACTTCTAAATGTGTCTCATCTGTCCATATGGATTTAAACAATAACTTGGGGGTGGGGGATTCTGAACAAAAAATTTAGCTAATTGTTCCACATGTTTGAAAAACATGTTGTGTAATAATATATTTAACTTTGGTTATTTCTCAAAGAGAATATAGCCTATCCCAATTATGGTCTGTCAAAACCCCCAAATAAACATGAAAACGCCACAACCAGTCACCAATCACTGAATGAAGATTATGACAATAAAAGGCACATTTCTTTTTTTTAATACTTAGTTTTTATTGAGCATTTTTGCAACAAAACAATGATATAGACAGTACAGATAACAGATACAACTGTCGGCACGACAGTATTCTTTTGTTATTATCGCAAATGTTGCATGGGTCACAGAGGTTGTAGAATTGACTTAATAGCTACCGGAAAGCAAACAGTATTATAAGATATCAGACATCCCAACACATCACAAACCATACCCTTATTTAAGCAAATATATATTCCATTTTGTCCATCTTGCAATATATAAATCATACTCCAATCTAAGCAGAAGAGTTAACCTTTCCATCTCGTGAATCTCTTTAATAATTTCTAGCCAATTATCTATTGTAGGTGGATCGGCCTGTAACCATTTGCGAGTAATGGCTTTTTTTGCTGCTGCAGTTAATATTTTCAGAAGATATTTATCAGTTCTCGGTAATTCTTCTGGAAAATCACCCAAATACAATGATACACACGTCAATGGAATCTGTATCCCCAGAATTTGCTTCATAATTTCCCAGATTTCCTCCCAAAATCTTTTTAATTTTAGACAGTCCCAAAAGATGTGATAATGGTTTGCTCCTATTATACCACAGTCCCTCCAGCATGGATGGTTTGATGATGTTATATGCATTTTCAATTTAGGAGTAATGAAGTAGCGAACGAGGTTCTTCCAGCTAAATTCACGCCAGTAAGCAGAACAGGTTGTAGAGAAAACATTTTCACATATATTCTCCCATTGTTGGGAGGTTATTGTGTCATGTAGTTCCTTTTCCCATCTCTCCTTAATGTAACTTGTGGAAGTTCCTCTGCCATTTGCTATTCCCTGATATAGTTTTGAGATGATTGATTTAGTACTGCTATTGTACGTTTGTATTATCAATTGTATAATCCCATTAGGTTCCAGATTTGTCTGCTTTTTGTCAATCTCTTTTAAGAAGTAGTGGCGTAACTGCAAATATCTGAAAAAATCCTGTTTTTCTAAATTGTATTTTTCTCTAAGCGTCTGGAAGCTTTGTAATGTGTTCTTTTCTATTATGCTATAGTAAGCAGTGATTCCTTTATCCATCCAGAATTTAAACCTAGAGTCCATACAATTTGGTTTGAAATCTGAATCAAATGCAATCCATCTAAGTTGTTGGTCCATAAGTTTAATTGTTTTATGACATCAAACCAGGTATTTAAAGTAAAGGAAACCAAGGGATTAATGTCTTCTTGATTAATTGAAAATAGTTTATGGTCCCCAATCATTGCTTGTATTGGTATGCATTTGTACAATCTCTCAATCTCCTTCCATTTGGCCTCATATCTGTCATCACTCCAAAGAACTATTGTTTTCATTTGGGCAGCAAGGTAATAATCCCAAAGATTAGGAAGAGACATTCCACCTCTTTCTTTACTGGTTTTTAATGTACTATATTTAATCCTAGGTTTCTTTCCCATCCAAATAAATCGAGAAATGAGTTTGTCCCAATCGTGAAACTGTTTAATTGGAATTTTTACTGGTAAAGACATAAACAGGTAAAGCAGCCTGGGTAGAATAAATGTTTTAATAGTCTCAATTCTAGCACTGAAACTCAATAAGAATGTTGTCCAGTGATTCAGATCTTCTTAAATTTTCTTGCTCACCGTATCATAGTTTTTTTTTATATAGGTCACTGGGACAGTGGGTTAACCAGACTCCTAAGTATTTGATTGCCTTTTGAGACCAATCAACTGGAAGTCTTTGCCAAAGTTCCGGTGGCGGATTATAGTTGTATGCTAGTATTTGTGTTTTTTGTACGTTGAGCTTATAGCCTGAGAATGCCCCAAATATGTCAAGGAAATCCAAAAGCGCGCACAGTGATGCTTCTGGGTTTGAAATATATAAAATAACATCATCAGCATATAATCCTATTTTATGTTCGGTTTCATTGTGCGTAATTCCTTGAATATTCTCATTCTCTCTGATTGCCTGAGCCAAAGGTTCTATGTATAGTGCAAATAGTGTAGGCGAAAGTGAGCATCCTTGGCGAGTGGATCGTTCCAGTTTAATACATTCAGTTAGGCGCCCGTTTATCTTGATTCTTGCTGTTGGTGCTGAGTATAGGGTTTTAATACTATTAATTGAATTTTCTGTAAAGCCAAATCGTTCAAGAACTAAAAACAAATATTCCCAGCTGACGCAATCAAAAGCCTTCTCAGCATCATGACTGACTAACACAGCATTCATTTTATTTTCCTTTATGTTTTGTATTATATGAAGAGAGTGTCTGATATTATCTTGTGTTTGACGTCCCCGGACAAATCCAGTTTGGTCATTGTCAATCAGTTCAGGAATAAAGGAGTCTAGTCTTTTGGATATAATAGATGTGTACAGTCGGTAATCTTGATTTAAAATTGAAATTGGCCTATATGAACTACATAACAATTTATTTTTCCCCTCTTTTGGGATAATAGAGATGAAGGCTTCATTCCATGACAGAGGGATAGACATTTTCTCAAGTGTCCAATTGAAAGATTTCAAGAGCACTGGATTCAGCTCTTCTCTAAACATTTTATACCATTCAGCAGGTAGACCGTCGGTTCCTGGAGTTTTATTGTTTTTTAATGAATTCATTACAATCCCTAATTCTTCCTCAGTGATCTGTGAGGTTAGATTCTTATTTTGAAATTCTCCAATTGAGGGTGTAACCAACTGTATTGTTAAATGTAATATAACACAATACAGTGGTGCATCTATTCCAGGTTAGAAGGAGACTGGCTTGTAAACTCTGATAAAAGGAATAACACACAGACACAGTGAGGCACGTTTGACCTTTTATCTAACGATCAATCAGAATCAATCAAAGATTATTCACACAATACTAATAACACTGAACCTAAAACGCTGAACCCAAAAGAGGTCCACAAGAAAAATAACAAACTAAATAAAATGGGTACCCAGCAAGTCGGAGTGCACTCGATTCAATGAAGGGGGGGGCGTTCCGTTCCTACCGCTACGATACGATCAACCGTTCTTGAACAGGGCGGCAGGCTGCTTTAGCGTGGATCCGGGCTCTCCCAGAACGGGGGGGGGGGGGTACAAACAAGTCAGGACTTTCCAGCCGTTCACTTCCAATGCGAAGGCTTTTTTGTTCTAAGTATCGTCAATTCCTCCTCCGTATCTTCTATTTCTTCCGTGATATCATTTTCTTCGTTTCTCTTCAAGTTTCTACGTTCACTCTTCAATTCTATGTTCGCTCTTCAAGTTTCCACGTTCACTCCTCAATTCTATCCGTTCGCTCCTTCTTCAAGTCTATTTTCTCCCGTCTCGATCTCTCTCTCTCTCCTACACGTTCAGCCGAGAACAACTTCTCCCGCTCTCGGTTCTGTCGCGCTGCGATGACGCTACCGCCTGTCGCATGTTTTGCCCTTTAGGGAGCGTCAACAAAACACGGTCTCTAGTGAACCGTTTCAGTTAGGGCCGTCTGGAATATATACTGGGAAATATATATATCACAGATACACACTATATTATATATATTATAATAATATATATACATCATATATACACACATACATAATATATATATATACATATATCAGATACCCTGAAATAGCATGGGCTACAAGGGCAAATCCAATGAGTTCAGAAAAACTTTTATATTCTCCTTGTTATCTTGTTTTGGTTGAGAGTATAACGTCTTGTAATATGTCCGGAATGCAGCATCAATTTCATCCAAATCGTTATACATTCGTCCTGTCTTGGGATCTAATATTTTGTATATAGATTGTGAGATGTTTTTTCTTAATTTTTTTTGCTAATAATTTTGTAGCTCTGGGACCTACTTCGTAATATGTTTGTTTTATGAATTTGTATTTTTTGTCTAACTCTTTTTTATAATTGTTAGACATTTGATTCTTTATTTCTTTTATTTGCCTCAATATCTGGTCACTCGGATTTTCGATGTGGTGCTTTTCTAGTTCTCTCAGTCTACCTTCAAGCTCTTTAAGTTTTTTTTCTTTTGTTTTCTTAATATTTGTGCCGATGGATATCAGTTTACCCCTAATAACTGCCTTCAAAGCGTCCCATAGTATATTCGGGTTTACTTCCCCATTATCATTTATTTCAAGATAAGTTTTAATTTCAGCTTTTATTTGTTGTATGACAGTTTTGTTATTAAGCAAGGCTGTATTGAGTCTCCAAATTGTTCTTTTTGGTCTACTATCCAAGTACAATGTTAGATACATCGGTGAGTGGTCTGAAATGTCCCTTGAGCCGATATCACAGTTAATAATTCTGTGTCTGTCATTCTTAAAAATGAAGAAAAAATCTATCCTTGAGTATACTGTAGGGGGAGCTGAAAAATATGTATAGTCTCTATCCGTTGGGTGAAGTTCTCTCCAGACATCCAGTAAGCCAATCTCCTCTAGGCCCTTTCTCAGGATTTTATTTTGTGGTGATACAGTCCTCTTATTGTTAGATGTGTCTTCTCTATTTATTACCTTGTTAAAATCTCCAGCACAGATTAATGTACCTTGTGACTCTGAGGCTATGAGCTCGAGAACTGTCTTCATTAGTTTTGGATCACTTTGTGGAGGTAGATAAACAGAGATAAGAGTGGTCATGTTATTTTCTATTCTACCTTGCACTTAAATATATCTGCCCTCACTATCCCTAATCTCCTTTACTAATTCAAAATTTAGGGAATTATGTAATAATACCGCTACACCTCTTTTGTGGCCTGTCTTAAAGGAACTATAAAATGTGTTCTTGTACCCAAACTGCTTTAGTTTTTCATGTTCATCTTTAGATAGATGTGTTTCCTGTAGAAATATGATCTGAGGTTTCTCCCTTCTCATCTTAGCCATTACTCTACTCCTCTTAACTGGATTATTCAAACCATTTACATTCCAAGAAGCTACTTTAAAGTGTCTGTACCCCATGACAGTAGTTATATGTGCCGACAATATGAACAAATGAACAATGACAAAAACAAATAACAGGCACTTTTAGAACAAGTGCAACATCGAATTCCAACTTCAGGGTCTTACCCTGCCCTGTCACATACTTGTGTCCATGTATGTGGTTTTGGAGAAACAGTCCTACACGTCCATGTCCATGTAGGGGCTCCCTCTTTGCGAGAAGCAAAGCTCCGTTTTCCCCGAATGTCATTCTTGGTCTCTTTCTGATCAGATCTATTTTCCCTTAGTAAATGTAGTTTGGGGTTTCAAATAGCAACGAAATAAAATAAGATAGCGGGAGAGTGGGCCATTCAAATAGAATCAAACCGATATATATATATATAATAACGTTGAATGGTGTAGTAGAAGCAAAACCTCACTATACTTGCTATCGTTGAAATTCGCTGAGCCGTCCGCGCACCCAATCCGGCGGGTCCACAGGATAGCCTCTCGTACGCATATCCTCAGCTGCTTCAGTTGCGTTGTTGTAGAGGCGGGGTCCGTTTTCCCAGTGGATTTTCATTTTGGCAGGATATGGTGTTTGGAAGCGTATTTGTTTTTCTTTGAGAATCTTCTTAATGTCTTTGTATTCCTTAAGTTTATTGTTCACCTCCGCAGGGAAGTCGTGTGTAAATATAATCACTTTCCCCTCACGAGTGATCCTCTTTGCCCATGCGGCTCTCAGTATCTTCTCCTTGGTGTCGTACCTCTGGAAGTTAATCAGGATGGATCTTGAGATCGCTTCATCTCGGGGTTTAGGTCCGAGTGATCGGTGTGCTCGTTGAATTTGTAAATCCACGTCCTCACCGAGGTCCAATTGAGTGGTCAGAAAGTTTGTGATGAACGGTAACATTGAAGCTCCCTCCGTGCCCTCCTTCAATCCGTATATTCGGATATTGTTACGGCGCGAGTGTCCTTCCATGTCTGTTAGTTTAGCCTGGAGAGTTTTCTGTTGTTTCAGTGCACAGAGCAGAGTATCTTTTAACTCCGTGTTGGCCGTCTCTAGCTCATCCACCCGCTCCTCGGCTTCAGTTAACCTTGTGCCGTGGGTAGTAACGTCCCCGCCGACATCCGTCAATTTCTGATTCATCTCCATCCTGAAGTTATTGAATTCTTGTATTATGTCATTTCTGAAGTCGTTCTTAAAGTCCGACAATTCTTGCTTGAGTTCGCTTTTCATATCGTGTATGCTTTTAGTTAGGTTTTGGATCGCTTTCGCTGTAGTCAGGCCATCTTCCTCGTGGTTAGCTTCCATCCTCTCAGCAGTGGATTTTTCATTGTTCATGCTCTTTTCATTTGTCCCGTCTCATTTTTAGGTTTCCCCGTAACTTTCTTGCTTTTAGCTCCACTCATTCTATGTGATTTTGTTTCTTTTGAGTAACTATTTGAGTTTTAGTGGAGTTTTAAGTTAATTGATCAGGAGAGTGATTGAGTTTATGCTGCCATCTTGTTGCGCCCGCCCCGGAAGTCAAAAGGCACATTTCTAACTAGAATTGTTATCAAAATATTGCATTTTCCACTGAGAATATGTGAGTAATGTTGTTTGTTTTTGAGAGACAGACAGAAACTTGACAGTCATGTGACATGGACGTAGGCCTATAGAAAATAATAGGCCAAAAAAACGTAGGTGTCTCACATTTTTAGAGCTGTTATTGCAAAACGACTTCGTTTTCCGATGTGGACCAAAGTAGTTATACTACATTTTTGTGTGAGACTGGGTTGATCATCTTCATAAATCCTCCCCAGTTAATGTATTGAAGTTTAATTACCGTGACGTTTAGTCATGTTTATTCAAGTTATGTATATATGTAACCAGGGCCGCTGCTAAGCTTTTGGAGTCCCTAAACATAATTGGTCAGGGAGGACCCCCCCCAAATACACACACACACACGTCATCAAAGAGTATCAAAATAACAGCCTCAACAGCAGCACCATCAGTAATATATAAAGTAATATATAAATAATATATAATGTGCGATACTAAATTACAATACTAAATTGCGTGTGCATGCTTTTCAAAGGTGCACAACGACTTTTCCTGGCAACAAAATCACTAATGAAGTCATCGTAGTGACACCCTTTGTGCCACTTAAGCGTTCTTGTCCCATTGTTGACCGTAGATATGTTTGAATGAGTTTAGTCAGTTTAGGAAAACTGCGCCGAGAAAGGATGCTCCGCCTCCGATGCGAAAAGATGAGCGCTTTGAAGGCTGTACCATTTCAGGGAAGTGGGGGGTGGGGGGGGACTCTTTTTATATATTAGGTAAAAACATGTTATTTGCCCGAATTGAGTGATAGAGTACACAATTAATAAAAAACAATGGTGGGCCTGATCATAACTAATTTATATATTTGTAATAATTAGCATGACAGTTTTTTAGCAACCTTAATTTTGGGGGCACCCGCCAGGTACTTGGGCCCTACGCGCTCTGCGTACTCTGCTTATGAGTAGCGGCAGCCCTGTATGTAAGTTATTTTACAGTGTTTCCCACATAATTTGATTGTAATTGTGGTAATAGCTACGGGGGGAAAGAGAGAGAGTTTTCAACTGATATCCAAGCTCCGAATAACAGCAATGTGACACAGGGAACTAAAGACGTGATCACCAGTATCCTGTAAGTCCTGTGAGTCTAGCAGTGTGAGTATACATACCGAGGTGCTGTGGCTTGGTATTTCTGGCATCCCTAATCCCCTTCCATGCGTATTTTATGGCCGCTTGTCAAAGTAGCACACAGTCTCTAACACAGTTAGAGAAATCAATATCGAAATATCAGTACTTGATTGCGGTTTTCGTGTGTTTCCCTGGAAGTTAGGGGATATAACGGCATTTAAATGGGACCTCACTAAATGAGATGGACCATTAACTTCAATAAAACTACGGATTGCTTTGGGTTTGAACATTGTTGAAGAAATTTAGGATGATCTAAGAACACAACTCAACAAAATATTACATTGGTCCAGCAGTTTTAAGATGTTGGAATGTGTAAAAGAGAGGAAGAGAAGTTTTGACCATTATCTGTGCATAAATGTGAATTACGGTGGGGGTGTCATTTTCTAAAATAAATTAAAACATGTTGATCAATCTGTTACGTTGAAATAACGGAGACTGAAACAAGATCTAACATCAGTGCGCATTCTATTTATTCACAACGATGCAACTAACTGAACTCAGGTATGGTCACGTGAATACACGTTCAGCAGTGCCTGAATGAAGTCGGGCCCAGCTGTTGGCTGACCTGGACCGGGTACGACCAAGACGACTGAAGCTTGTTGTCCTGGTGAGGTAGACGATTCCTTACTCAGTCAAAGACAGCGATGGTAGTGGTTTAGCACGTCAGACCCTGTCAAAATGGTCCTTCATACGACGCTGCCATGTGTCAACGGCGGCTCAAACCGGGTGGCCTGGGTCCCGAGCCGGTGTAGCACAGAGCCTATCCTGAGGCAGTTGAAACTCCCGTCATAGCATGAGGGGGGCTGGAGAGACTCCTGTGGTTGGGTGTCGGGTAGCCCGGTAATGTAGCAGCATTTGGAGGTGGTCCCGCCAGACTCCCGGAGTGGATCTGTCCGGCGGGGGAGATCAGGCGGAAGGCCGGCAGCTCCGCCGGACTCCCTTCCAGGCATTCACATGGCAAACTGACAAATTAGACATCTATTTTGGCATGGAATCTCCCTGCTTCTGAAATGAGCGAACATCTCTGCCCAGTGCTCGTCCGCTGGTCCACAAAATCTTATCTATGCTCTGATTGGAGGGGGATGGGGAAGTGGGTGGTAGGTGCCGAAACTGACTCGCTCGTTTGGTAACTGTAGGCGGGGTACTTTTAGAAATGCATATCTCATATCTCACTCAAAAAAGCATGTACAGACTTATTTAAAAGTTTGTATGCGTGTGGCAGCACCAGAGACCCAAAACAACACCCCGAATCCCAGGAAAAGTGTTGTTTTCATAATATGTCCACTGTAAAGTCTCATTAAGTGGTTTTGGGAGTGTCAATGGTTCGATTCTTGTAAACAAAGAGAGAAATACGTGCTGGCTGCCAACATGCTGCACCTCTAGCACTGACCTCTATGGAAGCCCAGGCTCTTATTAAAGGTCCCATGGTACCAGGTGTGGTGTGATTAGCCGTTACAAGTCGTTTTGGAAATCTGCCCCTTGTGACATCACAAGTGGGCGTGTGGTAATTCTGAAATCACTTTTAAAGATCCAGTTTGGTATGACCAGGTCACTGATATCTTTGCAACACAAACAGCGAGGAGGATTGACTTAATCTATAAATGAAGTCCCTAAATCTTAATTGACTTGCCTTAACACCATGACCAACATTCTGAAACATCCATTAACATCCACATTTGCCCCAAACAATGATAGGCTTACAGCCCATGTAAATATTTGTGAAATAATGTCTTGTTGTTCTTTTAATTGTTTGTTACTCTGACCGTTCTGTTTGATATTGTGGAAAGGTGTTAGTGAATGATTCAGAGCATGATGCATTTTAAATGACATCACTTTTGGTCTTGTGTCTTGTGTCAAATTACGACCAATAGCTTCAGTCATTGAGGGCAAAAATAGGCCCACAGATGTTTTAATTTAATTTGACAAATCAAGAGTGGCCTGATTTGACTAATTGGCTTTGCATCCTTTCCTTCTGCCCTTGTAGTCCAAGACATGCTGCCCACCAGCTTTCAAAGTACAATGCTGCCACTGGGGGATTTGTATCAATTTTATTCACATAATTATCCCTCCCTGCTATTTTGTAGTTCACCAAAACGCCCTGAAACGACTTGAGTCTCACATACTTATGCCACCATACGCCACTAACAGTGCAAGCAGGCCAATGGCAACCAAGCGCACAGTCCTTCCTCCCTCACTTTAAAAACCACCAGCTGCCACTGGTGTATAGTGCTTTAAAATTGGACTACAACAACGAGGCCTCTGCAACTCTGGTATGAACGTCTTCCGAGAGAGAGTAATAGAAAGAGAGAGAGATAGAGAAAGAGAGAGACACATGGTTCGAATCACTCCTTATTCGTTTTTTTGTAATTTTAAGCGCAATGCAATCAGTGGAACAGAAGGGAACCACCAGATGGGAAAAGGAAAAGGGGAAACTTATTGGATGGAGGAGGGCATTTTACCCCTCATAGATTTTTACGACAGCTCTATTGATTCTGTGTGCCTTGCAACAAGGGTGCGGGAGGAACCGAAGCGTAGCTCTAGCCTCCCCTCTTATCAGTGCGACTCCCCAACTCAACCTGCCGTTCTATCGGCCTTCGAAGATGCAGCAACAAGGGAGGGGTGGGAGGGGTGGAAGGGGGAGTGGTATCCAACGGCCGTGGGGTGATGGAGGTGGGTGAGCTGCCGGTAAAGGCTATAATATCCTTGTAATATCCATTTCCCAAACAATACTGCCAGGGAAGAAGCAGTAATGAGAGTGGAGCAGTATTATAGCCCAACCGCCACCTCACCGACTGCCTCATCTGCTTGGACTTGCCTTGTCTCATCAACTATTCTTCTTCGAGTCTATTATACTTTCATTTTCGCTTCATTTTAATTTTTTTCTGTACTCCACTCAGGGTGGTGATTAAGGTATGATTAAGATATCTTTTCTCAAATTCTCTTTTTTTGTCTTGTTCTAGATAATGCGCAACACTCCATACACACATGTGCACAAACACACACAATCACACAAGTACACACACACACACACACACACACACAAATAGACAGCAGCAAATGCTCCTGTAATTCCACAGCTGTCTATCCCTCATGCACTGATGCAGATGGATTTGACAGCCGTATATATAACAGATGTGAAAATACACACACACATGTGTATGCACGCAAACACACACACACACACACACATATTCACATACAGGCCGCAATGCTCACTCACACAAACATTATGCATGAAAATGTTCTGCATGCGAGGGGATTGCAGTGATAGCGGGATGGCGTCACATTGGGGATTAAGCTGTAAGTAATGTGGACTGCCCTGGAAAAACGCAACTTATCTATCCATGGATAATCTCTTCTGTCACTGACCATAGAGCTAGATAGACTCCACTACTTAACATTTGCACTTTGCGGGTGTTTTATCGCCCTCATGTTTAAATGCACCATTACTCACCCATTATTGCTTTGCATTGACTTTATCGATCATTTCGGCAATGCAATGCAATCCAGTCGCTTATGCATCCGATATGCCTCATACTGCCTTGTAGTACCTCACATTATAGTATGTATTTGAGGATTCTTAGCTGCAGTTGCTGGCTCCAATAGGCATCCCTCCCTTCCACCTACACCTCCTCCTCCTCCACCAGCTTCTCCTCTTCCCCCCATATCTCTTCTCTATCACCTCCTCATCCTCTTTCCACCATCACTCACACACACACACCTCCACTACCCCCCTTCTCACACACACACACACACACCATCACCCTTCACACACACACACACACACACACACCTTCTCCTCCCAGCTGGTGTCTGGGATGCTGCTCTCACAGCCCTGCATGAGATTTCTAAAATGCGACCAAATATAGCCCCATCCACAGGGGATCAGCCCCCTCCCTTCCCTTCCCCTCTCCTCCTGCCCCTCCTCTCTGTGGTCCGCAGTCATTTCATAATCCGACCGTCCCACAGTGAAGCACTTTCAAAAAGTGCTCCTTACGGGGGTTCCTTAGTACTCTCACTGAGGTGACAAAGTGTATGCTGTGTGTGAACGAGCGGCTCACCCACACACACACTGCTCTTTGTGGTGGTTCCTTAATACTCACTCAGGCGAAAAAAGTGTATGCAACATGATATATATATATATCATAGCGGCATTAGCTCAGGAGGTAGAGCGGGTTGGCTGGTAACCGCAAGGTTGCTGGTTTGATCCCCGGCTCCTCCTAGCGAGTGTCGTGGTGTCCCTGAGCAAGACGCCTCACCCTAATTGCTCCTGACGCGCTGGCTGTCGCCCTGCGTGGTTGACTCCGCCGTCGGTGTGTGAATGTGTGCATGAATGAGTGAATGTCAGTCAACACTGTAAAGCGCTTTGGATAAAAGCGCTATATAAATGAGGACCATTTACCATATATATATATACAGTTAGTTATCAAAAGGAAGCTCAGCATAATTGTCCCATTTGAAGGACACTTGCGTCTTGCCAATGTTAGGCTACGTGTTTTGTAAAAAGTATTTTGAATGACTAATTTTTAATGGGCAGAGTTGAAAGGATAAAACAGATTTTGAGATTGAAAAATCTTCTTGTCAACTTCAATCAAATAAGCCAAAGATGGCTCCCTGTAGTAGCCCGCATCAGATTCAAGATGATGGTACTGGCATACAAGGCGGTCGATGGAACTGCCCCTGCCTACGTCCAAGCCTTGGTCAAACCACACACCCCAGCTCGAACCCTCCGCTCAACTACCTCAGCTGGACGTCTGGTACCGCCATCACTAAGAGCAACCAAAGGTCGATCAGCTAAATCACAACTCTTCTCTATCTTGGGACCACAGTGGTGGAACGAGCTCCCTGCTGATGTCAGGACCGCAGAGTCGCTCGCCAGCTTCCGCAAATGACTAAAAACCCACCTGTTCAGAGTTCACCTAGACTCTACATAGCCATTCAGTTAATGAACGCACTTAATGCAGGTTGTATTCATTCATTGTACTTAATTGTGTAGCATGTACTTAATTGTGTTGTGCATGCATCTTGTGTAGCATGTACTTAGTTGTGTAGCATCTGCAGTAGCTAGTTATCACTGCTGTATACGGGGAATGGGGTTAGCCTGGCGATTGTTAGTACTTGCACTTGGTTCTATGAACATCTTTACTGTACCGACGGCGATATATTGTTTCACTTCTTATGACAAATATACTTATTGTAAGTTGCTTTGGATAAAAGTGTTTGCTAAATGCCCTAAATGTAAATGTAATGCAGTTTTACATAAATGTTTTCATATGGATGGTTGGCTCAGATGTTTGTATGGAGCATGGTCAATATCCTTACATTTGGGGAAAAAAAAGTAAAAGATAAATTTAAAAATATTTTTTTAATTAAACTAAACTTATTAAAGTATTCTCTCTTCCCTTTTGCTCAAGAATATACTTTCGACTTCTGCCTCTCACGCCACTCTCTGGACTCGAAGAGGAAGGAGAAAGATGTGCAACTGTAGAAATTGTGACAGATCCGATTTTTTAGGCCATTACCCCGGGCACAGGCTGTGGTGGCTCCACTGAAATTTATTCCATTGATGCCAACCACTGCAATAAATACTCCTATCACCCCCGCCCACCACCCCTTCAACTCCATAACTTCTCGACTTCTCTGACTCATCCCACATGCACTTCCTGTGAGCGGGTGAAAATGATGGTGTGGGAAAATGCTTCACTTTTTCCATAATTCTAATTGTATTAAAGGGCCCATGGCATGAAAATTTCACTTTATGAGGTTTTCTAACATTAAGTTGAGTTCCCCTAGCCTCCCTATTGTTGGGAAAAATCAGTCTGTCTAGCTACTTGACCAGAGAAAATGAGACGGAGAGGTGATAAATGCTATCAGCACGAGGGCTTCGGATTTATTGAGTAAAATGGTGAAAGTGATACAGGTACATAAAGCGTGAGAGATCGAATATTTCTAAGTCCCTATCAGCGCTGAGGTCGTCTGGAGCTTCGCCTCCTTGGAAGTTCTGCTTCAGAAGAGTGGGAGATGATCTGTGTGGTATAGTCTTATGCTATGTTTCTCCTCCTAACGAGGTGTGTGTGCTTAAGGTGGGTGTTTGTGTGTGTCTCTGAGCGCACATCTTGACCTTGAGTCTCTGGTCGCTGATACAATTTATGAGCGCTTAGTGTTCCTTCAGACCAGGTGCGAGGGGTTCCCAAGGAATATCTTGGGAGTTATGGGTGCTACGTTATCAGTAGACTGGCTCCAGGGCCAGCGAGTGTGTGGTGCATTGTTCTGAGTTTTAATGACTGGCCTCCTGATTCGGGCCTCGATCTGGAGGATGGCCAGTCATTCCTGTGTTGGTTTAAACGAGAATTAACTACGTGGTGCATAGGTTTTATGTGGTGTGTCTTTTTGATGTACGGGTTAACCATGTCTGGCCATATGTTTCTTGGTCCCCCCTTCATGTGTTGCCTTGTATGGTGTGTTTCTATAATGTGTCGTGGTCATCGGGTTGTATGTGCTCACTCGTGTCCTCCTGCCTGTGCTTGGGGCCTTAATGTGGAGGATGGCCGGCTGCTGATGTGTTGGGGCAGATAAGGGTTAGCGGTGTAATGCATATGCCTTGTATGGTGTGTTTCTATAGTGTGTTGTGCTCATCGGGTTATTTTGCCCATCACTATGGTCCCCCATTAGCTAAAAATTGCATTAGGCGTAAACCGAGAAGTAGGTATTTTGCTCCGCTGAAACGCTTCGATTTGGCTTTTTATGTCGTCATATGGGGCCAGGTTAGGCAAGGCAACTTTATTTATATAGCACTTTTCATACACAAGGCAGACTCAAAGTGCTTCACATATAAACATTGTCATACAATAAAATAAAATAATAGATAAGTAAAAAGAAAAGAAAAAAAAAGAAAATAAAGGCAAAGTTTAAAAAACATTTTAGAAAGGCAGAGTTAATAAAAATGCATTTTAGAAAGTGAGAAAATAAAGGCCAAGTTACTAATAAAAAAAAAATAGAAGCATTGTAGATTTAAGATTTAGCAGAAAGCTAAAGCAAACATAAAAGTCTTCAGTCTTGTTTTAAAAGCTGTCAGAGTTGGGGCAAGTCTTAAATCCTCAGGGAGTTTATTCCAGCTATTTGTTGCATAGTAACTAAATCCTGCTTCCCCATGTTTCGTGTTGACTCTGGGGATAATTAACAGATTGGTCTCAGAGGATCTTAGTGGTCTAGAAGGCTTATGTAGTGGAAGCATATCAGTTAAATATTTTGGCCCTAAACCATGTAGAGATTTATAGGTTAGCAACATGATTTTAAAATCAATTCTCTGACATACAGGGAGCCAATGTAATGATTTAAGAATTGGTGTAATATGTTCACATTTTTTGGTCTTTGTTAGAACTCTAGCAGCAGCATTCTGAACAAGCTGTAGTTGCCTTAGAGTTTTTTTTGGGAGACCTGTAAGGAGACCATTGCAGTAATCAAGCTTGCTAGTGATAAAGGCATGTACAAGTGTTTGTAAGTCTTCGGTAGACATGAGCCCTCTAAGTCTTGCTACGTTTTTAAGGTGATAATATGCAGATTTTGTAACTGATTTGATGTGACTGTCGAAATGTAAATCTGAATCCATGATAACCCCTAGATTTCTGGCTTTGATTGAGGTTTTCAGGGACAGAGAGTGAAGGTGTTGGGTAACTTTAAGCCTTTCGGTTTTAGCACCAAATACAATTATCTCGGTGACTACAATTATCTTGACTTGCTCAATGCACTGGCACAGCAGATCTATGGGCTGATAGTCATTTGGTGATAGAGATACATAGATTTGCGTGTCATCAGCATAGCAGTGATGGTCAATATTGTTATTTTGCATGATTTGCCCTAGTGGGAGCATGTAGATGTTGAATAGAGAGGGTCCTACGATCGAACCTTGTGGGACTCCACATGTCACGTTTGTTGATTCTAAAACAAAGTCGCCAATGGAAACAAAGTAGTTCCTATTTTGTAGGTAGGACCTAAACCAATTTAAGACTGCCTGAAAGCCCCACCCAGTTTTCTAATCTGTCCAAAAGTATTGTATGGTTACCTCCCCTTTCTCTGCTTGGCCCGCCCAGAGAATTTGGCCCGCCAATGAGACAATGAGCTAGGACTGTGTGAGCGCCACATGTGTGTGTGTGAATACACACACTGTAACGCAAGTGTTCTTTGTTATTTGGATAACCGTTCTGCTGTTGCATGTTATGCGCCATAACACGCAACACAATAACGCGAGCTTGCATAAAGCTCCCATTTGGTGAAAAGACTGGACTGCGTCGGGTTGGTTGAGAAGGAATTGGGAACCGCGACATGGAGGAGAAAAGGATTGTTGCCCAGGATTGTACGTCGGAGCCCCGCTGTAGCGGGCAGCGGGGCAGGGCGGGCAGCCCCGGGGGCGTTCAGTTGGCAGCGGGGCTGGGCGGGCAGCGGGGCTGGGCGGGCAGCGGGGCTCCGGCGGACAATCCTGGGCAACAATCCTTTTCTCCTCCATGTCGCGGTTCCCAATTCCTTCTCAACCAACCCGACGCAGACAACCCCGGGCAACAATCCCTTTCTCCTCCATTTCGCGGTTCAGTCTGTACTTTAATATTGACGTGGAAGTGGAAGAACCAGAGGCGTCAACCCGACGCAGTCGTTTGAGATTCATAATATCATCTGGAGGCGCAAACAGCTTTTGACCATGATAATATATTATATTATATAGATATCCAAATATAATATGATATTATTTAGATATAGAGCTCCAGGATTCCTGCCGGAGCACCCGGAGTGTTCAATGTTCCACTGTAAACACTAGCGCATGGTACCGTGGCCACAAGCTACTCAGGGCCACACCCCCACCCTCCACCTTGACCCGCCTCTAAAAATGGCACGTTTGTGGAGAGCTCATTGTGGGACTGGCTCGTAGTGGCTGTAACTCTGCACCAAGGCTGAATTTCTTGAACGTCTTCAAGTACTGTATTAGGGGCCCACTAACACCTATATTAAAGCATCCATAAAATAGCATGCCATGGGATCTTTAACGAGATGGTGAAGTTGGACAGAGAGAAAAGGAAGAGCCATTAATACGAAAATAAATAACAACAAACAACTTGTGTTCAGTGAGAAAGAAACAAAAAGCTATTGGTGACTTCATGAAGGTGGAAGCAATGCGGGCACATGAGGTTGGTTGGTGTGTGAGTTTGTGTGTGTTATGGATGAGATGGAACATGGAACAGAACAGAATGGTGGCTGGCAAGCTCTGTCACGGAGGAGTTGCGAAGTGAAAAAGAGCGAGGAAATAAACCAGAGAAAATTGTCCCTGGACTCAAGTGGAGAACTATGGGAGTTTTTTGATTTTCATTTGTAGCGCCCCACTGCCCTGACTATGGGCATGACCATCCCATTTGATCAACCTGGGACGCTCCAGAGTTCAATTTAACCGACCACACACTATGTGTGGAAATCTGCACAATTTAAGTTATTAGTTTGTAGTGAGTTAAATTACCTGTACCCTTCTCAACTAGTTCCTCCTGAATAAGAATTACTGGCAAAATAAATTCTAATCAAACACACATATTCTTGTTAGTCTGAATATATCAAATGTTTACTGTAGCACAGATGAAATTAAATGGTCATCAATAATACAATAGAACATAGACCAATAGTATTTTTCATTGCTATTCACACATGGAATCACATTGATTGAATATAATACATTTCCACCAGATACTATAAAACTATAACAAAAGAGTTCTAGGCCGGCATTCACGAAATATAACCACACTTTGCAGGCCTGGGTCGACGCTCGGGTACGTGGAGGCTCAAAACAAAATAGCCGCTTCACTCCCACGAGCAAACAAAAAATGTACCTTTACCTCACGTGGAGGGGAGCTGTGTGCGTGTGCGTGTGTGTGTGTGTGTGTGCGTGCAAAACGAATGGAAAAATCACGGTCCTCTTCTCGACAGGTCCAACAGGTCCACGCCTCCGTCTTAGCCAAACGGCGCGGGGTCCTTGTCTTCTCCGCTGATGCGAACTCCCCTTCGGAGCTCGGAGGAACGTCCACAATCCTCCGGCGCATCACACGATCATTGATATGATAGTTCTCTAACTGAAAACGACAACAATTTATCTCTAACCCAATATCCTGGACAGAGCCACGTGTAATGACGAACACAGAATTACGAGCCTGGACTAGCCGTCCACACCCTCTCTTTTCCCCATCTAGTCTCCCCATTAACTCCCAGCTTCCGACGGTTCCCCGGTCCTGATTCAAAGGTCACATTAAGATATCAACAACGTACATATTCAAATGAAAATAAAATACAGGCCATAGGAAAATAAAACATTCTGCACAATGCATTCAAAACCATGTTAAACATTTATTAACACCTTTTAACTTAAAGAAAATTAAAGGGAAATATTGCACAGGGCTACACATTGAATGGAACAAGAAAAAAGCAGATGAAATTATTATGTAGACGTCATCCCAAACATCAACCTGGTCCTGCCTGTTCCGCTAGAGAGATAACAACTAATTTCAATTAATTGCCACTCAATTTAGTTTATTTCGAATTTAGTTAGTTTATTCACAACAAAGTGAATGGTTTAGTCAAACTGCGGTTAATTCTGCTGATTAATGTTGCCTGCTTTACCAGCGAGATGGAATGATACTCTCAGTAACACAGAAACACAGGCTGAAGTCAGGTGGGTTGTGTGTTTGGTGTGTGTTTGCTTTTCCGTGTTCATTCAGACATTAAATAAGGTGTTAATGGAGACCTCTCCCTGTATGGTAAAGGGTTGTTTGGAAAACCGCTGACTCAGATTAGAACCACTGAGCAACGACAGATGTCATGCAGCTTAATGCCTTTTGCGTGTGTGTGTGTGTGTGTGTGTGTGTGTGTGTCTGTATGTATGTAATATGTTTGTGCATGTATGTGTGCTACAGTGGCGGCTGCTGGTCTTTCAAAGAGGGGAAGCTAATTTTCGGTCTACATCATATAAATTGTCAATTTATGTATATGTAAATTCTGCTCTCTGTTCCTTTTCAAGGAAATGCTCTGTGACCCTGTCATACTAACTAGCTGTATTTTCCAGTGACTTGACTAGTCCTCTCAATGGCCAGCAGAGCTAGGCTGCTTAAACGGCCATGGCCCATTGTGTTATGGGTGTAGGACTTGAGCCGCTTTAAACAGGAGAAGCTCCTTTCTACACCTGCAGATGTAGCTCCAATTGTTGCCACTAATGAGAACAGTTTGTAAAGCTGAGGCATTGCACTGTCCAACTCCATGTCTTTAAGGAACAACCAAGAAATCACACAGCTTTCCCCTGTCACCCTGTCCTGATCTGAATACAGGAATTGAAGTTCAGACCTCAGGCTCCCTGAATCAAAGTGATGGCCAACTACCAAAACGATATTAAACTTGAACAAGGAAATGTGGGAATTATGTTAAACTGAAACAAGGAATTGAGTGTACAAGTGTATGAAATGTACAATGAAAATTCACCTCCAGAGATGCTGAGGGTCCGTGGGAGGGACATAATCGCAGCATTATCCAATGACCATCGACTTTCAACACACTAAAAAAAGCTGTCCTATGCAGCCCCATTGAAGTGGATGGACGCTGAGCTTCTGGGCAAATGTATGAGGAATGAGAAGGAAATCGAGTCAGTCGACCTGCGATAAGCAGCTGATTCTGAACGAACTCGTCTTTGAGATGGATGTGTTCTAACGCATTTTTAGTCAATGAAATGTTAAAACAACAGTATATATTTGACCATGTAATTTGGGAAATTTTAGGGGAAGCTGAGCTTCCCTTGCAGTCTTAGAGAAATCGCCACTGGTGTGTTAGTACGTGTCTGTATGTGCATGTGCGTGTATGTTTGTTTGTGCTTGTGTCTGTGTGTATATGTTTGTGTGTATGTGCATGTTTGTGTGTATATGGTGTCTGTCAGAGTGTGCATGTGTGTATTTGTTTGTATGTCTGATGTCTGTGTGTGTGTGTGTGTGTGTGTGTGTATATGCTTGCATGTGTGTAATTGTATGCTTGTTTGTGTGTGTGCGTGTGTTAATGCTTGAACGCGTGTAATTTTATGCTTGTTTGTGTGTTTTTGCGCCATAGTATGTTACAGAGATCGGGGGCAGCAGGTGGGGCAGGGTTTTTGTTTTGCTGGGACGGCGTGACTCACCACAGGCCTACGCTTGCTGCCGCCGGGCCACAGGTCTGAGGCTTCCTGTGGAATCCAGACGAGTGGGTGGAAGCGGTCTGCCGCACTGGTAAAGTTTGGACTTCCCCTCTATGGTTTTTGGACCAAGCCAGCTATAAAGCAACAATGTGACTTTCCTTGGACACGGGACACTCAGGGCCAGAGATGAAGAAAAAGCATCAACAAAAAAAGAATATATTTTTGAAGCAGATTGTTGACCGAACCATCTGGTAAAGAGATGAGGAATGTAATTATTAAAACTCAAAATAATATTCAAACATTCCAGTCTTTTATGGATAAGTTAGTGAAGTAAGATGTCACTTCTTAAGAAAACATCAACATGTGTATGATGTATGTGCATGATAGCTCCTAGAGTGCATTCAAGCCTCTCTTTGAATATTGAGGGACTGAGCTACAACCAGCCTATTTTGTACTCTTATTTTACGCCAGGTGTTGAAGAACGATGGAAGGTTGGTGGTAGTGTGAAGGGCTTTGCAACAGGGCGGGCGGTTCGCATTTACAGTCGCCACTGGCTAAGAGCTCCCCCCGCCACCCACCCATCCAGCTGGTCTCTGTGCGATAGCCCCTTGGTCTGGGGCGTACTTAACACAGAGACCTGAATGTCATCACGCCACATCCATCCCAAATAGGTTAGACAACAAGCTAACCTGTCTCAGAAAGGCAGTCCACCACACTGGGACCAGCACTTTTGAGCGCTTCTACAAAGGGAAACTGTGAGTTAAAAGGATCTGAATCAAACAGGAGGGGGAGGCACACTTAAGAGAAAGCTTTTTGACGGCAGCATAAGGCTACTGTGGCGTGTCACTCTACATAAAGCAGCCATTAAAACCAACCTCTTTTTTTTTTTTTACTGTGTGGCGAAAAACCTTTTAAAAGGAACACACATAAGCGTTGGGAGTTCTCTTCAATTTAGCAACATATTAATATCCAGGAGCTACTTCATTGGCAGTGAGAATAACAAAGAGATTAATTAGTGCACCGCAAGGGTTATCAAAATGTTGAAGTAAAACAATAATAAAACATGCAAATTAAAAGACACTTTCAAGAAATATTAGGCTGGGACTTATCCATGGGATTTTAAAGGAGAGACATGCATTAAGACATTTATTATGGCTTGCTTTCTCTTACAGCTGAAGACCCAGTGTTCCTACAAGATGGTGTATATTTTATTGTAATACAATGCCCCTAAAACACTGGTGTTGCAATAAGTAAAGATGTATTGTATGTTGTTGTTATTCTTAATTTTACTATCCGAAAACTACAAATGTGAGTGAATTTCCACCACACATCTGTTTTTTGTTACACAGCAAATTCAAAAGTGTTAAATTTCCAGTGTTGGTGTTAAATGTTAAAAATACAGTGTTAATTCAACACTTGCTTAGTTGATTCAACTATGTGAGAGTTAATTCCTCAAAAGAGTTGGTGTTAATCCAGGGAGTTAAATCCAAACAACACTGTTAAGTGTTCATTTTAAAATCAACACTTAAACAGTGTTACTCCCAGAATTCCAACGGACCTGTGACGTGTTTGTCTAAAGAGCGGGACGACTCGGAGTCAGACTCGAGGCTCGAGCGGGGTCGGCAGAGGACGACTTTCTTTTCACCTCCAGACTCCACGGAGTATCTTTCTGTAAGTAAATGAAAGGCGTCATGCCCATTTAATAATACTTTTTTAAGCAGTAGTATTTTAATGTTATATGTGTCGAACGTCCTGTCTAACGTTATAGCTCTAACAAGGTAGGCTAAGTCCCATGTTAAGGTTAGCATGGCAGCTGTTTTATATTTTTTCAAAGGTGCATTAATGTTCCTTTTGCACATCAGTGTTGATGAATGTACACAATTTGCTTAGCGTAAGTATAGGCTACACGTTCGGATAACACGGTATATAACTACACATTTCTTGTGAGAGGAAAAAGCTAAGTTAGCTAAAATGACGTAGCGTTAGCACGCGCACGAGGCTAACTGATTTCTGTCGGGAAAAATCTGTCGTTCCGTGCGCGTACGGTAATTAATTAGCTATGGTCTCGTCTCGATGAAAATGCCAGGCGATAGAGTAACTTAGAGAGCCGGGGCTGGGCCTGGGGGTTGAGCTCCTGCCTGCCCAAAGACTGCTGCTAATGCTAAAAGTCAGACTAGCTTTGTGAGTCGGGCAAGTTAAGTTAGCATGTTGCTGCTGTAGGTTAGGCTTCCTGGAGAAACAGACACACCAGACCACCTAGCCTGCCACACGGTGCTCTGCTCTTACGGGCATGAGTAGTTTATTTAATTATTTCATTTTATTTATTTATTTCTAACTTTTGGGATTTAAAAAAAAGTTTATTCTTAACATTAGCTTCTCAATCTAACGTTAGCCGCAGCTAATACCTTTACCGGAGTCACACACACCCCTCAGCTGCTGCCATAATAATAAACGTCTGAAATATAGGTGAGTTTTTATAACTTAAGTTAAAGTTACACAGTGTTTTAGCTATCTATACATGTAAATAAAAACGTGGCTGTCATGTTTATGCCTTAAGTTGACGTTAATTTGCCAAACTAACAGAGACTAGTTGATCATGTAACATCTTTGTGTTTATGGATAAGTGTAGGTGTTGTTAGGTGAATTAGGCCGTCATCACAGCAGGCAGGCTGAGCTGCCCCTGTTGTCCAGGTGGAGACTAGTGGCATAACTCGTGAGTAATGCTTAAAAAAATCAAAACAGATACTCGGTCGAATTCAAGGCAAGGTAAAATCTTCATGTCTCTCCATGGTGAACATACTGAAAATGATGACGTAGTGCGTGTGTCTTTTCTTCTTCTTTTTTCTGTAGTACATCATGTTGGTGAAGGTGAGATTTGGAGAAACGCAGAAGTATGTCAAAGTGGCTGAGACTGAAGATGGCTATGATGACTTCAACACATTTCTTCAGAAAGGTTGGCATCATTTTTAATAGAGCAGAAAAATTGACTAATTGTTATAATATCTACTGAAATGATGTTATGTGTAAATGTCTCATATTATGGAGTTGTGTTTATGATAGCTAATGGTAATGCCCTGTGTGCCCTTGACCTAAAATGTTAGGAAAAACAAGTATAGCAAATTTCTGTTTATTATAATTTTTCCATGGCTCTGAATTTAATTTTTTTTATCAGTCATTCAAAAGCTAGATCTTCCACTTGAGAGTGAGCTGCACTTGACAGATGAAACAGGGACAGAAATCGATGCAGATGTGTTTGAGGAGCTTTTGCAAGCAGGGAACCTTACTGTTAGGGTGGCAACTGACAAGTCAACAGGTGAGACTCAGACTTGTGAGGCCAGGAGTGGATCGTCAATATTAAAGAGTTTTGTGGAGAACTAATTATTTTTTCCTTTTGTGTTTACATTTTTAAAACTGTTGTGCTTCATGATGATCTTTCATACACTTCGTTGGAGTCACCGATATCAGACAACTCCTCTCTGTCAGAAGACTTCCTGGCAGTATCCTCTGATTCATCAGATGCAACAGTGATTGTTCAGACAAATGGAGGGAAGAGAACCCATGCTGAACGGGAATCGGCAAAAGAGGTTTTAGTTATCAAATATCACACACAAATATATTGTGCAGTTGAACTGTGTTAAACTGTTTTGTTGTTGGATGTAATGATTATTAGAGCTGCAACTAACGATTATTTTCATCTTCGATTAATCTGTCCATATTTAAACAATTCATAGATTAGTGACATTTTTTTTCTTAAAACACTACTCAAACTGATTATTCGATTATCAAAATAGTTGATGATTAATTTAATAATTGATAATTGTTAGATTAATTGTTGCAGCTGATGGTGATTGCTAATTTGCTTTATCTTTTAGATGGTGAGAGATGCTCTAAAGGCTAAACCGGGTGGACAGATTATTTTGGATGAATATGATAAAATGAAGACATTGATGGATAGCACAAGGAGACAGTTGGTGAACCTTCTTGTGGCTAACATGGTTGAAATTCATGGGTAAGACTTCATTGTTCATTTTTATACTTCACTCAATGCAATTTTTTTTTAACAGAACACTTATTTTAGGACATTGCGTAATGCATATTAGTAAAGCAACTTATTATTTATTTTCTCCTATGAAAGAGATAAATACTAAATGGCTAAAACATGATACAAAAACTAAGTGTTTGAGAGAGACTAAAACTCAGTGAAGCTACAACAGTAAAACTTGTAAGCACTGAAGGAATTGTAGTAATGTCATGTTGATCTTTCAGGAGGAGCCCGCCTGTGTCTGTGCGAAGTAAATATGCTTTGGGCATCATCTCTCTATTTCCCAGCCTCAGAGATCCATACTCAGACAATGGATATGTAAGTTTATAAATTAATAGCTTGTATAGCAATTTATGGAGTAGTAATATGGTCTGAACTTACTCTACAATTTAATCTTTTTAATATTACAGGAACACTTCTATGACCCACAGAGTGGATCCGGGTACTTGGCCTGGAGGATAAAGACTGTTCAGCGCAACACTGCAGCTCAGTCCCGGAGATCTTCCACCAGCACACCCTACCAGGATAGTCCAAAGAGAAAGAGGGAGGTTCTCAGCACAGATAAGCAGCTGCTTGGTGAGCAGTGTCATGAAGCAATATCCTTTTTGAAACATTCAACTGATGAATCGGCAATCAAAGAGAAGATGAGGGCTACTTTTCAGTACCGCCAAACACTGTTTCAAGATCAGCAGTGCTCTTCGACAGTTTTGGATGTCTTCCCACGATTCCTCGACATCACTGGCTTGGTAAGAAAGACAACTTCTTTATATTTAGTGAATTGTCACTCAATGTATAAACTTTTAAGTTGCATAAGTATAAAAATGTGTGTTCTTTTGTAGATTGACCAAGATTTCACCATGATGTTTGGAGAGGAAGTGTCGGGCAGATTTTTGGCAAAATGGCCTACTTTTTTCAAACCTAGGATCCTGACAGACTGCAAAAAACTGACTTCTAATGAACACATTGAAGACCTCTTGTCTGCGCAGCACGACTCAGGTGGGTCTGGTTAGTTTCTTCTCTTTAAAATTATATGATGTGAATGTGTCAGACATTTTCTCCTGTTTTTCCCCTAGGCTGGGACAGTGACTTATCAAGCATTCTACTGTTGGTTCACTTGCTGCCGCCCACGTCCAAAGGCCACAAAAAGAGTCCAAAAATCAGCGCATGTCAAGCTGAAGACCATGTTGTTCGATATTTGCAGGTATGCAAATAGTAATGTACTTATGTAGGGCTGTTCGACTAATCTTGTGATTGTTTTTAGGTTAACAATTATTAATTTACAAAAACACTGTGGTACGCCATCTCCATTTTGGAAAGGCTGCAGATAACACGATTAACGAATCAACCTTTCCTTTAACAGATAACAATAACTTTGACCAATTAATTAATAAAAAATAAAAAAACTCCTATTGTCATCAACTCGTGGAGACATGTGGACATAATTATGCAAACTTTCACTTGTGCCTTCAGTCATATTTCAGTTTATTTCATGATTTTCTCATAATTCTTGTTTACATTTTGTTAAAGAATGGAGCCAGTGTCCAAACCTTCCTTTCTGGTGGCCCCGGGTCAGCCCTTCCTCCTGTGTGTGGGTCAAAAGAAGAACAGCATCCAAAGATACTACATCATCATTGACCACAAGGCCATCCCTTGCAAGGCACAGACATCCTTGGCAGCTTTCGACGAGCTCTTCAAAGCACACTTCATCTTCAGTGTCAACTACCACGAATCCCTCTTCAACTTCTATACATTCATCCAAACCACAGTTTTTAACATTGATGTGGGAAGTGCCAAGGAAAGTCCCAGAGTCAAGGAGCTCAGAGCGAGATATTTGCACAACGCTTGAGGTGATACATATCCCTGGATGCAAATATGTTTCTTTGTTATGTCTGTAAGGCACACCACAAAAGTTCTGCATTGCTTTGTCAGCATTTAAGACTCCAGCACGGTCTATATCCTGGAAAGACATTACGTTTAAAATGTGGACAGCCGGGATGTTGTTTATCGTTTTGCACCTATTCAGGTTTCAAGAAGCATCTTGTTCATTTACATAGAGATGTTGCTTTGACTAATACTGATGACAATGTGGACACTCAGAATGAAGTTAGTGAGCCCTCAACTTCACAGGCAGTTACAGACTCTCCAACAACTACCGAGCTCTCTGTTGACAATAATCTTGTGTTAAACATGTGTGCTTCTGTTGTAGCACAGTTGCAAGCATCTGGTGTTGTTGAGAGCACAGTCCAAGCAATGGTGGGGTCCATGGAGGATCTTGTAAATGACATTCATACGCAAGCAAGAGAGGCAGTTCTCAGCTGTACTCCAGAAATTCAAGGCACAGATTTTGAAAAGAAGGTGGAAAAGTGTTTTGATCAACTAGAAAATCCGTTCTCAACTTTGAACACAAGAGTGAAACGACAGAAGTTCTTTGAGGAAAAGTGGGAAATTGTTGAACCTGTTGAATATGTTCTTGGAGTGCGGTTTGATGTTCGCAGGGATCACACAACAGGAACTTACAGTCAGGTCCCTGTAACTGATAAATTTGTGTATACACCCATCCTGGGAACTCTTAAGTCTATGTTCAAGAACACTGAATTGTGTGAAAGTTTCTTGCAAGCCAAGCATCAAGAAGAAGGAGTTTATAAAGACATATGTGATGGTTCATACTTCAAGAATAGCGTTTTGTTTTCCCAGAACAAACATGCTCTACAAATTCAACTCTATTTTGATGAGTTTGAGACAGCAAATCCCTTAGGTTCAAAGAAAGGGATTCACAAACTTGGTTGCATTTACTTTATATTGAGGAACCTGCCCCCAAAATATAATTCTGTGTTGATGAATATACATGTTGTTGCACTCTTTCACTCACAAGACCTGAAGACTTATGGATTTGATGACATCTTAAAGCCTCTTGTTGATGATCTTAAAATACTTGAAACACAAGAAATTGAGGTGCCTTTCTCAGACTCACCTTTGCTTGGTTCTGTTATACAAGTAACAGGTGACAACCTAGGCTTACATGGACTGTTCGGTTTTGTCGAGTCCTTCAGCGCTAACTATTACTGTAGATTTTGTTTGACAAGTAAGGCTGAGGCACAGTCTATGTTTACTGAAGATGACCCTGGCATGATTTTTCGTACAAAAGAAATGCATGCAGAACATTGTGCAGCTCTACAGGAAAATCCTATGTTGAGTTCAACATTTGGTGTCAAAAAGACATGCTTGCTCAATACATTGCATTTTTTCCACACCTCTGACAACTATGCAGTTGACATAATGCACGACTTACTTGAAGGTGTTGTACAGTACGAACTCAAACTAATCTTTCAATACCTTGTCAACCATAAGTCTGTCTTTGGAATCATTGTCACAGAGGATCCAAAGTTTCAACTATGGTTATATTGAGAGAAAAAATAGGCCAAGCGGGTTGAAAATGTATGATGTTAGCAAGGACCTTGGTCTAAATGCAATACAGTCGTGGTGTCTTGTGAGAAATGCTCCTCTTATTTTTGGTGATGTATTGGAAAGAAATAACTGTTACTGGAATCTGCTCCTCCTCTTGATTCAGATTGTGAATATTGTTTTTTCACCTATTGTAACTAACGGTATGACATACTTTTTGAAGCACTTGATTAAGGACCACCACAAGCTATTTAAATCTTTGTTTTCAGAGAAAAGATTGATTCCAAAGCATCATTTTATGCTACATTATCCGCGTTGCATTAGAAAAATAGGTCCACTCCTTCATGTATGGTGTATGCGGTTTGAAGCGAAACATAATTTTTTTTAAAGATCAGTGAAAAATTTCAAAAATATCACAAAAGCATTGATGAAACAACACCAGAGACAGCTAGCTTACCACTGGGAGAATTTTGATTTTCAGAGATTTGAGTTTGGTCCAGTGAAAAAAGAAACTATTGATAGCTTGGAAGGAGGAGATGTTTTAAGTTCTGTATTTAATGTAAATGCATACTGTGAAGTGTCAACCACTAATTGGGTGAAGAACTATGGAACAGAATATCAGATTGGTATGTTTGTTTGCACTGGAACAAATATGGAAGATCCTGTTTTCAGAAAGATCACAAACATTCTTGTACATAATGAGCAAGCATTTATTTTGACATGCAGAGTGGACACTCTTTATTTTGATGATCATTTCAATGCATACTGTATCAGTGAGAGCGCAGATTCATTTTCTGTTTTTCCAGTTAAGGAGTTGATTTATTACAGACCCTATGACAAACAGTTTTCTAATGAGATGTGTGAAAAATATTATATTGTGCCACATTGTCATATCGTGTGACCTGTGTTGGTCATTGTTGGTTATTGCAAAGCCAGTGCTGTTTTTTTTGTGGTGAGCTTGTTTGAAATAAATACAGATTCAAACTGCAACTTGTGTGGTTTTCTTTGTAAATTATATTATTATTATGAGTAGTAGTAGTAGATGTAGATTTAACACTATCCATAGTGTTAATATAGATTTAACACTATCAATAGTGTTAATATAGATTTAACACTATCAATAGTGTTAATATAATCTGAATCTTATTCAGTGTTAAAACAACACAATGATAGTGTTAATTTTTGACACTACACACTAGTGTTAGGAAAATTCAACACTGGTGAGTGTTACATTTCAACTACTGAGAGTGTTGTTTCAACTCTGTCATGTTTAACACATCAAAAAGTGTTATTTTAACTTGATCTAGTGTGGACCAATATAGACACTTTTAAAGTGTTGAATTTAACTCCCTAGGAGTTGAATTACACTTCTGAATTTGCTGTGTAGTCTCATGATATGACGTTCAGGCACCTTAACTGGTGTGTGTGTGTGTGAGAACTACTCTCTGCTGCTATTTCTGTGAGTGATAAGGTCAAACATCTCATTACAGAACCATTTAAGGGGTGAAGATTACATGTGCTTTGTGTGTTGGAACTCTACCAGTTCAGGAGAAATCTGTAATTTTCCCCCCTGCTGAGTTAAAACATTAAGGAATGGCTTTGGATTATCTAACCATTCTCCATCCATGACATTGATTTGATAGAAAGAGCTATTGGTAGGACTAGACTTAACGAAACGATTCACGTCTCTGTTTTTGCAGTCAATGACAGAAGAAGTTATGAACCGACGACTCAAAGTAAGTAATGACCATTAACGTTTGTTCTGAGGTGGGGAGTGATCTCGTTGACAATAAGTAAAAGTAAGTAGCAATAAAACCTGACAGTTCGGTCTTCCTTGGGAGACAAAGAGGCATTACATTAGGCAAATAGTTAAGAAAAACAGTCTCCAACTTAGTCAAAGTATTTACTTGTGGAACTACTCTTGATTACTTCTCTTCCAGGTGCAGCCATTAAATAAGTGATGATGTGGGTTTTCGCCTCAACACCAGCACTCAGCTCTAGTTCCTCTAAAATCACATATGGCTCCATCTTCAGTCATCTGCACGATTGGGCATGAAATGTAGCATAATTAATGGCATCCCTTTGGTGGGGATATAGGGCCCAGGCTGAGTTGTCACAATTGTGTTTTGGACAGAACAGCTTTGAAGAAAGCAATGTGGAGTGGGGGGTGGGATGGATATGCAGTTGGGTAGTGTAGAATCGGCTAGGCCTGTTTTATTTCTCCAGGTGTGAACATTTTGTGACCTCAACTCTTGTTATTCTTTTCGTTCACATTTTCAGTTTGATTTGTTTTAAAAGAATGAAAATTTCACTTTATTAGGTTTTCTAACATTAATATGAGTTCCCCTAGCCTGCCTATGGTCCCCCAGTGGCTAGAAATGGCGTTATGTGTAAAACGAGCACTAGGTATCCTGCTCCGCCTTTGAAAAATCAAAGCTCGTAATGCTCGCAATGTACTTGCTCTCCGTAGCCCCAGTTCGCGGCGATGGGCCGATCAGTGTGAATGAACACGCTCGCTCGTCCAATTACGCATTAGACGCAGGTGGTGGGACTTCGGTTCAGCTCTCGTCCCCCCGAGATCAAACCGCCTCCCTCTGTGGGGAGGGAGTGTATGTAACCAATGAATATTTAAATGTTTCCTAAGTCTATACTGAAACTAATAATTCACCCCGTCACATAAATAACGAAAAATTCATAACATTGTTATACAAAAACAGCAGCATTAACGGCAGCGATTAATTAAAAACAGCATTCATGTTATTAACGGAACTTGACTTACCCAACAGCAACACTTGAAACATAAAATATTATGTTTATAAAATATTATCCATATAGCCCTGGCCTGCCACTAATCAATGTCCTGTTCCCACTAGATAAAATCCACTTTGCGTTCTTGGTTAGCGTTGAGAAATATGAGCGCATCGACGTGGGAGGGATGGAGGCTACTCCTCTGTCGGGTGACTGTGTTCCCTGCCAGGGAAAAAATTCTCTCGCTCGGTGTGCTGGTGGCTGGAACAGCTAGATAACTTTTCGCCAACTTGGCTAGACGAGGGAAACTGTTCTCATTGTGTGCCCACCACTTTAATGGATTATCCATAGTGGGTATGTGGGCTAATTGATGGTAATCCCGTAGCTCGTCTGCATTCGTCATCCTGGCCCTTTTGCTCCTCGCTCCTTCGTAATGTGGTCCAAACAGCTGTTCGAAATCGCTCTCCATCCTTGTTTTCTTGCCAGAGTCAGACTGGTTGTCCCCACCGTCAGCTTCACCTTCACCAAGGTCTACTACAATGAAAAAAGTGCACACATGATGTTAGGAAAATGTCTCTAAACTGCACATCTGGCTCTGACTGATAATAGATAATCTTCGTTAGTTCCAAACTTACCCGTAGCAGGCTGCTCCTCATCCTCTCCTAAGAGCTGAGTCAGGTGCGCCAGGGCATCGGCTCTGATATTTTCCTGGAGAAACTTCACGTGCTTAAACCGTGGATCTAGCACGCATGCCGTTATCGGGATTGAATCTGCCAGGATGTCAGACTCTAATTTGAAGCGTTTTACGAGTTCTTTCCTCACGATATCCTTGAAAGAGCGAATAGCCCCCAGGTCAGATCCTGTCCCTCTCAGCATGTTGTCGCAGACATTGAGCAGGACGGGATAGATGAATGACAACCCGACGTGTAACTCTGCACACATCATTGTGGTCGCTTTAGCTAGAGGCCGAAGTACCGGGATAAGCTGCTCGATCATCTCCCACTGGTGCTCTCTCATGGTCAATGATTTTCGGACGTCCACTTTCGTTATGTTCTCATCCGCGAGAACGGCCTGCACTGGAAGTCTCTGCTCATACAAACGCTCTAGCATAGCGAATGTTGAATTCCACCGAGTGGCACAATCGTTTTGCAGACTGTTCACTTGTACTCCCAGCTGTTTCTGGTAGTTCTGCAAAGCACAATGTGCAACTGAAGAGTGACGAAAATGACTCACTACACGTCCTGCAGCATCAATGGTCTTCGTGATCTCAGGTAAATTGAGACCTTTTTTGATGGCAAGTTGCAGCGTGTGCCCGGTACATCCTAGGTGATGGGGAAATAGCTCACACAGTTCCATAGCTAGGTTCATGCTGCTAGCATTGTCATGGATGGTGCAAAAAACTTTGAGGTCCCATTCCTCGATCGTTTCTCTCAGACGCTGGGAAATATTCACAGCGGTGTGTCTCTCGCGCATCACGGTGGTTCGCAGCACTCTTGACTTTAACTCCCAGCTGTCTGTGATGTAGTGAGCTGTTACGGTTATGTAGGGATCCATGGTACATGATGTCCACAGATCGGTAGTGATGGAAACACTGAGGTCTTTCATCTCCTCCATAATCTTTGCCTTCATGGTGTCGTATTGGTGCGTGATATTGCTCCAGACTGTGCGGTGACAAGGGATTGTGTAGCCTGGCTCAAAATACGTGATGATATCCTTAAAGCCTTCCCCAGAGATAGTGGATATAGGGCGGACATCCTTAACAACGAAGTTGACCAGCAAATCTGTGATTTTTCACCTTCTGTTCTCAGTCACTGGGCGCCTTGAAAAATCAGAGATGGTTGTCTGCTTGCCTGACGAGGCGCTAGCGCTAGCGCTAGCATGGCTAGCTTCATTTCCTCGAGCTGTCGCTGTTGGCAGTGGATGTTTCATCCTTAGATGGTTATTCATAGCAGACGTACTGCTATGATATTTTAACATTGTTTTGCACATCATACACGTTACGGTGGACCGGTCTTCGTTTTCAGTGAAGTATTTCCATACATAGGACTGCCGCGATCGTTTGGCGCGTACCTCAACGCCCGACGCCATTTTGTTAACGACTAGTTGAATAGTGCCGACAGCGCCGACTAGTGGTTGTGACAGTCGAGTAGCCGACTAGTCGACTAGTTGGTGAAACCCCTAGTTGACATCACATTTTGGATGATAGTTGTGGGCGGAGATTCTAGCTGAGTTTAACGTTTCATGCAATGTTGGGGCAGGGCTATGGCAAGCTGAATATGCCACAATTCGCCATCAATGAAACGCATTCTGACCAACTTTAGGCGTTCCAGCACGCATTCCAGTTTTTCAGCACGCGTGCCAGAACGTGTTCCAGCGTTCTAGCATGCGTGCTGGAATGCGTGCTTGGACGCGAAAGCGTTCTGGAATGCGTTTCAGCACGCGTGCTGTTAATATGCTAATGAGCTTCTCTCCTCAATTTTCTCAGGAATTGATTTGAACCGTTTTCACCATATGCGAGGGCAAACACACACAGACAACATCGGTCGAGTCCAGGGCCCCGTTTCCCGATAACGATGGATCCATGCTCGTACGATCCATCGTACGATGGATCTCACGATGCATCGTTAATTTTAGGGGAGCGTTTCCCGAAACTCATCTTAACATGAACGCGCGTGCTCTGCTCTTACGACGTCATAGGCTTGTAGCTGTCCACTGACACGGTGCTGAAATGGGCTCGGTAGGAGGGGGAGACGCAGGAATGTTAATTTAATTTAAACTATATTTTGTGGCAGCAAAAAAATATCTCCCCATCAAGGCCAACAGCAGAGTAGCCTACGAAAAGAATAGACTAATGAATGAATGAATGCTACAAATATTAACAATTGATTTGGTCTAGGCCGACATAGGCTATATCAGTCCTAATCCCGAACGCACCGTGCGTACATTGTTTCACGGCATTTTCTCCCCTGAAATAATTCCATATTACAAAAATAAAAAATAGCATGTGTCTGTGTGACAACTAGGCCTATAGCATCTATTTAAATGTGTTGATTTCTGAAACATGCTTTGCGCCGCAAAGAGGGCAGACTCTCTGATTCCTGCATTCCGTTTCATTCATTCATTCAGTTATTGACGCGCCGCGCACTCTCTAGAAACTTTGGTGTCAACATTAAAAATGCAACGTTCCATTCATTCATTATCATTCAAACGCAGAGGCATTGACACGGCTATTGCTGGTCTAGATCGGTCTAGATACCAAGTGTTTCGTAACTTTGTCAAATGTGTTCAGTGCTGCCCTCTGGCGATTGTGAGGGGAAATTAACTCTAAACTATGCTTGGTGCTACTGGATATGGCTAAGTGAGAGTATTACAGTAAAAATGTATCGCTAGGGAATATTACAATTAAAAAATGTCACATCACCGACATTTCCAAGCACCTCTGAACACCGAACTGCTGCAGCGTGGTAGAAATCTCGGCATGCGTTTTACCATCCTCAAAAAGCTGTCCAATTATATCTGCATGATCCTCAAGTCCTGCCATTATTTTTGTTTTGCGCGCCCTCGCAGTACAGACAGAGACAGAGACGGTCACTTCCGCTTCGCTTCCGGCTCATTGAACTTGTTTCAGATCAAAATGGGATAAAACATGAAACGGGAAACGCTCGTTATCCGTTTTTTCCATTATTCATTTGAGCATAAAATCGAAAACTGAAAAAAACGAGTCGTTATCCGTTTTTTCATTTTAGTTTAGGAAACGAATACTGAGAAAAGGAATTGTTTTTTCGTTTTCTTATTTTTGGTTTTATTTTGAAAAACGAATGAACGAATGATACACGGATTGTCATGTTTCCCACCTCACAGTAAATACCCCGGATTATAAATTCCTGTTTCGTAAAACGCAGGAAAACAATGGTTGGGAGACCAGCAACACACAAATGTTTTCTCTCTCTCTTCCTTTTCCCTTTTTTACTTTTGCTGTTTACACCAAACCCCGTCAATTCTCAAACCCCAGTCTTTGTCAAGATACAAATAATGGCTGAAAATCAATGCATTGAATGTGCTAAGAAGACAGCCAGCTGTGACATCCAGCAACCCTCCCTCTCCCCAAATCCTCTTTCCTTCAACTTTCCTGAGCTGAATCATCTGTTTCTTTTTACCAGTGGGGTATACTGCAAACCTTGATTAGTGGGTTAGCAAGGTATGTTGCGCTCAGAGGTGGAAAGTAACAAAATACAGGGCTCTCAAGTCTCATGCATTGGGTGTGAGACACACGCATTTCAACCCATTCACACGCCACACTTTGTATTTCTCACACAGAGAAATTAAACAGGATAACACCCATTTGCTCTGCATTGGTGGAAGTGAGTATGGGGAGTGGTGAAGTAGAGCCTTCAGATTGCACGATTTAACTGTAGTTACCTTCATGTTTTGTATTTCATTTTTAAGGACCGAGCCGAAACCGGCAAGGTCCCTATTGTAATTGGTCCGCTTATTATTATTAGGGACCGAGCAGGGAACCTGCAAGCAACCTCTTGTAATTCCCAGTTTTATTATTATTTATATTCCGCCGCGTTTGCTTACCCAGCCTAAACCGCTCGCACGCTTTTTATGCAATTTACCATACCTGTAGAGGTTGACCCAAGATTAGCAGACAGCAGATATTACACTGATTGGCCCAAAGCTTTTTATGACTTTGCCTCAGCCAGAAGTTGGAGCTGTTTTTCAGTTACCTCGGTAAGTAAATCAAGGCGTTAGTTGAATTGTGTTTATTCGGCTTATCAAGAGGGTTGCATTACAGACAGTTAACATTGTGTTAATGTCCCCATAGCTTTACCTTTAGCTACATTAGACTTTCATAACAGCCTGTAAACGTATGTAATATATGTGCAGATGTGTTTAGGAGACATTCGTTTGACTGCTTTTGAAAAATGCTGTGTGGGTTTATCCGCCTGGTGGGATAAAGCAGGATCCGTCTATGTGCTGGAGCCTGCGGTCATTGCGGTGTGGGTTTATCCGCCTGGCGGGATAAAGCAGGATCCGTCTATGTGCGTGGTTATCTTGCGGTGTGAGTTTACCCACCTGGCGGTCTAAAGCAGGATCCGTCTATGTGCTGAAGCTTATTGTGGATATGACGGCGTATTTGTCCATCGAAGATGTATTCTTGTAACATATGTGGAGAAAACGTCTTTAAAAGTATATGTTTTGCATTGCAAACTGCACCGCAATGAACCCTGACATATTTTTAAATGTGTTGGAGCAAGTTGTAAGTAGGTGTTTTCAGGCTATACAGCTTTAAAGTCGCACTTCTATCGCCACCACAACAGTACATCCGTTGCTCAGAATGTGACTGTAACGCCATTAAAATGCACCGTCTCACTTTGTGAACACCAGTGTGAGGGAACTAAACTGTTGGTTGCTCACTTAAAGGAGAACATAGCAGAAGGGCGTCATGTTGCTTGCCCAGTGAGAGGATGCAAAAGTGTGTTCACTGGAAAAACGTCTTTTACCTCTCACATGTCCAGAAAGCACAGACATTGGGCAGAAAATGTGATTTGTGCATCAATCCAAGATACACACTGTGAGACTCCCACTACAACTGCTACCATACAGGAACCTGCCAGTGTGTCAGATGCTGATGACACTGTAGGGGATGGGTCTAATTTCTGCGACCTGTATCTGAGAAATATATGTATGTTTTACATGAAACTACAGGGACAGCATCTTCTTCCAGTGTCTACCATTCAAAACATTGTTTAAGAAATACAGAATATACATGAGTTGGGACAGACATACTTTGAATCGTCTGAACTTGCTTCTAAAAGATATGTCAGTTTCAGATGAAGACATTGTAAAAATTAGTGACACAATCAAACAATCTGACCTGTTTACAGCTTGCCACACAGGGCCCATGAGAACTGCTTACTCAAGAACCCAGTGCTTTAAAGACTTTAAAGTTCAAATATGTGGAGCCCAAAGAAATCTTGTTGGGCAGAGATGAGAACAGGATAGAGAGGTGTGCCTATTATATTCCTGTACTTGAGACTTTAAAGGGTATGCAGGAGTCCAGTTTTTGGCAGGGCCTCATGTCAGTGGATCATAATAATGTTTCCAAAACAGATGTTCTCTCTGACTGTTGTGATGGTAAGGTGTTTATGTCAAACACATTTTTTCAGGAAAACCCAAGTTGTCTCAAGCTGGTTTTGTACCAGGATGCATTCAAAGTTGGGATCTACAAAAAAGAAGCACATGGTTTTAGCTGTGTACTTCTCTCTTCTCAACATGCCCCCCCCCCCCCCCATGTACGATCAAATGTTGACCACATGCTGCTGGTTTTATTGTGTAGAGAGAAGGATTTTAAGGAATTTGGCCAGGCCAAGGTTTTTTCTGAACTCCTTACTGATCTGAAAGAACTGGAGGAAAATGGGATAATGGGATATGAACTTGTAGTAAAGGAAGCTCTCTACTGCATTGCTGGAGACAACCTGGGCTCTCACGCCATTGGTGGTTTCACAGAAAATTTCAGTTCATCTCAGTACTACTACAGATATTGTTTGATTTCTCGAACTGAACTTCAGGGTGCTGATCCTAACATCTGTACTAGAGTGGACTGGAGCGGACTCCAGAAACGTACAGCTCTGCCATTGAACAGCTGGAGACAGAGGATTCTCCACAAGTACAAGGGATAAAGTTTAGGTCATTATTTAATATTCTACAAAACTTTGATGTTTGTTCACCTAGGTGAATGGTTCACCTACACAATTTTGAACAGGCGACTCAAGCAGTTAAAATACAAAGCAACAGATGCTTCCTCCAAACCTTGTGAGGTCAGTCCTCACACACTGAAACTGAGTGGACATGCTGTCCAAAATTGGAACTTCTTGAGACTGTTGCCTCTGATAATTGGAGACAAAGTGCAGGACCCCCAAGATAATGTGTGGCAGTTAATTTTGCAGCTTAAGGACATTGTTGACCTGATTTGTGCTCAGCAAATTTCCAAGGCTCAGGTTGCCTATCTGGATGTTCTCATCCAAGAATATTTGGAAACCAGGAAGGCACTATTTCCAGAAATCAACTTGAGACCTAAACACCATTTTTTGCGGCATTATCCAGGACTGATCCTGAAATTTGGCCCACTCATGAGGGTATGGGCTATGCGTTTTGAGAGCAAACATAGTTACTTCAAAAGATGTACAAGGCATCTGAAGAATTTCAAAAATCTGTGTTTGACTCTTTCAGAGAGGCATCAAATGTTTCAGGCCTTTCTTTCCGCTGGGTCAGTGAGTTTATTTGCAAGGCTGGAGGCAGCCTTGCAAATAAAAGATGGATCACCATTTTACTCAGAGCTTTACAGTGAGCAAGTTAAAGGCACAATTCTCCATTTTGGCTTCACTGAAAGAAATACAAAAAATCCTGGTAATGTGCAGTATAATGGGATAATTTACAGAAAGGGCCAATTTGTTGTCACTAAGAATGATGATTCAGTGGAGTTTGGTGAAATCATCCTCATTCTTGTGAAAGATGATTTTGCACTTTTCTGATGAGAGTGTATGATGGGGAATTTCTTTCACACTACCACATGTACTCTGTAAAAAAAACACTGGAAGATTAGAATGCAGACTTGTTAGTGAACTAATTGACATGTGGCCTTTATCATATTACATAAACAATGCATACCATATTGTCCCATTGAAGCACAGTCTCTTGTCACACTAAATCAGCAGGCCAGATTATTTTGTCAGTCTTTACAGATATGGCTGAATCACTGCAGATAAGCAATGCCATAGCAGCAGTGCTTCCAGATCTTCCTGATCAAGTTGTCAAGTCAGTAGAAGATGCTTTGAAGACACTTGGTGCACTAACAACAGATGATTTGAAGTACATTGCAGAGGGAGACTTAATTAAAGCCCATACAAGCCAGAAGACTGGTTGCTGCCTGGGCCCAAAAGGGTGAGTGTAAAACATTGACACCACTACACAGCACACTTCTCTTACAGGACTGCACAAGTAATTTAATAGTTTAAGAATTTCTTTAAGAATAGAAAAACATTAACGGTTTAATGATTTCTCTTTTGTCTCTTTTGTTGTACTTTTACAGACTCATTCACTCCAACTCCAGCCCCGGCATGTTCCCCTCCAGTGTCTCTCCAATCCTCTCTGTCCTCAGTCACTCCCTCACCAACATCATCCACAGCTACATCATCACCCTCAGGAAGCTGTTTTCGACCTACGCCAAACTGGATAGACAATTTTCAGATACCATGGCAGAAGCTCTCTGAATAGATATTACAGAGTTTGGAAAGACAGAAAAGACCAAGTCCAAAACTACGACGAGAAATTATAAGGATTGTGGTCTCTGAGATGATCAAGATTTGTTGGTGGCCAGGTATCAAAAGTCTCTTCAAGATGTGATTGATGGTGATGTTATTGGACTTGGATATCATTCCCTGGCAAAGCAACTCCAGTCAAGAGTTGAAAATGTCAAACGACCTGACACACCAAAGATACAGAAACGCAAAGCAGCATCAGATGATGACACAGATGAAATATCTGCTGAACAAAGAGCCAGTGTTCAAGACACGTATGGCTGTGTCAACTGGATGCCGAAACATCTGCCACTCCCTGAGACTGTGGAGAGTCAGCTAGAAAAAAAAGAAAAAATGAAGACATTTGAAGATATGAACTACAATTCAGATGTTGTGCAAGACTTAATCAAGTCCACATATTTCACGCAGCGTAAAGAGATCAATAATGGTGCTAGCATCCAGAAATTAAGCCAGGATTGGCCATTTTTGTTTAAGGAAGTTGGTATGGCAGCACACTTCCAGGAACTGACTGGCGTGAGTTTGATTGTGTCCTTCCTTGCCAATGTGGACAAAAAGGGGGCATGTCTCTTAAACTTCTTCAAACGTGTTGATGCACATAAACACAAACAAGTTCTGGATGCTCTTCTCAAGCTTGAAACTGAAAGAGGCCAGTCCACTGGTTGCTCAGAAGAGGTCATACAGATGGTGCTTCTTTTAATGGCTCATTTTGATGAGAAGGAACAGCATCTGTTCCATTACGTTGAGAAGACAAGCCTTGCTGAGGAGGTTCAGATGGAGAATGTGCCACCAACACCCTGCCTTATTGTGTGTGGTAAGTAAACTGAACCAAACCTGCAAGCTTTCTCTATCGGTATACTGGCTTGTTTATTTTCATGTTAGCTTTTAGCCCACTTTGAGACACTGGCTAATTTGAATTTATGGCTGTTATTGAAGCCCTTGTCATTATCATTAAAGTTTATTTTTTATTCATGTTTATTCTTAGGGTCCTCCTGCTTTGCCTCTGAGACATTTATGTTGACAGAAAGGTTGTCAATGACCACATCACTTCCTTCACATCTGCCATCTGCCTGATGTTTGGCAGTTACTGCTGCCTGAACATACACTACCCAGTGGATCTACGGTCTACACTGGAGTTCCTCCAACGGTAACATTTCTTTCTTTGGTAACACTTTACAATAAGGTACGCAAAAACATGTGTAGTTACTGAGGAACAAATGAGTAATGAATGATGAACGACCAGGGCCCTAACTGGGGCCCTAATAGGGCCCTAAGTGACAGTTACTCAGTAACTACTGAGGAGTTACTGGTAAACAGACCAGGGGACTACTGTATTTGTTACTGAGTCTGGGTGTGTGTTTGGATCAGGCATTTGGGCTGTTATGTACTTGCTGATAAAGTCGTTACTGTGAATGATGAAAAACCAGGGCCCTAACTGGTGACTGGTGACAACAAGTGACAGTTACTCAGTAACTACTGAGGAATTACTGGTAAACAGACTAGGGGACTACTGTATTCGTTACTGAGTAACTGTCACTTAGGGCCCTGGTTGTTCATCATTCGATACTCAGTAATACAGTAGTCCCCTAGTCTGTTTACCAGTAATTCCTCAGTAGTTACTGAGTAACTGTCACTTAGGGCCCTGTTAGGGCCCCAGTTAGGGCCCTGGTTGTTCATCATTCGTTACTCACTAACGAATACATTAGTCCCCCAGTCTGTTTACCAGTAACTCCTCAGTAGTTACTGAGTAACTGTCACTTAGGGCCGATATAGTGCAGATATAGTGTTGTGTTTATGTTGAAAGTTTTACAAGAAAAATTGTCTGGTACACTTTGTACATGTTCAGCGTTACAGGGCCTCGTTTCCCGATAACGATGGATCCATGCTCGTACGATCCATCGTACGATGGATCTCACGATGCATCGTTAATTTTAGGGGAGCGTTTCCCGAAACTCATCTTAACATGAACGCGCGTGCTCTGCTCTTACGACGTTGTAGGATTGTAGCTGTCTACTGACACAGTGCTGAAATGAGCTCGGTAGGAGGGGGAGACGCAGGAATGTTGTTGGATTCAACTATATTTTGTGGCAGCAAAAAAATCCCCCCATCAAGGCCAACAGCAGAGTAGCCTACGAAAAGAATAGACTAAGATGAATGCTACAAATATTAAAACAATTTATTAGGTCTAGGCCGACATATGCTATATCAGTCCTAATCCCAAACGCACCGTACGCGTGCGTACATTGTTTCACGGCATTTTCTCCCCTGAAATAATTCCATATTAATAAATAAATAGCATGTATCTGTGTGACAACTAGGCCTATAGCATTTATTTAAATGTGCTGATTTATGAAACATGCTTTGCGCCGCAAAGAGGGCAGACTTTCTCTGATTCCTGCATTCCGTTTCATTCATTCATTCATTCATTCAGTGATGGATGCGCCACGCACTCTCTAGAAACTTTGGTGTCAACATTAAAAATGCAACGTTCCATTCATTCATTATCATTCAAACGCAGAGGCATTGACACGGCTATTGCTGTTGCTGGTCTAGATCGATTCCTGCCCATATTGTTGGGCAGGGGGTATGATGGTGCGGGCAATGTAAGCGGGAATGGCACGCATCGCAGCACAGTTTCCCGCAGCAGTCTACGTACAGAAAACCACGCTCTCAACTTGGCGATTGTGCACTCCACTAAGGTCAGGGAGTTCGTAACTGTCTAGACACGGTCCAATAAATAGTGAACTTCATCACAGCCTCACCGACGCGCCTACAGTGCTTTATGTCAAACAATCGCAACAAAAAACGCCTGCAGAAATTATCCGACACCCGCTGGTTTCAGCATGATTCATGTACAGTATGTCTTCTGTCATTGATCAATATGAGGACATTTTAACCACGATGGTTGAATTAAAATCAGAGGGAGACAGCAAGTGCCGCTCGCAAGCGACCTCCCACACGAGCAACGGAATCATTTGATTTTATTATATGCCTTGTGATAGGGTTGCCTTGTGACGTGGCGTTTCATCTGTACATTTATTTTTGGAATTTTAAATTGTTGCAATAAATTATATTTGTGTTGACTTCTAACATGTCTCTGTCTTTGCTGTTTAAATCTAACAGTAGTCTACGAGTAATATATATGCGGGAACCACTGTTTTTGGGGTATTGCGAAATAGCGCCAGCTGGACATTCAGTGGTATTGGATGACGTGTTTTAATAAAACACATCCAATACACGGAATGTCCAGCTGGTGACTCCACTGAGGCTATAGTAACGATGCATCCTAGTGCTTAACGAGTACCCCGTAGGCGTCGTTAGCTACGAGGGTTTTAACGACGTCGTTACGTAACAATGCTTTCGGGAAACGGTCCGAAAATTCTGCGATGATCGTACGACGTGTTAACGACGTTGTTAGGCTAACTTTCGGGAAACGGGGCCCTGCACTGGTTTTGTACTTTCAACACATATCACTTTGTGGTTAGATTTGTACCAAAAAGTGCACTTAAGTGTAAAGGTATCTTGTTACAGTTTGTAAGTAAAGTGTGTTCCGCTTACTACACTGGTTTTGAAATTGGAACAGTTTCAAAGTGAACATGTGGATATTTCTTACATGATGTTGTTTTCATTCATATATATTTTGTGATATGGTAAACTTAAAATACTTATGTTTACAACGTAACAAATTTCAAATAAAGAGTTTATATATTTGAAAAGTTTAAGGTGGATATTTTTTCTGGCTGTTTTGGTACATAGTAATTTGACAATATTAACTCATGCTCTGTGTATTAACTTTACAGAACAGAATGTGGCACAGAATACACTATTGTCTGGCAAGTTCTGCATCCTCTGACAACAATTGAACTGCTAATTTGGCTGAATATTTTAAGTACATTTACAAAATATGTACATCTGATATTTTCTTTTTCTTTATTACTTTGTGATTTTTTTTCCCGGAATTTCAGATTTCAAATTCTTTAACCGTGAAATCAACAGTATCAATATATTTTTTACCATAAAAGAAGAAAAAGTTTTACTGTAATTTAACAGTAGAGTTCTGGCAACCACAGCTGCCGGTATTTGACTGTAAACAAATACAACTTTTCATGTACATTTTCAGGTAAAATAATGTTTTTTTAAAATGTAAAAACTTTATTTTTCACGGTAAAATATTGAATTAAGCACTTTTTTAAAACTGTAAAATAAAACAACTTTTCATGTACATTTTCAGGTAAAAAAATGTTTTTTTTATGTAAAAACTTTATTTTTTATGCTAAAATATTGAATTAAGCACATTTTTTAACTATAAAATCAACAGTATCAATACATTTTTTTACCGTACATGACAAAAATGTTTTACCATAATTTAACGGTACAGTTTCGGCAACCACAGCTGCCGGTATTTTACCGTAAAAACAGCATTTTTTTTTTTACAGTGTGCGCTCAGTACATTGCTAAATGTGTTTGTGGTGTTGCCTAGCTTTTTGCCCACTCAAACTGTCAAGGAAGGATTTTATACACTTTCAGGAAAAGAAAACCTCAGCCTCCGTGAGAGAGTGGTAGAGTGGAGGTAGAGCGTCAGTCTTGAAATTCTGCGTGCGGGGTTCATCTCCCAAATTATGCACATTTATGAGTAGCTTAAAAGTCCCAATTCTTATGGAATACTTATTCACAAAAGGTTATGGAATTCTATTTTTTGCTTATTTCGACCTTGAACCCATGTTCTCAGGGCCGTGCTGGCACCACGTCTACATGGGGGTAAAAGGAATGATGATGGACAGTCGAGATTTGAACCCTGGTCGCCGGCGTTCGGGTATTATAGTAATCTACTACCCCACCGCCGCTACCTCTCAACAGTTGAGAACGTATGCTATATATTCTTACATAGGGTGTATTTAAAGTGAATTCCCAAAATTATAGAATAAAGCAGGTTGGACGTTGCTTTTGTATTTTTTAATCATCATCACTCTATTGGAATTAAATCTATTGGGATTAGTTATCCGATTCTTGAACTCCTCATAGGAGTTCATTATGACTATCTGTTCCTCTTGAGTGAAATATACTGCTCTTGATCTATCCATTTTGTAAAGGTGAGTAAAAGGACGTGATCAACGCCCCTTTTATGGGAAGGCGCATTGAAACTAAAGTGGAAAATCTGGCTTGACAAATTCACTCGTAAGTGAGTTTTGTGGTACCATTTAACTCTGATTGGGAGTTTTGTATTTGTCAGTCCAGGTTATCCCAAGAAAGCCTGGGTATGTTCAGCGCACTTTGTAGTATAACCCACAGGTGTGAGCCAAGCAAACTGTTGGTGTCGTGTGTGTATGTGTGTGGTGGTGCGTGTGTGTGTGGGTGTGTGTTTGCATATGCATTTGTGCGCATGAGTGTACCGACCTGTGTGTGTATGTGTGTTAATTACACTTAGCTGTAGATCCCAACAAACTACCAACAGACAGTAGACCGAGAGATCTGGTTGGCTACTATTCTGCATGAGGCATCTTTCAGGAATGTATAGTGCTGAAAGACCACAGAAAATAGAGGGACTAAAGGCTCGGATCTGCAGGTCGTAGACAAGGAATGACAGATGATAAAGGCTGGCTTGCTGGAGAAATAACCATTTAAACAGGAATGTGCAAATATATCTATGAAAAATATACATACATGCATGTGAAGTAAAAATATGAACCTCACACTACAGAGACAAAAAAACGTAGCATACACGCATAGTCATAAACATACACATGCAGAGGCCTTTATATGTGGTGGATGACATTTTCAAACAATTTTTTGGCAATTAATCAAATGTCAGAACAGTGTCTGATATTTTGAGATATTTATCTTGTGTTTGTAAATGTCATAAGAGATGAGGCAGTATGGGCTCTGTCAAATTAAACAACACAACATTTGCTCATGTACTCCCAGAGCTTTCCGTCTGCGTGACCTGAGCTACATGGCACTACTTACATTGTGTATAGTGTGGCTATAGGGGTGACTCATATCTGTATCGTTATAATGCATTATGAGGAGTGTACAGCTCGTGATTTTTCTCACACTCTTTTGTGTTTGCTTGAAAGCTGACTCTCTTTCTCAGGGAAACAAATACTGAAGAACATTTTTATTTAATGTTCATTTAGTTTATTTTAGGCCTAGCTGTTAGAACCACCTATGCTGTATGTTCAATAATGACACATTATGGACCCCCACATCAGCTAAAGTCTTTCCAGAACTTGTGTTTCATGTTCTGTCAAATATCAAGCTTCCATGGGGGATGGGAGGGAGGGAGGGAGGGAGGGAGGGAAGGGGTGGTGCTGGGAAAATGATGGGAAAATGCTGGCTGCAGGTTTTTCCTCCTCTTCCCCTTTACCGGTTTTTGACTTTACATTTCAATATGCCTTTGTAGAGTTAATTTAATAAATTATATTGTTTTAAACTTGTATAGCAGTGTGGTCTTCTTAATAAAGTATACACTATTATTGTATTTTTTCTATTATATTTTCTATATTCTGTCTCATTCCAACTGACAGTGAATTATTCCTCGTCTTATACTACCATCTACAGGCTAAAATCTGCAACTACATGTTAATACTTCAGACAGACTTATTTACTTCTAATGGAATTTAAAATAGTTAAATGAGGGCATGTACTGTAACTTGCTGTAATTGGCAATGGACAGCAATACAATATATCAAACTCCACAATTGAAAAATACAATCCTGTAGATTCCAACCAACAGAAGAGCAGACAGACCTAACATCCAAGGCTTTACCTATTGTTTCCCTCCATGTATGACTGGAATCTAACTTCTGCGCTTTGTACTCAGAAGACCAGTAAGCTGACTCATTTAATGCAGAAATAAACGATACGCTATAAATAAATGTATTTTTTTATTCTGTTATCATCATAGTTGCCACTTACCATACACAATGTTCTGTCAAGTAGCTTAGATAGTGTATAGTCAAAGTGTATGTACTTGTAATGTTCACCACCTCCACATTAACCACCTCTAATTTAAAACATTGTAACATCTTCAGACTTTAAAAACGATACGATAGGAAAGATTTGCGAAAGAAGATCTCTGGCCTCAACTGATGTTGTCTGTGTGTTTGCCCTAGCATATGATTGGGTGAAAACAGCTCAAATCCAGTGTGCGAAATACCCTTCAATATTCGGGGGGTCCCCATCTCCCAATTGCTGCGCAATATCTATCTAAATTTTCTCATGCAGTAGGTCTATAGCATATGTGGCGTGATAGAGGTTGCGACAACGCCACCTGCGGAAGTTTCACCCGCAGGAAATCCTGAACTTCTAACAGTTCTTCATGTAACTAAAGACACACAGGTTCGAAATACCACAGGGGCAAGAGACGGTTTCAAATAAGGAGAATACTTTATTAAACAAAAATAATTAACCAAAATCCCCCACAATACTACTACTAATAATAATAATAGTCACAAATTAGCACTGGGCAAGAATAAAAAAAACAATTAAAAAGGGAGAGGGCAGGGGCTTACCAGGCGGCAGGGACAAATCAAAGTAGAAGGGTCCTTAACTTAAAACACCCGTGACACTTACACTCACATATCAAACGAAAGAAAAAAAAGGAAATGGTGAAGGGGACCGCCACCAGGAACTGGACTGCCGCCTCTGGGCCACCGCGCCTAACCAAACACGAAACAAATCAATTAAAACATGCCAAAAAGTGCTGAACAAGACTGGTGGGGAGGAAAAGTAAAAGGTTTAACACAAAAATACTAAATAATACAAAATAATCAATAACATCAATCAATAACACCAATCAATAAATCAATAATAATCAGCCTCAATGAGAAGGTGACGATATTAATTGAGGAGCCCGGTAACCAGGCCAAAGTTGGCTCAAAGACTCAGTCGCGTTCAACTCAGACCGGTAAATCACGCGCCGGCGTCACCCGGCAAGCCAGACGCGTCCACAATGTATTGAAAGAGAGGGAGCCAAAACAGCAGCGCAGATCCAGGGAACGGTGGCTGGATATGTGCCAGTGGATAACCAAGGCCTCACTCTGAGCTACATTACCGCTCCAGAGCGACTGGAAAGGGGCGCGCTGCGCGTCAAATCGCCCAGCAAAAGGAGCAAGCAATCGCACCCAGGAAGGGCTTCTGGCGGAGCGATGCGTCCTCCACAACCCCAGCAGCCGGTTACGCTGAACGATGAGGATTACACACACACACACACACACACACACACACACACACACACACACACACACACACACACACACACACACACACACACACACACACACACACACACACACACACACACACACACACAACCACGCTGGCCACACCGAACGGCCCAGTCCCCACAGGGAAGCGGAAGAGAGAGAGAGAGAGAGAGGACAGGTGTGCGCACCTGTATATATATCAAGTGCCCCGCCCCTCAATTAATGCACTCAGCAGATTGACAGTGCCCCATATTGGTAAGGAGGGAGACGACCTGTCACACATACTTAACGCCTATTATCGCACAGCCCCTATTATTGCACAATTTCTGGTTTATCATACGATTGCGACCAACCAGCAACAGATAAAAGAAAGGATAAAGGTTCACATACAAGAAAGGTATTCAAGCTACAAGTAGGCTATGCCAAAAATGTTACATGAGCTACATGAGTCGACCCCAGTATTATCATAGATAATTTTAACAATGTTCATTTCCGCGGAAATTTTTTGGATGTGAACCCAAAGTATGTGAGTGAAACACTCTGGTTTAGCTTGCTAGCCATTTTTAGTGTGATTTCTCAACATTTACGTCTTTCGGGCCCTAGTTAGACGGTCTAAAACGCAGACGTCAAGGCGCAAAGTCAAAGTAGCCTACTTTGTGGGCTGTTGCTATTATGATGGCGAGATAAATGAGCTTTGCGCCCGGCAAAAATCTAAAATGGGTTGGGCTGAAACCCATAGGTGTGTTTTGGGCGTAACATGCAATAAACCAATATGAGTGGCATCTCCCATCCCCTTTAAGAGCCAGCGCATTTTGACTTGACGACTTGATATTTTGACAGCGCATTTGCAGTCTCCGCTGAGACAGATGCATGACCACATGAATTTCAAACTTCAAATGGCTCAGTTTATGGCCAAATAATATAATAATATAATAATATTCTTCTCCAACTTCAGAAACACTGATTCGTCATGTAAATTGCGGCAAACACAACTTAAAACATATGATATGCGGACGCGGTCCTCGGTGGCCGCAACTGTGGGTCTATTTAATGATATGTGGCAATACATTAACAAACATTGTTAATGTCGCCATGGACTGCATTATGCGTTATGTGTTTAATTTGCATGTGTTTAGACAGATGGGCGCGCACACACACGCGCACCAACCATCACCTGCATTCATTCATTCTTTTAAACACTCACTCGCGGTAAAACTATGTTTTCTCACGATCAAATACTCATTAATCCTAAAAGTAATGGGCTTGTACACGATGTCTCGGTCAAGAACATATGTGTTTGCAGATGCATTGATTTAAAAGTACAACTTACCGCTGTATCAGCTGTTCTTTCCCAAATCATTTAACCAATCATTTACCCTAAAACTAGATTTTGTTTTGGAAGCCTGGAATATACTTTGCTAAAATGTATTATTGTTATTATTATTATTTTAACGCATGGCATAGCCTACTATACTTCATTCATGTTCATTCATGCAGCCCTATGGAAAAAAATGTTTCCACAAGCCACACGCAATTTCTATGCAGTTTCACACGTATGAATAATCTTTGACATCATATTTAAATCAGGTTAATAGTTTGCATGTTTGTGCTGTGTATATCCTACGTGTGTGTAAGCGTATACTATGTTGTAGTTTCGACCTGCCATGGCACGTCTAAATAGCAACAACAACTGCGCTATCCGCTATAGACCAGGTATTTTTCGGTCAGTGGCGCAATTGCATTGGCGCATTTTTTAGCTCACTAAAATAGCACCAAGTATCATTTGCGCCGGAATACGCCCCTGCTTTTCGCCGACGCACCTGGAGAGGCGTGTAGTGGTGCCTGGTTGCTGCGGGGGAAAATCTGCTTTGCGCCGGGTGCAAACTAGCAACGACACATGCGTCGGTTTAGAAAGTCAATTGCGCCTGGTGCAAGATAGGGCCCTTCTGTTTCTGAATTTGCATACGTGCACAAGACTGGCTGGCTCCGTTTGGCAAAAAATATAACATATTTGTGAATAAATGTTTAAAATTATGAATACTGGACATGGTGAGCTTAAACACATTTAAATGACCATTAGTGACAATAAAATATATATATATATATATTTTTGGATGAAATTTGAGATGGGTTTGCATGGGTTAATCGGGGGGGCCCAGCCGCCCCCCCGGACCCCCCCGTATTTCGCACACTGTTTACAACACATAGAAATAAACACCAAACATTTAGAACACGTTTGGCATGGTGCCGCACCCCCGGGGGAATCTTTTGGCCGCGCACCCTGGAGCAGACACAGGACCAGACAGGTAAGTGTTAACACAAACAACTTCACTTTGTACATGTACAGCACCCACTTCTACCACCCGATATTGCACCACACATATTTACCAGTCCCACAGCACATGCTTCACACTATGTTCTCCTTTCCGGCCACACGGTCTAATAAATAACTCAATATCTATTCAATAAATAGAGCAATTTAAATATCTGTATAGACTGTGCAAATATGCAATGTGCAACTGTACTGTGCAAACTTTGGCAAATAAAGTGCTATCGTGACTAAAGTGCAAAGTGCCGTTATTCCTGTACCTTTAAGTGATTGTGCAAAAGAACAATTACCCACATGTGCAAAATATACCAGTAATGAAATGCGCTTTGTTACATTTCCTCCTCCCTCTCTCGAAGGAGAACAGTACCTCAGCCCACATCCTCGACAGACAGTCAGCCGCCACATTGGACTTCCCTGACCTATACTTAACCGTGTAGTCGTATGGCTGCAGGGCCAGGTACCACCCAGCAATATGCATGTTGGCATCTCTCATGCGATGCAGCCACTGCAGAGCTCGGTGGTCCGTCTCCAAGACAATATGTCATCCCAGCAGATAATACCTGAGGGTGTCGATCGCCCACTTCATCACCAAGCACTCCTTCTCCACCGTTGAGTATCTTGTCTCCCTGTCCAGCAGTTTCCGGCTGAGGAACACCACCGGTCTCTGCTCTCCCTCTACTTTCTGCAGCAGCACTGCTCCCAGGTGAAAGGCTTGTCGAAATCCGGACTGTGGAGCACTGAGTGAGTGCAGACGGCATCTTTGAGGTCTCGGAAGGCTCTGTCACACTCCTCTGTCCATCGCAGTTTGTTGAGTGCTGAGGCAGAAGTCGCCCACCTCCCTCAGAACATGGTCCATCTGTCTTTGGAATGTGGCTGGCGCCCCCTGGAGCCCAAATGGCATGACCTTGAACTGGTACATCCCAAAAGGGGTCCTGAAAGCAGTCAGTTCCCTAGCCTCGGGTGCCAAGGCTAACTGTCAGTAGCCTTTGCTCAGGTCCAGCGTCATGATGTACTGAGCTCTGCTCACTCTCTCCACCAGATCATCGATTCGGGGCATGGGGTAGGGGTCAAAATTGGAAACTGTATTCAAGTATCTGAAGTCAATACAGCACACCACTCACTACAGGAGACCTTGATTATCCCCAGCTCCAACATCAGCTTTATCTTCTTCTGCAGAACAGGAATCAATCGCTCAGAGATCCTGTACCTCTTCTGCCGGACTGGAACAACACCAATCAACCAAATCTTGTGTTGGGCCAACAAAGTGAAACCTGGTGTTTCATTGAAAAGCTCTGGGTCCAGTAGGGGCTTGACCTCAGCCTGCTGAGTGGGAGACAGATGTGACACATCCACTTCCAGGGGTTCTGCTGCAGTGGGGTTTGTTGGGAAAAAATTCTCATTTGCGTCCTCATCCTGAACAGCCCGCACAAACAACTGCTGGACCACAGGCTCCGGCCGAACCTGGAACTCTTTAAGCAGATTAACATGGAAGGTGTGGTAATTTTTCAGCCTCTCTGGCATATACAGTTTGTAGGTAACCTTACCCACTTGTTTGGTGACTTCATATGGCCCATGCCATTTGGTCACCAACTTGCAGTCACTGGTTGGCAGCAGTAACAGCACCTTTTGGCCAGGCTTGAGGACCCTCTCTCTGGCCTTCCGATCGTACCAGGCCTTCTGGTTTTGCTGAGCAGCGCTCATGTTCTCCTGTACCAGTGCTGTCATCTCCTCCAGTTTCTCTCTCATTTTGACCACATATGCCACCACATTGTCTCTTTCTGGCTTTGGGCTCTCCCAGTAGTCCTTTAGCAGGTCCAATGGCCCCCTCACTTGGCGGCCATATAACAGTTCAAATGGTGAAAAGCCTGTTGACGCTTGTGGAACTTCCCGGTAGGCAAACAACATGTATGGCAGCCACTGCCAATAAGCACCTGTATGTGACCGTCCGTCTGGGGTGGTCTTAATGCCCTTTACTCCTAACACTTGATACACCTGCCGCAACAAGTTTTGACAAAAAATTTGTCCCACAATCTGTGAGGAGCTCCTTAGGGATGCCTACCCTGGAAAACAACTGTAAGAGGCAGTTTGCTACCTGCCGGGCCTTGATGGATTTCCACCGACAGTACCAGCTCGACTCGACTCGCCACGCCTTTTTTGCGTTTCCATTGGCAAAAAAAGTACCCGGTACCTAGTACCGGGTACTACCTCCGTCGAGGTTCCAAGCGAGTGGAGTAGGTACTTTTGTGTGACGTAAACAGGCTGCTGGTAACTGATTGGCCAGCGGCTGTAAATGGGAATAATCACTCAAAGTTAAGTTGTGTCCGGCGTGGTTGGAGTCTACGAACCCGCTCCCGAGGGGGACACTGATCAGCGTTTCGCTGTGTGTGTCGCTCCTTTCCCGGGGCTAGAGTTAGGCTGCGCGTGGTTGTGTGTGTCGGGCGTGGTTGTGTGTGTCCGGCGTGGCTGGAGTCCACGGACCGGCTCCGGAGGATCAGCGTTTCGCTGTTTCGTTTTAGTGTCGTTCCTTTCCTAGGGCTCGAGTTTCGCCTCCATCGACGTTACCGTATGACAACAATAGATGCGCAGTCATTGCGCTTTTTATTTTATTTCCCATCATAACCTTTCCCGGGAATCAGGAAATAGTCTTGATCAGATTCGGATTTCCCGGGAATCGCGTCTCCCGTGATTAAAACGGGAGACGGGTTTCCATCTAAAACTTTTTTAGATGGAAACGCGCCTGGAACCGAGGCGAGGCGAGTTGAGTCGAGTCTTGGCTATACATCCCTGTCAAGCAAACCGACTTCCAATTCTATTTAGGGTCTTCTGGAAAGCCATGTGACCGGCCCATGGGATGCAATGACCAAGCTCCATGACTTTATGCCTGAACTGTTGTGGAAGCGCTAAAACCTCAGTCTTTCCCCTATGCTGATACAACAGTCCCTCTTTGATCACATAGGTAGCCTCATCTAGCCAGCTGGTGTTACCCTGCTTAACCCCCTCAACCTCTGTCACCTTTCTGAACCACTGTTTCAGGGTGGAGTCCTGTTTTTGCGACATCCCTAAATCTGGGGAAAAGTCAAATTCTGGCATACCAGGGGGTTTGGTTGGTCCTTCTGTCTCTTCCTTAGGAGCACTGAGCAACTTTTCTCTCCTTCTCTGTGCTCTTGGCTTGGATGATTTTACCGGGCCTGCCTCCCAGTCTTCCCCACAAAAAGGCAACTCCCTGAGGACTCCCTTTACACTCTGTGCTCTGGTGATGACATTACAGGGCTTCACTGTTTCTGAACTCTCAGCCTCATCTCCACAGCTGTCAGACTCACACTGTCCCTGTGACCTCGGAACCTCATCCGCCCCATACCCATCTCACGATCCGCCTGCTGTACCAGGTCATAGAGAGTGGGAACATCGTTACCAAGAACAACCGGATACGGCAGTGTTGGCGCTTAAGCTACAGACAGAAGAAACGTCTGGCTTCGGCTGTGGGGTAAACATCTTCATCTCTATGGATGCATCCTATCCTTGCCCTGTCCTCACTCCACTTTTCCCTGGGAACCAAACTGGACAAAACTACTGTCTGATAGCACACTGTATCCAGCAAGGCTATCTCCTGCTGACCATTTATCAGGACTGGTGCTGTTCTGCCTGCCTTACTCACAGTGTCCACTCTGGAGAGCTGGCTTAGTGTGGTTAAGGATTGGACAAAATTGCTTGGTGTGACCTAAACCATTACAGTGGTAGCACCTGACTTCCTGTTTGACAGATCTGGGTGGAGGCTGTTTAAACTGGCTCGGGCCTTGTGGAGTAAACTGCCTACTACTAGGGAAACTACTTTGTGGCTGACCAGACCCCTGTTCACCCCCATAGGACTTACTTGGATAGGTCTGGTGGTTCTCCCAGCCGAACGTGGCATTCCGGCTCCCTCTTCTGGCCGACATGAAGACCTCTGCCAGGTGAGCTGCCTCCTCTGATGTCTTGGCGTCATGTTCTTCAATCCAGATCTCCAGCTCGGGATGGACCATCCTCAGGAACTGTTCCAGGATAATATTCTCTGATATTTCCTTTACAGTTCATTTTTCTGGCTTCACCCATTTGCAGAAGCAATCCTTCAGCCGAACATACAGTTCTTGCGTAGTCTCCCCCGGATCAATCCTCAGGGTCCAGAATCGTCTCCGGTAGGTATCTGGGGTAATCTCATATTTTGTCAGGATTGCCCCTTTAACTTTATCGTAGTTTTCAGAGTCTTTAATGTCAAATGTCCATCAGCACATCAGGCACTACAAGTTTTGCCAGTGAGTAGGGGAACAAGGCGCATGGCCCATCCATCTTTGGGCCAGCGACAAACATAGGCCATTCTTTCAAATATAGTCCAAAAATGTTCAATGTCATCCTCTGCGGACAATGGAAACAGTTTGGGCTCCCTGTGGGCTAGGGGTGCTCTCCCTGACCTGAAGCTTTTTCTGGTCATCTCACCATCATCATCATCGGCCCGGCCCTCATGCTCACCTCTATTCTCCTCTCCCATCAAGTTCACTTGCGGTTGTATTTGCGAAAAACTGATGTTGCAGAACTGATGTTCTTCCATCTTTGTTGCTGCTGAGCCGACTCCTTCTCCAACATTTTCTTCCTTACAGCCAGCGATCTAACCAGATTTTTTAGCAGATCTGCCAGCTCCTCCAGCTTCTCCCCCGCTGTAGCCCCTGCCCCAGGACCTGTATCTGCCGCTACGCCTGCGCCATCATCCGGTTCCTGCTGTGTATCCGTCGTTGCTTTCCTCGTCATCATGTTTTCTCTTGGGTGGGAATCCTAACACTTCTGACACCACTTGTGAAAGGTGGCCCGTGAGCGGCTGGATGATGGTAGAGAGAAAGTTGACGAAGACAGCCAGGTTTCCCACTTTTCCAATGATTTATTATTGTAGTTTCCGTAACAGCAGCAGATTAACAGAAAGGGGGGTCAGCGTTAACACCAGCAGCCCAGGCAGATGGTGAATGGCGCCTTATATACCGGGCCACCGGTAATTATCCCTGTCCCTATCCCTGACTCTTCCACTACAGGGGTAATATGAAAATATTATCCAATTATCCAAAACATTAATTTCCCATGTTACCTCTAACCCTCGATATATACAACCATCCTGTTAATGTTATGCCCCTGCCAATAAACCTATAAACATATTTACAACACATAGAAATAAACACCAAACATTTAGAACACCCCCTCTTCCTATCCTGCCACTTGGTCTTTCCCGGAACGTTTATCACTGAATGCTCGGTAATGTTAGTTAGGACCCCGGATGCAGAGGCAGTTCGGACAATCAAAGGTTTATTGTCCAAAAAATGAACACAAAAGATATCCAGCGAAGCAGGCGAAGACAGGAACGGGTAGGCGTAGCTGGCGGAGGCACTGGTGAATGCTGCGGTCCGGTAGTAATACGCTGGCAAGGAATTGGCTACCGGCGAAAAGGCACGAACGACACAAAAGACACACAAACGTTAATGATAACAAAAATCAGGGGTGTTCCACAAAGCCGGTTTTATCACTTACCCAGCTAAGTTAACCCAGGGTTAGCGGCAACCCTAGGTTTTCCGTTCCAAAATGACCACGGCATGTAAGTTGCTATGGAAACATATGCTCTCAATCAAACCTGGTCGGAGCAGGTTTTGCGCAGGTTAAGTTTGGAAGATAACCCGGTTTTGCTCAGAGTAGGCTATTTAAACCCACGTTTATTGCAGCTTTTACGTGTTCGCCTATTGATATCGGAGCGCAAATAATTTGTGCAATTCACAGAGAGATTAATTAGACCACGGCTCGACATATTGTCCTTTCCGGATGACTTTCTGCTGGAGAGATATAGTTTTTCACGTGATTCTTTGATATATTTAAATAGCCTTCTCCAACCCTACATTGCAAATGTTACCAATCGTGGATCTGCCCTCAGTTCACTACAAACAATTTGCATAGCTTTCCGTTTTTTTGCGACGGGTAGCTTTTTGTACAGTGTAGGAGATGCTGAGCACATAGGCAAAGCTACCGTCTGCCACTCCGTGCGTCTGTCTTGCGCTGAAGCGGTTGTTGCGTAACTTCATGGAGTTTCACCAACTTGCAGGTCAGCATTATCTACTTTAAGTGTTCCCAAATGGCTCCGAAATTATCCTTGTTGACTTTTCATCTGGGTGTTATATTTCAGGATTTCCTAATGTAATTGGGTGCATTGATGGCACACATCCAATGTGAGCAATACATTTCAACAGGGTGCGTTGCATTATGAACATATCATAGACCTCATATAATTGTTGTGCTTGTGCAAGATAGCTCAAAGTTTGTATTTGATGGCAGGGCAATTCGATGGGGATCTCCTAGGAGATCGAGGGTATCAATGCCTCCCGACGCTCATCACCCCGTACCCTAATCCCGCTCCTGGACCACAGACAACATTTAACCTGGCACACAGCAGAACCCGCGTTAAGATTGAAAATACATTCTGGATATTGAAGTCCAGATTCCAATGCCTACGTGGACTAAGAGTTTGTCCGGAACGGGCATGCAATGTAATTGTTGCATGCGCCGTCCTCCACAATATAGCCACTCTGCGCAAAGAGATGCCTCCCCACTTTACCCGTTCCTCAAGGAGGAACACATTCGCAAATGTTTGTAAGGGCTGACAAAGGATGCGAGACCACATTTGCAGAAATCATTTAAATAAAAAGGAAAAAGAATAATTAGTACCTTGATCGGTAAAATATGCGGCCCGTTTCGCCATTTTGATCAGGATTTCCATGATCCATACATCACGTCTTTATAGGTTTGCCGTGAACGCGCACAACCCTGTGTTAACCAACCCCGTGTTGATTGAACTAATTCATAACCGGTGCTGTGGAACCGACAGCTCTGGGTTAGTCGGCACAGGATCGGACAACCTAGAGTTCAGCGTTAACTCTGTGTTTGTTAAACCTCCGTTCTTGGAACACCCCTCAGGTCAGAGTATCAGAGGTTGATTTAAACTCGTCAGCCAAAGTACCGAATGAGACGGAATAATCTGGTGCAGACGAGAAGTCCCCGCCAGACAGAAAGAGTGTGTGATGAGTTGATGAGGTCCAGGTGTGCCTCGTCCGCTCGCCACGCCCCCACCTGTCTAACCCAATGCCTGTGGAGCAAATCACATAACAACCCTGTGCCCACACACAAATAACGTGACAGTACCCCCCCCTCAACGGACGCCTCCTGGCGGCACACCAGGCTCCTCTGGAAAACGTTCATAAAACTCTCTGATAAGCTCAGGATCCAAGATAAATGATCGGGAGACCCAGGACCGCTCCTCTGGCCCGTACCCCTCCCAGTCCACCAGAAACTGGAACCCCCTACCCCGTCGGCGTATGTCCAACAGTTCCTGGACAGAATAGGCCGGGTGAGGGGGGCTGGAAGCCCATAGACACCTGGAAGGGAGACATACCTGTGGCGGAGCAGACCAGAGAGTTCCTTGCGTATTCGATCCACGGCAGATGAGTGGACCAGGAGACAGGGTGTTCGGCAGCGACGCAACGTAATGCTGACCCGAGGTCCTGGTTAGCTCGCTCCGTCTGGCTGTTAGTCTGTGGGTGGTAGCCGGAGGAGAGGCTGGCCAACGCCCCTAACGCCTGACAAAACGCCTTCCAAACTCGTGAGGAGAACTGTGGTCCCCGGTCCGACACAATGTCCTGGGGGATACTGTGGAGCCGGAACACGTGCAGAACCAGCAGGTTCGCCGTCTCCAGAGCTGAGGGGAGTTTTGAAAGCGGAACAAAATGCACAGCCTTAGAAAAACGATCAATAATAGTCAGTACGACCGTATTACCATCTGAGGGCAGGACCAGTCACGAAGTCCACTGCTATGTGCGACCACGGCCGGTGTGGAACAGGTAGAGGGCGCAGGAGACCAGCCGGAGCACGGTGTGACGAACGTGTGTGGAACAGGCAGCCACGAAACCCTTGGTGTCGGCAGCCATGGAGGGCCACCAAAACCACTGTCGGAGGAGAGAGAGAGAGCGGAGAACCCCTGGATGGCAGGCAACTCTGGACTCCCCCCCCCCCCCCATGCCCCCACTGGAGAACGGCCGTGCGGACCGCCGGGGGAACAAACATCCGACCCGGAGGGCAACCCTCGGGGGTAGGTAGTCCTTGCTGGGCGTCCAGCACCACCCGCTCAATCTCCCATTGGGCTGCCCCGATGACACAGGCGGGAGGGAGAATATTTTCCTCCACCGACTGCATCACCGGGGAGTCGTACTGGCGAGAGAGAGCGTCGGCCTTGCCGTTCTTGGAACCTGGACGGTAGGTGAGAGTAAAACGAAACCGACCCCCAGGAAGAGAGCCCAACGTGCCTGGCGGGAGTTCAGCCTGCGGGCGGTCTGGATGTAGGCCAGGTTCCGATGATCCGTCCACACGATAAATGGATGCGCCGCTCCCTCCAACCAGTGCCTCCACTCCTGCAATGCCAGCACCACTGCTAGCAGCTCCCTGTTACCAACGTCATAGTTAGTCTCTGTGGAGCTAAGACGACGGGAGAAAAAGGAACAGGGGTGTCATTTGTTGTCCAGCGCCGAGCGCTGGGACAACACTGCCCCCACACCAGAGTTGGAGGCATCCACCTCCACCACGAACTGGATAGCTGGATCGGGATGACACAGTACTGGGGCCGAGGAGAACAACTTCTTGAGCCGCAGAAACGCGGACTGAGCCGCAGAAACGTGGACTGAGCCGCCTGCGACCAACCAAAAGGGACCTTAGTGGAGGTTAACTGGGTTAGAGGAGCAGCCACCTGACTATAATCCCTTATGAACCTTCTATAAAAGTTGGCAAATCCCAGGAACCTTTGTAGCTGTTTCTGAGTGGTAGGAACCGGCCACTCGGAAACCGCCCTCACCTTCTCAGGATCCACCTGCAGTTGGCCCCTCTGCACCACGGAGCCCTAGCCCAGGAAACTGACCGAGTCGGTGTGGAAGGAACATTTCTCAGCCTTGACGAACAGCTTGTTCTCCCATAACCGCCGTAGCACCAGCCAAACCTGCTGCTTGTGTTCAGTGAGGTCCCTGGAAAAAATTAAAATGTCATCGAGATAGACCACTACAAATCGGTGTAACATATCCCGGAGAACGTCATTGATTAGAGCCTGGAAAACGGCTGGTGCATTAGTGAGCCTAAAAGGCATAACGAGGTATTCGAAGTGACCCAGTGGTGTGTTGAACGCTGTCTTCCATTCGTCCCCCTCCCGGATGCGAACCAGATGGTAGGCGTTCCGGAGATCCAGCTTAGTGAAGACGGTGGCCTGGTGAAGAGGAGCGAAGGCAGAGTCGAGAAGCGGTAGACAGGGATGTAAACAGCGCGCTTTTCGGCGGCTGTCGCTTTTTTCACGGCTGTTTGGGTGACTTGTGTGAATCGTGTAGATCCGATGAGTTTTTTCAGTTGTTTTTTTTCACGATTCACACAAGTCACCCAAACAGCCGTGAAAAAAGCGGCAGCCGCCGACAAGCGGCGCCAAACTCCAGGGTCAGACTAAGTGAAAATCCTTGCAGCGCGAGATACAGGTGCGCGCGCCCTGCCGAAACAACTGGCTTTGCGTGCGCAGCGTTCTGATTTACTGTTTTCTCATAGACTGTATCTATGCATTTACTTATTTGGTAGATGATCTACCAATCACCGGGGGGGGGGTTATTATCGATAATAGAAAATGCGGATAATTTTCTTTCTCGTGTGTCTCGTTTTTCGCCCGTGCCTAAAACCGCCACTGCTTATAATGCTAAAGTCCAGTTCAGGCCAAAGATTCGCGACGCAACTGCTTGCAACTTGCGACTCCTTGCGACGAGACGGGCTGAGACGTTCTAAAAATGGGGCAGTTCACACTGCTGCACCGGGCGGCGATTATTTTTATTTTGGTTGAGAGTAGGCTAGAGTTGCTGTGTTTCACCATTCTCCACTACTTCTGCATTGTAGTAATTTGCTGGAGCTTAGTTTGTTTAGATCCCGCTAGTTGCATTGCATTCTTTCGTAGTGGCGACTTCTCTACTGCAAGGGAAGCTCGGCTTCACCTAAAATTTCGAAAATTAAATGGTCAGATATATACTGTTGTGTTAACATTTCATTGATTAAAAATGCGTTAGAACACGTCCATCTCGAAGACGAGTCCGTTCAGAATCAGCTGCTTATCGCAGGTCGACTGACTCGATTTCCTTCTCATACACTTACGTGTTTAATTTGCGTGTGTTTAGACACATGGGCGCGCACACACACGCGCACCAAGCATCACCCGCATTCATTCATTCTATTAAATACTCACTCGCGGTAAAACTATGTTTTTTCCCATGATCAAATACTCATCATCCTAAAAGTAATGGGCTTGTACACGATGTCTGGGTCAAGAACATATGTGTTTGCTGTACGGTGTTTGCAGATGCATTGATTTAAAAGTACAACTTACCGCTGTATCAGCTGTTCTTTCCCAAATAACTTTGTTTTGGAAGCCTGGAATATACTTTGCTCGAATGTATTATTAGGGACCGAGCAGGGAACCTGCATGACAGGCCGTAATTATGAAGGATTAGAAAGGGAGACGGAAGAAAATAGAGTGTGAAGTGAGAGATTGAGGATGGTTTAGTGGCTAGGGTGTTTGACCTGGTTTGAATGCAAATGAGTAAGAGTAAAAAATGTAAAATAAATTGTGAACGTTAAAATTGTTCAGGCTTATCTTAAATCATTCAAAATGCAGTTAGAATCATTATAAATGAATGATTTATGAATAAATTACAGTAGTTTAAATGCTTTTTTGCCTAAGGGTAATACGTTTATAAGACCTGCAGATGGCGCCACAAAACTGTCTACTTTCTGTGACACTCGACCACCACAACACACCCACTTTCCAAGCGCACTCAAACATCTGGAGTGAAATCTCGAGTTAAATAATAGTTTGAAATGCATGCACAAGGATAAAGAAGACAAAAGTTCCCGGAGCCTGACGCCATTTCCGAGCATCCTTTGTCATCATAATGTTATGAATTTTCGTCCAGGAAAGGCCGCCGAGACAGGATCGCTTTTAACTCACTTTATTTGGTTAAGGTTATTGGTCTATTGTCTATTGTCTATGAAACAAAAGGAGAGGGATCGTATATAACACGCGTGGAGCGTCTCTAAGCTTTACATCTAATCGATACGCCGCCCAAGAGATTCTGACCTAAAATGGCGGAGTCCGAGTTAAATAAGAAGGTAGAGGTGGGCGTGTTCTGTGACTTTAAAAGCCCGCCCCCTTTCATGATCAGCTGTTGCCTGGTTGTGCAGCAGTCTTAAGGCTTATGTTATGTATACTCAGTATTGTGGCTATGGGAGAATATTATGGCTGAAATATGTTACAATAACAGAAAATAATCTGTCATTACAGTAACAATAGTATTCCACCATAGCTAAAGATTGCAATTTGAAGACAGCTGAAGTACTTTTTAATTTGAAAACAAATTTCAGCAAAACATTATCTGGGAACTGTCTTTTCAGTTAATTCCCAGAAAGAGTGTTACACTTACAGACGCAGGCGACACACACACACACACACACACGTTCAGGGGACTTTTATTTCATAACGCCACATTTTTTCCCGCTCTTTTTATTTCATGTTAAATTCAAATGAGTGGGCTGTAGTTATCTCACAAATTAGGACCAATGAACAGCACTAAATCACTGAATATACAGCAGCACTGAAGAGACTAGAAGCCGCTAATGTTCTAGAGGATGGAAGGAAAATAGGCTGCATGGTCCGTAGTAGGCTACTCATTGATAGGACCTTACTGTACTACTCATGGATAGATACCATAATGGCTCAATGTGAGGTGATGTGATGTTGAAGAGTAGCCTACCCTTAGGCACTTCGGCATCACAGAATTGATCGTTACCTGCGCTTGAGGCAGAGTGGAAGGTCTTCAAAAACATAGAATTTTTCACAATTGACAGGCTTATTTCAGTGATAGATTGTAGATTACTATGTCGAAAATCGTAGACATATTACCACGTTCAAGCAGATACTCGCCAAAACTCTCAAAATAATGCTGAGTTAACATGTGCAGGCAGACGGTTGATGGATATGGAAAGCCATTAGAGCAAATAACGTCTTAGAAATCTCATGTTAACATGAATGAATTTTGCATGTTGACACCACCAAATTTTGTGTTATGTTCCGACCTCTCGGTCGTATGCCGACTCCTCCGGCTGCTCTGCCGGCGGAGCAGTCCGCATACGACCGAGGGGTCAATGCCAATGGAGCGTCGGAGAAATGATATGGACCCGAAGTGAACTGACAGCTGTCTGCTGAAACATTGCTTTCTCCTCCATGTCGCGTTTCAATCTGGACTTCAGAGAGTCAAAGTCAAAGTTAATTTCCCCCAATTCCTTTTCTCCATGGGCGAGAGAGTCTTTACTTGTTGTGGAAGTACCAGAGTCGGAGAACCCGACGCAGTCTGTAAGATTCATAATAATACCCCCGTCAGTTCGGCCGCGGCGCAATGAATGAATAAAGATCGTAGTTATTTTACAACCTCGTTGATGAGCAACATTTAGAAAAACATGGACTTTGGGTTAAATCGAAGCATAGTGTGTACTGAATGAACGTTGATGATGATACACTCCTTATAGGGGGTAACTACATTGGCACGACACCGGCTTCCTCCATCTTCTGCGCCAGCTTTTTAAATAAATCGCCGACCCAAAGTTAGTTGACAGCTGTCTGCTGAAAACATCTTTCTTCCACCGGAGCAGCCCCTCCACCGCCCGTCCGTATACGGCATTCCCCGCCGCGGCGCAATGAATGAATAAAGATCGTAAACACGTCGGGAGAAAAAAACATTTATTTTGACAAGTTACTACTTTACAACCTCGTTGATGACCCACATTTAGAAAAACATGTAGGGGAGACCGGGGACACAATTCCTCTGAGTGACTGTCACTCAGAGACGGTTTGGATTAGACAAACCAAATTTTCATACAATAAACGTACATCTGTCTGTTAATAATCAAAACCATTTAAGGATGATTACAGAATCTACTTTCTTCACAATTTGCATTTGAATGCCAGGAGTCAGACGTTGCAACTGACCCCGGGCCCGGGGACAGTTGCAACATTGTTTGGGGATGGTTGCAACATGTTACAAATACAATTAATTTCAGTTTTAACAAAAGGATTATTATCAAAAATGCAAGTTATAATATTACAATGTTCAATATTCATCAGCTTTGATCAGATGACAATTATAGATTTGCCCAAATATTCAAATTGATATAAAATACAGTAGATGGAACAATTTGTGAGGCAATTCATTCATTTATTTAGCAAATGTCATGTAAAAGGTTTAAAAAATGCATAACATAACTTAACAACAACTTAAACATTTTAGCAACTGTTAAAACGAATATCAACAATAATAAAATATGATTTTAGCTTCACTTTACAGCAACAATTTAAACATTTTAAAAAAATCGATATTTTATAACATATTTCATTTTAGTAATACATAGGTTCAAAATTTAATCTCAACAATATAACCGCATCTTGCTACTTTAATGGCATTAACTCTACAGCAATCAACCTAATTTTAACTGTTAAAACTAATAAAACTGTAATAAACAATAATAAAATAATCTGGTCTCAGTCTAATCTGAGTCACAGTTGTGGCATGTGTACATATCACCTCCAGGGGTGCAATCTTTGTGTGCCCAGGATTTACAGCTCAAGCACTGTAGCCAGACTTCCCTCGACCTTGAATAACTCTCCAAACAAACTATACAGAATTCATCGGATTCTGATTCTGAATCAGGCATTATGTTCTTCATCTTTTTGATCTTCTTTCCCCCTTTCTTTGAAACTTTTTTTGTTGCTTCTTTCTCTCCAATTTTTTTTTTGCTTTTTTGAGAAGAACGTTGTTCTTCTCGATCTCCAGTGCTATTTTTTCTGGCGTGTCAGTAAGAATTGCAGTGGAGCGCCGTTTTCTGCCTTTGGTTGCAATCTTTCTGGGCCCTGCTTTAGGGTGTGGCCGGATAGCCTCTGGAGAAAAAGCAGGAAAGGCTGGTGGAAAAGACATTGAGGCTCCAGGTGAGGCTGGCGGATGAGAAATGGAGGCTTCAGGTGAGGCTGGTAGAAGAGACGTGGAGGCCACAGAAGCAGGTGAGGCTATTGCTGGACAGGAGGAGGCCGCAGGAGGAGCTGCTGAAGGAGGCACATGAGCAGGTGGAGGCAAAGAGGCTGTGGCAACAGGTGAGGCTACTGGTGGAGACATGGAGGCCACAGGAGCAGCTGAAGGAGACTCAGAGGTAGGGGGTAGAGGCCGATCAGTGACTAGAGAAGGGGAAAATTCATGGTCTTTGAATATGTCTCTATTGAAAGGCCAGATCCCTGTGCAGCGGAACCCCTCCTGCACATTTGATGGTGTTGCGGAAAGAGGGAGAGACTCCTTGACAATGCCCGGAATGTCATAGATGGTCATTGTCATACCAGGATGACTTTTCATCCAGGAGTCGCAGGCTGAATTGACTGCCTTTTTTAAAGGCCCGTAGACAGTCCTGTCTAGCGGTTGCATTTTATGCGAACAATGGGGAGGCAATAACAGCAGCACAATGCCATTGCTGCGGCAGAAGTTCACACCCTCAATTGAAAGATGTGAGGGGCAGTGTTGGGTGTAACGCGTTACTTTGTAACGCGTTACTGTAATCAGATTACTTTTTCAAGTAACTAGTAGTGTAAGGCATTACTCTACTGAAAATAGTAATAATATTACAATTTTCCGGGCTCGTTACTTGCGTTACATTTGCTAGTAGCTACCAGCTACTTCACCACACACGCATCACACAAAACAGCACGGAGTGAGGGGGGGGGCATGAATGGATCAGTGATTGGTTGGGGTTTGACACGAGGTATCATTTACCATCACCGATTGGTCGCCAGCTTCACCCGCCAGGACAGATGGGTAAAAAATGGAAGAGTCAACAAGTCCGGAGCATGTTGCTGCTGCTGCTGCTGCTGCTACTGCTAGCTCGCGTCCTGAAGAAGGCACCGCTCTGCAAAAAACCTTGTTCGACGGCTGGAAATTCAACCACTATTTTCAATATTTGCAACGAAAGGAAAATAACCTCGTAGTGCAATGTACCCTTTGCCCGGGAAAAAAGCTACTCTCAACCGCTTCGAACACCACCTCCAACTTGAAAAAACACCTCGAAAGACAGCACGGACACATCGAGTTTGTTGCCAAGCAACTGGATGACTTTACCGAGCAGCCTCGCAAGCAGCTAAAACTTTCATTCGATCAAAAGGTACTGGTACCAGCATCAAAATCAGAAATAAATAAGCTTGTTGCCTCTTACGTAGTAGAGGAGATGCTACCGCTTTCAACCGTCGAATCGCAGTCTTTTCGTAAGATACTCGGCAAAATACCGATAGCAGGGAGAGACCAGCCATATTCTGACAGGAAAACTTTTGCAACGTACCTTGATAAATGTTATGCCAGGATGGAAAGTGAGCTGAAAAAAACGTTTGAAAGCATTGAGTATGTGTCAACGACCGCTGACATCTGGACTTGTCACAACAAAAGCTATATAGGCATGACTGCCCACTGGATTGACCCAAGCAACTTCCATCGTGCAAAAGCAGCCCTTGCCTGCAAAAGAATCAAAGGACGACACACATACGACGTTGTGGCTACTGAAATTGAGCAGGTTCACTCATCTTATGGACTTTCAGAGAAGGTCACCGCAACAGTCACTGACAACGGCTCGAACTTTGTGAAGGCTTTCAGGTCAGTTAAATAAGAGTTTTATTTGCAAATGAGTAACGTTCATGAATGGTTTAATTTGATTGCATTATAATCAACTACACACACATGATATGATTGCATTTTAATTGAATAGGCCACACATGATGAATTTATTTCTTTTTGTTTCTTTCACTTTTTACATTCAGGGAGTATGAGCCCCGGCCACCAGCAGCAGCAGCAGCTGCAGAAGATTCCGAGGATGAGGGATCCGGGGAGGATGAAGAGGTGACATTTACCAATGTACAAGAAGTGCTCTCCACTGAACAAGACCCAGGACAATTTACTCTCCCCCCTCACATAAGATGTGCCTCGCACACACTGAATCTTATTTCAACTGGTGACATTGAAAAATGGTTGACAGCGACCAACACACACTCCAACCAAACCAAACAGACAACCAAAACAATCTACAGAAGTGCCACTGCCAAGTGCTCTGCCCTCTGGACTAAGGCCAGCCGGTCTACGGTAGCTGCAGAGCTAGTTGAAAGCATATGTGGAAAAAAGCTCATCGTGCCTATAGCAACAAGATGGAACTCTTTCCACAATGCAATAGCCCGCATCACTGAGATCCCCATGTCCCAGTTAACCACTCTCTGCAGTCAGCTAGGTTTGAGACCCTTTTCTGAGCGGGAGTATAAATTCCTTGTGGAATACTGCACAATCACAAAACCTCTTACGAAAGCTTTGGACCGATTACAAGGTGAGATTAAGTATACGTAGGTTCCTGTTAACCAATGGCTTCTTGCCTTTTACTTTTTTTGACTGTTAAACATTTGAATCAAACAAGCAATTCATTAATTGATTCATATTCATTAATTCCAGGTGAAGATGATTGTTATTATGGCAATCTACTACCAACACTGGAGTCTCTGATGTCAAAGACCCTGGCATTGCGTGCTGGCCTCTCCCAGCTGACGGTAGATCTGCCTGATGTCATAGTGCAGGTAAGCCGTGTGTACTGTGTGTGTGTTTGTGTGTGTGAGACTTACTGACTAGAACTTTGTGTGATATGAGAGAAACCTGTCAGATACACAATTGCACATCCTTCCAGTATCACAGTTTTCTAAATTCCACACTGCTCTTAGAGAATGTAAGATTTGTATACTGGTACTGTGTTTTTGAAGACCTGGTATAGTCAATATGCCTGTTGCATCATTCACCTGTCAACTCCTTACACAGAAAAACATGTTTTGTCCTTTTTAAGAGAAATATCTAATTTTGAAATCTCTTTCTCACAGGCCGTCAAAACCCGCTTCGCCTCTGTTTTGGACAGCAGGGAGGCTCTCCTGGCTGCTGTCACTCTGCCCAAGTTTAAGATGCGGTGGCTGAGGGAAGGGACCAGGAGAGAGGACCTAAGGACTCTGCTGATAACAGAGTGTTGTGTAGCCCCCGTGGCTGCCCCCCACAATGAGGAGCAGGAGGTCAGGCCTCTACAGCTAAGTCCAGCCTCCAGCAGCAGCGAGGATGACTTCTTTGTGTTTGAGGGAGAGCAGGATTCAGGATCTCTTAGTCCGACTCCTGAAAGGGAGGTGATGGACTACCTGAAGTCTGGGTCAGAGATGGGGGTCCTAGACAACTTCCCCAGAATCAAGGCCCTGTCTTTAAAATACAACACGGCACCAGCATCCAGTGCTCCAGTAGAGAGGCTATTCAGCCTGGGGAGCCTTGTTTTAACTCCGAGGAGGAACAGGTTAGGAGACAAGCGATTTGAGAAAATCCTCCTTATGAGGTACAACCATTATTTTGACCAAAATTAATAAGCTGACACATTAAGAGGTTCATATTTTGCACTACAGTAGTTGTAGTAGTAGTTTAATTGATTTGTTTTGAAGCTGTTGTATGCTTAAAGTAATTTCAACAACCTACCTCTCCTCTGCAGTGTTTTGGTTTTATTTTTGACAGTTTACCTCTCCTCTTCACAGTGCTGGTAAGACCAGTCTTTTTTATTTAAGATTTTATTTATGTTTTGAGGAAGTTAATATTTCTTGTTTGTACTTGTTATAAATTTACAATCAAACTGATTGTTTGCACTAGACTGTTGATTAAACATTAAGGAAGTTAATATTTCTTTGTATTTGATTGCACAAGTACACTTGTTTGTATTTGCACTAGACAATGTTAATTGAGGAAGTTAAACAGCATGTAGGCCAGTCTGTTGTTGGGTTAATAAAGACCTTCAAGAAGACTCCTCCTTTGTCTGCTCTCTTTCCATCTTATGCATCTCAGGCAATTTTAGAGTAAGTAGAAAAAAAGTAACTAGTAATATAACTAGTAATATAACTAGTTACTTTCTCCAGGGAGTAATGTAGTAGTGTAAGGCATTACTATTTTTGAGAGTAATATGTAATCTGTAATATATTACTTTTTAAAGTAACTAGCCCCAACACTGGTGAGGGGTGATTGTCTAGAATCAGCAAAACTTGCGACTCTGGGGAGCTATGAGTGTGCTGTTGGAAATGTTTCAAATACACAATGAAGTCAGCCTCCTGCATCCATCCAGTGCGATTGGCTGTGCCTATACAGCCAGTCGGTCCATCTCGGACAAAGTGGGGCTTGAAATGGACGCGTGGAAAAATGAACATTGGGGGGATGGTATTTCCAATTGCATTTCCTGCTCCTGCCATTGTGACCAGTGTGCCCCGCTCAGCTGAGGTAAGAGCCCCTACCTGCTTCTCCCCACGTCTGGCTACAATCCTGTCGGGTGTCTGGACTGTCGTGATTCCCGTCTCATCAACGTTCCAGATGTTTTGTGGAGGGAACTTGTTCTTATCCAGAACTTTGCTTAGATTATCAAAGAACTTTGCTACATTCACCCGGTTGAAGCTGGTTGCTCTTGACAGGCTTGTTGGTTGTGGCCGTCTAATAGAGAGGGTGGTGTTCCTCTTCATGAATCCAGAGAACCAATCTTCCCCAGCCATAAATGTCTCTCTCTACTGCTCTGGAAATTTGCAGCCATAGTGTAGTGTAGCATAGTGTATGGCCAGTTGAAATGCAAACCTCCTTACCTGAAATAAAAGTGTTAAAAATGTAAATACCATCCATCATATTATCTTTAGGCCTAATTCTATCCTCTCCCTCCCTCTCTGTTTTCAGACTTTTCTCTCATATTAACATGTCCCTTAATAAAACAGTCTTTCTCTTACCTCTTTGGGACATAGCCCAAAGTATAGGTCCGCTGCCTTTTTCAGATAGAGCCCGAGGCTCTTCTCCTGTTCGTTAGTAAAAACTCTCCTGCTGCTCCTGTAGCCAACACCTGGTAATGTGTCATCATGTCCCTGTCCTTGCCTCTTTTTATGGAATCGGAAGAGTGTGGTGTGACAGATGGCAAACTCTATCGCCACTGCCCTGACTGATCTGCCTTCCCTGACACTGTTAGAGGCCCTCTCCAAAATATGGAGTGGGACCCCTCTGTTTGTGACCCTTTTTCTTACTCTCGGCATACTGAAAAGAAAGACAAATATATGTAAATATATGTAAATAAAATAATATGTATATTTTAAAGTAAATTATTATTCTTAAAGTATATTTAAAGACCGGGTAAACCAAAAATAATTATGGGTTTTGAGTTTATAATACCACAGGAAAATATATTATTAACCACCCTGCCAAATTTGAAGGACTAAAAAAATCGCGAAGTATATAAAATGATGCTTCAAAGTTGATGAAAAATGAGCAGTAATCCCTGGCTCAGGACGGTGGGGGCGTGTGCGCTGCAGGCCAGGAAACCACGCCCATCACCGGAGAGGTCCAACGGGCAAGCTAGCTGCAAACTGACAATTCAAATCAGACTCGTGAGCGGTAAAACCATAGACGGGTGAAACCACAGAATGCTAGTGCGCGGTTAATGTATTTATACCTAGAGGGCAGCAGGGGGCGGGTTTATGTGAGTAAGACCGCTTTACGTAACGCGGTCCTCGATGTAGACCCGCCCATTTTAAACCTGCACACAGAACATTCTCTGAGGCCTAGCTCCTCAAGGAAATGATGAATGGGAAAAATATTTTTTACATGTTTTGAGGGACACATTTAAGGCCTAATTAATATGATAAGAAGAAAAATACTGAATTTGGTTTACCCGGTCTTTAAGTAAAAACTTGAGAAAAAATGTTAAAATACTGTTATGTGGTCAGTTTTTATATTTAAAGACCGGGTAAACCAAGAATAATTATGGGTTTTGAGTTTATAATACCACAGGAAAATATATTATTAACCACCCTGCCAAATTTGAAGGACTAAAAAAATCGCGAAGTATATAAAATTATGCTTCAAAGTTGATGAAAAATGAGCAGTAATCCCTGGCTCAGGACGGTGGGGGCGTGTGCGCTGCAGGCCAGGAAACCACGCCCATCACCGGAGAGAGACCGTCTTCGGTCGGAAACTTAAATAAAGTAAACGAACCGTTAACGTTACGTTTCCCACTGTGGCATCCAGGGAAGATGCACCAACGAGGTTGAAGAGGCATAACGGGCAAGCTAGCTGCAAACTGACAATTCAAACCAGACTCGTGAGCGGTAAAACCATAGACGGGTGAAACCACAGAATGCTAGTGCGCGGTTAATGTATTTATACCTAGAGGGCAGCAGGGGGCGGGTCTACATCGAAGACCGCTTTACGTAAAGCGGTCTTCGATGTAGACCCGCCCATTTTAAACCTGCACACAGAACATTCTCTGAGGCCTAGCTCCTCAAGGAAATGATGAATGGGAAAAATATTTTTTACATGTTTTGAGGGACACATTTAAGGCCTAATTAATATGATAAGAAGAAAAATACTGAATTTGGTTTACCCGGTCTTTAAGCAATCACGGCTGACAGAGCTGACTCTGTCAGCCATGATAAAACCTCACGTACTAGCTAAACAAGGTGACCTTGACACACGCTAACCATACTCACTTAAAGTTAATATATCACTCATTTAAATCATACAACTTTGAGCTGAATTATAAAAACAGTGACAACAGTATAACAAAAAAATATCTCAAGAAAAAAAATACTTTCATACCTCAAAAACAGTTTTTGTGCAATAAATTCTGGAGAATCTCAGGAATGTGTTCAATTTTTTTTTCTGCAAGGGGCGGATCCAACTGAGCATGTGCAGGGTGAGTGTCATCACTCTAGCTTGTTTCTGATTGGAGAAAAATGACATGTTGCAACCATCCCCTGTTGCAACTGTCCCCGGTCTCCCCTACTTTTAATTCAGCCTTGGGTGAAATGGAAGCGTAGTGTCCGTGTGCTTCCACCTTTAATGAATGCATGCCATGCGCGCTCCCGCGGCCGGGACACAATTCTTATAGGGGTAACTACATTCACCGGCTTCCTCCATCTTCTGTTTCATATATTTTTATTGTGGAAAATAGACATCATCTTACAAAGCGTCCACTTCAACATATATCCTTTTTCTTTTTTTAAACAAACAACATATAACATAACATTACAGTATACAGCAGAGTGAAATTCAGTACTTATGTTGCATCAGCTCTAGAATTTGCCTTCACATCACAGTGCCAAATTAACAGTAAAAACTATAAGAAAGTTCCCACCCCCCCTCCCCAGGAGTGTTACCAAGTAATACAAGCGGCCTACGGTGAGTTAGAGGTGAATTCTTTTAGCTCTGAAGATAGGAGACCAATGGGTGCCAAATCTCATCAAACTCTCCAAGTTTGTTTTTAAGAAGAAAACGTAATCTTTCTAAATGCAGAGTTTCCGTCAAGTCAGTTATCCAGAGTTTAACAGTAGGCGCTTCTTTCTTTTTCCAGAACAGTAAGATGAGTTTTTTGGCTGTGATAAGCCCATATGATAAGAGACGTTTCTAGAATAATTAGTATCGGGTCCGGTTAAAGACCGGGTAAACCAAAAATAATTATGGGTTTTGAGTTTATAATACCACAGGAAAATATATTATTAACCACCCTGCCAAATTTGAAGGACTAAAAAAATCGCGAAGTATATAAAATTATGCTTCAAAGTTGATGAAAAATGAGCAGTAATCCCTGGCTCAGGACGGTGGGGGCGTGTGCGCTGCAGGCCAGGAAACCACGCCCATCACCGGAGAGCCAACTGCAAACTGACAATTCAAACCAGACTCGTGAGCGGTAAAACCATAGACGGGTGAAACCACAGAATGCTAGTGCGCGGTTAATGTATTTATACCTAGAGGGCAGCAGGGGGCGGGTTTATGTGAGTATGACCGCTTTACGTAACGCGGTCTTCGATGTAGACCCGCCCATTTTAAACCTGCACACAGAACATTCTCTGAGGCCTAGCTCCTCAAGGAAATGATGAATGGGAAAAATATTTTTTACATGTTTTGAGGGACACATTTAAGGCCTAATTAATATGATAAGAAGAAAAATACTGAATTTGGTTTACCCGGTCTTTAAATCTCGACCCCCAGTATTTTGGAGAACAACCGAAATATCTCCACCCAAAAATTCTGCAAATTAGGGCACAGGGCATAACTGTGTGACAATGTTGATTCCATAAAGCAACATTTATCACATTGTGGTGACAAAACAGGGAATACTCTGTGTAATCTGATTCTAGAATAATGTAATCTATGCAATATCTTAAATTGTATTAAGCAATGTCGTGGATTGATTGAACATGTGTTTACATATCTCAGGCATTTATCCCATGTTTCCTCTGATAGTTGTACACCTAGTTCTGCTTCCCAACCTGCTTTGATTGTGTTACTTGATGCTGGGGCTAAACTCTGTAACGTACTGTAAAGACAATAAATAATATTTTTAAACCCTGCAAACTGTTTTAAACAGTCATCCAACTTGTCGGGCCCCGCCCTCTCAAAACCAGGGAGATGCGATCTTATATAGCTCCTAACCTGCAGATATCTAAAGAAATCCTGCTGTTGGAAGGCATATTTTTGTTTAAGCTGTTGGAAGGATGAAAACACTCCTCCCAGATATAGATCTCCAACATTGTGTATTCCTAGGTCTCTCCATTCGAGAAAAGCACCTTCTAAATAAGAAGGAACAAATGAGGGATTGGCTGCTATGGGTAGAAGGAAGGATATTTTCCTGAGCTTAAAATGTTTTGTAACTTGTTTCCAAATACGTATTGTGTTATGAATAACTGGGTTGTTACCGTAGTCTGACTTACTGGGAGGCACGGGAGACAAAATAACTGCACCTATGGTGAAAGGTAAACAATCCTCCCGTTCCATCTCCAACCCACAGTCCAGCACTGCCGTATCATCCAACAAGTAACCAATGAAGCGAATATTTGAGGCCCAATATAATATATGAAATTTGGTAAGGCAAGCCCTCCACAGGTCTTAGATTTACAAAGATGAGCTTTTCCTATTCTGTGTGTTTTATAATCCCACACAAATGGAAGAGAAAATAGGTATGTTTTGTAGGAGGTACAACAGCTGTGGGAGAAATATCATCTTGATAGCATTTATTCTACCTAATAAAGAAATAGGGAGTGTCCTCCAGAACTGTATATTACTACAAAGTTTTTCTATCAGGGGATCAAAGTTTGCTTTGAACAGATTATTATAATCTTTTGTGACAACTATTCCTAAATAAGTAAACCTCTCTTTTGTTACCTTAAAGGGGACTTGTGAGAGCCATTGATGGTCTGTGAGACATATTGGCATTAGCTCGCTCTTCTGCCAGTTGATTCTATATCCAGAAAAGGTTCCAAACTGATCAACCAGAGATAAAATTGCATCAATGGACACTTGCGGTTGGGATATGAAAAGAAGGATGTCATCTGCATAGAGAGAGATTTTATTCGTAGTATGTTTTGTGTCATAACCATAAATGTCTGGGTGTTGTCTTACAGTCTGTGCGAGGGGTTCTATTGCCAGAGCGAATAGTAAAGGAGTCAGCGCACAGCCCTGCCTAGTTCCTCTGCATAGCCTAAAGTTAGATGAGAGTGTCTGATTAGTCAGTATTTTAGCGTAGGGGTCTTTATAAAGCAATTTTATCCATGAAATAAACTTATCGCCAATTTCAAATTTTCGGTGGACTGCCAATAAATATGGCCATTCAACCTGGTCGAATGCCTTCTCAGCATCTAAGGATAGTACCAAAAGATCCTCCCCAGGGTGCCGAGGGGAATATATAACATTGAATAAGCGCCGTAAATTAAAAAATGAGTTCCTTTGAGGAATGAATCCCGTCTGATCAGGGTGCACCAGTTTTCCAATCAGAGTGCTAAGTCTTTTGGAGAGAGTCTTTATAAGAATTTTTTGATCTGTGTTGGAGAGAGGAGATGGGTCTATAAGAGCCCACCTCCTCCGGATCCCTCCCTTTTTTTGATATCAGAGTGATAGTTGCCTCATTTAGTGTGCGTGGAAGCTCTTGTTACGGACGTCATGGTTGTTTGCTCTGCTGCTGTGTTTTGCCCCTTCCTACCCCTCCTGCTCTCTGTCTCCCCCTGCTGCTCTTCCCCAGGTACTTCACCCCCTGCTGCATCCTGTCTGTCTGCGCTGTCTGTCTGACAATGACTGTCAAGTGGATGCACCTGCTGATCTCCGCCCATTGGATTGGCAGAGCATGCTGTCCTTCCTATTTAGTCTGCTTGTGTTTGCTCCATGAGTAGAGGAGAGCTTTTTGTCACATTTTTGTTGCTGCTGTTCCTTTTTCTTTTGTTCTTTCTAGTTTACCCTGTTTGTCTCTCCTTACCAGTCTGTCTTGTCCCCTGTCGCTTAGCTTGGGAGGGCGAGGTAGTTTTCAGGTAAGAAGCCCATGGGCATACATGTTCCATCATGCAGGTACTTTTTGTCTAAATACATTAGGTTAGTTTCCCAGGCGGGTACCACCTATGTATTTATTGGGTTTAGAAAAGGGACCGGTAGCTTAGTGAGTTTAGTCAAGCTGATTGGGGTTTGATCTGTTGTGATAGATTAGGTAGCAGTAGAGGATAGGGATAGCAGTGAGAGGGGGTTATGTTTATTTGGTACTCGCTTGTTTTGGCGCCCTCCCTCATTGTACAGTTTACATGTTACCTGTTCTGTTTGTCTGTCCTGTAGCCGCGTCCACATGTTGTGGCGGGCCATTGATTACTCACTCACTGTAAATAAATACATGCTAGCATTTTTAAAGCTCTTGTTCGCCTGTACTTCCGCATCACGACATCACCAACCCCATTTGTGTAGCCTATTGTGCATGTCGCCGTATGTTGCGAATCCTCCTCCCTGCTACACCCCTAGACTGAGCGATTCCACCTGAGGAGGGTTCGTAACAGCTCTCCACTGTCAAATGCCTGGCCGTACATTTTGTTTAAATAGGGAACCAATAGGTAACTGAATTTCTTATAGAATTTGTTGCTAAACCCATCCAGTCCAGGGGTTTTACCGTTTTTTAAGGATTTAATTGTGTCTGCGATTTCCCTACACGTTATCTCCTCTCCCAAGTAGTCCCGGTCCATTTGATTTAAGGTTGGGAGATTGCACTTGTCCAGGAATGCCTGCATATCCCCAGGTGCCGCCTTCATTTGTGAGGCATATAACCCCTCATAAAATTGTTTAAACCTTGCATTAATTTCTGTATGAGGTTAAGGGTTCACCAGTATCTGATTTTATCCTATGAATTGTACGCTCGTTCTCCAATTTACGAAGCTGTCTTGCCAGCAATTTATGTGGCTTATCACCAAATTCAAAATACTTCTGTTTTGTAAACCAAAGAGCTTTACTAATCTTCACTGAGAGCATTGTATTAAGTTTGTACTTAAGTGTTAAAATCTGATGAAATGTATTTAGAGAGGGAGATTTTTGTTTTTTGCATCTAGCTTGTGTATGTGATCTTCCAATTTTGACTGTTCTATTTTGCTTTGTTTGTGCTTGGAGGCTTGAAATGAAATAATACATCCTCTTAAGTAGGCTTTCATTGCCTCCCACAGTAAGGCAGGTGCAGTCTCTGGCTTGTCATTTGCCTCTATGAATATATCAATATGCTTCTTAATGTAGTAACCCAGAATCATTTGTAAGCTGTGGGTTAAATCGCCAGCTTCTTTGTTGCCGAGTTGTATTACCCAGTCTCAAAGAAAAAGTAACTGGACAGGGATCAGAGATAATATTATGATACTTAGCATTCCCAGAGTCTGGCAGTAATTTTCCATCAATCAAGAAATAGTCTATCCTTGTATAGACATTATGAAATGAAAGGAGTACTCTCTGCCTGTTGGATTCGTGAGCCTCCAGATATCACACAGATTCATATTCTTAATGTATGTATTCAGGAGCTTACTTGTATTGGATGAAGTCACAGTTTGTGCGGATGATTTATCCAAATAGTAGTCCAGTACACAATTAAAATCGCCCCCAATAATCAAGTTGGTAGTGGAGATATCTGGTATCAGCATAAGTACCTTCCTGTAAAATTCGTGATCATCCAAAAAAGTGGATGTTACCCAGACTCCCCAGCATCACCTGAACTATCCTGCATCATAATCCCACCCCACGCTCTTGTCTCTTAGGCAACACTCCTTCCACCCGTCCCCTATCCCATTAACTGTAACTTAAAGAGTGCAGTACACATTTACTGCAGGAGGAATAAAAACTATGCAAATAAGCAAAAGATAAATAAAATAAAAATAAAAAATATATAAAAAATCTCGCTAAATGCAGAAAAAGATTTACAACTTAAGTAACCTCCTAGTCTAATCCTTGAGACTCGGAGAGTACAGTGATAATTATAACACAAAAAACAGCTCCACATTATTTATCAAGAACGATATGGGTAACAGCAACAAATAACTCCACAATGTTAACAACAACAGCGTTGGGGAAAATGAACATGATGGTTTAACATAGTCGCCTAGGCCTATAAACACAAGCTAAACAGTCCAATATAAGCTGTAAAATGAATGGCCATTAGCTCGCTATGAAGTGAGAGTTACATTACCGTCCTGTTTGGCTATTATGGTGCAAAATGATGTTCGGCGTAAGCGAGGGCCTCTTTCGGGTCAGTAAACATCAGCTCCGCACCGTTGTGGGTCACCCGAAGCTTAGCTGGATAAGCGATTCCAAACCGGACCCCGGGTCTGCCCCGCAGTAGTTTACTGACCAGAGTGAAAGCTTCTTGGGCTTTGGCAACATCATAGGGGAGGTCTCTGAATATCTGAACCCGCTGTCCTTGGAAAGTTAGCTCCCTCTTGGTCGAGGCTTTGCGGAAGACATCCTCAAAGACGTGGCCATGGTGAATCTTTAGGACCAGGTGTCGAGGTGGTTCATCATCTCCCGGACGTCTCCGAAGCGCCCTGTGAGCGCGGTCGATATTTGGTTTTTCCTCCAAGCCCAGAACTTCTTTTAACAAGCCTGCTGCAAACTCCCTGACAATCTGACCGTTCTCTGCCCCTTCTTTTACACCTGTAATCCTCAGGTTCTGTCGCTTTGAATGGCCCTCCAGATCCAAGCATTTGTCATTGAGTCGGTCCACCTGGCGAGTTAGACTTTTGATCTGCGATTCCAAGTCCACCACAGTGTCAGATGTGCCCGATGCCGACCGCTCCAGTCCGTTCAATGTCTCGGCGTGTGACTCGACCCGGACTTTCAGTGTTGCAATGCTCGTGTCAGTTTCAGTTTTTAATGAGGCTATTTCAGCCCTGAGAGTAATCGAGACATCTGCAACCCCTTCATCGATCTTTTCACAAATGTCTTTCTTGACGGTGTGTAGCTCAGATCGCAGCGAGCTTATCACGGCTAGCACAGCATTTCCAATCGGCTCGCCAGTGGTGACTTCGAGGGCCTCTTCCTCATCAAGCATGGCCACGGCCCCGTCCGGGCCTTCATCGGCGACAGCATTCCTCGACTTGTTTCCCTTTTTTGAGTGGGGCATTTTCCAGTTTTAACTTCCAACGTGTTTTCTAAAGCACTTCGGAAATGAAACCTTAACAGAATATACAGTATGACGTTAATGTCCTGTGTTTGTCGAAAATTAAGTTTTTAATCGGAATTACCGAGAGCTGCCTACAGTTGTGTCCTACCAGATCATTGCTCCCCCTAGCGTCCCTTCCTCCATGTTCTGCGCCACCTTTTTAAATAAATCGCCGTTTCTCGTTATCCCTTATCCGACGGTGGGCGACAACAACAAGACTATCGTCTCCTTCTACTTCCGGCTCACGGCCCCGGGAAAAGATCTCGAGCATGCGCAGAACGCAAATCAACGCATAGTCCAATTCGATTGGCTACATGCACGCTTAGCTAGTGTGACATTTTTTAATTGTAATATTCCCTAGCGATTCATTTTTATTGTAATACTCTCACTTAGCCATCTAGTAGCACCAAGCATAGTTTAGAGGTAATTTCCCCTCCTAATCGCCTGAGGGCAGCACTGAACACATTTGACAAAGTTACAAAACATTTACACTAGGGGCAGCAACGGACACACCTGGGATACATAAACTCAGACTCCGCCTTTGCAGAGCCAGAATCTCTCAGCAGCGTATCCTGGATGCTAAGCTCTGAGACGCTCCGCGCGTGTTATTTACCATTCCTCTCCTTTTGTTTCATAGACGATAGACAATAGACCAAAAACCTCAACCAAATAAAGTGAGTTAAAAGCGATCCTGTCTCGGCGGCCTTTCCTGGACCAAAATCCACAACAATTTGGTGTCCCTGACGTGATTTATCCAAGGAAAGGCGGACCTGGGCTGACCGAGCCGATCGAACACGAGGATCTGATCTTCCCTGCCACGGGCCCAATAAAATAAGGTAAGCAGAACCTATTGTCGCAAAGACTAATTCTGCATAGATTAGTTATAGGAACTTTAGGTGGCAGAGGTAATCAGTATTCGTTTTCGTGAAAGCTCCGTTATTCCGGTCCATAGTCATTACAGTTAAGCCGAAGTAAAGATGAACGATCGCTGATAACTCCGATTGGGAATTAATTATAAACAATGATTTAGTCGCCATTATAAGACTAAACCGAGGAAACAAAGGGCCAGAATTGTATATATGTTTGTCTAAATGTGATACCCGACGGGGTTTTAGAGGTGATCTGTATAAAGGATTTGTTAAGTTTTCGACGTGTCCGCGTTTTGACCGGGACGCAGTAGCCTACTGATGAGCTAAATTGTTATCCAAGTTGTATTGAACAGTTCGTTGAGACCCCGAAGCTGGAAAGAGTGTTCAGAGCATTGTCGAGTCGGCAATAACGTGGTGTTATTAGGCCCAGAAGACTAGAATGGGAGTCCACACGTGGTGGTGTCTCTAGGTCCCATGAAACAAAGACAATCTGTATGGAATACAGTTCTCGTCGTGTCGGTGGCCATGTTAACGCATTTTTTTAATGGCGATTATGGTCGACCACATGGTGAAAGCCTTGTTTAAGCATTGGGGGATGAGAGACATTGTCCTAAAGATGCCTATCACACCTAGACAAGCTTCAAAGGAGATCACCATTTGGTTAACAAAGAGAACACCCGCCCCCCCCCTTCTCTCCCTCTCTCCCCCCCTCTCTCTCTCCCTCTCTCCCCCCCCCCCCCTCTCTCCCCTCTCTCCCTCTCTCTCCCCCCCTTCTCTCCCTCTCTCCCTGTCTGTCTGTCTGTCTGTCTGTCTGTCTGTCTGTCTGTCTGTCTGTCCGTCCCGCTCTGTCTCTCGCATTTTGAGCATGGCAAATGCTCATGGCTCAATCAATGAATGTTCCCTTCATTATTGTGTTCTTGCTTGAGAACCGTTGGCTGGGCCTTCAGCTGGCTGGATGTGTTATCGGGCTGATAGAGCTTCAGGCCAACTCGAGGAACCATCTACCTATCCCCCCAACTCTCTCTCCCTCTCTCCCCCCCTCTCTCTCTCCCTCTCTCCCCCCCTCTCTCTCTCCCTCTCTCCCCCCCCCCCTCTCTCCCCTCTCTCCCTCTCTCTCCCCCCCTTCTCTCCCTCTCTCCCTGTCTGTCTGTCTGTCTGTCTGTCTGTCTGTCTGTCTGTCTGTCCGTCCCGCTCTGTCTCTCGCATTTTGAGCATGGCAAATGCTCATGGCTCAATCAATGAATGTTCCCTTCATTATTGTGTTCTTGCTTGAGAACCGTTGGCTGGGCCTTCAGCTGGCTGGATGTCTTACCGGGCTGAAAGGGCTGCATGACCAGGGTGTCACAAGAAGACCAACTCGGGGAACCATCTACCTATCCCCCCAACTCTCTCTCTCTCTCTCTCCCTCTCTCCCCCCCCCCCCCTCTCCCTCTCTCTCTCTCCCTCTCTCCCCACCCCTCTCTCTCTCTCCCTCTCTCCCCCCCCCCTCTCTCTCCCTCTCTCCCCCCCCCTTCTCTCCCCTCTCCCCCCTCTCTCTCCCTCTCTCTCCCCCCTCTCTCCCTCTCTCTCCCCCCCCTTCTCTCCCTCCTCTGTCTGTCTGTCTGTCTGTCTGTCTGTCTGTCTGTCTGTCTGTCTGTCGCATTCTGAGCATGGCAAAATGCGCATGGCTCAATCAGTGAATGTTCCCTTCATTATTGTGTTCTTGCTTGAGAACCGTTGGCTGGGCCTTCAGCTGGCTGGATGTCTTACCGGGCTGAAAGGGCTGCATGACCAGGGTGTCACAAGAAGACCAACTCGGGGAACCATCTACCTATCCCCCCAACTCTCTCTCTCTCTCTCCCTCTCTCCCCCCCCCCCCCCTCTCTCTCTCTCTCTCTCTCTCTCTCTCTCTTCCCCCCCCCCCTCTCTCTCTCTATCCCTCCCCCAACACCCTCACCCTCTCAGTAACTGTATCACATACTATCTCTCACACACACAGACTATCTCACACATATACGTACAGGCTTAAACACACTAACAGAAACACTCTGTCTCACACACACACCCACACAAACTGTCACACACACTCAGTGTGTTTTTACTACTAAATAATTATATTTCTTTTTACCACATTATGTACATAGGATGTAAGAGGTATTCATGCATTGGAGACCTTCGTTATATGTGAAGCCGTAAGTCTGGTTGTCACACTGAGTCCGACTGCTGAAGTGTACTGACTCACGTGTTGCTTGTTGTCGTGCGGTGAACGGGGGGCGTTCAAGGACCGTCGGAAAGTTGATTTGTTTTTGTTTTAGAAAACAGCCTAGTGACGCCACTGCCACACACTGCATCCACACAATACACAGCTGCACAGTGCTCCGACATCTTGTGTCGGATCTGCTTCTACATTGGTCAGCGCACATGTTACGACGGCACATGACGCGGCCGCAAGCCGGCGCGAGGTCCCGTTCATCACTGCGCGCAGTTTTAATTATATTTCTTTTTACCACATTATGTACATAGGATGTAAGAGGTACTCATGCATTGGAGACCTTCGTTATATGTGAAGCCGTAGAATTGATTTACGATGGATTGATTGATTTGTGTTTTTTGTGGATTTACCCCATTATGTACATACGACAGAATAGGTCTACTTGCATTTATCCACATGTAGTGGAGACCTCCGTTATTATTGAACCATGAAGAAATTTATGGAGGATGAAACTGTATGAAACTGGATCCCTACTGTCAAAGATACCTTCATTATATGTGGAAGCCGTAGAATTGAGTTATGGTGGATTTATTAATGTTCGATGTATTTGTTTTTGAACTGGACATTTTTTAAATGATCTATGTTATTAAAGTTGTGATAAGAAGTTGGCTGGAACCCAGAGGGCCTGAGAGGATTGCTCGGGGGTTGTTCAGTAAGATGATGTGATCAGTGTGATGTTTGTTCACAGATAGACAAACAGACAAACCGACTAGAGGTTGAGAATATTGTATCGATTAGATGTTGACCAACGGAAAACTAGATAAATATAATAATAATATTTTTGTAATGGTATAGATAGATAAGGGACTTGAATAACTAGGAAACTGTTTTGGAAATAATAATGAACAGGTTTGATACTCATGTAACTATAAGAACGTAAAGATGAAACCAGGTTTTACTTTATTAGAATAAGTCATATGCACGTTTGATGTGGTATGCAGAAGGTAGAAGTGTGGCAAAGGATAGACTATATTAAATACAAACAATATGTAGCATAAATAAAGATCAGGTCATCCGATTTAGATAGTTGGGTTAAAAAGAGACAATTGAATAGAATGATAGAGCATTAATTGTGATTATGAATAACGGTCAAAGCAAAATATTCGTCTACTATTGAAGATGCAAATCTTAATAATGCAAATCTTAATATTGTAATTTTTTTTCATGAGCAAACAATAAGGTGAAATAAAGCTGCAAACAGCATTTTACGGTGCCAAACCTGAGCCGACAAATAAACGATCAAACCATTTTTTGCATTTTTGGACTGTTGCAATAGCGCCAACTTTAGACTGATTTAGATACAATTTGGACAGTTTCATCTTGACCCATGTACCTTTGACTATCCCAGGTTTGATGGTGATTGGGTTAAGTTAACCCTGACTTTTGACGTTAAATTTTGACAATTTTTGAGGATTTTGAGCCTCTAGCAGCCATGTTGTTTTGCCAATCACTTTCATTTCACTTAGCTGGAACTTTGGGCCCAACAGCCACGAAGTTGGTCCCACTCAAAGCAAACATTGTGTCTATGAGCTGTGGTGTTTTTTGTGACAGGCCACACCCATTTCGATGCCACGCCGTATTTGTAAATATGTTGACTTTATCTTGTTCAGAATTTGACTTTTGCATTGGAGTCAAGATCATAGGAGTCCAACTTGATGTTGATATGAGCATTTAACTATTTTTGTGTTTTAAACCACGCCTCTTTTAGAAGTCAATGGCTCATGGGTGCTTTAAACTTTATTGTACAGACTCATGCGGCAAATCTAGGAACCGCAAGTCATAAGTTCTTGAGGCATATTTGTCCAGCCTGAGGATATGCACGTGTGAACAAAGTTTCATGAGTGTAGGTCAAACCGGCTACGAAATATGCTTGTGCAAAGTTTGCATTTTTGGGCAGTTAGTATAACGCCACCTTTGGGCCAATCAGTGTAATATTTGCTCTCTGTTAATCTTGGGTCAACCTCTACAGGTCTAGTAAATTTCATAAAAAGCGTGCGAGCGGTTTAGACTGTGTAATGCAAACGGGGCGGAATAATAATAATAAAACTAACAATTACAATAGGTTCCTCGCACTTTGTGCTTGGCACCTAATAAACGTCCATGCTAATAATCGCCCACCCTACTGCCCAGAAGAACACTTTTCGTTCTCCCTGATTGTCTGTGTAAATATTTGCTCTGTACACCTAAGATCCATCATGCACACTAACAGTGATACTTAGCTATTAAACCAGCATTTTTACCCATGTCCCTGTCTCTTCTAAGAGATAGGAAGAGACAGAGACACTGTTAAATATTATAGTCAGAGTAAACATTTTCAAAATCAGCTACTAACCCATTGGTGTTTATTTTTGGATTGTGTTATTTTTTGTAATGTACATATTAGTTTGCAACTGTTTCTATTTTTTGTGGGAAATTTGAGTCCCCTCTCTTTTTTTTTTTTCCTATTCGGCAAGTGGTTCCCCTAAGAGGGTTAAAATCCGCCATGACGGTGTTGAATTTAGACGTGTAGGAATCTGGAATAACCAGAAAAGATTATTGAAAACCTGAAATCGGTCAGTTCGACTTATATGGTTCGAACTTGTAAATATGTGTTTAGTTATGATGAACATTATTTTTTGTGGTGTACGATTGTCCATGTGTTTTTGTTTTTAAGATTGTTGTTTTTAAGATTTTTTAAGATTGTTTTTAAGATTTTGTCTTCCACTAAGAAGTGGGACAAGGGTACTTCTGGGGGTTATCGATTTACGACCCCAGGTGCGGCCAAAAATGTTTAGTCAAAAAAAAGAGACACGCAGAGAAACAAAGGTAGTAAATCAGAGGAGAAAAACTTTAGAAGATCACAGAAGGTGAGAAAAGCACCAAATGGTGTTTCAGGTGTAAACTCTTTTCTAGTAAAGGGACACCATGATCAATACGTCCCATGGTAATCGCAGAATTTAGGGGTTATTATCTAGACTCCATAACGTGAACAATTAGCATATAAAGTTGTCCATAGCACACACACCGCTCGTCCACAGAAGTCCAGGGGTCAACCAGCGCTGGGGACTCTTAGAGTTCAGGGAAAATCCTCTCTCACCAATCTGAGCAGAAGGACCCGCCCCAAAAGGACTCGGGGACGGCGGAGTTAATGCACAGTTCAACATATCACAAATATCATTGATATCACATAAAAAAAAAAAAAAAAAAAGGGTAATAGGAAAAGTCACACTGGAAAGGATAATTGAATAAAAATGGGTATGACAATTATGAGACTGAAATACATATAATAAAAAGTAAATCTAAAACTGTACAAGTAGAATTACTTGTCAATTAAAATCTAGAATCATGGTCGAGTAACTGCTATCTGTTAGGAAGTGATCCTACATGCTATGTTCTCAATTTCAATTATCATTTAATGCTCATGGAGTTAACTTGGAGTTAACCATGAGCAAGGAGGGAAGTAGTGAGACTAATCAAACTTTTGACTCAATTGAATTGTGTAGAACAATACCACTAACACTAATGAGTTCTCACATGCAAGCTAACAGAATGACTCATCTAACCTCGCATGAAATATTTACTGGTTGATCCATGCCTTCAACTTCATTTCAAGGATCCCATAAGGGACTTCCGTTAAAGCAATTATATAGAATTAAGAACAATATGTTTGACGACTAACTGCTGTACATGAGTTTGTATTCCAACAAGAGAAAAGCAGAACCTCAAAGCCAGACGAGAACCCACCAAGGGGAGTGGAGCCGGGTGACCAGATCTACCTAAGGGTTTTCAAGAACAAACCCAGGAGAGAAAGACCATACAAAGTCATCAGAGCAACGCCAACAGCCATCCAGGTGGAAGGAAGCACCACATGGACCCGATAGACCCGGAGAATACAACGGAAGAGAATCAGCCGTGGCGACCCGTTCCGCCTGTTGCTGAGGGGTTGACACTGTAACCGTGGAGCCTTCCCTTCTGGAAGGTTAGACGCAGAGGTGTAGAAGAACGACCCCAAGAGGCATAGAGGCACGGGCGCCACACACAGACGATGGCTGATACCACCTCCGCCCAATGCACAAGCTCTCTCTCTCTCTCTCTCTCTCTCTCTCTCTCTCTCTCTCTCTCTCTCTCTCTCTCTCTCTCTCTCTCTCTCTCTCTCTCTCTCTCTCTCTCTCTCTCACAGTCACCAGACTCACACACTCTCTCTCTCTCACAGTCACCAGACTCACACACTCCCTCTCTCTCACAGTCACCAGACTCACACACTCCCTCTCTCTCACAGTCACCAGACTCACACACTCCCTCTCTCTCACAGTCACCAGACTCACACACTCCCTCTCTCTCACAGTCACCAGACTCACACACTCCCTCTCTCTCTCAGTCACCAGACTCACACACAGCCTCTCTCTCTCACAGTCACCAGGCTCACACACAGCCTCTCTCTCTCTCAGTCACCAGACTCACACACAGCCTCTCTCTCTCCCTCCCCCCTCACACACAGTCACCAGACTCACACACAGTCTCTCTCTCTCCCTCCCCCCTCACACACAGTCACCAGACTCACACACTCCCTCTCTCTCACAGTCACCAGACTCACACACTCCCTCTCTCTCTCAGTCACCAGACTCACACACAGTCTCTCTCTCTCCCTCCCCCCTCACACACAGTCACCAGACACACACAGTCTCTCTCTCTCTCTCTGTCACCAAACTCACACACAGTCTCTCTCTCTCTCTCTCAGTCACCAGACTCACACACAGTCTCTCTCTCTCACACACACACACACCAGACTCACACAGTCTCTCTCTCTCACACACACACCAGACTCACACACAGTCTCTCTCTCTCACACACACAGGCTCCCTCTCTCACACACACAGTCTCACACACAGTCACCAGCCTCACACAGTCTCTCTCTCACATACAGGCTCCCTCTCACACAGTCACCAGCCTCACACAGTCATTGTCACACACACAAAAGACGATGACTGATACCACCTCCAGATGCATGGGATCCGTCCGGACCCCAATGCACAAAGATGCAACAATAACGGAAGTAACCACGTTGGCATACTTGTTACGGAATAACAACAATATTTTAACTTGATTTGCCATTTAAAGGACTGCAGACAAAGTGAAGACTCATTCTACAAGACTGAGAAATATCTGTGTATATCAACTGAGCCTACAATATACTACCGCGGCCCCAGTGCCTTCAAGGTATGAAAGCAGACGTCATAGTTCACACATCCTGGGTACAAGGAGGGATACTATCCCTGTGCAAGCAGATAAATGGGAAGTAGAAACAGGGGGACATAATGTAAATATACGGTTAAAATGGTTGAATTACACGGCACAAGCTCAGGGAAAGACCGACTGTATGATCTGCGCTGAAGGACGACCCACTCTAACCACAGCTCCCGCTAGGATTACCCTGTTTAACTCAAAAGAAGGGTTTGCATGTTTACTAGAACTGTTTGTAGACGGCCACATCACTGGGTGTATGACTAATGTAAAAGGCTTATTAGATATTATGTATCCTGAGACCCTAATTAGGGCTATACCCCCCAGCTTCGAAGTTAATCTTACTCCTGGCTACCATTGCATCCATAGTGATGGCATAGGTAAGAAAGTGGGGTCCCTTCCTCCTGAAGTATGTAACACCACTAGAGTGATAGATCTGTTATCTAATATGGCTCATGCTCATAGTGACATATGGTGGTTCTGCGGAGGACAAATCATCAGAGGGTTCTCCCCATAAATTTCTCAAGGACATGCACTGTAATTCAACTTGCCTATGCCTATCTATATTTTACCAGATAGCAAACATGTGATGAATCTCAAGATATGGAAGAATAGAGACTTCCCAAATTTTATTCGCCAGAAACTAACACTGAAACCGGTCTCAGAAAGTTTAGATAAAAATATTTACATAGACTCCATAGGTGTGCCCCGAGGCGTCCCCGAAGAACATAAAACTCCCAATCAAGTAATAGCAGGATTTGAATCTATTTTTGTTTGGTGGGCCACCATTAATAAAAATGTTGATTGGACAAACTATATATATTATAACCAACAGCGGTTTGTCAACCATACCACCGAGGTGATTAGGGGAATATCAGAACAATTAGATGCTACCTCTCGTATGGCCTATCAAAACCAGTTAGCATTGGACATGTGGACGGCTGAGCAAGGAGGGGTGTGCCAGATGATAGGAACAGCATGTTGTACTTATATCCCCAATAACGCAGCTCCAGATGGGTCAGTGTCCAGAGCGCTGGCAGGCCTACAGGCCCTCAGATTAGAGTGGGTGGAGAACTCGGGCATCACTAACCCTATCACCGGGTGGATGGAGAACATACTTGGTAAATGGATGAGTCCAATTCACTCAGTCTTCATGATGGGAATAGTAACAATAACCGTGTTAGTTATTTGTTGTTATTGCATTCCTTGCATACAAGGACTACTGAATAGGTTGATCACCACAGCAGTGAGTGCTCCAAGACTGCCAGATGTCTTACAGGCTTATGTAGGAATCGAACCTACTCCGGAGACAATGAGTGAACAGCAACCCGAAGGGCCCGATGTGATCAGATTAAATTACATAGAATAGTCCCCGGTTCCCAGAAGTTATGTGCATGTATCTAAGAGAAGCAATATACCTGGTTTACTTGAATGAGGAAACATTGAACAAACCCATGAGAGTCATGTTTACTATTACAAAATGTTGTTTAGATTTAAATGTAAAATGTCCAAAACTCTACATACATAAAGCTCACTGAGCCATTCAAACCTATGCATACTCGAAGGAAAATTTAAAATTGTGTTACTTTTTATGTTCAGTAGATTTTCATACATGCTGAAAAAATTGTGTTACTTTTTATGTTCAGTAGATTTTCATACATGCTGAAAAAATTGTGTTACTTTTTATGTTCAGTAGATTTTCATACATGCTGAAAAAATTGTGTTACTTTTTGTTATGTTCAGTAGATTTTCCATACTTACTGAAAATTCTTTTGTTGTTTTGTTTTTGTTATATTCGGTAAATTTTCGATGCATACTGAAAGGGTATAAATTCTGTGTTATGACAAACAAGTGAATTTAAAAAAAAGGTTTAACCATTTACCTATGCTGCTCAATTTTTTGTAATGTTGAAAGTATATGAATTTAATATTGTTTTATGCCTAGAAGTGTTTTGACAAAGTTTCCATTGATGAATACATATGTGCCTTTATGATTATGCCTTTATGACCATATGACGTATTGATTGTATTGTGTAGTGTTGATTATGTTAATGATTGTTCCATTGTAACCAACCCATGGGTATGTACATATTTTTTCTTTTGCTTTTTTCTCTTGTTTTTTATATATGCTGTTGGTAATATTAGTGGTTTGTAGAATGGTCATCTGAGATGACCAAGGAGGGAATTGTGACATTTTTTAATTATAATATTCCCTAGCGATACATTTTTACTGTAATACTCTCACTTAGCCATATCCAGTAGCACCAAGCTTAGTTTAGAGGTAATTTCCCCTCCTAATCGCCTGAGGGCAGCACTGAACACAATTGATAAAGTTATAAAACATTTACACTAGGGGCAGCAACGGACACACACAGGAAGTGAGAAAACCCAAAGAAGAACACCTGGGATACATAAACTCAGACTCCGCCTTTGGAAGACAGAATCTCTCAGCGGCGTATCTTCCTGCATGCTAAGCTCTGAGACGCTCCGCGCGTGTTATTTACGATCCCTCTCCTTTTGTTTCATAGACGATAGACAATAGACCAAAAACCTTAACCAAATAAAGTGAGTTAAAAGCGATCCTGTCTCGGCGGCCCTCCCTGGACCAAAATCCACAACAACACAATACAATCAATATGTCATACGCTCATAAAGGCATAATCATAAAGACACATAAGTATTCATCAATGGAAATTTTGTCAAAACACTTCTAGGCATAAAACATAAAATTCATATACTTTCAACATAT
>NC_140271.1:6533678-6885717 GCF_964030765.1 Micromesistius poutassou | reverse complement strand
TGCCTTGCCAATTGCAACTCAATCCTAAATTTGTGTGTAGGCCAGGGTAGCTAAACATTTTAAAATGAGTCAAAAACAGTCGGAGCAAGATGTTGCAAATGCATGTTTCGTGCTGAAGGGGATTTTGAGGCGAAGTGAGGCGATTGGTGGAAGAGCGGGGCCGGGGCAGAGTGTGTGTGAGCCAGAGGCAGAGCGGAGTGGAGAGAGATGAGCAGAGCAGAGTCCTGCACGCCTCTTATTTGCAAACCCGCACCCGTCCTTACCCGCAAAACTTAAAACCACATCCGACCCGTGTTCCGACAGTAGCGCAAATTACATTCCGCACCCGACCAGACCCGCTATAAACTGATACCAACACCCGACCCGCACCTGAAGGAAAATCAGACACATAAGATGGAACGCCAGGGAATTACACTAGTGGTGTTTGGCGTGGTGCTTTAGATTGCCGTGCAAAAAAGCACATCATCCACTGTGGACGGTTTTAGTTGAGTCCTCCGCTCCTGAATAGGCATCAGATCCAGCACCGGAGAAGTCTCGCTCTTTTTTCTTTCAGCTGCACTTTTATTTTCTCTATTTTTGAACTTGATGCAAGTTATAACACAGCTGCACTTTTATTTTCTCTATTGTTGAACTTGCTGTTATTTGATGTTATTTAGTTAGAATTTAGATACAACATGATGTAACTTGATGTTACTTCAATAAATGTGGAAATGTTAAGCTTGGCGTATTTCATTAGCATTGTGTTGGGGCGATGGGGGCAGGTGGGGCTTGAAAATCCCCCCTTGTCCAAAGTGGGGGGTGACCGAAAAAGTTTGAGAACCACCGCGTTAAACTAAACGCGGCGGTGGTTGGTTGGACAGACGTCTGGGGGCGAGAAGGGGAAGGAGGCAGGGGATGAGATTGAGAATATCAACAACAAATATCAACAAAAATTTTGGCTAGTGGAAATTCTGATTGGCTGGTAACTTTAGAAAGTTACCAGCCCAATTGGCTGGTAATCAAAAAAGTTAATTTCGAACCCTGCACACGGGGGTCAAACTCGCCCACGTTTCAGCCCTCGTACGGCTGGCCGCTCACGGTTAATATTTCTTAATGCTGAGTAACATTCACTAGGAAGCAAATATCAAACGAGAACGAAATATAGATTATTGTAGAATATAATTATTATACATCAACAGTTTGATGAAGGTGATGTCCACCATCATCTTCATTCCCAGGATGATTTGACTGAACCGACGTCACCTCCTGCTGTGTGGATGGACTTTCCATCTCTATAGTTAGTGTGTGTTGAGATGAATCAAACTAAACAGACACTTACATCTCTGTGGAGCTGGTTTCATCCTCCACTCTCCACCGTGCTCCACACTGGGGAGACAAAGAGAGAGCAGCATGTTGTCTTTAGACAGGGAAACATTATTCACATGTTAACAAAGAGAGAGCAGCATGTTGTCTTTAGACAGGGAAACATTATTCACATGTTAACAAAGAGAGAGCAGCATGTTGTCTTTAGACAGGGAAACATTATTCACATGTTAACAGAGAGAGAGCAGCATGTTGTCTTTAGACAGGGAAACATTATTCACATGTTAACAAAGAGAGAGCAGCATGTTGTCTTTAGACAGGGAAACATTATTCACATGTTAACAGAGAGAGAGCAGCATGTTGTCTTTAGACAGGGAAACATTATTCACATGTTAACAAAGAGAGAGCAGCATGTTGTCTTTAGACAGGGAAACATTATTCACATGTTAACAAAGAGAGGGCAGCATGTTGTCTTTAGACAGGGAAACATTATTCACATGTTGACAAAGAGAGAGCAGCATGTTGTCTTTAGACAGGGAAACATTATTCACATGTTGACAAAGAGAGAGCAGCATGTTGTCTTTAGACAGGGAAACATTATTCACATGTTAACAAAGAGAGAGAAGCATGTTGTCTTGTGACATTTTTTAATTGTAATATTCCCTAGCGATACATTTTTACTGTAATACTCTCACTTAGCCATATCCAGTAGCACCAAGCTTAGTTTAGAGGTAATTTCCCCTCCTAATCGCCTGAGGGCAGCACTGAACACAATTGATAAAGTTATAAAACATTTACACTAGGGGCAGCAACGGACACACACAGGAAGTGAGAAAACCCAAAGAAGAACACCTGGGATACATAAACTCAGACTCCGCCTTTGGAAGACAGAATCTCTCAGCAGCGTATCCTGGATGCTAAGCTCTGAGACGCTCCGCGCGTGTTATTTACCATTCCTCTCCTTTTGTTTCATAGACGATAAACAATAGACCAATAACCTCAACCAAATAAAGTGAGTTAAAAGCGATCCTGTCTCGGCGGCCTTTCCTGGACCAAAATCCACAACAATTTGGTGACCCTGACGTGATTTATCCAAGGAAAGGCGGACCTGGGCTGACCGAGCCGATCGAACACGAGGATCTGATCTTCCCTGCCACGGGCCCAATAAAATAAGGTAAGCAGAACCTATTGTCGCAAAGACTAATTCTGCATAGATTAGTTATAGGAACTTTAGGTGGCAGAGGTAATCAGTATTCGTTTTCGTGAAAGCTCCGTTATTCCGGTCCATAGTCATTACAGTTAAGCCGAAGTAAAGATGAACGATCGCTGATAACTCCGATTGGGAATTAATTATAAACAATGATTTAGTCGCCATTATAAGACTAAACCGAGGAAACAAAGGGCCAGAATTGTATATATGTTTGTCTAAATGTGATACCCGACGGGGTTTTAGAGGTGATCTGTATAAAGGATTTGTTAAGTTTTCGACGTGTCCGCGTTTTGACCGGGACGCAGTAGCCTACTGATGAGCTAAATTGTTATCCAAGTTGTATTGAACAGTTCGTTGAGACCCCGAAGCTGGAAAGAGTGTTCAGAGCATTGTCGAGTCGGCAATAACGTGGTGTTATTAGGCCCAGAAGACTAGAATGGGAGTCCACACGTGGTGGTGTCTCTAGGTCCCATGAAACAAAGACAATCTGTATGGAATACAGTTCTCGTCGTGTCGGTGGCCATGTTAACGCATTTTTTTAATGGCGATTATGGTCGACCACATGGTGAAAGCCTTGTTTAAGCATTGGGGGATGAGAGACATTGTCCTAAAGATGCCTATCACACCTAGACAAGCTTCAAAGGAGATCACCATTTGGTTAACAAAGAGAACACCCGCCCCCCCCCTTCTCTCCCTCTCTCCCCCCCTCTCTCTCTCCCTCTCTCCCCCCCCCCCCTCTCTCCCCTCTCTCCCTCTCTCTCCCCCCCTTCTCTCCCTCTCTCCCTGTCTGTCTGTCTGTCTGTCTGTCTGTCTGTCTGTCTGTCTGTCTGTCCGTCCCGCTCTGTCTCTCGCATTTTGAGCATGGCAAATGCTCATGGCTCAATCAATGAATGTTCCCTTCATTATTGTGTTCTTGCTTGAGAACCGTTGGCTGGGCCTTCAGCTGGCTGGATGTGTTATCGGGCTGATAGAGCTTCAGGCCAACTCGAGGAACCATCTACCTATCCCCCCAACTCTCTCTCCCTCTCTCCCCCCCTCTCTCTCTCCCTCTCTCCCCCCCTCTCTCTCTCCCTCTCTCCCCCCCCCCCTCTCTCCCCTCTCTCCCTCTCTCTCCCCCCCTTCTCTCCCTCTCTCCCTGTCTGTCTGTCTGTCTGTCTGTCTGTCTGTCTGTCTGTCTGTCCGTCCCGCTCTGTCTCTCGCATTTTGAGCATGGCAAATGCTCATGGCTCAATCAATGAATGTTCCCTTCATTATTGTGTTCTTGCTTGAGAACCGTTGGCTGGGCCTTCAGCTGGCTGGATGTCTTACCGGGCTGAAAGGGCTGCATGACCAGGGTGTCACAAGAAGACCAACTCGGGGAACCATCTACCTATCCCCCCAACTCTCTCTCTCTCTCTCTCCCTCTCTCCCCCCCCCCCCCTCTCCCTCTCTCTCTCTCCCTCTCTCCCCACCCCTCTCTCTCTCTCCCTCTCTCCCCCCCCCCTCTCTCTCCCTCTCTCCCCCCCCCTTCTCTCCCCTCTCCCCCCTCTCTCTCCCTCTCTCTCCCCCCTCTCTCCCTCTCTCTCCCCCCCCTTCTCTCCCTCCTCTGTCTGTCTGTCTGTCTGTCTGTCTGTCTGTCTGTCTGTCTGTCTGTCGCATTCTGAGCATGGCAAAATGCGCATGGCTCAATCAGTGAATGTTCCCTTCATTATTGTGTTCTTGCTTGAGAACCGTTGGCTGGGCCTTCAGCTGGCTGGATGTCTTACCGGGCTGAAAGGGCTGCATGACCAGGGTGTCACAAGAAGACCAACTCGGGGAACCATCTACCTATCCCCCCAACTCTCTCTCTCTCTCTCCCTCTCTCCCCCCCCCCCCCCTCTCTCTCTCTCTCTCTCTCTCTCTCTCTCTCTCCCCCCCCCCCTCTCTCTCTCTATCCCTCCCCCAACACCCTCACCCTCTCAGTAACTGTATCACATACTATCTCTCACACACACAGACTATCTCACACATATACGTACAGGCTTAAACACACTAACAGAAACACTCTGTCTCACACACACACCCACACAAACTGTCACACACACTCAGTGTGTTTTTACTACTAAATAATTATATTTCTTTTTACCACATTATGTACATAGGATGTAAGAGGTATTCATGCATTGGAGACCTTCGTTATATGTGAAGCCGTAAGTCTGGTTGTCACACTGAGTCCGACTGCTGAAGTGTACTGACTCACGTGTTGCTTGTTGTCGTGCGGTGAACGGGGGGCGTTCAAGGACCGTCGGAAAGTTGATTTGTTTTTGTTTTAGAAAACAGCCTAGTGACGCCACTGCCACACACTGCATCCACACAATACACAGCTGCACAGTGCTCCGACATCTTGTGTCGGATCTGCTTCTACATTGGTCAGCGCACATGTTACGACGGCACATGACGCGGCCGCAAGCCGGCGCGAGGTCCCGTTCATCACTGCGCGCAGTTTTAATTATATTTCTTTTTACCACATTATGTACATAGGATGTAAGAGGTACTCATGCATTGGAGACCTTCGTTATATGTGAAGCCGTAGAATTGATTTACGATGGATTGATTGATTTGTGTTTTTTGTGGATTTACCCCATTATGTACATACGACAGAATAGGTCTACTTGCATTTATCCACATGTAGTGGAGACCTCCGTTATTATTGAACCATGAAGAAATTTATGGAGGATGAAACTGTATGAAACTGGATCCCTACTGTCAAAGATACCTTCATTATATGTGGAAGCCGTAGAATTGAGTTATGGTGGATTTATTAATGTTCGATGTATTTGTTTTTGAACTGGACATTTTTTAAATGATCTATGTTATTAAAGTTGTGATAAGAAGTTGGCTGGAACCCAGAGGGCCTGAGAGGATTGCTCGGGGGTTGTTCAGTAAGATGATGTGATCAGTGTGATGTTTGTTCACAGATAGACAAACAGACAAACCGACTAGAGGTTGAGAATATTGTATCGATTAGATGTTGACCAACGGAAAACTAGATAAATATAATAATAATATTTTTGTAATGGTATAGATAGATAAGGGACTTGAATAACTAGGAAACTGTTTTGGAAATAATAATGAACAGGTTTGATACTCATGTAACTATAAGAACGTAAAGATGAAACCAGGTTTTACTTTATTAGAATAAGTCATATGCACGTTTGATGTGGTATGCAGAAGGTAGAAGTGTGGCAAAGGATAGACTATATTAAATACAAACAATATGTAGCATAAATAAAGATCAGGTCATCCGATTTAGATAGTTGGGTTAAAAAGAGACAATTGAATAGAATGATAGAGCATTAATTGTGATTATGAATAACGGTCAAAGCAAAATATTCGTCTACTATTGAAGATGCAAATCTTAATAATGCAAATCTTAATATTGTAATTTTTTTTCATGAGCAAACAATAAGGTGAAATAAAGCTGCAAACAGCATTTTACGGTGCCAAACCTGAGCCGACAAATAAACGATCAAACCATTTTTTGCATTTTTGGACTGTTGCAATAGCGCCAACTTTAGACTGATTTAGATACAATTTGGACAGTTTCATCTTGACCCATGTACCTTTGACTATCCCAGGTTTGATGGTGATTGGGTTAAGTTAACCCTGACTTTTGACGTTAAATTTTGACAATTTTTGAGGATTTTGAGCCTCTAGCAGCCATGTTGTTTTGCCAATCACTTTCATTTCACTTAGCTGGAACTTTGGGCCCAACAGCCACGAAGTTGGTCCCACTCAAAGCAAACATTGTGTCTATGAGCTGTGGTGTTTTTTGTGACAGGCCACACCCATTTCGATGCCACGCCGTATTTGTAAATATGTTGACTTTATCTTGTTCAGAATTTGACTTTTGCATTGGAGTCAAGATCATAGGAGTCCAACTTGATGTTGATATGAGCATTTAACTATTTTTGTGTTTTAAACCACGCCTCTTTTAGAAGTCAATGGCTCATGGGTGCTTTAAACTTTATTGTACAGACTCATGCGGCAAATCTAGGAACCGCAAGTCATAAGTTCTTGAGGCATATTTGTCCAGCCTGAGGATATGCACGTGTGAACAAAGTTTCATGAGTGTAGGTCAAACCGGCTACGAAATATGCTTGTGCAAAGTTTGCATTTTTGGGCAGTTAGTATAACGCCACCTTTGGGCCAATCAGTGTAATATTTGCTCTCTGTTAATCTTGGGTCAACCTCTACAGGTCTAGTAAATTTCATAAAAAGCGTGCGAGCGGTTTAGACTGTGTAATGCAAACGGGGCGGAATAATAATAATAAAACTAACAATTACAATAGGTTCCTCGCACTTTGTGCTTGGCACCTAATAAACGTCCATGCTAATAATCGCCCACCCTACTGCCCAGAAGAACACTTTTCGTTCTCCCTGATTGTCTGTGTAAATATTTGCTCTGTACACCTAAGATCCATCATGCACACTAACAGTGATACTTAGCTATTAAACCAGCATTTTTACCCATGTCCCTGTCTCTTCTAAGAGATAGGAAGAGACAGAGACACTGTTAAATATTATAGTCAGAGTAAACATTTTCAAAATCAGCTACTAACCCATTGGTGTTTATTTTTGGATTGTGTTATTTTTTGTAATGTACATATTAGTTTGCAACTGTTTCTATTTTTTGTGGGAAATTTGAGTCCCCTCTCTTTTTTTTTTTTCCTATTCGGCAAGTGGTTCCCCTAAGAGGGTTAAAATCCGCCATGACGGTGTTGAATTTAGACGTGTAGGAATCTGGAATAACCAGAAAAGATTATTGAAAACCTGAAATCGGTCAGTTCGACTTATATGGTTCGAACTTGTAAATATGTGTTTAGTTATGATGAACATTATTTTTTGTGGTGTACGATTGTCCATGTGTTTTTGTTTTTAAGATTGTTGTTTTTAAGATTTTTTAAGATTGTTTTTAAGATTTTGTCTTCCACTAAGAAGTGGGACAAGGGTACTTCTGGGGGTTATCGATTTACGACCCCAGGTGCGGCCAAAAATGTTTAGTCAAAAAAAAGAGACACGCAGAGAAACAAAGGTAGTAAATCAGAGGAGAAAAACTTTAGAAGATCACAGAAGGTGAGAAAAGCACCAAATGGTGTTTCAGGTGTAAACTCTTTTCTAGTAAAGGGACACCATGATCAATACGTCCCATGGTAATCGCAGAATTTAGGGGTTATTATCTAGACTCCATAACGTGAACAATTAGCATATAAAGTTGTCCATAGCACACACACCGCTCGTCCACAGAAGTCCAGGGGTCAACCAGCGCTGGGGACTCTTAGAGTTCAGGGAAAATCCTCTCTCACCAATCTGAGCAGAAGGACCCGCCCCAAAAGGACTCGGGGACGGCGGAGTTAATGCACAGTTCAACATATCACAAATATCATTGATATCACATAAAAAAAAAAAAAAAAAAAGGGTAATAGGAAAAGTCACACTGGAAAGGATAATTGAATAAAAATGGGTATGACAATTATGAGACTGAAATACATATAATAAAAAGTAAATCTAAAACTGTACAAGTAGAATTACTTGTCAATTAAAATCTAGAATCATGGTCGAGTAACTGCTATCTGTTAGGAAGTGATCCTACATGCTATGTTCTCAATTTCAATTATCATTTAATGCTCATGGAGTTAACTTGGAGTTAACCATGAGCAAGGAGGGAAGTAGTGAGACTAATCAAACTTTTGACTCAATTGAATTGTGTAGAACAATACCACTAACACTAATGAGTTCTCACATGCAAGCTAACAGAATGACTCATCTAACCTCGCATGAAATATTTACTGGTTGATCCATGCCTTCAACTTCATTTCAAGGATCCCATAAGGGACTTCCGTTAAAGCAATTATATAGAATTAAGAACAATATGTTTGACGACTAACTGCTGTACATGAGTTTGTATTCCAACAAGAGAAAAGCAGAACCTCAAAGCCAGACGAGAACCCACCAAGGGGAGTGGAGCCGGGTGACCAGATCTACCTAAGGGTTTTCAAGAACAAACCCAGGAGAGAAAGACCATACAAAGTCATCAGAGCAACGCCAACAGCCATCCAGGTGGAAGGAAGCACCACATGGACCCGATAGACCCGGAGAATACAACGGAAGAGAATCAGCCGTGGCGACCCGTTCCGCCTGTTGCTGAGGGGTTGACACTGTAACCGTGGAGCCTTCCCTTCTGGAAGGTTAGACGCAGAGGTGTAGAAGAACGACCCCAAGAGGCATAGAGGCACGGGCGCCACACACAGACGATGGCTGATACCACCTCCGCCCAATGCACAAGCTCTCTCTCTCTCTCTCTCTCTCTCTCTCTCTCTCTCTCTCTCTCTCTCTCTCTCTCTCTCTCTCTCTCTCTCTCTCTCTCTCTCTCTCTCTCTCTCTCTCACAGTCACCAGACTCACACACTCTCTCTCTCTCACAGTCACCAGACTCACACACTCCCTCTCTCTCACAGTCACCAGACTCACACACTCCCTCTCTCTCACAGTCACCAGACTCACACACTCCCTCTCTCTCACAGTCACCAGACTCACACACTCCCTCTCTCTCACAGTCACCAGACTCACACACTCCCTCTCTCTCTCAGTCACCAGACTCACACACAGCCTCTCTCTCTCACAGTCACCAGGCTCACACACAGCCTCTCTCTCTCTCAGTCACCAGACTCACACACAGCCTCTCTCTCTCCCTCCCCCCTCACACACAGTCACCAGACTCACACACAGTCTCTCTCTCTCCCTCCCCCCTCACACACAGTCACCAGACTCACACACTCCCTCTCTCTCACAGTCACCAGACTCACACACTCCCTCTCTCTCTCAGTCACCAGACTCACACACAGTCTCTCTCTCTCCCTCCCCCCTCACACACAGTCACCAGACACACACAGTCTCTCTCTCTCTCTCTGTCACCAAACTCACACACAGTCTCTCTCTCTCTCTCTCAGTCACCAGACTCACACACAGTCTCTCTCTCTCACACACACACACACCAGACTCACACAGTCTCTCTCTCTCACACACACACCAGACTCACACACAGTCTCTCTCTCTCACACACACAGGCTCCCTCTCTCACACACACAGTCTCACACACAGTCACCAGCCTCACACAGTCTCTCTCTCACATACAGGCTCCCTCTCACACAGTCACCAGCCTCACACAGTCATTGTCACACACACAAAAGACGATGACTGATACCACCTCCAGATGCATGGGATCCGTCCGGACCCCAATGCACAAAGATGCAACAATAACGGAAGTAACCACGTTGGCATACTTGTTACGGAATAACAACAATATTTTAACTTGATTTGCCATTTAAAGGACTGCAGACAAAGTGAAGACTCATTCTACAAGACTGAGAAATATCTGTGTATATCAACTGAGCCTACAATATACTACCGCGGCCCCAGTGCCTTCAAGGTATGAAAGCAGACGTCATAGTTCACACATCCTGGGTACAAGGAGGGATACTATCCCTGTGCAAGCAGATAAATGGGAAGTAGAAACAGGGGGACATAATGTAAATATACGGTTAAAATGGTTGAATTACACGGCACAAGCTCAGGGAAAGACCGACTGTATGATCTGCGCTGAAGGACGACCCACTCTAACCACAGCTCCCGCTAGGATTACCCTGTTTAACTCAAAAGAAGGGTTTGCATGTTTACTAGAACTGTTTGTAGACGGCCACATCACTGGGTGTATGACTAATGTAAAAGGCTTATTAGATATTATGTATCCTGAGACCCTAATTAGGGCTATACCCCCCAGCTTCGAAGTTAATCTTACTCCTGGCTACCATTGCATCCATAGTGATGGCATAGGTAAGAAAGTGGGGTCCCTTCCTCCTGAAGTATGTAACACCACTAGAGTGATAGATCTGTTATCTAATATGGCTCATGCTCATAGTGACATATGGTGGTTCTGCGGAGGACAAATCATCAGAGGGTTCTCCCCATAAATTTCTCAAGGACATGCACTGTAATTCAACTTGCCTATGCCTATCTATATTTTACCAGATAGCAAACATGTGATGAATCTCAAGATATGGAAGAATAGAGACTTCCCAAATTTTATTCGCCAGAAACTAACACTGAAACCGGTCTCAGAAAGTTTAGATAAAAATATTTACATAGACTCCATAGGTGTGCCCCGAGGCGTCCCCGAAGAACATAAAACTCCCAATCAAGTAATAGCAGGATTTGAATCTATTTTTGTTTGGTGGGCCACCATTAATAAAAATGTTGATTGGACAAACTATATATATTATAACCAACAGCGGTTTGTCAACCATACCACCGAGGTGATTAGGGGAATATCAGAACAATTAGATGCTACCTCTCGTATGGCCTATCAAAACCAGTTAGCATTGGACATGTGGACGGCTGAGCAAGGAGGGGTGTGCCAGATGATAGGAACAGCATGTTGTACTTATATCCCCAATAACGCAGCTCCAGATGGGTCAGTGTCCAGAGCGCTGGCAGGCCTACAGGCCCTCAGATTAGAGTGGGTGGAGAACTCGGGCATCACTAACCCTATCACCGGGTGGATGGAGAACATACTTGGTAAATGGATGAGTCCAATTCACTCAGTCTTCATGATGGGAATAGTAACAATAACCGTGTTAGTTATTTGTTGTTATTGCATTCCTTGCATACAAGGACTACTGAATAGGTTGATCACCACAGCAGTGAGTGCTCCAAGACTGCCAGATGTCTTACAGGCTTATGTAGGAATCGAACCTACTCCGGAGACAATGAGTGAACAGCAACCCGAAGGGCCCGATGTGATCAGATTAAATTACATGGAATAGTCCCCGGTTCCCAGAAGTTCAGTGCATGTATCCAAGAGAAGCAAGATACCTGGTTTACTTGAATGAGGAAACATTGAACAAACCTATGAGAGTCATGCAATATATTACAAAATGTTGTTTAGATTTAAATGTATAATGTCCAAAAACTCTACATAAATACAACTCACTGAGCCATTCAAACCTATCCAACTCGAAGGAAAATTTAAAATTGTGTTACTTTTTATGTTCAGTAGATTTTCATACATGCTGAAAAAATTGTGTTACTTTTTGTTATGTTCAGTAGATTTTCCATACATGCTGAAAAAATTGTGTTACTTTTTATGTTCAGTAGATTTTCATACATGCTGAAAAAATTGTGTTACTTTTTGTTATGTTCAGTAGATTTTCCATACTTACTGAAAAAAATGTTTTGTTTGTTTTGTTTTGTTTTTGTTATATTCGGTAAATTTTCAATGCATACTGAAAGGGTATAAATTCTGTGTTATGACAAACAAGTGAATTTAAAAAAAAAGGGTTTAACCATTTACCTATGCTGTTCAATTTTTTGTAATGTTGAAAGTATGTGAATTTAATTTTGTTTTATGCCTAGAAGTGTTTTGACAAAGTTTCCATTGATGAATACATATGTGCCTTTATGATTATGCCTTTATGACCATATGACGTACTGATTGTATTGTGTAGTGTTGATTATGTTGATGATTGTTCCATGGTAACCAACCCATGGGTATGTACATATTTTCTCTTTTGCTTTTTACTCTTGTTTTTATTTTTATTTTATATATGCTGTTGGTAATATTAGTGGTTTGTAGAATGGTCATCTGAGATGACCAAGGAGGGAATTGTGACATTTTTTAATTGTAATATTCCCTAGCGATTCATTTTTATTGTAATACTCTCACTTAGCCATCTAGTAGCACCAAGCATAGTTTAGAGGTAATTTCCCCTCCTAATCGCCTGAGGGCAGCACTGAACACATTTGACAAAGTTACAAAACATTTACACTAGGGGCAGCAACGGACACACCTGGGATACATAAACTCAGACTCCGCCTTTGCAGAGCCAGAATCTCTCAGCAGCGTATCCTGGATGCTAAGCTCTGAGACGCTCCGCGCGTGTTATTTACCATTCCTCTCCTTTTGTTTCATAGACGATAGACAATAGACCAAAAACCTCAACCAAATAAAGTGAGTTAAAAGCGATCCTGTCTCGGCGGCCTTTCCTGGACCAAAATCCACAACACTAGACTATGAATCGCATTATCTAGGGGTCTTAATTCGACTATGAGTAACCCAATTCGATTCGAGTATAACTTGACTAAGGTGTATACGTGCATCTTAGTAATCCAATCATAGTTGGACTAAGCCAATAAGTCGACTTTCTTGAGTGTCGTGGCTGCAGTTCACTGCTGAGTGCAGGGAACGGTTGGTCCATGGCGATGTATATTAACAGGGGGACACATGCATTTTATGAACACAAGTCGACAACGATAATGTATACAATACTGGAAACAAACAATGTTTGTTAATGTATTGCCGCATATCATTAAATAGACCCACAGTTGCGGCTGGTTCTGAACGGTGATTGGCTGTTTTACGTTACTTCACCCAGGGAGTGAACGCTGATTGGCTGTTTTACGTTACTTCACCCATGTTACCCACAGGGAGTGAATGCTGATTGGCTATCTCACCGCAAATGCCGCGAAAGAAGTTGAAATATTTCAACTTCTGCAAAATCTGTCGCTCATTCGCGTGACAAATCCACATGAACGTGCCTGCCCGTTTTGGGGAAAACTGTCGCCCTGTGTGCAAGCTGTATCATGACAGCACGCACACAGCAGCGACAGACTTCAGAACCATGGACAGTGAGAAACCGCAGTGTGTGTCTGGCATGGCTGGAGTCCATGGACCTGCTCCCGAGGGGGACACGGATTGGCGTTTCGCCGTGTGTGTCGCTCCTTTCCCGGGGCTAGAGTTAGGCTGCGCGTGGTTGTGTGTGTCCGGCGTGGTTGTGTGTGTCTGGCGTGGTTGTGTGTGTCCGGCGTGGTTGGAGTCCACGGACCCACTCCCGGTCCACGGATCAGCGTTTCGCTTTTTCGTTTTTGTGTCGTTCCTTTCCCAGGGCTCGAGTTTCGCCTCGATCATTACCGTATGACAACAATAGACGCGCAGTCATTGCGCTTTTTATTTTATTTCCCCATCATAACCTTTCCCGGGAATCAGGAAATAGTCTTGATCAGATTCAGATCTCCCGGGATTAAAATCTAATGACGACCCGCCCATGTTGGAGAGGTTCTTTTCTACGACCTGCCCACGTTGACAAGGTTTACTGTGTGTTCACACCGCACATTGACTGTGTGTTCACACCGCACTTTGAAACGTGTCGCGGGGCGAAACATTTCAATGCAAAGTGAACGTAGAGACAAAAAAATTTGTCGCCGGGACTCGCGACAAGATTTGATTGACGGGGCGACAGTTTTCCCCAAAATGGGGGGGTGCGTTCACGTGGATTTGTCGCGCAAATGAGCGACAGATTTCGCAGAAGTTGAAATATTTCAACTTCTTTCGCGGCATTTGCGGTGAGATAGCCAATCAGCATTCACTCCCTGTGGGTAACGTGGGTGAAGTAACGTAAAACAGCCAATCAGCGTTCACTCCCTGGGTGACGTCACGTAACAGCCAATCAGTTCACTCCCTGGGTGAAGTAACGTAAAACAGCCAATCACCGTTCAGCCGGCTGGGTCAACCGTTCGGAACCGGCCGCAACTGTGGGTCTATTTAATGATATGCGGCAATACATTAACAAACATAGTTTGTTACCAGTATTGTATACATTATCGTTGTCGACTTGTGTTCATAATATGGATGTGTCCTCCTGTTAATATACATCACCATGGACCAACCGTTCCCTGCAAACGGCAACAATCACTTTCTCCTCCAAGCTGAGGTTCACTGCGGAGTGCAGCGAACGGTTGGCCCAGCCGGTTGAACGGTGATTGGCTGTTTTACGTTACTTCACCCATGTTACCCACAGGGAGTGAATGCTGATTGGCTGTCTCTACGCGAATGCCGCGAATAAGTTGAAATATTTCAACTTCTGCGAAATCTGTCGCTCATTTGCGCGACAAATCCACGTGAACGCGCCCGCCAGTTTTGGGGAAAACTGTTGCCCCGTCAATTAAATCTTGTCGCGGGTCCTGGCGACAAAAGAATTTGCGTCTTTTGGTGTGAACGCACAGTAAGATGGAAACGCAACGTGCCTGGTACTGTTGGTGGAAAAGCGGCAATTGTGGCTTGTCTTACATGAAATTTTGTGGTTTGCTTGGTTTTGTGTGGTAGGGCTATTTGTTGTCATGCGTTTTGCACCCCGGGCCGTTGTCATATTCTACTGAAGTGCACACACAGCTTGTGTGATGATGCGATTATTTGTCAGGAGGATTTGCATTTTGCTTAAGCTTAAGAGATAGCTGTTTTTAGTTTTGGTGATAACTCTTACTCTCTCCGTGCTGTTTGCTTGTTGCATTGCTAAGGCTGGACTAGCGTATTAATTTTTGCTTCAGAGCTGGAATTGTCATAGGTAACTTTTGCAGTACTATAGAGAGGACACAGTAAGCTAAGCTGGTGGTTTGCTTTTTTTGCGACGGGGGAAGGGGGGTCAGAGGGCCAAGCTTTAAGAGTCACGGTTCGCTACTGTATATTATGGATGGTCAATAGAGCAAATATCGTCTTAGAAATGTCCTGTTAACCCATTTATACCGTGTAACATATTTCAGCCATAATATTCTCCCATAGCCACAGTACGAGTACATATAACGAGTACATATAACTAATAAGCTGTAACACTTGCGCATAGCCACAAGGGGGCAGCAGCTGATCATACATAGATGAAGGGGGCGGGCTTTTAAAGCCACAGAACACGCCCACCTCTACCTGCCTATTTAACTCGGGACTCCGCCATCTTAGAATCAGAATCTCTCGGCGGCGTATCCTAGATGCCAAGCTTAGAGACGCTCCGCGCGTGTTATATACCATTCCTCTCCTTTTGTTTCATAGACGATAGACAGTAGACCAACAACCTTAACCAAATAAAGTAAGTTAAAAGCGATCCTGTCTCGGCGGCCTTTCCTGGACCAAAAATATCATAACAACCGGATGCTGCGCGACGCAACATTGCATCTACCGCCGGTTGCTGCGTAGCGCAGCTTTGAATCTCCTGCCGGCTGCTGCGTGGTGCAGCATTGTTGACATGTCGTCTTTTTCATGACGCATGCAGCATATAATTTAAAATGTCATTGGTTCAAATACTCATGAGGTGGGTCTTGTTGATTTTTTTAAACCACGTGACCACCCAAATGTTGTGTGATTCACCGGAAATCACATCAATCAATCAGGTATTCATGTGCGTTTGTTTTGATTTTTTTTTGATGAGACGCGCAATGGCTTCGACAGGATTTTGACAGCGAGGGTAGTGACATTGAGTTGGGAGAGAGTGAGGAGTTTGAGAGAGGAGGTAGTGGAGAATAATGGAAATGTTGGTGACCGAAATTAATCGCTGAAAAGCCGAAAAGACGCGCGGCCAGACCCCCACCAACTCAAAGTGGAACCCCGTGGAACCCCGTCTCCAAAACGGAGATGAAAACATTTGTCGGGCTGTGTTTCGCCATCGGTATTTTGAAACTACCAACACGCAGGGATTACTGAAGGCAGACGAAATGGTTGTACCAGACCCACGTTGCCAAGGCCATGGCAAGGGACCGCTTCGACATGATCTGGAGGTAATCATTTGTTTTGTTTTCTTGCGCTCTCTTCTCTTCTCTTCGTTAGCGCACTGAAGTCTCAGTCATGGCCAGTAATGATAGTGGTGCTATAGCCTACTGCTACTATAAATACAATAATGCCATAATTAATAAATAGCAGTGTTTAACTTTTGAATAGCTTAACTCCTTTATTGATTAAGTAGCTTGCCCAATACTGATAAATAAATACTGTAATAAATAATTATGGCATAATGAATAAATAACAATACATATGAATAGCCTACTATAAATATACATAAATAACATACATAATAATAAATACAATACAATAAATACATAGATGGCAATACTACATGTTAGGCTTAAACTCATTAATCTTATCATATGCATTTTCAGATACTGTATCTCCATCTCCAGGATAACATGGACCCTGCTGTGGAAAAATCAGACAAGCTCTGGAAGCTCCTGGGGTTCATGGACCTCCTCCTCGTTAGATTCCAGGCACTATATGAGCTCATATAGTGAGTTGGCATGTTTATAATGTTTAAAATTGTATTTGTTATATTTTATATAATTGATTTATATATTTTTTCTTCCCCATCTAATTCTATTGATTTTTAGAAAAATGTGTTTATATGTTATTGCTAAGAGTGCATGTTTTAATAAAACCTGTGACTCTTGTCACAGGTTTGTCATTTATTTCATGTTTCTATGTCCTACAGAGGCTCAGATATTAAGGTTTTAGTAGACGTTGACAGTTCTTAGTATTTTTTCAGAAAACCCTCAGGAGATGAGGACATTTATCCTAGAATACCATAGGTTTTAATGGGCATTTTTAGCAGGCGTTTTAGGAGTAAATGGGTTAATGTGACCCAATTTTAGCCTGTTAACTTGTAGAGTTTGGTTGTGTTATAGTGTTGGTTGTGTGTTGACGCAACAAAAATTGGGTCATGTTAACGGGACAAGTCTAATTTTAGCGTGTTAACACGCAAATGTTATGTCACAGCCCTGAAAAATGCTGAGCCCCCTCTAAGCCCCCCCGCCCAAAACCCTGTCATTTTGTAGTGACATTTTTAATGGAAATGTATTTTTATATTTATCAAAATAAATGTTTTTATTCTTCCTACGTGTTTACAATCTTTATTCATTCATTGACAGCTTATTAGCTGGTATTTTATTCCTGTGGGCTAATCCACATTTCAGTTGCAAATTATTCAGAATAAATAATAATAATAACATTGCTCATGGTAGGCCTAATAATGTAGGCCTATCGCAATTATTGTGCCTTTCATTACCCTACACAAATAAATACGAAAAATAGCCAAAATATGTATCCTTTCTCCATAATGCACACTGAATGAAGAATATACATGTTTCTTTTTTCCTAGCCAAAGTTATAGGGGGACACAAATTTTGTCAGACTACTTTCGACCTGCCAAAATATATATCCCTTATTTAAAATGCACACTCTGTCCTACCATGAAGTGCTTTATTTTACAAATACTTCAAATCCTATTCCTAATAACTATAGAGAATATAAAAGTGTTTCTTCTTTCCTAGCCAAAGTTATAGGGGGCTGAGTGGGACACATATTCCGACAGACCTCCGACAGATTCCTGCCAAAATATGTTTCCCTTAATTTAAATTCACACTGTCTGAAGAAACAATTAATGTTTTATTATTATTTATTTTGAATAATTTGCAACTGAAATGTGGATTAGCCTACAGGAATAAAATACGATCAGCTGGTTTTCAGTAGACAGCTGTCAGTTCGGCCGCGGTGCATTGAATGAATAAAGATTGTAAACACGTAGGAAGAATAAAAACATTTATTTTGACAGATGTGCTATAAATGACTACTTTACAACCTTGTGGATAACCAACATTTAGAAGAACATGTACTTTTATGTCAGCCTTGGGTGAATTTTAAGCGTAGTGTGTACTTCCGCCTGCACTGGATGCATGCACGCTCCTGCGGCTGGGGATACACGTCTTATCTACATTGGCACAACACCGGTAAAAATGTATGTGCGGAATAGAAGCGGAGACGCTTGAACCAGCAACCTGTATTAGTTCAATAAGAAACTAAGGACATCAATGCAGTGATTGACACTTCGCTGCAAATCACTCGTGAGTAGGCTACACCAGTCACCAGAGGGGGATGGATTATGTTTTGTAAGAGTACAGAAAGAAAACTTATCAGCCACCTATATTAAGCAGTGTTGTTCCGGAAGTAAAAATCCCAGTCATTTGAAACCACTAACTACTCACAATCCTAAAGTGTAACATGACGTCTTTGATTGGTGGAGCTCGCTGTTACCATGGAAACGTTTACCTGCACCCACAAAAGTCAAGTGGTCAGCTGCTACCACTGAACTCAATTGTTTACCACAGAGCAACCATGATTTCCCTATCTGACATGATGCGGCTTTTCAGAGATGAGGACAAGTTGTCGATGACTACTGCTAATGCTGCTACTGAACTCGATCGCTTACCACATTAACCCTTAGATTGATGGAAAGTTATAGAGTTGTTGTTTGAGCTGTAGAGGAAATGAGCTGTACATGTTGAAAAATATGTTGATATAGAATATATTTATTATAATGAGTACATAACTACAATATTAAGAATACAAGACTGAATTCACATGTATTAAAAATGATTAACATTAGACCTGAGAGCATGACAGACTGAATTGTTTCGCGTCCACAAGCCAGGGAAAAAGTGAAAGTAAACCTCGAAAACAGCTTAAATGACTAATACATTAAAACACGTATAAAGTCGAGTGCATGTCGAAGAAAATAGGCATCCGAGATACCAGACTAGTGGAAAAACTCTGGAAAAACCAGTTGACTGTTACTAAAGAGACTATGGCCGAGTTAAAGAATCCCATCCCAGATTGGGCTGAATCATTTCTATTGAAATAACATGAGATGTTTAACTCATTCGAGAAAATGCTCAAGCTTAAATTAGAGCAAAGGTTTGAGGAGCTGAGTAAAGCCATAAAATGAATTTAAAAAAGACCTTAAGGCCATAACAAATAGAATGTCAAACCGGAGGAATGTATCGGAGAGGGGGAAGACAAACAGATATCTCATGATGGATCAATCCAAACCCTCACTGGAGAGATACAGGATTTAAAATCCAAGGTAACATATACAGAGTCGCACAGCAGGAGAAACAATCTCATCTTTGTGGGTCTTAAAGAAGGCATGCTGGAAGGAAAGGATGCAGATGGAGAGCTGTCAGCGAAACTGCGGCCACCCCAGAGCGCTTCGCCCACGGCCTGGCCCACAACAACCTCCGAAACCCTACACCATTTGGCTGCCCAGGTGGGGCGTGTGACACATTTCAGCCGTAATATCCTCACATAGCCACAGGGAGCAGCACCGAGCACATACAATAGTTAAGAGGTAATATCCTCACATAGCCACAGCGAGCAGCACCGAGCACATACAATAATTAAGAGGTAATATCTTCACATAGTCACAAGGGGGCAGCACCGAGCACATATTATAGTTAAGAGGTAATATCCTCACATAGCCACAGGGAGCAGACTGAGCACATGCAATAAAGTTGCAACACTTGTACATAGCCAAAAGGGGGCAACAACGGATCACACATAGATGAAGTGGGCAGGTTTAAACGTCGTAGAAGCCCACCCACCTGTCTATTTAAGCCATCTTAGCTTTGAGACATTAGAAACTCTACAGGCAGCGTATCATAGATATTCAGCTAAGAGTCGCTCTGCGCGTGTTATATACAATTCCTCTCCTTTTGTTTCATAGATAATAGACCAAAACCTTTAGCAAATAAAGTGAGTTAAAAGCGATCTTGTTTCGGCCACCTTTTCTGGATTAAAAGAAGATAACAGGAGACCGACAGCTCATATGGAGGGCGGCTATGAAGAAGGGCAGACTGGTATGGAGAGACAATGCTTTCCATGTATTTCAGGATTTTCCAGCTGAAATCCAAAGTAGAGCCCGACCGATATATCGGCGGGCCGATATTATCGGCCGATATTAGGCATTTTCCAAACTATCGGTATCGGCATTTATAATGGCCAATAAATGAATATTTTTAAAAACAGACGAAACACTGCTGCATAGTTTGTCCACCAGAGGGCACTCTAACGCCGCAACCCGCCACAAGCCAGAGGGCAGAGCGAACAGTTATCCACGAAGTTGGCAACTAGTCATAAGACATACATTGCTTGAATAACAATTTAAATAACATCCTCATCAGTTCTCTAAACTGTTTATAAGCATGATAAAATTCATGACGTTATCCATTGCTTAATTATAGCTCTTTTAAACGTGTGTAAAATCACAAATGAACGACGCGAGTATGCGGACGAGAACGCACACTCGAAAAACTATGTTTTAGGCCTAAAATCATTTGCAGGAGCATATGACATTATCCATTGCTAAATTATAGCTCTTTTACACGTGTGTGAAATCGTGAGTGTGCGGACATACATACGAGTCACATCCATTATGTGACTCGTTAATGCTGCGAATGAACGACGAGAGTGTGCGGACATACAGGGGCGGAGTGGGGCACTTAAAGCCACCGGGAGAATTCTGACCGGCCCAGCCCAGCCCACCACCAGCCCAGTGGCGTAGCAATTGCGATTGTTGACGGGGGGGGGGGGGGGGTGATCGCGGACGAGCGCTGTTACGGTCGCGATTGTTGACGGGGGGGGGGGGGGGGTCGCGGACGAGCGCTGAAGTAAAATAATGATGTATAACGCATAGGCCCGGCTTACACACGTCTCGCGGCAGCTCACATTAAATGTGGGCTGGTCCACCTGACCTCGGTGGCCAACCCGCCGACTGGGAAAACTTCTGATGGTCCCGACGGCCACTCCGCCCCTGCGGACATACATATGTGTTGCATGTGACACGGCTGAACGACACGACCGCACACTCGATGTGAGTGTGCGTTCGCGTCGTTCAGCCACAGCATTAACGAGTCACATAATGGATTTAATGCATTAGTGATGGGTCGTTCACGAACGAGTCGGCTCAAAGAGCCGGCTCTTTTAAGTGAATGATGGGAGTCGGCTCCCGAACGCGAGCCGTTGTCTTTTTTGTTCACCCTCGCTACGGGTGCTACATGCATTCATTCTATGCGTGCTATGCGTGTCACGGTGCATGCATGGCAGCCAGCAACCAATCACCAGAACAAGCAGTGAGGGGTGGGGGATTTCGATGCGCGATGGGGGTCATCCCTATGTTCCCCGGGTCCTATATTCCCCGCTTTGTATGTGACCGGGGAGCGAATCGTAGGTGGAATCCGGAAGAATCATGAATATTAGGGTTACGGCTATGGTTAGGGTTATGGTTAGGGTGAGGGTTACGGTTAGGGTGAGGGTTACGGTTAGGGCTGCACAATATATTGAATTTTTATCACGATGACGATATTGGCTTCCCACGATGACACGTAATGTTCTCACGATATTTCAAATGCGTGCTCCCCACCTACATTTTTTTTTTAAATAATGCATCGGCAAAAAAAGAAAACCAAAAAAGAAACAAGCCCCGCCCACGCCCATTCTCAATATGAGAATGAGGAGTTGTCGTCACGGCACAGAGCCCCCCCCCCTCCTTCCCGCCATGTTGGAAGGTGCGCTCAGACTCTGGAATGACGGAGTTGAGATCGAAAGCGGCCGAAAACCGAGCAGCAGTGGAAGGGTTAATGACACGACAGCGCCGAGCAGCAACGGCAGCATTAACAGTATTACAGGCAAGAGCAACTTCAAATAATACAGGCATATGATCCAAAATCACTGCGTCACAAATCTCTAGGTTAAGGACAGGTAGCCCATATGATAGGACAAGATCAACTGTGTGTCCATGTTCTTGTGTGGGTCCAGATACATACTGCACAAGATTAAAAGAGTCAATGAGATCAAGAAAGGCCTTTGCCATTGGTTTATCAGGACAACACACATGAACATTAAAGTCACCCACAATAAGGACACGATCATATTTAGGCATGATTTCAGCCAGTAATTCAGAAAATTAATTCAAAAAGTATTTGTTGTATTTAGGAGGACGATAGACCACAGCGCACAATACAGTGGGAGAGCGACCCAGTTCAAATAAACTCAGTTCAAAGCTGGTGAACGTGGATGATGGCGATAACTGTCTACATTTATAATGACCCTTGTAGACAGTGGCTGTTCCTCCTCCCCCCGGCCAGACACCCGTGGGGAGTTAAAAAAGCAGCAGTCAAGGGGTAAAAGTTCTGAGAAAGCGCTGGACTCACCACCACTCAACCATGTCTCCGTCACGCAGAGAAAATCCAATCCTCGGGATGTGAAAAAATCCTTAAGGATGAAGGTCTTGTTTGTTAGTGATCTAGCATTCACCAGGGCAATCCTGGTATTACTAGGGCCAGACGGGTTTCGGGTGACGTAGGGAGTCAAGTGAACCGGAATGTTTTCAACACGCCCTTGGGCTTGATGTGCTTGAGTTGTCCTATTTGTTTGCAGTACAGGAATGGGACAGCATGGGGCGTTAGCGGCTGCATGCTGCGGTGGGCTCGTAGACTCGACCGGAAGTGGACAGGTGACTGAGGGAGGTACTAGTCATTCCCGGGAACGGACACCACGTTGGCTGCACGTCGCCGTGTAGTGAATGTTAGCCGCTAGCACGCGTGAGCCTTTAGCGTTTGGATGCAATCCATCTCACGAATAAAGAGATTCTCTGTTCCAGAACGCATTGAAATTGTCAACAAAGCCCACATTGTTTTTCTCGCAAGTGGCCCGAAGCCAAGTGTTAAGGCTCAGAAGTCTACTAAAACGCTCGCACCCACGCCCTATCGTAGGAATCGGACCAGAGATAAAAACAGATTTCCCACACTGCTTGAGGTAGCTAATGAGGGCATTAAAATCAGTTTTTATGAGCTCTGATTGACAATGGGCAGAGTCAACTGACCCGTCATGGACAATAACCCTCGAAATTGTCGACGGGAGAGTAGGGAGCATCTCCCGAAGCTTAACCAGGACATCAGTTACCAAGGCGCCCGGGATAGAACGCAAGATAACGTTGACATAGCGCAAATGCCTGGTAATAGAGTCGCCGATTATCAGAGTGGATGGTGGAAATAACGGTGCCGGCTGAGAGCCCACGCCCGAGGAGGAAAGCCCGCTGCCCCCGCTCGACGAGGCGCCCGACAGAGAGGGCACAGCCAGCTGCCGGATGGTAGGCTGGTGGTGCATGACTTTCAGTGCCCCTGGAGCATCGGCACTGACCAACAGGTGGCGCAGGGCCAGCTGCTGGATGGAGGGCTGCGTGGCTGTTGGTGTAGCCTGCAGAAGCGGTTCCTCAATAACGCCGTGGGGGGTACTGTCGGTGGAAAAGCGGCAAAAGTCTCTGAAGTGACCTGTAGGGCTCCTCTGCCTCTGCGTTGGGGTACTGGGGACAAGGGAACAGGGGCAGGGGATTCAGCCACTGGAGGAGGGGAAGAAGAAGAGGGGACGGGGAAATTAGTCTCTGGCAGGGAGCTGTCACCACAGGGAACAGGGGAGAGAGCAGGGCGTGAGGAGGAAGGATGGGGAGGCGATAACGGCGTACCCGGTGCATGTGGGGAAGAGCCCCCTCTGTAAGGAGCTAGTCTTTCTCTATGTAGTGCCACCTTCTTTCCCCGGGGAGGCAGCTGCACCCTGTAAACCAACTCCCCCAACCTCTCCATTACTCTGCAGGGACCCGATGCATGGTAGGAATCTTTCCTGGTGACCCCATTCACCGGCCTGTAGTCTTAGCAGAGCCGCCAGCCAATGTTCTTCTTGGGGACCATGACGACTGCTGCTGCCCAGGGGCTGTCGGAGGGCTCGATGATATCTGCCTGCAGCATGTTCCACACAGCTTGGTCATATGCCTGCTGACGAGCCAGAGGGAGGTGGCGAGGACGACATTGATGGGCCATGTGTTCCCTGTGTCAATGTCATGCTGCACTAGATGGGTCCTCCTCACCTCCTCCTCCTCACTCATGGCAAAACTGCCTTGGAACTCCAGCAGCAGCCCCTGCTACTGGGAGTTTAGACTGTCAGTTCTTCTTCCATACCTCCCTTACTGCAGACAGCGTCCCCTCATCCCCCGTCTGGGGTAGCAAGGTCGGGGCTGAGTGGCCCATGAAGGGGCCAGTCCTGGAGGTGGCAGGGAAAGGGTCACGCCGGAGAGGTGTCACAGGGGGAAGGAACAAGGAGGGGAGGTTGCTGAAATCAGTCTCTGCTGTACTGCTGGTGCTATAAGTTGGACAGGAGGCATGGCGGGGGTTTCACTTGGACCACAAAAAGTCCAACCCCAGGATACACGGGTCCTGTGCAGCAGCTATCCACACCCGATGACGCACAGACCTCTCTCCCGCAGTCACAGTAAACATGCCTTTGCCTTTCAGGGGTGCCAAATCGCCCGTGACTATGCGCAGCTGCACAGTGGTGGGCTCAAACTGAGTCCATCCTGGCACCACATCCGGCCTCACCAAAGTCACTGTCGACCCTGTGTCCACTAGGGCAGAGCATGGCAACCCCTCCGCTGTGACAGGGACATAACACGAGTCCCTAACAAAAGTACGCCCACCACCATAACAGGCCCCAGACATGTGTTGACATCTGCTTCTGGGGGAAGTGAGCCTGGCTTCCCCGTCTGTGCTGCTGGGCCCCTCCTGCCGATAGCGTAGCTTGAGAAAGCAACGTTGGGGTAAGGTATGGGGTTGGGGTCCGCACAGCCCCCTCTATGCAGTCCCTGAGCCCTGGGTGACTTGGGGCACTTCCTTACCAAATGCCCTGGCTGACCATACCCCCAGCAGACCCTAGGACTTGGGCGTGGGCTGCGTGCTGTCTGCATTGACACAGCCCTTAGCAGTTCAGTCACTTCATCCACCCATGCCAGCTTCTCCTCTGAGGGGAACCCCACCAAAGCCCTTACAGCAGCTGAGCTCTCCTTTTGGGAGACCCCAGGCTCTGATGATGAACTGGTCCCATGCCAGCTTGCTTTGCACACTTCGATCCATGTGGGCATACGCCCGCCGAGTCAGGCTCTCCACGTCGTTGGCCAATGACCGCAACGGCTCTCCAGACTTCCTGCACCGATTGCTCAGACCATTACGTAGAAGCCCCGGCTGTAAACACTGTCCAAACCGCCTCTGAAGAGCCCCCACTAAAGTGTCTAATCCAGGGTTTATTCAACCAAGAAACTATATTTAATTTCGAACGGTAGGAATAGTAACGGTAACTCCAAAGGGGGGAAGCTTTCCATGGTAACTAACTCTGCGAGACCCAAACATAAAACATAAACAAAGTACCCTAGCAACGGGGCAAATTTTCTGCCAGCCTCAGAGCTACATGATAATCAGTGCTGACTTCAAACTATTTTGACTCATTTGGTTTTATTATTTTTGAGATTTATTTAATAGGCATTTTTATTTATTTCATAGTCATATTCATTTATGTATCTTTTTATTGATCTAACATTGACTTAAATGGCCTTACATAGATTATACGATAACATTTAAAGGGACAATTAGAAGTGCTGATGTATGGTTGCCTGCAATTGTATGGTTATCTGACACATTGGTGTGTGTGTGTGTGTGTCTTTTTGTATGTGTATGTATTCAAATTAGTGTGTTTTGTGAAAGAGAAAACCACTTAAACTCAATTCTGTGGCAGGCTTAAGTAGCAAACATTCTCAGTTCCATTCAAAACAAATCAATGAAGAATAAACAGAACACTCCACACACAAGTAAGCTGCCTTCACGCAGGAAGGACCATAGACATATAATCAGGAAACAGACACAACAGAAAAACCACAACAACACGGCGACATACTCCACACATAAGTCCATGCAGCACACTTTCGCTTTCGTGCAGGAGGTCGTCACCTTGACTAGCCGAAGCTGGTGTTTTCAGCAGTTTTGACCGCCCCTGCCCCCCGCCACATTGTCTCCAGGCCAACAGAGGACTGGCCGGGGCCACACCTCACCTGACCTCAGCTGGAGTGGGGTGTATGATAGACGCGCCTGCCTCATCTAATTGTTCAATAAAACCTTCATTCCGAGCGATCAGTGTTATTTATGAAACTGCAGAGGGCAGATACTGTGTGTGTGTGTGTGTGTGTGGGGGGGGGGGGGTGTGCATGTGTGAATATGTGTGACTTGAACAACTAAAAGGGGTGGCCATAGAATCCCACAGGAGGTATTTATATCTAAATATAATATAATATATATAATTAATATAACTAAAATTCCAATATATATATATATATATATATATATATATATATATATTCATTACACGGCTCTTCTCAATGCCGTGGAATGCTCCGTTCACTTGCATGGGCTTTCCCGACTTCCAGTGGTGAATTATTTTTCAATAATGTCGGTAAGCATATAATGACCTCTGTCAAGGAAAGTGGATTTTTTCACGTCTTTCGTATCACTCACAAGTAGTCCGGTAACTTATCAACCCCAGTGGATTCGGTTGCTAAGCGACGTCAACGTCTTTGGTGGACTATTTCTCTGCTGATCAACACTACGAATGGTAATTGTAAAAAGACACTGTGTGAAGATATTTTTTCGTATTTTTTCCCGTTTTTTCTATACATTATCCCTTACATATATATATATATGTGTGGGTGTGTTTGAGTGTGTGTTTGTGTGTCTGATGCCCACTGGGTAAAACTTAATACATCAAAGCAGTGGTTATCCTCTGCAATACGGTAAACCTCTCCCTATATTTTTATTAACTTGTCATCCACCTCAATGTATATGGCACCACCAGAACATGGTTAAGATGATTTATAGGATTAAGAGCTGAATTGAGCACATTGGATCCTAGTCGTATGTCTTACCAATATCTGGTAAATACTAATGTGTGCATTTGGTAGTTTGCCCACACAATTATGTGTGTGTGTGTGTGTGTGTTTCTGTCTGTGTCCGTGCTTGTAAGAACACACATCCACTTGCAGTTCTGCACGTGTGCATGGATTTGCGCTGTCGTGGTGGTGTGTGTGTGTGTGTGTGTGTGTGTGAGAGAGAGTGTGTACAGCCTGCGTCTTGTGTCTGCGCACACGAGAATCAAAGGCCCTTTCAGGGCTCAGCGCTGCGTGTGCATCAAGGCCTTGTTTTTTTTTTCTTTTAGCCCGAGACAGACTTGCGTTGCCATAGAAACGCCTGTTGAACAAGGGTTCTATGAATTTTTCAGCAACTCCTCTCCCTACACCACCAACCCCTCCCCCTTCCTCCCTCCCCACCACCACCACCACTAAACCACCAAATTGTTCATAACCTTTATCCAACAAGAATTTGAATATATACACACAACACTTTCATGGTAAGAAAAGGGAGAGGAGCTGCAGGAGGAGGGGGTGCTTTAATGATCGCCAGAATATTCTATGTGTCGTCCCGTCAGAGTTTACCGCGAGTCGCTCACATTGTCTCGAGTGGTCAGCATTGGAGTGGGTAGCAGATGGTCGAATATTAAACACACATGTAAATGAGAAAAATAGAGCAGAGAGAGAGAGAGAAAGTATGTAAGAGAGAGAGAGTGGAAGAGTAATATGTTCTTGTGTGAGTGAACTGCAAAGGCAACAGCAATCACTGGAGCTATTTTGAGGTCGTACATAGCCTTGGTGAACAAAGCAGAGGGGAAGTGTGGGTTAGTGTGGCCCTACTTTTTCTGCTTAACACTAAGGAGTAAAATACAATCTTATCATCGAGATTCAGAAACAGCATTCTTTCTTTGGTAGCACCTGAGCAGAGAAGGTAGGCCATTGCAACAAAAAGTGCATTATTGCAAATCACAATTCAATAATAATAATAATAATAATAATAGTAGTAATTAAATTAATAGAAATTTGATATAATTATTGAGGCTCACTAAGTAATGTATTGCAAAATTTAGGAAAACACATATATTTGGGGTCAAGGAGCACGTTGAGGAGTTCTGAGAGATTTTCCAACAAACATTGTGGCTATCGTTGACTTTTCAGGGTCGATATGCGGGTGAGCCCGATGCCTTCGGAGCCTTCCAGGCTGTCTTTCTGCCTGTGACACCTCAGGCATGAAATATATCACGTACACACACACACATGCACACACTCACATCTAAACCCACTTTTTGGTTCTTCTGAGGGAGAGAGAGCCAAAGAGAGGAAGGAGAGGGATTGTAAGGGTCTCCGTAGTCAGTAGTACCTAAAGGTCTTTGCGCTCGCTCTCTCTCTCTCTCTCTCTCTCTCTCTCTCTCTCTCTCTCTCTCTCTTTACTAGTCGCAATCTCCCTAACAAGCCTACAATGTTTGTACCTGGAATGACAGGATGATAAATGATGAAGTGGTGAAAAAGGACTTTAATGTGATATACACAAGATGATTTACAGATGCAATATCTCAGGAATAAACAGGGTTTGATTTGTCCTGTTACATTATTTTATATATGTATAAAAATCCAAAATGATATGTGCCACAACAAAACAATATTGTGCCGGTTTGTTTAAATGTAATTATTTGATTTAAATGACCCACAGCAATACTATTACACTGAAAAGTACCACGGCAATATTAATATTATTACATTCAAATGTGTAACTGCAATATGATTTTACCGTGCTCATAATAGCATAATATCGCTGCTATATGCTACAGAGCAGCTTCCCCATTCTAGCTTGTCTCTGTGAAAAAGGGATTTCCATTACCCTCCCAGTAAGGACAACACACTGCACATACTCAGTTGACAGCCATGTCATGAACACTTCATGCCCTGAGAAAAAATATGTTTCTTTGTTAAATAATAACTTTTTTGTCACAGTTAACAAAGGTAAAGTTAGATGGCACTTGTGTTGCATTACAAAATGTTTTGTGTTTTTGTTTTCTTCTACGTTGAGGTGCGGATGATCACTTGCAACAAAGGAGTTACTCCGGGATTATCATAGTGCCCTTTGGCAAGGCAGGCAAATGCCCTCCTCATGGGATCTAAACTAGCAATGCAAAAAAGAATATCCTTTGACCAAACCCTGTGTTCATGCACAGGAATCAAGGCAGAAGCAATTAGAAGCACGGCGCAGTATGGGGTAGAAATGATGTCTTTCCATGAAGCTCTGTTGTTATGTCATGTGTATATATATATATATATATATATATATATATATATATATATATGTGCGTATCCACCTGACATAGGCTAATGTCAAAATGAAATGAAATGTGTGTATGTTTGTGTGTGTGCGGTGCAAAGCCAGTTGTGTTGCAGTGGGTTCATTTAGCAGCCTAATTAGATACAATATTGCACACCGCTTTTCCAGATGTTGCCGCAATGATGAGGTGCTAAATATTTGTTTTTGTAGAACATCCCCTGAGCCTCCCTTTTACACTACACACCAAAGCATTCTGGGAAATGCAATTTTTCTTTCATCAGAAGAGGGAAGAGGATTAGGTTTTGCTGAAGGATTGTCACATATGACATCTTGATTCTTGTTTTTCCTTTCATGTTCTGATCCCTCAGGTTTTTGGATGTTTTCTAAAAAGATAGATTTGAGGTTTGAAACCCTTCGTTTTTCTAAACCTAAAGCCTGGCTTGTTGTTATAACTAAATGAGAAACATATGCAGGCTTCTATTTACAATTACTAGTACTATGTTTTACCAGGATTGTTTATGTTTACGGGATATAACACCCCTTTCGACACTATAAATATGCACTTGTGTATGATGAATGCAATCCATGGACATATTTTTATATATATTTTTTTTTTTTATCATTTTTAATTTGTGTCATTCATTGGACTATTTTTTTAAGACTTCTAGATTAGCAACCACAGTTAGCAAACAGAATTCAAACTTGGAATCGGAAGTTTAGCCTGAGAATGTTATTCGTTTGTGACTGTCCTAGAACATTATAGTGCCTCAGAGTGGATGACTGGGAGATTGAAACCACAGAAACCACCCAATGGAAAACTGGTTAAACTTTTAAAATATATCTATACTGTGCTTCTACATGGTCTGGGTATAGACACAACAACAAAAAATATCAGAAAAGTCTGGGGTAAATTCTCTCTCCCATCCAAATATAGAACTCACAGCAGAAGCAGCAAGGAAGAACTAGCCTAGGAGAGCTGGTGTTGGACTACAGGTGGAGCTCCTCTGAATCACTCCTCTCACCTGCAAGTGGACCTGTTTAATTCCTCGTCTTGTCTTGGGACACTAGCAGGCATACCCAAATGCAAACGACTAGCTTTAACATACCACTGACTTTTGTTTAACCAAGCTGTTTATTATGACCGATACAAACAAGACCAGTGTTTCAATCGTGTTGAATCTTCGTCTGTTCTTGTTTTATTGATCAAAATAAGTCACTTCCAGAAAATGGCGTGCATATCTTGCTATCTAGCCCCTCAGTGGATGGACAACCCCAGCTGAAGCGAGGGGCATGGCCTTGTCAAGGCGCCCAGTCACCTTGTTCGCTACGTCGGAGCGTTGTCCTTTTGAGTCCTCCGACAGCCGAGTTTTAAAGTGTTGCTGTGAGAGCCCGACTCTTACACGCTCTTACAACAGCTAAGGGGAGCAAGGCAGGAAGGAGGAATTAAAAGTGTGGGAGTGATCCTCTGGGGATGTGGTAGAACGCAGGCGGCCCTCCTTCCATATACTAACGCCGAATGTCTTTCCTCTAATTAAAGAAACGGTATCGTTGTTATCACTGTGGCCATGAGCTGGAAACTTGCAGACCTTGCGAAACGATTCCCCACCGGCAGATGGTGTCACGCTGGTAGCCCCCAGCGTCAAATTAACTCCTGTTTCTTGTTTACTGAAGTCGTGTGACGGCATTGTTGTCGTCAAAGTCCTTTCTAAGCGCTCATCAACAGTAAAAGGGAGATCATAGCACTGTAGCATTCCCTCAAAATCCCCGCGAAATATCCCCTGACCCCTGACAGTGGTTGGAGAAATAAGAGGAAAGAAGGGAAGTGTCACATGATTAAGCCCAGTCAATTTCTTTAATTGGCAAACGTAAGGCAGAAAAAAAATGGAATCACTAATCAGTTTGGTTGACTGAAACAGCTAACACTACAGGCATAGTAATCATCATTATCATCATCATCCTCATTAGCAGCCTTCGGGGCATTTCGCTATCCAGTCCCTGTACATGAAAAAGAGACAGAAAGCCTTCAAGATAGACGTATTTCACTTTTACTTATTTAATTATTAACTTTCTGGGAAAAGCTGGTTCTGGGGGAAGTGTGTCTCCAAGGGACATGAGATCACATTGGAGATCAATGGGATGTGGGCTGACTCTAGATGGAAGATTAGAGGTTTACGGTGGAGATACCACGTGTTAGGTGGTGGTCGAAACCCCTGATCATCTTTCCAGGTTGCCTCAACAATCTTTTGTAAAAAAAAGTACAAAGGGAAACAAATTAGAAAGAGGTTAACCGGAACCCCAAATAAGTAAAAGAAAATTGGTTGTTGAAGGGTGTTAAATTCAAGTGATGATGACGCAAATGCTACTTTTCAATATTTGCCTGTGAGACAGTAAATCGACAATGAGCTGATTTAATTTGCCACTCTTCAACGCATCCCATTGAATATGTTTTAGCTAAAAGCAGCCATAAAGAGTGACCTCTAGAACATTGCTTGCATTCTAAGTTTGTGAACATTTTATTTGCATGGCCAACTACACCTTTACAAATTAGATATTTTAAACTATTATTTTTGTTTCTAGCATTTGATGTGTGTGTGTGTGTGTATGATGTGTAGGCACACATCATAATTTAGCCTTAGCCATAGCCTTTTTCTGACACATTGCTGTGTGTTGTTGTGATGTTTAATATTGAATCATGAGTCATTATTTATTACAGTCAGTCTTGGACAGGATACCCACGTTGCAGGAATAAAATAATTCTTATTACATCTCTTTGCTCCACCACATGGCAATACAAGCATATAAGGATTTTTAACGGCTTTGAACAAATACAAATTGGTTTCTTCCCAGATAAATAACTTTCAGTTTGTGTGAGCAGTGCACGTGAATGTTATTTTCCTCTTGACAAGAATAAATAAACACAACAGCCAGACAATAGGAAAGTCCTGTAGTTTATGTTGCTCTCAGTGTTAAGTTAATTCATGTTTTTACCAACCATTACCACTCCTTAAAAAGTTTTAGCTTTAAATTAAGCTGTGGACCATTGCAGGAAAAATCTTAACCAAACCTCCCCTTGAACCTATATTAGCCTATGTTATACCTCTCCAGTAGCCAATCTGGATGTGAAAGACTAAATTATGTCCAAACAGAAACCAATGTTGAAGGAGAATCCCCCTTTCCCTGTAGTCGAAGGACTAGACCTCAGCGAAATGAGGGCAGCTGATTTATTAAGTTGAGGCCCTGGCAGAGAGCACACCTTCCTTTGCGTTTTTCTTTGGTCAGAGTAAATGTACAGCGCTGATCAATATCCCGGGCACAGTGTACCTTTCTCTCTCCCTCCTTCCCTCTCTCTTTCTCCCTCTCCCCCTCTGCCTTTCTTCTTTTCTGCATCTTGCTTCGTCAACCCCTTCACTCGCTTGATAGGAAAATATATCACAGGTGAGGGACACCGGCGTATTAATATTGCTCGTCAATGCCTACGAATGTTAAAATAACCACTGGTTTTGTAGATAATTGTTGACAATGGCTATTAACGGGTCAAAGGTTAAAGGCAACTCGAATATGAGAAGTCATGAGCTCAGAAAACATCAAGCGGCCAACCGTCAAGCTGTTCAATGGAGTCATCAGGAGCATTTAGTGTAGCATGTGCTATCAGAGGTTAGCTTCCACTTCTGAGGTAGGGGAGGGGGGTGCTTTCTTGGCTTTTGAGTTCTTCAAGCACAGACAAAAAAAAAAAAAAGCAGCGAGGAAGCCCACGGAAGATGGTTTGATTGCCGTCCCCTGGAGCACGCACACACACACACACACATACACGCACACACACACACATATATATATATATATATATATATATATAAATATATAAAATACACCACATCCATTTTTTATCTCCATGCCAACGCTGACTAACATTATCCTCTGCTCTGCTCCAAGCTGCTTTGTGGAGGCAGCCAGCGAATGAATCTGACTCTCAAAGATGGAGAGCAAGTGAGAGAGAGAGAGAAAGAGAGAAATAGAGAGATATATGCGATTTGATGCAGGGGAGAGAGAAGGGATGAAAGAAAGAGATGGGGAGGGGGAGCAACACGGGGTGGGAAGCAAGAGAGGGGACAGAGAGAGAAAGAGATAGATGAAGAAGAGAGAGGAGAAAAAAGATAGGGGATGGTGGAGAAAAATAGAGAGAGAGAGACAAATGGGGGAGAAAGCAGGAGAAAGAGCAAGAGGAGAAGGGGATAGAGAAGGATCAAAGAGTGGGGCTGTAGGGATAGAGAGATAAAAATTGGATAAGGGAGAGAAAGAGCGTAATGGCGCATTTCCACTGGCGGGTACGCTTCGGACCCAGCACGCCTCAGCCCAGGGGGAGGGAGTGCGGTATAGCTCAGCTCAGTTATGGCTCGTGTTTCCACCACCGCCAGTACCCTTATGGTAGGGCAGGATTTAAGCCGGACGGCAATAGCCACGCCAGCTACATAAGCATTGTGATCTCATAGCAGCCCGACACAGTGTAGCCTGCTATTAAATCCAAGGAAAAATAAGAATGCGCACAATGAACAAAGAGCAAGCAACAATGTAGGACGTCCAAGGACCGCAAACATTTTGCTCAACATTTTCTTCAATAAATGAAGCTTTCGCTGTTGTCCAGAAATACCTCGCGGGTACTGTGTTTGTTTGTTATCCCCCTGTCGCACGTAAGGGACGATTCTGTCAACCAATCAATGGATGGCGTGTGTAGCTCAAAATGAGGACCATTTCAAACTTGCCGGGACCCTTTCAGGCGTCTCAGTACCTCAACGGAATAATACTGTGAGACGAGTATGGCTCAATACAGCTCAGTCCGGGTCACGCCCACTTTTGGCAATGGAAACGCGACCCGTGCTGCACCTTTGCAGACTGAACCGACCCGCACCCTCCGGTGGAAATGTGCCATAAAAGATGGGCGAGGGGGGACGTGGGAAAGAGGGAGAAACATGGGTTAGGGTGGAGAGAGACCAATGGGGAGAGTTATATGAGAGAGAGAGAGAGAGGGAGATATATTGGAGAGACAGAGCGAAAGAGCAAGGTGATGAGGCAGAGAGAGACAAAGAGAGATATACATGCCAGAGAGTGAAAAGGGGGAAATAGTGATAGGAATAGTTATTCTCTCTATCATATTGTTGGAGACCGAAGGTTCAGCTATCAGCCTGATTGTGTGGCAAAATATAATTGAAAACACTAGCAGATTACATCATAAAATGTTGTCAGTGATTTGAAAGCATGATAGACGTTTCTTTTAAACCAAAGGAAGTGCAGTAGCAACATGGATTGTGTGGAGAAAAAAAATGAGGATACCGACGTGTAGATCGGAAGCTGTAAGTCTGTAAGCTTCAAATGAGTCAACAATATCTGAACTTCTGATAAACTGCTGCAATAAAACACGACAGTAGACGACATCGACTGTGCTGTGTAACAGTAATAATGAAGACAAGACACTACACCAGAGTGTGGGAATCTTTCAAGGCAGGCCACAGGTTGAAGACTTTCATCACTTTCGTCTTTTTTCACCTTCTCCCCCTGTTGAGCAAAATAAATCTTTTTTTATTTGGAATCATACTCAGGTTTGCATCAGAACTCGAGGGAAATGAGAAGGAATTAGGTTTTAAGAGGGAGGAAGCTCTTGCAAAAAAAAAAAAAAAAAAAGATCCTGGGACCGCATGGGGACGGGAGGCCCCTAGGGGCCCCTGAAGAATAAGCTTGGAGCAGCAAGGTGGAGGAGCAGAGAGAGAGAGAAAGATTAAGAGATAGCTGGGGTGGTGAAGATAGCAGTGGGTCAAACTGGGTCAAGGAACCAAGCAACAAGACGGAGGAGACACGTGAAGTGTAAAACACAGTTCATCTACAGTGCTGGAAGATGATAAAAGGAAAGAGAAGGAAGAAAATAACTATCCACTCTGTATTCACTGACTGGTGTGAGATTTAACACGCTGAGGATTTTTCTCAGGGGTTCAGACTTTAAATAGGGCAGGGGATATTTGGTATATTATTTTGGATACCAGGGTATTTGACTCCAAGCCAAAAATCACTTGGTTTCATTCCAAATGTTTAAGGATGCCTACCTGTAGGCATTCTTACTTGCTCCTTTATAACTCATAAATTACATGTATCTGTATTTCCTGTCAAACCCCTTCCTGCTTCTTAATGACATGTATCTGTACTGTCTAACCCCTACCTGGTCCTTGATGACATGTATCTGTATGTCCTGTAAAACCCCTACCTGCTTGATAATGACATGTATCTGTATTAGGGCGATAAAACGATAACGATATGTATTGCGATAGACACGTAATCAATATCAATAGAAAATGCGTTCGATAGAAGGTTTTGATAAATCTTTTTTCCTTGTTGGAAGTTAACGGAGCAAAGAGTCTAGCTCCGCTTTGAACCAGAGGTTGCGAAGCAAGGTTGGTTGCATGAACAAAAGCACGCATCCTCTGATACCTGTGGAGAGCAACGTATGGAGCGACACGCCAATGGCCAATCATGTAACAGTATCAAGTTTTGCTGCGCCATCTTGTCTCGCGTGTGTTTCATAACAGAAACAGCGCGATGTGAGAAACGAAAGATGAGTACCGCAACGAGTGAGGAAATTGTAAATAATATATATGAAGATAGTTCTTCTCAGATCTCAGGCGCTGCGGCCAGCATTGGTTCATGACGGTACTGGACATATCTCCATGTCCCATTTCCCCCTTTGATGGCATTATCATTATTCTGTTTAATGTAGGCATTTTCGTTATAACATGGATAGCAAGCATAACAACAAAATCGCTAATAGGTGCTAATCACTAGTTAGCGAACATGCTAACTAGCGATCTTTACATGGATGGTTCATGACAGTACTGGACATATTTCCATGTCCCAACAACAATGACATCCATATGTTCCATGTTCTAGGTTGAAGATAAGCTTTAATCCACCTACCAAGTAATGCAATAGTGATCTCATGATCTCATCTCTTATGTTTACATTTAACACTGCAAATGTTTTTAGAACACTTTTTTGTAGCACATGTTTTTGAGCACTTTATAATTGATAATTGTTAAGTTTTCATTGTGATGTTCATTTTTATTCAGACTTGAGTTTTCCATGGTTGTGTTGACATTCCTTTTCCCTGTCTGCCTACAATCAGGGGAAGGTTAAGTTTAAAATAAAACTGTTTATGTTTGTATTTTTCTCCTGGTCCTTGAAAATTTTTTATCAATAATTATTGATATCGACCGATATGAAACACTTATATCGTGATACAGTTTTCAGCCATATCGCCCAGCCCTAATCTGTATGTACTGTCGAACCCCTACCTGCTCCTTAATGACATGTATCTTTACTGTGTAATACCATTCCTGCTTTATAATGACCTCTATCTGTACTGTTGAACCCCTACCTGCTCAATGATGACATGTATCTGTATTTACTGGCACCCTACCTGCTCCTTATTAGACAAGTATTTGTATGTACTGTCGAACCCCAACCTGCTCGATAATGACATGTATCTGTATTTACTGGCACCCTACCTGCTGCTTAATGACTCTATCTGAACTGTCTAACCCCTACCTTTTCCTTAATGATGTGTATCTGCATTCATTGCACCTAGCTTTGTATAAAAGTGTCTGCTGAATAGTAAACGATGCAAGAGATGTGTTATTCTTTAAGGCGGGAAACGGCAGGTTAAGTCTAACATCACATATCATTCACCCTGTACATCTGTATTCACTGATATATATACCCTCTCGAGAAAAAACCTGATGTCTTAGCCCATTTAGAGTATATGTTCTCTGTCTAAGACTGTGACCTATTTTCACTTTCCTTGCCTCGGGCCTCATATTCAGTTGCATACAATATTGAGATTGCAGATACTAGGGAACACACTCAGTCTGCCTGTTATGCCCTGAGATTATCCTCGATGTACCTGTTATAGCGGTATGGATATTGGTTAGGAAAATATTAAAAGGAAAGGCAATAACAATACAACAATACAGAGAGAGAAAAAGAGAGAGAGTGTGACTATGCCATTTAGATAGAATTACATGAATGCCATGGCACTATGAATATTGGAGTTTGTTTGACCAACTGCTTATTTGCTATATTTCTTTAATTTACGAGGTACGTGAATAGCTTCTAGCTCCAGGTATGGAGCTAAATGTGAGGTTAAATTTGATGCGACAAAATGAAATGATAGCAGATCTATTTCCTTTTTGTTTATTCATAGTTCATTCTTTCTTTCTTTCGTTATTTTTTCTTTCCTCCTCCCTTTCTCTCTTTCTCCCCTTCCACAACACCGCCACCCCACCACCTTCTCTTGGCTCTCCTGGTGACCATTAATAATACAACAAAGACCAGGCTTGGCGAAGACTGCTTGGCTTCTGTTAGTGTGTTTGTGTTTATATCTACGTCCACAGTAGGTGCCAGTCCTCTCAGCAGCTAACAAGCCTAATGATGCTCTAGTTAGCTAGTTAGTAATCCAAGACAAGGACCCAGTCCTCTCAGCAGCTGTAGCCTACTGAGGTACTTGTTAGCTAGTTAGTACTTCCAGAGAAGGGCCCAGTCCCCTCAGCAGATGTAGCCTATTGAGGTACTAGTTAGCTAGTTAGTACTCCAAGACAAGGACCCAATCCTCTCAGCAGCTGTAAGCCTATTGAGGTACTAGTTAGCTATTTGGTACTCCAAGAAAAGGCCCAGTCCTCTCAGCAGCTGTAGCCTACTAAGGTACTAGCTAGTTATTACTAGAATACTTACAAGGACAACTTACCTGGATCCTGAGACCCTTGGCAGTGAAACCTAAGAGAGTGTTTTTGTTGGCCAAATGTCTCTCTCTCTCGCATGAGAAATATACATTTACATTGCCAGAGCAGGTGAATAAAATAAAAAGGTCAGGTAAAAAGGTCAGGTATATGGTATAATAAAAGAATAACAGGGTTGCCAACTCTCACACATCTGGCGTGACACTCACACTTTCAGCATCAATCTCACACACACACACAAGAGATATCACGCCAAATAGCCCATCTTTGAAAAAATAATAATAATCAACTTTTTTCCATCCATTCACTGTTGATCACTCACTACTAGACCACAGAATATACAGGAAACATGCTCGTTAGATCTATCCATCTATTCTGACCTACTGCATTGACTGCAGTGCAGGCTGATTTACAACGTCCTCCGCGCACCTTTCTCTGTCGCCGCTCCCTTCTTTTAGTTGCGCGTGAAACGTTTTGATTGAAAGACGCGCGTTTGAGAGGAAGAAAATAAAGTCTTGGTTAAGGTCTGAGAGCGCAAATAAATGCCTCAAACTAGTGCTGTCATTTTAAAATAACAATGTTACGTTTGTTTTATTACTGTTGTTTTTGTAACACAATTAATGCAGATACTTACTCAACACTTAACCTAAAATTACAGCCAGGGTATCAAAATGAATAAGAACATCCCAACATTTGAACAAGCGCGAAAGAAGGCAAAAAGATACCTCAAAGAGCTTTTCAGAGAACTTCTCTTAAATGGCATGATCCTTTCCAAAAACTCTTCCAGTCTGTCTCCCTCCCCCCTTCCATGTATTTTGTCTCTCTGCCTCTCTGTGTGGACTGTGGACCTTGTTGAAATTCAACTAGAAATTGCTAGTTTGGTGTTACTTATCCTATATTTTATTTATATTACAAGTGCCTTTCGAGCTAAGCATGGAAAGAACAAGTCAATATAGGCTCAGTTTACTGAATCTCTTGGCTTCTATAGGCTATATTTTAATTAGGATATAGTATTTTAATTCTGATTTAACATTAATTCCATGTTGTTACTTTTCAATATCAGTCATTAAGCTAAATAAAGTCACGTTTGGCAATGAGCGGGGTCCAAGTAACCTATTCTCGCAATATAGACCCTAAAGGTTTTCTCATGGTTTGACAGCCCTCCTCAAAACAAAATTACAAGGTGTCTTAATGTAGGCTAATCTAGGCTATCAACCAATAACCAAATTACTAAACTAATTAAAGGCACACTGTTACCTCCTGTTAAATTCCTTCTTTCTGGGTCAGACTGGGAATAAATTCTGAGGTCTTGGTTAAATACCCATATCCATGGCAGCAGGTATCAGTATAAAGCTGTGTTCCCATGTCAATGCATGATTAAATGCATGATTAAAAAATATCTAAACACATTTTGAATGTCCTACGTCAACAACAGCCAATGGCTTTTATATAAGCCTTCCTTCAATTTGTTTATACTAAGTAAACGAGGACCGTTTTGTAGAAGAAATTGGGTTATGGTTACCGAAAATGTTCACCACACGTGCTCTTCGCATGCCCACTGACATTTTGCAGAGTCTCACTCCAGCCAAAGTCCCAAAGTTGGCAACCCTGGAATAAAACGTTAAATAGAAAATAGAAAAGTACTATAAAAAGTCAAATGTGTGATATTGATGTGATATGTGACGATGATAAGTATCTTGTATAAACAGATCAATTAAAGATACTCTAAATACACAGTATTTACAATATGGGAGGATGTGTGCAATAGTGCAATTATTGTGTAAAAAGTGAGTCCAAGGGGATGAATCTGTTTATGGGGAGTTTGAGGTCCTTCTCTCATCACAACAGGTGACAAATCTTGCTGCTGCGATCGCACATTGTTGTATTTCTCACAACAAGCATGGCAGTTTGTTAGCATCTGGAGTGTCTTTATAGTCCTTGCATGCCTTTGTAATCCGTGGGAAATGTGTGTTCCTGATGTCTTTGACTGGCAGGAAGTCAGGAAGTGCAGCTGTTTCCAGTTGGTTCTGTCTGCAGTGGGAGCACAGTCTGTCTTCTCTTGGGAGCCAGGTCTGTCTGTGGCGTCCCTTCTCGGTGGCCAGGCTGTGTTCGCTGAGTCTGTATCTGGTCAAGGATTTCCTCAGTTTTCGGTGGTCAGGTATTCTGCAACGGTGTAGTCTCTGTTAAGGGACAAAAAGCAAGCCAATTTACTCTGGTTTTTGGTGGACTCTTTCCAATGTGCCAAATAGTTATCCTTTTGTTTTCTTATAATTTGGTTTTGCCTGATGTGTTGGTTGTTGTGGACAGAGTCCCAGGATAAGCTGGCTAAGGGGACACTTTTCTTGGTGTAACTCTCTGTGGATAAGAGCCTTGTTGTGGAGTTTGTTGCTGTCACTTTCCTTAAGGTGGTTATAACATTTTAGGGCTCTCTTTTGAATTTTAATAATGATTGGATATCGTCCTAATTCTGCTCTGCATGCATTATTTTGTTAACCTGACTCTCGCCAGATGAATTTTGTTCCGCCTGGCTCCACTCATCCATCTGGGATCGCTGCCGTTGGGAGGTATTTGTGGACTACCAGAAAATGGTAGAGCCAATCAGGATCGCCGGGAGGGATTTTTATAGATGTGACGTAGCGGAGAAGCGACTGTTTTGATTCAGACAACAATGGCGGCTCGCATCGAGGAAGCAAGCGTCACGGGTTGGTTTCGATGTGAGTGGTTGAAGTAGCACGTCAATAAATATGACGGACAAGTGGTTTATCCAATCATATGCAAGGATTTTTGATAAGGCCCAGCCTTCTAAAGCACCTCTTCAATGGAGCGATCCCAGATGGATGAGTGGGGCTAGGTGGAACGAAATTCATCTGGCGAGAGTCAGGTTATTATTTTGTGTCTTTCTTCAGACTATACTTTAGCATTGAGAAGAGAGTGGAAGTAAAATTTGTTATATCTTATATGAGTCAACTCTGAGTTACCATCATTTACATGTCAAAGTCAAAAGTACTGTTATGTGATGGATCCTTGCGACTCTGCTCAACAGTGCTGTCTCCATGGAGATCAAATCTTCATTATTCTCCAAAATCCTGTCCACAAGAAAATCCACCTGGTGTGTGTGTGTGTGTGTGTGCGCGCATGTGTGTGTGTTTACGTGAGAGCTTGTGTGTGTGCGCATGTGTGTGTGTGTCTATGGTCTCAAACTTAGCACTCAACCTGCCAGACCCCCACAGTTTTTGCTGGCTCTTACCCTGTGTCGCTCTAATGGCGAAATTTAAAACGACACCAGGGGTGGTGTCATTTTAAATTTACCCTGTGTCGCCATTTTGTTACCTATCAAAACAAAACTTTTCACATTACTTATGGGTGAGGTCCATTTTAGGCCTCCGGGGTTCTCTGAAGCGCACTTGGGATTGGTTGAACAATGGTGGCTATTTTGCATAAGCATATTGTTTACTAAAATGGCCATAACTAAGAATAATGAATAGATTAAAATAAATTGTGAATCATTTGGGCTTACGGTTTGGGTTTTAAAATGTCCAATACTGCCAGTACACAATGTCCAGTACAGCAAAATCTGCCCTGACGGACCTGATTGGGTCCCAATTTCCAAAAGCTTCAACATGTCATAGTCTCAAGTGTTCACGTTTGGAGTTATTGATTTTTCAGCATTTTTGCCCATTCATATTAATATTGAAAATATTATTTAAAAAAAAAATCTGCTTGGGGGTTGGTCTATAAAAATTGACATGCACTGCATTGATATATGCCCGACTTTTTGGTAGGAGTTTGGTGCAAATCAAAAAATAAGTAGATGGTCAGAATAGATGGTTACGGAAAATAGGGAGGAAGGAAAATAATAAGACACATAATTACAATGGTGTGGCTTGCTTTACAACCACACTAATAAATAGATGGATAATGGACTGATGGATGGATGGAGAGAGGGGTGTATAGTTGGATGGATGGAGAGATATATGGATTGATGGATGTATTTGTGATTGGATGGAGGATAGATGGGTGGATGGATGAAGAGAGATGGATGGATGGATGGTGGTTGGTTGGATGAAGAGCTATTTATATGGATGGATTGGTGGATTGATTGATTGATGAATGGATGAAGAGAGATGCATGGATGGATGAAGAGAGGTGGATGGATAGATGGGTGGATGGATGGATGGATGGCTGGCCAGATGAAAAAATGGATGGATGGAGATGAATGGAAAGGTATTGGATACATGGATAGACGGAAAGGTGGACAAATGGATGGATAGCTGGTTTGCTTCGTGGAGTTACAGAAATGTCTTAATCTTCTCAAATGATTTTCAAGTGGAAGTTGTACCTTTGGGAGATGCAGACTAGTGATGGATTTCATGATTTGTTTCCTTGATTTAGTTTGCGTCGGTCAGTTCGCCAAGAAGAATCGTTCAGGATTGTTTGTTAGTTTGTTTGTTCGTTCAGTTGCGTTTCCGGCAGTGGTGAATCATGGAATGCACGGTTCTCAGCTGAGTCAGTCAGACTCAGCTCCTCCCTCGTTCTCATTCTCAAACGAATTCTCACACTCTCATTCTCACACTCGTTCTCATTCTCAAACAACTTCTCACACTCTCATTCTCACACTAGTCACTGACGAAACGTCAGCGACTAGTGGGTGAGTCTGGGAGTTGAGTCTCGTAGAACAAACGATACGAACGAGACGAAAGAGAGTGAACTGAAATGTGGAATCAGGTTGGTTCGTTCTTGTTAAAGAGTCATTCATTCGAACTGATTTGGTCGCAAACGACCCATCACTAATGCAGACCACACAAGAGCAGAGGGTGAACATAGCAACGCTCTTGGTGTGTATACATTATAATGTATACAGTTCCCCAAGCATTTCATTTCATTATTTACATTGCGAGGAGTGTTGTGTAGCTATTACCAGTACATTCACATAGTAGCTCATCCATGTCAGGTTAATTTTCTATATTATTCCAGTCCAACTCTGAGCCCCACAGTGCTTGAATACACCACGGAGAGTCGGTCTGCAGAAGATTTAGTGCCCAGCAGCAGCCAGTCTATTTAATCTGATCTGAATGTTTAATGTGTTTTTATTGTTCTGTTATTATGTGCCTAATAAACAATAACAACAACCATGACCACAATATTCCCCCCCCCCCCCCCCCCCTTCGCTTCGTTCCTGGTAATGAAAGATAATGGGTTCAGGTCAGAACCCAGAACAGTTTGTTTAGCAACAGACAGGAAGTTTACTGCTTCATGAAGCGGCCACAATGGAGTTTTTTGGAAGCACCACTCTTGTTGTTGAACAAAGTGTTCAAGACAGTGTTCGATTTGCATGTAGAGTTTATGGTTTAAGCACTGTATGAGGCTGTATGGCCATTGGCCTGCAGCCAGACACTTCCTTGGCTGACATAATGCAGATGAATACGAAGAACATTGGAAGAGAGTAATCAATGTCCGTTCAATCTCTACTTAGTTTTAAAAGTCTAAAAGGAGAATTGAATTGGGTGTGTGCACTCTGTTTACTTTAGGTTAGTTTCAAACGGATTGGTTTAGTTCAGTTGGGTTGAGTTTAGATTTTGTTTGGGTTTATTTGGTTAGGGTTAGATTGTTTTGATTTGGTTTAGTTTAATTTAGATTACTTAGATTACTACTTTTAAGTGGGTTACGTTTGGGTTGGGCACGGTTGATTGAGTTTAGATAGATAGATAGATAGATAGTACTTTATTGATCCCTTTAGAGGTTACCCTCAGGGAAATTGAGGTTCCAGCAGCAGCACAACACCGATCATACATTAAAAAGGCACAGATAGATATAGAATATAAAAGTAAATATAGAAAATATAAAATATAAAGTGCAGTCAGGGCTAGAACAACAGTAATAAATACATATATATAAATACATCAATCGTAATCTAAATTAATCTAAATTTTTCTAAATGTTTTCCCCACCACCCCTCCCCCTTCCCCCCAGTGCAGAGTTATAGAGCTTGATTGCTCGGGGGACAAAAGAGTCCTTTAGTCTGTTTGTCTTGGTTCTGGGGAGAAGCAGCCTTCCACTGAACCGGCTTCTCTGTGAGCTGATGACAGTGTGCAGAGGGTGGCAGGCATCATCCATGATAGCCAGCAGTTTGTTCAGAGTTCTCCTCTCAGCAACTGTCACCAGGGAGTCCAGTTTGCTGCCGACCACAGAGCCAGCTCGCCTGATCAGCTTTTCCAGCCTGTTGGAATTCCTCTTTGATGCCCCCCCCCCCCCCAGCACACCACAGCATAAAAGAGAACACTGGCAATCACAGTCTGATAAAACATGCCCAGGAGTTTCCTGCAGATGTTAAAAGAACGCAGCCTCCTCAGAAAGTACAGCTTGCTCTGGCCCCTTTTGTACAGGTGGTCTATGTTGCATGACCAGTCCAGCTTATTGTCCAGCCACACCCCAAGGTACTTGTAGTTGCCTACAATCTCCACCTCGTCGTCCCCGATCGACACTGGACGTGGACGTGGTCTGGACTTCCCAAAGTCTATGACCAGCTCCTTGGTCTTCGAGGTGTTGAGCTGTAGATGGTTTCTTCCGCTCCAGGCAACAAAGTCACTTATCAGGCTCCTGTACTCATCCTCTCCATCATCCCTAATACATCCCACAATGGCCGTGTCGTCGGCAAACTTCTGGATGTGACACAGCTCCGAGCTGTAGCCGAAGTCTGAGGTGTATAGGGTGTAGAGGAGAGGGGCCAGCACTGTCCCCTGTGGTGCTCCTGTGCTGCTGACCACAGTGTCAGATGTGATGTCCTTCAGTCTGACATACTGCGGTCTGTTGGTGAGGTAGTCGGAGATCCAGGATACCAGGCAGGTGTCCACTTGCATCCTTGTCAGCTTGTCCTGCAGCATAAGGGGCTGGATGGTGTTAAAAGCACTTGAGAAATCCAGAAAAAGGATTCTCACTGAGCCACTTCCCTTATCCAGGTGGGAATAGGTGCGATGTAGAAGATACAGAATGGCATCCTCCACACCAACAGCTGTCCGGTAGGCAAACTGTAAGGGGTCCTGGGCATGCTGCACTTGGGGTCTGAGGAGACTGAGGAGGAGCCGTTCCAGTGTTTTCATCAGCTGTGAAGTGAGTGCTATTGGTCTGTAATCGTTCAGCTCGCTGGGCCGGTTCTTTTTTGGAACTGGAACGATACAGGATGTTTTCCATAATGTAGGCACTTTACCTTGCTGGAGACTGAGGTTGAAGACATGCTGGAGTGGCTCACCCAGTTCAGCAGCACAGGCCTTAAGCAGCCGAGGGGACACCTTGTCTGGGCCTGCAGCTTTCCCTGGGCGAAGCTTCCTCAGTTCCCCCCTGACCTGGTCTGAGGTTATGCAGGGAGAGAGCTGTGGGGAAGGAGTGGGGGGGCAGGGGGGGGACAGAAAGCTGTGGAGAAGGAATGGGGGGGGGGGGGAGGGGACAGCATGGTTGTCGGGGTGAGGGCACATTGGGGGGAGGGGGGGGGGGGCGGCAGCAGTGAGGGTGGGGGGATCGTGGGCTGGTCAAACCGATTAAAAAAGATGTTAAGTCTGTTTGCCTCCTCCACTGTCCCCCTTGCTGTTGTTACAGACCTCGTCTTGTGGCCCGTGATGGTATTAACACCATCCCAGACCTCCCTCATCTGACCCGCACTCAGCTTCTGCTCCACCTTCCTCCTGTAGATGTCCTTTGCCTCCTTTAGACATTGTTTCACCTCCCGCTGTGCTGTTTTTATTGCCTCCCTGTCCTTGCTCCTAAAAGCCACCTTCTTCCTGTTAAGAACAGCTTTAACCTCTTGAGTAACCCAAGGTTTGTTGTTTGGGTAGCAGTGTACAGTCTTGGCAGGGGCAACCACGTCCAAGCAGAAATTTAAATAATCTGTCAGACAGTGTGTCTGCCCCTCCAGGTCCTCACCGTGAGATTTCAGCAGCACATCCCAGTCCGTGGCTTCAAAGCAGTCTCTCAGGGCGTCTTCCACTTCAGGTGACCACTTCCTGATGGTGCGTGTTGAAGTGGACTGTCTTTGTACCAGGGGAATGTACTGTGGCTGTAGGTGGACCAGGTTATGATCAGACTTCCCAAGAGGAGGGAGAGGGGTGGCTCTGTATACATCCCTCATGTTGGTGTACAGTAGATCAATCGTCCTGTTGTTCCTCGTGGGACAGTCCACAGCCTGATGGAAAGCAGCCAGGGTGGAGTCCAGGGTCGCATGATTGAAGTCCCCAGAAATGATGATGAACGCCTCTGGGTACTGTGTCTGCAGCCTTGCTGTCACTGTATGGATCTTCTCACAGGCAGTTGGTGCATCGGCGCTTGGGGGGATGTAAACACAGAGCGCAATCACGTGACTGAACTCCCTCGGTAGATAATATGGCCGCAGGCTAACAGCTAACAGTTCCAAATCCTTGCAACACAAGACGTTTTTCACAGTGACATGTCCTGGGCTACACCAGCGGTTGTTGACATAGATGATGATAGATGTTTAGATTTTGTTTGGGCTGATTCACGCCCCGTCCACACCGAGCTGATTTTTTGGTGAAACCAAATATTGTATATGTCGCTGATTGAGGAAACCCATTAGCCTGGTGCTACCAGACCATCGTACTTCATTTCATTTGTACAGAAGGTCTGGAACTGCTGTAATTGGCAAACGTTCACTCACTTGGAGGCGGGTGTCTGTTGAAGTTTAAAACTATTGGATCTGCCCAGTGCCACTCTGGATCTGCCATAACCAATCGCAATAGCGTTTGGTCGTGACGTATGTCATACGCCAGGACCGGCCGGAAACTACGTTGCGCGCATGCGCAGGCTGTGTACACAAACAAAACAAGATGAAGCGTGTCTGTCAACGATAGCTGCAGGTTTTGTTCATCTAATTTTAGAGTTCAAGGAACAATTACAAATTCTACATTAATATTTGATAGTAAGGACAGAGATAATGTTTGCAGTCAACTGTCGAGGCTGGGTCTTGTCATTGACAATACGTCGCTACTTCGACGTCATCGTTCTCAGCCACTTCCTCTGTTCGCTGATTGGTCACACAGAAATTTGTTCGGGCAAAATCCCACTAACAAGCCCCAGCCCCAGACTGACTACTGAAGGGAAAATGAAATTTGGGCAGGTGGAGGTGGGCGGGCGGAGCCAGGCTAGAAACCCATCGCAATGGCAACGAAAATCCCGGTCGGATCCATCCGATTATGTGTGTGTGTTTCTATTCTAATCTGTGTAATTTCTCGCTCATTCGTAATTATTATAATTAATTATCAATAGTCTACTCTCCAACTACATAGGCAGTTAGGCACGCGCATCTGTACCCTACATATAAAAAGTTGTGTGTATAGCTTATACCCACGACAAGCATATCTTTTAATTTATATTCATTCAAAATATTAACATACTATTTTAAAATAGTGGGGGTTTAGTTTTATATAATTTGTTTATATTGTTCAGTAGTATATGCCTACATGAGGCCGTAAAGCACATTTAACAGAGCTGAGTTGGTGATGTCATCGAGTTCGCAGCTGTTCCAATTGCAGGTGTGTACTCGCGTCCTCGGAAGTCTGTACTTGGAAGTCCGGACTTGCCAAGTACGCACTTCCAAGTCTGCGAGTCCGTAGTTCGCGTACTTGGTATTGAGAAACGGCCAGAGGGTCTTTTGGGACAGATCCGATCCCTTGGTATTGCCTGAGAATATTCTTTATATATTCTTTATTTTACAGTGGTAGAGTGGGGGTAGCGCAACAGTCTCCCAAGTGATGCGCATTTGTGTGAAATTTAAAATGTCACAAGTCATATGGAAAACTAATATACTGAAGGTAATGGAATTATATTTTTGTACTTATTTCGAACTTGAATCCATGTTCTCACGACCGTGCTGGCACCACAAGTATGGGGGTAAAAGGCATGATGATGGACAGGCGAGATTTGAACCCCGGTCGCTGGCGTTCGGGTCTTATAATAATCCACTACGCCACCGCCGCTACCTCACAGAGGTCAAAAACATATGCAACAAGAACATATAGAACATAGGGATGAGAACCGATACTTCGGTACCAAGTCGATACCAAAATTCTAAAAACATGATGGTACTCGTTTTTCTTAGTACTGTAGGTACCGAGGATGCAGTTCCTTCGGACGTAACGTGGGCAGCATATACACCTACACGGGAACATGGAAGACGGCAGCTGCAGCGAGTGCAACGGCTCTGCCTCGACTCGTAAAAAAAAAGAAAAGAATAGCAAGAGTCGTGTCTGTAAGTACTTTGCGTTTGGAACGCTGCGCTGCGCGACTGTTTCAGACGGGACCCGTTTCAATGTTGCGCTTCTAAACACGCATGTACGGTGGCCGAGAAGGGTCACAACACATGCAAATGCCACAACACATGCATATACCGAAAACACCTGCAAATTCAGAAAACACTTTCATCGATTACACAACACGTGAGCTGCAAATTTCAAAACACATGCAAATTCAGAAAAACACCTGCAAACTCAGAAAACACCTGCAAACTCAGAAAACACCTGCATTGATTTCACAACACATGCGTTGCAAATATTCACAACACGAGCAAATAGGGAAACGAACTGCAAGTAATGACAACGGAAATGTTTCCGGGGGGACCATAATCAGTGACGGACCCATATCCGGTTGGCGGTTCTATTCGAACGTCTTCAGTCATTGGATTGTGCTACAAGAGGTACGTGTTTCTCTTTTATTATGACAGACTTGTCGATGTGCTCTGATAACAACAATTATCTCACATCGGCACATCGACAAGTCTGTCATAAAAGAGAAACACGTACCTATTGTAGCACAATCCAATCATAGATATATATACTGACTAGATATCGCCTTCAATGCCGCCGTTGCTTAAGCAACCCACGGGTTTTATTAATGCAACGATAACCGGCATTACATAAAGGTACAACACGACCCCAAAATACGGGACAAAGTGCGTCCCGTATCAGTTCATTACGGGACAGGTCTTTTAGTTGCCAAATACGGGACGATCCCGTATTTTACGGGACGGTTGGCAACCCTAGGAGTATCGTATGTTCACTCAAATTTTGATTATTTTATAGTCCACTATATAGTGAATGAAATTAACCACTGATAATTCGAACACTACAAAATGGCGAGCATCCTATATAGATATATATATCCGTGATAGGTAACGATTTCGAACACAGCTAGTATATATATCTATGCAATCCAATGACTGAAGACGTTCGTAATTGAACCGGATATGGGTCCGTCACTGATTATGGTCCCCCCGGAAACATTTCCGTTGTCATTACTTGCAGTTTGTTTCCCTATTTGCTCGTGTTGTGAATATTTGCAACGCATGTGTTGTGAAATCAATGCAGGTGTTTTCTGAGTTTGCAGGTGTTTTTCTGAATTTGCAGGTGTTTTCTGAATATGCATGTGTTTTGGAATTTGCAGCGCACGTGTTGTGTAATCGATGAAAGTGTTTTCTGAATTTGCAGTTGTTTTCGGTATTATGCATGTGTTGTGGCATTTGCATGTGTTGTGACCCTTCTCGGCCACCGTACGCATGGTACGACTGCGTTCGGCATCACTTACTTGATGTTGTTTTGATTGAAGATCGGCAGGTTGTAGTGGGTGCGGCGGTGAATGTGTGCGTGCGCGTGTGTGTGTTGCGAGCGTATACAATTTCAAAGTAACAAACCAACTCAAAGCCGATGCATGCATCCAAAACTATTCGTTCAAAACCAAATAAACGAATCAAAAACAGCGTTGCTTATTCACTTAAAATACTTTTTCTTTTCAAAACTTGGTAATTAATACAGAGCGGTTGAAAACAATGTTGGCGTCTCCTGTGGCTGCCTTGCGCACCTGCGTTATATTACTTAATTTATGTTATGTTATAACTTAAGTTATGTTTTAAACCCCGCCATGCACGCAAGTGTAAACACGAGCCGCATAGCTGCATGACTGCCTGCTTTCAGCGCGTATTTATTATTATTTTTTTATTACTTGAACGCTACATGCCACTGTTCTTTTTTTGTAATGTTAATAGTGGTTTATTTTTATTCATTACTTGAAGGCTACATACCAGTGCCACTGTTTTTTGTAATGTTTAAATGTTTTTAATAAATTAGTGTATGTTGAAGTACATGGGATTTATTGTTTTGTTTTTGACCGTGGTATCGAATTGGGTATCGAGAATCGTGGAATTTCACTGGTATTGGTATCGACTACTAAATTTCTGGTATCGTGACATCCCTAATAGAACAAGGCAGGTTGGACGTTGCTCATGCATTTTGAAATCATCATCACTCTATTGGGATTAATGGCGAACAATTCATCATTTGGCATAGTTATTTTATATACTATATGCAGAATCCTTTCACTTATACGAATTTACACAATCGAATTTACACTATTTTTTGCCAGCACGCCTCCCTAGCCAGTATGTGCAATTGTGTTGCCCCTAGCTGTTATCAGATTTTTGAACTCATAGGAGTTAATTATGACAATCTGTTCCTCTTTAGTGAAATAGACTGCTCTTGCCCTATCCATTTTGTAAAGGTGAGTAAAATGACGCGATAAACGCCCCTTTCACGTGAACGCACGTTGAACCTAAAGCAGAAAACCTGGCTCGACTAATCGAATCCTAAGTGAGTGTCGTAGTACCATTTAACTCTGATCGCGAGTTGCGTCTCTGTCGATCCAGGTTTTCCCAAGAAAGCCTGGGTATGTTCAGCGAGGTTCGTAGTACAGGGCACAGGTCCCAGGGTGGATTCAGATAAAAACAGACCTATGCGGTTTCGTGTTAGGATTCGTGTGGACGCCTGAAACGCAAACGATGACGTCATTGCCCCCCCACCAGCTGGGGACGTTAGAGTTGCATTGATTATTATAAAAAAAAATTTGTAGCTTTAAATACAGCCCCTTGGTAAATTGAACTAACTAACTCTAACCAGCGCCACACAGTGGCCTTGAATATGTACTACAGCGTTTCTACAGCTCGATGCGTTTTCGCAACAAGTCTGTTTTTACGGAGATATTCCTGAAATGCATCAAAAGAAAACGGATAGTTTTCGCCTGTGTGGACGGGGCCTCAGTTTGGCCTTCCTTTGCTTGGTTAGAGGTGTAAAGGACTACCAATCCACACTAGGACCATGGAAAGGCGGCTGTATTTTTGAATGTGGCTTTCTTATGCCAAAATATTATATGTAAACAAACATATGTATGTCTTTTGAACCTTCCATGGCTCAATTAAGCAAAATCTTTTTTTTAATATCCAAATATTTGGGCTACAGAAAAATCGAATGTGCGAGCATTGCACAAGGGAGTGATGAAAGTGCATCCTTCGATTACATAAAACGAACCCAACCAAATAGGTGGGGACTTTATGTTTATTGCTCTACACATCATTGGACCACAGAGATGGAGTTACATAGTGAGGAGTTGAACGTCACATTTCACATTTCCCATGAAGACTCAAGCAAGGTAGAGTCGTTGCTACGAGGCATTGGATATTTTCAAGGTTAGCATGACAAAGAGCCCACAAAGTATGCAGGAGACAGACTTGTATTGTTAAGTGTTTTGGTCTGTAAACTGCTGTTCTATCTACTCGTTCCTTTTTCACTTTCTGTTCGTTTCATTCCTTTTGTTTCCTTAATTTAGATTGTTTGTTTGTGTTTACTTCTTCAATTACACAATTACACCCCCCCCCCCGACACACACACACACACACACACACACACACACATGCTGGTCACAGATAAACAAGACACACAACAGATATGGACTAAAACAAACACACATAAAAACACATGCATTAAATGTGCTAATTTGAATTCTGTACACTAAGAAGCATGTGCCCATGTGTGTTTTTGTATTCTGAATTATTATTAGCTGTGTGTGTGTGGTTTAGGGAATGGTTGTTAATGTGCATGTCTGTGTGTGTTAATTTGGGCATGTTTGTGAAAACCATGTGTTTGTGGGCATTTATGATCGGATGTGCCCAACATGCACGTGTGTGTGCATGTGCTTGTGTGTAAATGCAGGCACGTGTGTGTGTGTGTGTGTGTGAGATTAGAGCAGAACAGAGTGTGGGTCAGTGCTAAGCACACGCATTCTCCCTCCATGTTTCCCGCTGGGAGTGCAAGAGGAATGTCTAATGTGCATGCAGAGAGAGACACAGAGAGATGAAGAGTCACAGAGTGATTGAGAGAGAGAGAGAGAGAGAGAGAGAGAGAGAGAGAGAGAGAGACACAGAGTGATAGAGAGAGAGGGGGGGTAAAAAGACGAGCAAGAGAGATGGAGAGATATAGATGGAGGGAGATACAAGGAGAGAGGGTATGTTAGGCAGTTGGCGAGAAAGAGAGCGAGTTGGAGGGAGAGAGATTGGGAGAGAGACATAGTGGGACAAAGAGGACAAAAGGAATGGTATAATGCTGTTGTTGCCTGAACCGCTGTGTGTGTGTGTGTGTGTGAGAGAGGTATAATTACTGAGATGGGGGGACAGATTGGATTGGTTGTTTAGTTGTTGTGTTTCTCTCACACACACTGCAGGATGCAGTGCTTCAATGATTTGCACAGCTGCGTAATGGCCCTACGAGGAAGATATAAAATATACACACAAAACACACTGCAATTAATTGTTAACTGTGTCAGAGATGTGCACTAAATTAAAACAGGCATAATCCTTAGCAGCCCTTTTAAAATTGAGATTTTACTCTATAGTCATTTAACACTTTCATTCAAGGCGACCTAGAGTGTATATAACAGTAATAACAACCATAGTTCATTTAAATTATATAGTGCTTTGCTAGACACCAAGGGCCCTATCTTGCACCCAGCGCAATTGACTTTCAACGCATGTATCGTTGCTAGCGCCACTACACTTGCGCCTGGAGAGGCGTGTCGGCGAAAAGCAGAGGCGTGTTCCGGCGCAAATGATACTTGGTGCTATTTTAAAATTGCGCCAATGCAATTGCGCTACTGACCAAAAAATTCCTGGTCTAAATGCACTAGCGGATAGGACAGTTGGTGTTGCTATTTTGACGTGCATGACAGGTCGGAACTGCAACATACGCTTACATACACGTAAGCTATACACAGCACAAACATGCAAACAGTTAGCCTGATTTAAATATTATGATGTCAAAGATTGTTCATATGTGTGAAACTGCATAGAAATAGCATGTGGATTATGGAAACTTTTTTTTTTTTCCATAGGGCTGCATGAATGAACATGAATGAAGTATAGTAGGCTATGCCATGCATTAAAATAATAATAATAACAATAATAAATTTGAGCAAAGTATATTCCAGCCTTCCAAAACAAAATCTTGTTTTAGGGTAAATGGTTGGTTAAATGATTTGGGAAAGAACAGCTGATACAGCGGTAAGACATCGTGTACAAGCCCATAACTTTTAGGATTAGTATTTGATTGTGAGAAAACATAGTTTTACCGCGAGTGAGTGTTTAAAAGAATGAATGAATGCGGGTGATGCTTGGTGCGCGTGTGTGTTCGTGCCCATCTGTTTAAACACACGCAAACTAAACACATAACACATAATACAGTCCATGGCGATGTATATTAACGGGGGGCACATGCATATTATGAACACAAGTCGATAACGATAATGTATACAATACTGGTAACAAACAATGTTTGTTAATGTATTGCCGCATATCATTAAATAGACCCACAGTTGTGGCCATAGGGCTGCTTCCGCATATCATATATGTGTTAAGTTGTCTTTGCCGCAATTTACATGACGAATCATTGTTTCTGAAGTTGGAGAAGAAAATACTATTCCATGTGTAAATTAGGCATATCATTTGGCCTTAAACAGCCATTTGAAGTTTGAAATTCATGTGGTCATGCATCTGTCTCAGCGGAGACTGCAAACACGCTGTCAAAATATCAACTCAAGTCAAACGCGCTGGCTCTTAAAGGGGATGGGAAATGGAACTTTCATTGGTTTATTGCACGTTACACCCAAAACACACCTACGGGTTTCAGCCCAACGCATTTTAGATTTGCGTCGGGTGCAAAGCTCATTTATCTCGCCGTCATAATAGCAACATCGCCATAGAACCGCCCACAAAGCTACTTCGATTTCGCACTTCACGTCTGCGTTTAAGACCGTCTAACTAGGGCCCTAAAAGTTATTTACATGATGTTTAGTGCTTTCAATGGTTTACAGATGTATTACTTCTTTTTACATTTAGATTATTAGGCTACAATCTCAAAGCATATTTTAAGCATGGCAAGTCAAGTTAGATGGTTTTACTGTTATTGCATTATTAATTTAAACATATTCCAATGCATTGTTAAATACTTGATTCCGATTGGTCCATAATGTTCCAACGGAATAACAGATCACCTCTGTGTTTCAGCAGTTCCAAAATTTAAAACTATGGTCAAATACAATCATCGGGCAGATGTTTCCAAAACAATATGCTGAATGCACTATGGAAGAATATTTTGATTTCAGCTGATTAATTTGATAAAACACTGAACACACACAGAAACTAATATCGGATCACAGTTGGTAGCTGTCGTGTGAGCAGAGTAAACCACTCCAGGCTGTCCCGTTATTGCACTGTAAAAATGGAATGTGAAATTCACAGTAACTTACTGGCAGCAATTTACCTTTCGCCAGGGGCGCTCTAGCCACGCCCCCCTGTCTTGGGGGAGGGTTCTGCTGTCAAGTCCGACATCAGCTGGCTCGTAACATGAAGATGGAATTTGGGAATTTAGGCAATATACCAGATGATAACTTAGCCTACATTTGTTTACATTGTTAGATCATTTATTATATTGAAATATAACTAATCTAAAGTGTCTAAAGAATAAATGAAAGTGTGAATCCTGACTGTAGCTCAGATAATTTATTTTGGCTACATAACATTATTAGGCACAATCAGCGTTAGGGGAGAAGTTTATCCCAGCCAACGGAAATCTGCCACTCGTCATATTGTCAATTTTGAGGTCGACTTAAAAGAGAGGAGACTGGTGGAGTTGCACTGCAAGTGCAAATATGGGTAACTGGGTAGGGTAACTGTATAGGACTACGTTTTACATTAGCCTAAACTCACTGTTGGCGTGTGCTGAACACCCTCTACCCACGGTCGTTACGCAGGTTGTGTCATGCATAATGGCCGTCAATGCATAATGATTTCAGTGGATTATGAAAATTGCAAATATATTTTTAATTAATATATTTATGGATTTATATTACATTTATTTAAAACAAGACACATTTGTGTGTGGATCAGAAATGTGTTTGTGAAACTTATTTTTGTTTATGTATTTATCAGTCGAAGATTTAATATAAGGGTCTTTGGACTGGACAGGGGTGTCGAAGGTGATAATGCCACTGAATACATGTCTGCGCTTCTGAGAGACGTTTTCACGGGACAAAGGAATCTTCTTGGTCCTCCTGATGTAGAGATTGCGCATAGAGTCGCCGGCAAAGGCCCTGGTCCAAGACCCATGATCGTGAGATTGCAGCGGTTCATGGTGAAGGAAGCTATCCTGAAAATGGCAAAATCAGAAAAAGTGCTGGAATATAAAAACATGAAGTTGAAGATATTCCCTGATCTGACAACAGAAATGGCAAGGAGGAGAGCACTGTTTAACAACGTCAGAGGAAAGCTGTATCGGGCTGGCATACAAAGTGGTCTAATTCACCCGGCCACTCTCATCCTAACTTTCAATGGAGAGAAAAAGATCTTCCAGAAAGTTAGTGAAGCAGAGAAATTCTTCGAGGAAAAGATTAAACCATCGCTGCATACGCAGTAAATGCTGGACTGAAGTTGGAGGAAGCTCATGAAGCAGTGTGTGTTTGAGCAATGGACAGGAACGGGACCCATGATTTGGACTTTGGATTACGTTTATGGAATGACATTTGAACACGAAGACAATCCTAAAAGGATGCGAGGTCGCTGAGGTGTGGGAGAATGGTGAACAGCGCGATCACAGACTGTGCGTAATATGGAGACGGGGAGTGGTGAACAGCGCGAGCGCAGCGGGTGCGTAATGTGAAGACTGACTCAACATGATCTACCCTGAAAATGAAAGAGAGACAGTAAACTTGTGCGGAGGATTAAACAGAACTGAGTTCATTCAAATGTCAACGTAGGAGGTTGGCTGATTCTCACGGATAGACGAGTGGTATAATTTTTATGACAATACAAAGTGTTAATTTATTTGTTTTTTTTAATGTTTGTGGGTATTTGTTACAATGTTAAATGTATTTTATGTTGCTCTGAAATTGAATCAACTCGAATAAGACTGATAAGAATGTACACCCTGTTTAATGTCATATAAATTACCGAGGAAAGGCCTAAAAATGGCCCATATAAATATATGTAGTATTAGGAATAAATTAAATGAAGTGGAGAACATAATCCTGTCAAATAATTTTCATATTTTGGCCGTGTCTGAAACGCATTTAGATTCTACATTTGAGGACACATCACTGATGATAGAGGGGTTTAATATCTATAGGAAAGACAGAAATGCTTATGGAGGTGGGATCTGCATTTATGTGCAGCGCCACCTACCTGTAAGAATAAGACATGATTTAATGCAAACTGACATTGAAGTTCTTTGGTTGCAAGTACATTTAAAGCATCTCAAGCCTATACTTATAGGATGTGGTTACAGACCCCCCAGTGCTAATTGTGAATATTTAGATAAAATGTGTGAAATGCTTGACTCTGCTTGTTGTACAAATCTTGAGTTATATTTTATGGCAGATATGAATGTAAACTGGGAGTTGTTGTCCTGTCCAATGAGAAGGAAATTGGTTGATATATGTGCAGCTTCGGGATTGACTCAAGCAATGAACAAACCAACAAGAATTAGCTTTAATAATGATGGCAGGAGAGTGGCCACTTGTATTGATCATCTATATCTAAATACAACTGAGATCTGCTCCAAAGCTATATCTATGCCTATAGGATGCAGCGATCACAATCTAATTGCAATAGCTAGGAAAACAAAGGTGCCCAAGGAGGGATCGAGAATAATTAAGAAGAGGTCATTTAAAGCATTTGATGAAGAAAAATATGTAAGAGATGTTTCAAATGCTAAGATATCAAATATTCTGTTGCTTGAAGATCCTGAAGCTGCCTTTAAAGTTTTTGATGATACATTAACAGGTGTTATAGATCAACATGCACCTGTGAGAAAAGCCACAGTGAGGACTGTTAACTCACCATGGTTGGACAGAGAAACAAAAGAACATATGATTGAAAGAGATCAGGCAAAACAGATTGCTTTATCATCTGGTATTAAATCAGACTGGCAAATTTATTGTAAATTAAGAAATTTTGTTACAAAGTTAAATAGGAGGAGAAAAAAAGAATATTATGATAACATAGTTAAGGAAATGAAGCACGATAGTAAAAGATTATGGAGTACACTAAATGTTTTAGTTAAGGGCCACACCAAGTCTTCACCATCTTACTTAGAAACTGGAGGAGAGTTCTTGACCAAACCCAAGGACATTGCTAATCATTTGAACAATTATTTCATTAATAAAATCGATAAGTTAAAAAGTACTGTACAGCATAATGATACTAACCTTGCAGATAGACTAATTAACCAAATTATGGAAGGTAAAGAATGTATTTTTGATTTCAAGACTGTTACAGTTTCTAAAGTTGAGTTATTATTAATGAATTGTAAGAATAAGTCACCTGGGGTTGATTTTCTTGATGGAAGGTTATTGAAACCTATTGTTGGTATTGTGGCCCCAGTGGTAACACATATAATTAATTTATGTTTGACTAAAAATATATGGCTACAAGGATGGAAAATTGCAAAAATAATACCAATTCCCAAAAACAAAAAGTTGCAGTTTTCTGAGTCAAATAGTCGACCTATCAGTTTATTGCCAATTTTGAGTAAAATCATGGAAAAAATTGTGTATGAGCAAATTCAGTCATATTTTTCTAATAATTATTTATTTACAGATTTTCAGCATGCTTACAGGGAAAAATATTCTACAACAACAGCTATGACACAAATGTTAGATGACTGGTGCAATGAAATCTCGCAGAAGAAAATGATAGGAGCTGTCTTCCTGGATTTTTCGGCAGCGTTTGATATTCTAGATCATGAATTATTATTGGCAAAACTGAAACATTATGGGTTTTCATCATCAGCTTTGTTAATTATTAAAAGTTATTTGAGTGAGAGATGGCAAATGGTTTATTTTAATGGAAGTGAGTCAGATTTAAAACAAGTAAAACAGGGAGTACCCCAAGGAAGTTGCCTTGGACCTCTTTTGTACTCAATCTTCACCAATGATTTTCCCTTGGCATTAAAAACAGCTCGTATGACAATGTATGCCGATGATACGACAATTTACTTAGCTGAAAGAACTATTGATGGATTAAATAGACATTTAAATGAAGAAATGAAGTTGGTTTCTGAGTGGGTTAACTGTAATGGATTAATTTTGAATGTGTCAAAAACAACTAGTATGGTTATTGGATCAAACTATTCACTGCGTTCAAACCCAGAGCTTAATGTGATGATCAATAACAAATTAATTAAACATGTGAAAGAGGTAAAATTATTAGGAATCATCATAGATCGTACATTATCATGGGACATGCATATAAAGAGGATAATAACCAAAATTGGAAACATTCTTTCAATGATTAGGAGATGCTCTAAATATTTAACAACACAAATTACTAAACAAGTCATTCAAGCACTGGTTTTGTCGCATATGGATTATTGTACAGTTGTTTGGTCCAATACCTCACTAGCCAACATCAGAAAACTGCAACTTATACAAAATAAAGCAGCACGTGTTGCACTTATGTGTGGAATAAGGTCGAATATTTGTCAAATGCATGCCAGTCTTGGTTGGCTGGATGTTAAGCACAGATTGTCATATTTGTTGATGGTTTTTCTTAAAAATATAATAACAACTAAAATGCCATACATTTTGTATAGAAAATTGTCTTTTAGTTCAAACACACATAATTATTCAACTCGACATGCTGCTGGAGGTTACTTTATTTTACCCAGGGCACTCTCTCAAGGCACAGTATTATATCGAGCTATGAAGGAGTGGAATGCCCTTCCGAATTATGTTATACAACAAAGATACATGGTTAGTTTTAAAATGAAATTAAGAGATTATTATTTTGATCGCAATTTTGACCATTAGTAGCCTATTTGTAAAACTGGGTCCTGGTATTCTTGTTGTGTAGTGATTCAATGTAGGAGCGGGTAACATATGTTAAGTGTTTGTCTTGGATGTTTGTTTGTTTCTTGTATTGAGTATGTGTTTTCTGTATGTATTTTTTTTTTTGTTTTATGTATTAATGTATTTTATGTGTTAACTCTTTCCCCCATAAAGTCGACATTTGACGATCTCCCCTGTATCCTTAATGACGAGTTTTGACAGGTCCGGTAAATCAATAATGACGTCATTTGACGACCATGACAACCGGTCCCGGATTTTCAAATATAACAAAGGCTGTGATAGGTGGGGATGATCACAACCCATACTAGACCAACCAATAGGGTTAAACCTCGGAGAAAACCGCCATTTTCGGCGGTTTTCTCCGGTTTTCTCCGAAGTTAGTCGAAGTGGTGACGATCGAGAATACCGGGAAAAAAATTGTAAACTCGGCTATGGAAAATGACAGCGCGCAGATTGAGCGGGGAGGAGCGGGATTTTTTTAGGGATAATTTTGGAGATAGTGACTCTGACTCTGACTTCCATGGATTTTCAACTGATGATGGAAGTAATTACTCACCGGAAAACAGTGACAGCGACGAGAGTTCAGCGAGTGAAGCTGCGGAGGAGGATCATGCTCGTCGTGACCCCGACCCGTCTCTATGGAGCCGCATTATATCCGAGCAAACTATCGTCAACTTCACACTGGATCATGGACCTAAATTACCCCGAGACCTGGATGTTGCTGAGGCTAGTCCTCTGAAATACTTCAGCCTTTTTTTCTCTGACTCGATGTATGAAAAAATCGCCGCGGAGACAAACGCTTATGCGGCGCTCTGTGCACGTGAAAGCAGCCAGGCTGACAGGCACTGGACACCGACAGACGGGGAGGAGATGAAAGCCTTTTTTGGTTCATCAATACTCATGGGTGTAAATCCAATGCATGAATATTCGGATTACTGGTCCGGAGATCCATTCCTGGGTGTCAGTGGATTTCAGCGCATCATGACCATGAACAGGTATGAGAAGTTGTCCCAGTACTTACACTGCAATTGCGCTGCAGCGCGTCTTGAGAGAGGTGACCCTCGTTATCATCCTATCGCTAAAGTTGCTCCTGTGGTCGACATGGCACGTCAGAATTTCAAAATATACTACAGACATGGTCGTGACATCTCCATTGATGAAGCCATGAAAGGCTACAAAGGAAGAACAGAGCTCCGCATGTACATGCCTGGGAAGCCAGAGAAGTTTGGCATTAAATTTTGGGCAAGGTGTGATGGCAGCACATCCTACATGTCTGACTTTGAGTTATATTCAGGCAAGCGTGATCAGACTCCTGTTCAGCAGCTTCATGGACTAGGATATCGAGTGATACATGATTTGACACGAGATTTAATCGGTCTCAACCACTGTGTTTACTTTGACCGTTTTTTCTCTTCAGTTGCATTGATTCAGCATCTCCTATCAGACCACATATATGCCTGTGGGACAATGATGACAAACAGAAAAAATGTCCCCCCTGCCATCAAACAAAAGAAACAGCTAAAGAAACAGCTACCCAGAAGAGGTGACACCATGGCCTTTCAGAAAGATAACATCACTGTGACTGCATGGAATGACAACAACATTGTGGTTGTTGCTCACACTTGCCTTCCTCATCCAAGTGAAATGACAGTCTGTGAACGGCAGGTGGGCAGACAGAAGTTGACTGTGCCACAACCCCAGGCTATCAACAGGTATAATCAACACATGAATGGCGTTGATGTCCATGATCAACTGAGGAAAAAGTACGCAGCATCACGTGCCAGCAAAAAGTACTGGAAGTACATCTTGTGGTTTGTGGTTGACTGCTGCCGTGTAAATGCCTGGATCCTGTACAAACTGACATCAACCAGACAGGTGGGAAGGAGGAAGCGCTACTCCCAGAAGGACTTCATCCTGGAGCTGGGTAAGGAGCTGATCAATTCATTCTCCAGCAGGAAGCGAGCTGCCATTCGCGAGTGTGGATCTCCCATAGACATTGATGTGCAGAAACGCAAGGTGACACATGCCTTTGGGCGACTACCTGGAAAACACCGCAGGTGCAAAAGCTGCTACAAGAAGGAACGCCGCCATGAAACTGTGTTTGGCTGTTCAACATGCAACACACACATGTGCAATGACTGTTTCCGGCAGTTGCATCCTCCTGAGGACTGATTTGGTGTAACCGAGTGACATTCACCTGACAGACACCTGACTGATAATTGAGTCACACCTTTCAGGTTAATCTGCTCTTGCAGATGTTCAAAGATGTTCCTATATTGAAAAAGACAGTTCAGAGTTTTAGAGTTTCTTCATACCAAAATGAAATAAGCTAAATAAGCTAAATGAAAAAAAAGAGGATTATTTAGAAATAACAGGTGCAATGCAGACCAGGTACAAACAGATGTACACATGTCTATACTGTATCTGGTGATATGAAATCTGTCTCAATACTTTGACAAATATATCTGTAATGTTTTTAATGAATACAGTGTTTAGAATATGCATTTATCAGATGCTAAATGGATTTTTGGTTTTTAATTTTGCACCTGACGAGGTAAACTTGTATTTTTAATGACCTGTTATATACCTGTAAATGAGTCAAATCACATTGAAACCTCCATAAATGCATAGTTCAGAGTCTCAGGTTTCCAGAGATATATAATATGTCTATATTTCAATAAAGTTTATGAGTGTGAAAGCCATTTATAACCACTCGAGGAGGTTTGTTTTCTTTTATGCAAATTCGTTCCATGGGTAGCCCTAGTAACACATATATGGGTTGTTCCTAATAGGCGTTCAAGGGGGAAAGAGTTAATGGTTTGTATTTGTCATTTATTATGATGAAAAGACCCCAGGAAGAATAGCTGCTGCGTGGCAAAAGCTAATGGGGATCTAAATAAACTAAACTAAACTAAACTATTTTACATTTATACATACCGATATCCATTTGTGTGTGCATTGAAATGTATTTGTGAGAAGAGGGTCATTTATATATAAATCACAAAATAAATTTGTGAATCCTTCTCACTGCATTCATTATTAATGAGACTGAACTGACCCCATATAAAAGATGTCCCTACCTTACTGTCTTCGACAAGCATGCCCCAACAATGGGACAAGCCACGAGGAGAAAAAATATTGCCAGAACCTGTTTCACAAATGGTAATTTCAAAACCTTTCAATCTTCAAAGGAAAAGGCGTCCCGTCATTGCAAAGTTTGTAGACAACAGGGAGTATTAATGAAGGCAAGGCAAGGCAAGGCAAGGCAAGGAAAAGAGAAAAAGACTGAAAACTAGCTTGATATTTTATCTGGTGGAAGACAACACAGCCACTACTAAGTTTATTGTTACACCATTTGGGCCAGCACCTGTTGGGTCCCCTTTATTAAACCATGTAAGTAAAGTTACACAAAGTTGCACTTGCTCGACAGCATCCCCTGCATACTCTTTTAGAAAAGCTTTGTAGACAACAGGTAGTATCAATGAACACAATAAGCATACCATTTATTGTCCAAATACCTCAAAGGCAGAGTTGGCATCATGTTAAAGGAGAACTCTGGTGATTTTTAACCCTGTTATTGTTTTCCTGAGGGTCACCCCATTTTGACGGAAGCTAAAAACCCAATGTAAATTGATTCGACCAAGCCAGAGATCTGCAATGGCTGCCGGCGCTACGGAATAGCTATAACGCTAACCTATGGGGGCAAGCTCTCTATCTGCTTTTGGGGCTTCTAAACACATTCTGAAAACTATTCCAAGACATGTAACACAAGTTGGTTCCTTACGAGACACCACTGTGCTCATTTAACTCAAATAGTGTGGCGAAACAGTATAAACTTGCTGTTATACTGTTATTGCATGTAAACACTCACCGCATCCGTTCTGCTATCTGCTAGTAAGGGCTTCCAGGATATGTCCACGGGGTAATCTGCGGTGAGTGTTTACATGCAATAATGCAAAGTCTATACTGTTTCGCCACACTATTTGAGTTAAACGAGCAGGGTGGTGTCTTGTAAGGAACCAACTTGTGTTACATGTATTACGAGTATCAATAAATAAATAGGTTTATTTGGTAGCAGCTTTACATAAGATGTGCATGTTTTAGGTCTATATATATATATATATATATATATATACACACAGACAAAGACACTTGAGGCATACATTTTCAGAAAAAATGCTGAAAATGTCCCCTCCACCCCCTGTTTATTTAATAAAAAGTTTTGAAAGTTTGTCACAAAAGCAACATACAAACCATACTTAGGTTTATGCACCCAAACAATGACAGCCCAACTTTATTACTTAGAATTTTGAAAGCTTTAATTCTCGCTATAGCTCTCTCCACATGAACATGGTGTCAAGCAATTTTCTCTGTAACTTTAATTTCTGCATTGGTCATCTGACCAGTACTGCATTCAAAAGGAGGGATATTCAGATGAAGCCCCAGTTTCTCCACTTACTCCACTTACTCCTCTATCCTAAACCCCTTGTCAGCCATGACACCATCTCCTACATTAATCTTCCCCTCTGCAATCAAATCTCTCAGTGTTTCTAGAAGCCCACTTTGACGAGTGAGATCCTTGTCCAATATACCACAAAAAAAAGAAGCAAAAAGCATCGAAGCAAATGTGACTCCACCCCTGGGCTCTATCCCAACCAGTCCTTTTAATGTGTTGCAATACTTGTAATCACTATAACACTGACTTTGACGAGTCATGGAGCTGGGGCGCTGAATTATGATCTTGGTTCCATCAATTATTAGTAACATGTTTGGGAATTATTTTTTTAAAATTTCTGACATCATTTCAATAATTATATCACGCTGTGGCCACATGCTGATTGATGAGCATCTAAAAACATGTAGTTATTCCAATTGTTGAACAGAGAACTTGCGTCTTGGTGTGAAATTTTAAATAAGTTGCCCATGTGCATGAAATTGAAAACCTGTCTTAATTTGATCAAAACCAAAAGAAGCTGATCTTCCATTAAAATTCTACTCTGAGACCCTACATTTCGGGTCATAGTAAAGGGTAACAACCGAGCCCTTACAGGGATTAGGAAGTCATAAAGAACTTCAAATTGTTTGTCTGTAAATCTGGTGTAATACACAAAACTGTCCTTCTTATGTTGTAGAAAGGACAGAAGTGTCTCGTTTTTAATAATCAATTTAGCTACCTGCATCTTTAGTGTGTCATTTTCAGCAGCCAACGCCAGCATGTCCAACTGTCCAGATCCTGAAATGATATGATGAAATCTAAATGTAAGTTATGAGCACATACTAATACGTAATTATTTCCATTTTCAGAGACCACTAATTGAAGCAATAAATCAGCCTTTAGATGCAGAGACCTGTGGGGATTTTGATTATCCAACATAGGAACACATTGACAGCATCATGAAGGAGGAGCTGAGTAAATACAGCAGTGAGTGGACCGCCATAACTAAGGCTAGGGCAAATCAACTGGAAAGCAACACCAAATTACAAAAATAATGTAATATTTGGCACAAAGAAAGACAAAAACTAATAACTGCATCTAATTTTGGAACAATTATTAACAGGAAAAAAGAGTTTAATGAAAGTTTTATGCGCAACACCTTCAAAAGCTCAAATTTCACATCAAAACCAACATATTATGACCAGGTCAACGAAAAGGTAGCAAAAACCATCTATATGAAAAAGAGAGGCTGCCACTTGCATTCAATTCGATTGGTTGTGAATCCACTCTGCCCATTCCTAGGAGCATCTCCAGATGGAGTTGTATGCAAGGATGGGCAGAGTGGACTCGAAATTGAAATTAAATGCTCCTATGCTGCAAGAGATTTCACTGTCATAGAAGCAATATAAAAAGTGAAACTATTCTGTTTGGAAGTTGATGAGGGTGAAACCAGATTTCACTAAAGAGGTCACACAATTATTTTTACCAAGTGCAAGGACAGATTATGATATCCGATGCCCCCTACTGTGACTTCATAGTCTACACCAGGAATTATTTGTTTGTTGAGTGTATATATTGTGGCAACCCGCTCCCCACCAGGGGGAACCGTGGGCTAGTGGTGGACGGGGTGTACCACCGCCATCCACTAGCCGGCGGCAGTGAGCACATCTTCACTCAACGCAATCAGCCTGATGGAGGACACCTGGCCGGAGGGGGGAAACAACCGGGCGATCTTAAAAGCCGACCGGGAACTCAGCCCAGGGAGAAGCAGAGACGACAACCCAGCAGAAGGCCGACGACATATCCTACTCAAGTCTCACGGAGGCCATAGTCTAGTTGATGTATTACCTGTTATCTCTCATACCTGTGAATAAACGCCAAATCCGGCTTGATTGAAAACCTCTGCGTGGTACTTGCCGTGAGATCTCTAGACTCTTGTGGACCGGGTTACCACAATATCCAGACAGAGACTATGTAACACCTAGTTACAAACTTAGGAAAGTTCTATGTGGAGCATTTCAAGGCCTTCTGCTGTAGAGAGTAGATTAAATTCATCGTCCTGGGTGTGTGGTGTAGGGCCCTGGGTGTGTGGAGTAGGGTCCTGATGCTCCATGGCTTGCTTCCGCACAATGTTTGTTTCTAAAAATCAATCAAAAAATCAGCTATTATCTTAATATATATTCAACATAAATGTAAAGAGTAAAATATGCTTAAATTAATATAATATATAACATTAAATACTGTGCAAATGTAAAGTGTTTAGTTGTGAAACTTGCTGTAGACTTACTGCCTACATTAAGTCTACATTGACTAGCATTACCAAACGCTATGCAGATGAATATGTGACTATTAACAATAAATGTGTCTGAGATTTGTACCACTGTATCTTTAATAAATACATAATCTATCATTGTATGTTCTTAATTTCTTGAATGTTGAAAGACATCCTTTAGACTTATGATAGGGTGACCAGACGTCCCTGGGGTTTCCAGGGACAGTCCCCGTTTTCAGTGACCTGTCCCCGGGCACTGCTGTCCCCAGAAATGTCCCCGGTTTTCACTGTGGCTGAAAGATCCGAAATTGGAATAAAGGAAAAAATTAAAAGTAGTTGTCCGTATCATCTCCCCAACCCCCCCCCCACCCGCCTGTCAACAATTTCATCGGCCCGCAAAGCCGCAACCCCCCGCCCCCCCCCCCCCCCGTCAACAATTCTGTCCGCAATAATAGAGAAACTGATGTGAGAATGGTAATGTTCTCGTTTTAGTTTTAGTTTTAGTTTTTAGTTTAGTTTTTCTATGACAAAAACACTACATGTTTGGAGGTTTTTACACGACTGAACCGAAAATGTCCCCGGATTTTGTCTCAGAAATCTGGTCACTTTAACTTATGACCTTATGGTTTCAGCAGTGGCACTCTTCCTGGGGGGCTGTGGCTCTCCTCGCAGCTTAAGTTGGCGCCGCACAGAAGTTGGGCAACCAAAAGCTGATGCTGGCAGAGGATCAGGGCTGTCTCGGGTCAGTTTGCCTTCAACAAAGTGCTATTGAATGATAATAGAGATGCTGAGTTCACATACTCTCTTTAAGACATTTTAAAGAACGTTCATGCTACATTGTATAGGGGCCACAACAACATACATATTCCACACCAACTTGCTTTTTACATAAACACGGGTTTACCTTCATGGTATGCTACAGCTGGGATATAACTGCTAACAGACACCCATTAGTTTAGACTAGGAGTAACTAACCTGTTATAGCGAATGACACTGCAAGTTACAACTGAATAAGCTAATATCCCATCTCTAATGGTTTAAAATAAAGACAAACAACTTAACATTTGATGGATGATATTTATGATGCAAGTTTAAAGTGAACACAAGCGTTGCTAGGAAATAGTAAACAACCATCTCTAGTTAGCTACAGCTAGCGCTTACAAGCCTGGCTATAATGTTTGAGAACACGTTGATGCCACACCATGGTACCGTGTTCTTCAGAAAATCGCTGAGTCATGATCGCTTTTAACTCACTTTATTTGTTAAAGGTCCGGTATGTTATCTACAAAGCAAAAGGAGGGGAATTGTATAAGCACGCGTGGAGATACGCTTAAGGCTGCCCCACACTACAAGATTTTTTAATCTTATGCGATTTTTGAGTTGGATGTACACCACACACATAAAGTGAATCTCAGCCAATTTGTTGCTCTCCGATCGTAAATACAAATACATGAGATTAGGACACAAGACGGAACACCACACACTATAGGACAATCTTGTCCGATAATTGCACGCTGCAGGGCCCCGTTACCCAAAAGCATCGTTAGCTAACGACGTTGTTAAAACCCTTGTACGATCGCAGAGTTTTCAGACCATTTCCCGAAAGCATCGTAGCGCAACGACGTCGTTAAAACCCTCGTAGCTAACGACGGCTCCAGGGGTACTCGTAGAGCACTAAGAGGCATCGTTACTATAGCCTCAGTGGAGTCACCAGCTGAACATTGTGTATTGGATGTGTTTTATTAAAACACATCCAATACCACGGAATGTCCCGCTGGCGCAATACCCCAAAAACAGTGGTTATTGCCGATATATTACTCGTTGACTACTGTTAGATTTAAACAGCAAAGACAGAGACATGTTAGAAGTCAACAAAAATAAAACTTATTGCAGCAATTTAAAATTCCAAAAATACATGCGCAGTCGAAATGTACCGATCCAACGCCACGTCACAAGGCACATAATAAAATAAAATGATTCCATTGCTCGTGTGGGAGGTTGCTTGCAAGCTGCACTTGCTGTCTCCCTCTGATTTTAATTCAACCATTGTGGTTAAAGTGTCCTCATATTGATCAATGACAGAAGACTGTACTGTAATACTGTACATGAGTCATGATGAGACCAGCGGGTGTCTGAGAATTTCTGCAAGCCTTTTTTGTTGCGATAGTTTGCCATAAAGCATTGTAGGCACGTCGGTGAGGCTGTGATGAAGTTCACTATTTATTGGACTGTGTCTTAGACAGTTACGAACATCCCTGACCTTAGTGGAGTGCACAATCGCCAAGTTGAGAGCGTGGTTTCTGCAGTGAACGTAGACTGCTGCGGGAAACTGTGCTGCGATGCATGCCTTTCCCGCTTACATTGCCCGCACCATCATACCCAATCGATCTAGACCAGCAACAGCAATAGCCGTGTCAATGCCTCTGCGTTTGAATGATAATGAATGAATGGAATGTTGCATTTTTAATGTTGACACCAAAGTTTCTAGAGAGTGCATGGCACGCCAATCACTGAATGAATGAATGAAACCTTCTGCAGAATCAGAGAAAGTCTGCCCTCTTTGCGGTGCAAAGCATGTTTCAGAAATCAGCACATTTAAATAAATGCTATAGTTGTCACACAGACACATGCTATTTTTTATTTTTCTAATATGGAATTATTTCAGGGGAGAAAATGCCGTGATACAATGTACGCACAGTGCGTTCGGGATTAGGACTGATATAGTCGGCCTAGACCTATCAATTGTGTTGTAATATTTGTAGCATTCATATTAATCTATTCTTTTCGTAGGCTACTCTGCTGTTGGCCTTGATGGGGAGATATTTTTTTGCTGCCACAAAATATAGTTTAATCCAACAACATTCCTGCGTCTCCCCCTCCTACCGAGTCCATTTCAGCACCATGTCAGTGGACAGCTACAAGCCTACGACGTCGTAAGAGCAGTGCACGTGCGTTCATGTTAAGAGGAGTTTCGGGAAACGCTCACAAAAAAGTTACGATACATCGTAAGATCCATCGTAACTTTTTTGGATTGTACGAGCGTGGATCCATTGTTATCGGGAAATGGGGCCCAGAGCCGTGGAGGCTACGTCATCCAGCACAAGACAATTGTAGAACTAGAGCAACTCGCATCAACAGTGAAAATGGATCAGCGTCTTTTGACAGCAGTTGTTTCCGCGGTGCTTATGCTTACATAATATCATAGAATATCCGCATCAGTTCGGCCGCAGCGCAATGAATGAATAAGATCATAAACACATCGGAAGAAATAAATAGTTAATACTTTACAACCTCGTTGATGACATTTAGAAAAAACATGTAGGCCTACTTTTAATTCAGCCTTGGGTGAATTCGACGGTTCTGTGCTGTGCCGCTGCCGTATCCAGTGGAATAGCCTACATTGACTATAATGGTTTCTATTGTCTTCGGCAAACGTTTTTATTGCCGTGCCAGTTCCGTGACGGTTCTGGTGGAAATTGCCCTTCACTCAACATTCCGAAAATATCTATCATGTTGGATAACCCAGATTTTGCGATTGGGTGCTCTTGGAGTTGATGAGATTATATCTTATAAAAGAAATAGTACCGCACACTCTGAGTTACAAGGTTTTATTGAGGTGATAACGTTTCGGCCAAACTGGCCTTCCTCAGATCACCTCTTTAAAAACCCTCAGTTTTTAAAGAGGAGTTGATTAGGCCTAATTACATACAGCTGACAAGACACTCATGATTGAATTAGACTGGTGTGGCAATGTCACAGTACAATTTTAGAAGTAAATACACATCATGTTCTACTAAATATCTTATACAAACACATTACAGAATTTCATGTATCCAATAGATAGAACAAACTATCTTAAAAAATCTGTTCTGTTTGATCATCATAAATAGTATAGTTTGCAAAATCCAATAAATATTTACTATAGGCCAATTGTATAAATAGTCATAAATAGTATTACCTCATAGACAGACAAAATAACAGGAATTCATATCATATAGATTAACAGACAACATTAAAACATCAGTCCTATAGGAGCATCATACATAATATCATTAGTTAATCTAATAAAAGTTAACAAAGTTAGGCTACGAGAAGCATTTGAAATCAAAATCAACATTTAAGCCATGTGGTACCAAAGTTTTAAGATGATGTATCCAAAAATATTCTCTTCTTGACAATAGTAAATCTAAGTCACCTCCTCTAGGGGGCAGGGAAACTTTCTCTATTCCGATATATTTTAAAGATGACACTGGGTGGTTAAATTCAACAAAATGTGCTGCTACAGTTACAGTTAAAGCTCTGGAGGTTTTACCCACATATGATTTGCCACAGGGACAGGTAAGTAGATATATGACTGAGGTCGTATTACAAGAGATTATCCCTTTAATGGGGATCTCTTTCCCTGTATGTGGATGTTTGAAATTCTTGCATCGATAGGTAAAATTGCATTGGGTGCAAGTCCCACATCGACGGTTGCCATCAGGAATAGGAGTAAGGATGGTTTGAGACCTAGAGTCCCCTTTTGTACACAATTAGAGGTTGTTCCTTAAATTTCCTTTGTAATTCATTGTCTGATTTCAGTATATGCCAATGTTTATTTATAATGCTCTTTAATGTCACAGAATTGTTGCTATACTCTGTTGAAAATACTATCTTATTGTTGGATTTCCCTTTGTTTTTGGTTTTCAGTAAATCTGATCTTGGTCTTGACTCTAATTTAGTAGCCGCATCATTCAAGACTGTTTGATTGTAACCTCTTTTTGTAAAGTTGGTCATCATTTCTTTACTATTTCTACTAAAGTCCTCTGGTGTTTGGCAGATGCGTTTGACCCTGCATAATTGACTAAAGGGAAGACTGTTCTTCAAATGTCGTGGATGATCAGAGTCTGCCCTAAGTAAGGTGTTACGTGCACCATTACGAACAATCCACAGATCAAGGAAGCTCATTTTTTGTTTGTCATATTCCATTGTAAATGATAGGTATTCTGAACATGTATGTTCCGTGACGGTTCTGGTGGAAATTGCCCTTCACTCAACATTCCGAAAATATCTATCATGTTGGATAACCCAGATTTTGCGATCGGGTGCTCTTGGAGTTGATAAGATTATATTTTATAACACTACGACAGACAGGATAATCTTGGCCGATTTTTGTCCAGATTCGGCTGCCATGGGAACGCCACCCCGATTGTCGTAAGGGGCAAATCGGGCCGGATATCTGGACATTTCTCTTGTAGTGTGGGGTGAGCTTTAGTAAGGCATCCGATAAATGCGTTACCTGGAGAGTTCTGACCCCGGCTTGAGCTATGTGTTGTGACTTTATGAATGGGTGGGTGTGATCTCCGTAATGTGCTCTGATTAGCTAAGCATGGTGCTGAGCTCCCACCTCCTGGATATCCATATGTGTACTCGGTGCTGGTCCCTTGTGGCTATGTGTCTGTATTACCCTTGTTTTCGTGGCCTTGGTCTCTGGGCTTCTCAGACACCTGGCCTGCTAATATCTCAAGAATTGATACGTTTATGAATGGCTCTATACATGAGCGAATGCTTCCCTAGTCGCCAAGGACACATCTGACCTGATCGAGCTAGAATACGCTACAATTTGGCCTGATGCATGCTAGAATATGCTACAATGCTGAAATACGCTACATACACAGAAAACAATAATCTGAAATTAAAGCTGCGAGCAGCGTTTAAGGTGCCAAGCCTGAGCCGACCGCCCCGCCACGGACCCGCCCTTTAACATACAGTCACAAAACCATCAAACCTAACCCTAACCCTACCGACCAATAAACCATCAAACCTAACCCTAACCCTACCGACCAATAAACCATCAAACCCAACCCTGACTCTACATACCAATAAACCATCAAACCCAACCCTAACCCTATCGACAAATAAACCATCAAACCTAACCCTAACCAGACCATGACGCAGACCATAAACCTAACCCTAGCCTAACCATTAAGTTTGATGATGATTGGTTTAAGTTAACCCAGCCTTTTGGCATTAAGTGAAATTTTTACGATTTTCAAAGATTTTTGCATTTTTGGACTGTTGCTATAATCTGCCTATAACTTTAGGCAGATTTAGATACTATTTGGACAGTTTCATCTTGACCCATGTGCCTTGGACTATCCCAAGTTTGATGACGATTGGGTTAAGTTAACCCTGCCTTGGTTCAGCACCATTTTTTGACTGTATTGACCAATTGTGAAGCAGATCCGATAAATTCCCTAGGAAAAGTTTGTTCAAATACAAGGCGACAAAAGCAAATACAAGACCACGGAATTCAAAATGGCCAACTTTGACGGCACACCACGGACACGCCCTTCTACGTACAGTCACAAATAGCACGGCGTTGGTTCAGCACCATTTTTTGACTGTACTGACCAATTGTGAATCAGATCCGATAAATTCCCTAGGAGGAGTTCATTCAAATACAAGGCGAAAAGTGAAAATGACCACAAAATGAAAATGGCCTGTGGGTTTTGGGGCATGGGTCCAAGAGGAGATTTTTGGTATGTGAGCTACAGGCACCGGTCTACACGTGTCCTGTGAATTTCATATTTCATATTCATAACTATTATGGTCTCCGCAGAGTGGAAGTTTGTTCAAATTTGAAGATTTTTAGCCTATGGCGGCCATGTTGTTTTGTCAATCAACTTCATTTTGGAACTTTTGGAACAGTTGGAACTTTGGTCACCTGCGGCCACTAAGTCGGTCCCGCTAAAATCAAACATTGCGTCTATGAACTGTGGCGATTTCAGTGACAGGCCACGCCCATTTCTATGCCACGCCCCATTTGAAAATATGTTGGGTTTACCTTGTTTAGAATTCGATTCTGAACAACTTTTGTATTGGGGTCAACATCATAGGAGTCCAACTTGATGTTGATATGAGCAATTAACTATTTTCGCAGTTTAAACCACGCCCGTTTTAGAACTCAATGGCTCATGGGTGCTTTAAACTTTATTGTACAGACTAATCTTTACGTCAGATTGAAGATAATGGTCCATAGATGATATGGGCTAATGGATTTTTGTCAAAGTAAAGTAAGAAAAACCTGGGATTGTTAGGCAATTAAATTCAAAATGGCGGAAAATCTGGGAACCGGAAGTCATAGGTTCTTGAGGCATATTTGTTCAGCGTGTATATGCATGTGTGTGCAAAGTTTCATGAGTGTAGGTCAAACCGGTTATGAGATATGCTTGTGCAAAGTTTGCATTTTTGGACAGTTGGTATAGCGCCACCTTTGGGCCAATCAGTGTAATATTTGCTGTCTGCTAATTTTGGGTCAACCTCTACGCGTCTAGTAAGTTTCGTAAAAAGCGTGCGATCTGTGTAGGCTGTGTAAGTCAAACGCGTCAGAATAAAAATAATAACTAGAATCACAAAAAGTTGCCTTCGCACACTTTGTGCTTGGCACCTAACTAGAATCACAATAAGTTGCCTTCGCACACTTTGTGCTTGGCACCTAATTAGCTGCTATTTACCTTTGAGCAAACGTAGAAATGTTTAGCTGTGCCCTGGTTACTAAATTTGTCGACGTTCAGCTGTTGGTTTGGTCTTCCGTATAACTTTATCCACGTAAACATTTTTCAATGTTCTTAGTTGGCTTCGGGAAAGGGAAAAAAACTACGCTGGCAACTCGGTCGCTATATCTGCTGTCAGTGTTGCAGGTTCCATAACAACACCGTTTTTACCATCTTGAGCTCTGAATTTAAAATAATATCTAGTTTGTCTAGTATGTGTATTTTACACCAATACTACACCGCGGATCAAAAGTGTCGTCACACGCATGCTCAGAACCACTAGGTAGCAAAATCTGACAAGGGAGCAGAAATTGGCAGAACACCGGCAGCTCCTCAGCCCTCCCCTCTTGAACGTTGCTGTGAGAGCCCTCCCACGATGCAAATATAAGAAATAAAGAAACACAGCCATTAGACATGAGGCCTGTCTGTCAGTCGAGGAGGACTCTCTGGCTGTGTCCCAATTCTGGGGCTGCGTCCTTCGAAGGACGCGGTCTATGAAAGTGTGGCCTTCGTAGACTGCAAAGGCCACACCGAAGGCTGAGCCAGCGTTGTTAAATGAGACGGTCTAGCCTACGGAGATTGCGTAACCAGCCGTTAACGTCCTTTACCTTGCGTGACCACGCACCGCTCCTGTCTCCTAGCAACCCTGACAGCGGCAGTTCAAACCGGACAGCGGAGAAATATGGAGCCAGAAATCATAATTTTAGATTCACCGCCAGAGCTGGCCGTTGAGGAGGAAGAGAGGATGTTGGCTTAACGTTAATTAGTTTAACGTTTTATGGCTAGCGTTAATGTCATTGAACTTTGACAATAAAGTTACATATTTAAAATGGTCCCAACCTTACTTTTATTTAAAAAAATGGTTTTACATAGTTTTGTCATTAAATATGTATTCGCTTCAGCTGCCGCTTCCGCTCTCTCCACGCCATTTCTGAAAAAATTCCAACGCACAATGAATCTTGGGATACGTTGGGCCGTGAAGGATCCACCCGGTGTATCCTTCAAATCTGGGAAAAGAGGGCTGCATTTGAAGGAGCCTTCGAAATGGGACAGCCTTGATGCGCCGCTGTGACGTAAGAGGTCTTCAAATGCGTCCTTCGAAGGATGCAGCCCCTGAATTGAGACGCAGCCTCTCTCTCTCTCGCGTTCAATAAATGTGACGCACCGATGCATGGGTTCATGCAGTTTTGCGCCAGTTTAAAAAATGTCTGCGTAATTTGTCAGCTGTGATAAAATGCCTTTAATAAATTCCCCCTTTATGTCATGAATATAACATGCTTTTGATTAATGTTTGTATGGTGCATCTCATCTAGGCCTATCTTATTTTCAATCAAATTGCCCGCCCGTTTTTTTCTGTGCCCACCCATATGGACATTTCTGGCTACGCTACTGGGTTGAAGTGTACACGCTACACTTCGATTTCACCTGTCTAATATTATGAATCTTAAAGACTGCGTCAGGTTCTCAGACTCTCTGGTACTTCTACAACAAGTAAAGACTCGTAGTGGGGATTATCTCGGCCATGGTGTAGAAGGAATTGGGGGAAAGGAGGGAGCTATGGCTCTGACTCTCTGAAATCCAGATTGAACTGCAACATGGAGAAAGGCATTGTTGCCATATGCAGACTCCCGCGTCTCCCGAGGAGTGTGTCCCTGTTCCGAACAATATTGAGTGCTTGTGTTGTGGATAATGTAATTTAAACAGTAAGCTCTTGGCACTTCTGACTTATAGGAGCAGTATGACTCATACTAACACCTTCCATCTTCGAAGCTCCGGCCAGCCGGCCACTCTACCACTAGAGTTACAGGTGCGCGTCCGTCACTTGGTAGAGATTACAGGTTGCCAGGTTCGCCCACATGCAACAGGAAACATCCAATCGAAAAATATATATATTTTTGATAATTTACATATTAACTAAGACAGCAATGACTTGTCAAGTCATTGCATGCAAGTCTAAGTCAAGTCTCAAGTCATGGATAGCAAGTCCAAGTCAAGTCAAGTCTTTAATAACTGTTGATCAAGCAAGTCACAAGTCCTCAATTTGGCTACTCGAGTCTGACTCGAGTCAAGTCACTCGACTCGAGTCCCCCATCTCTGGTCTAATGATTAACATGACATGAGGCAAAATGTATTTCTTATTTTATTATGTGTTACAGGTAAAATACAAAATTCCGGACTCCATTGAGAGTGCGATACAGACTGCCCTACCACAGCTAGCTAGAGATTAACTACAGTGGTTGGTGAGGTTGTGTCCAATTTATGTGTCACGGTTCAACCCGGTATCACGCAATTTAACGTTAATCTATTGAATCGTGTCCCAGAGCACGATTGTACAACTTTTTTTCTGTACGTAATCTGTCCGCCATTCCAATTTATGCTACCTATCAAATTTTGTTTCCTAGTGGTTCTGCGCAGGCGCATGACAACACTATTGATCCACGGTGTAGTAGTGGTGTAAAATACACATAATGTACCCCTGAAATATCCAATAAAGATGTTTTATTACACAGCTCTTGTTAATGCTGTAGAATGCTCCATTCACTTGAATGAGCCTTCCCAATGTTCGGTGGTCATTTATTTTTGCATAACTGACCTTTGCTAAGCATAATTTACCACTGTCAAGGAAAGTTGATTTTTTTTGCCTCTGATTTCTTATCCCCCACAAGTAGTCTGATAACTTATAGACCCCAGCGTATTCTGGTTGCTGAGCGACGTCAACGTCTTTGGCAAACTATTTTCTCTGCTGATCAACACTACGAATGGTAACAAATAAATTGTAAAAAGACACATTATGTGAAGTTATTATTTTGTTTTGGCAAGTAGCCGTGTAATAAGTGGGATAATGTATAGAACAAAAATAAGCCCCTTCAGGGCGAAGCAAGTCCCTCTGCTTCGTGTCGGGGTCCGGTTCGCCCTGTCTGGGCTTATTTCCCCGATAATGACTGGTGTTCTATACATTATCCCTTACATAATACATACGCAGGACACCGTCTCCCCTGGCCTTGGTGCCATTATTTCAGATGTAGTAGTAACTTTTCATATACGTTTTCATTTCTTACACTTACTAGATTTCTTACACTTACTGCGGTAAAAAATGTCTTCATTTACAGATGTAAGATTTAAACAGGAATATTTACATATTAATTCACCACTTAATTTGCGATTATATATATCTTACTCACCTGTAACTGGTTTATATGGGTTTGTGTCGACGCTCACTCTGGTTGCTCAACAGAATGACAAACCAACGCACAATTTCGCAGAGCGTCCTGTCGTTGGAGGTGGCTTTGCTGCCCCCTAGAGTCCTGTAGTACTCCATAACCCTCCATGTTGCACAGTCTGTTGCCAGGCTGACCCAATCGTTAATTACATAAAGAGCAACAAAAATATGTGTCACAGCACGCAACGTTCAAAATGGCAGACCTAAATTAGTCAATTTAGTGGGATGTCTGGATATGTTTATGAAATCTGGCAACCATTGTTGGCTTTGCAAATTCCATTTGTGTCATTGATCTGTAAACATAACGTGTTGCTATTCACTAAAATATATAATACATATAAATATATAATACATACATAATGGATACATAATTTAAATACTATTTAGATAAGAATACAGATAAAAACGTTACTTATTACTTATATAGGCTACTGTGATTTAACACAGTAGTTATGTTAGTTCTGTGACTTTACACAGTAGTTATGTCAGTACTGTGATTTTACACAGTATCAAGTTGATTACTGTGTTTTAGACCTATTTCACAGTACTATACTGTAACAAGTATTCATTCAGTAATTAAATGTGCAGAAACACAGTATTTCATTAATACACATGATCAGATGCTATAATCCCTTGTGCCAAAATCCAAGGAAAACACATATTCAGAAGCCCCTGTCCAAACCAACCTTATAAGCACGCTGGCTACTAAGCTACCAACCAAAGGTGAAAAACACGAGACAACTAGCCCAACTAACAGCAGTAAATTACTGTGGATTTCACAGCCAGTTTTTACAGTGTGGAAAATGATACTACAGGGGTGTTGATACGGCCGAGGCATAGCTGGGTTTGCTTACCACCAATTGCAGTTAAATAAGCTCTTGAGCTCCCCTTGATTACTTTTTGTAATGAGAACCACTTGATATTATGGGAAATGTAAATCCAATATGTTCCAGGAATACAACCACCTGTGTCATTTGGTTGTTTGTTTTTTTCCCTTCAGATTGTGTCTCCTTCCATGTTTTTCCCACCACTGATGGTTTACAGAGACCCTTGTCTCCCTGCACTGCAATTGGATGCCGCTGATTGCTTTTAATTTTGGCATAAAATGCCTCCATTTTGACAAACAATCAGCTCTGTGGTGAAAGACTTTTTCTTTGGGTCAAAAACATGTTTAGTTTAGCCACATGTCCTCACCCTCCAGATCAAGTTTGAATAGGAACACACACACAAGAGTAGCCTACTTTATAACACTTGATTCACACAACACACATACAGTGTATTGGGCAGAAGGGCAAAGCCCTGCGGATGACACGAATAAGAGACAAAGGATATAGGGTTAGGACACACGTCAGTCTGTTGGCCCAAGAATATCCAGCTAGTGTTACTTTCTAGTTCTCCTGAATCTCAGAGGACACTAGTATTATCGTATGTATGTAACTTACCATAAAACTACAATATTTCTTCTTTGGAGCCCAAACATTTCTTTAATGGGATCTGTTCTTTCACACCATATTCGAAATTGAACACATGTTCAACTTACATTTGACAAGGGGGCAATAGCAAATACATTAAGGAAGACATATTAGCGGTTGCTGAGGTACACACCCTGTACCAATAACCGTGGCCATATTGAACTGCATGTCCTTAATGTCCCTGTCATTTAGATGTTGCAGATTTGACATGAGCCATATACTAAATGCCATAACAAGCAGTGGCAGAAGGGGCACTGATGCCTCAAATTATGGATACGTCAAAACAATCAGATTTTTCAGATTTCTGCAGCAGACCTCCTCAAAAACGAAAACTTGGCACGTCCCTTAAACCTAGTCTCACACCATAATGTAGTATGACTAAGTTGGTCCACAGCGGAAACATAGTAGTTTAACAATAACTGCTCGAAAAATGTGACATGCATACGTGTTTTTGGCCTATTCTTTTCAATGGGCCTGCATTCACGTCAGCAGCTGAGCTGCTGTAAAATGTGTTTTTTTTGTCGTAAACTTAGTTCTGCTGGCTAGGTAGCATTTGGTAGTGACACAGCCAACAACCTATTTGTGAAAGCAAAACACCAAGCTCATTGATTTAACGAGGCAGGTTTATATGAAACAATTTGAGTGTGTATTGCCTATTTCTGTTGATTTAAATGCTTATTGCAAGCTTCCTATTTATGTCTGGTGTACCCCTACTGTCCTCAAGCACCCCCTCACCATATGGCTATGGAGAATTGTTGCCATGCCCCAGTGGTGATGGTGTCATATGAAAGAGGGCATTCAATGATACTATGATGATCAATAAGAAGGCCGAAGCCCTAAAGGAAGTTATGCAATGGTGAATTCTGAGTCAAAGGACAGTAACAAGTAAGCTATAGACCTGGGTCCTCTTTTATTTCAAAGAGGGTGCTGAGGTGATACATCTTCATCTAGGTTTGTGTAAATTACATGTAACTCATGAACTCGTTTGCACCGTGAAATGTGCTCACATTGTGTACTTCAATGTTCCTTATCACAGCGTCCCGCTCCTATCATAGGAAATGAGAATCAATATGCTTGGGGGTGGTTCAGAATATACATTTTACATGGTCATGTATTAAATACAGGATATATCATACCTGCAAACTAGTCACCTGCGAAATTCGCCTTTTTCAACTGAAAATATGTCATTTACGTGAATCGTGTAGATCCGAAGAGTTTTTTTTTTAGGGGGGGGGGGGTGGGTAGAAGGTTTCGATCATTTTTTTCCTCGTTGGAAGTTAACGGAGCAAAGAGTCTAGCTCCGCTTTGAACCAGAGGTTGCGAAGCAAGGTTGGTTGCGTGAACAAAGGCACGCGTCCTCTGATACCTGTGGAGAGCAACGTATGGAGCGACACGCCAATGGCCAATCATGTAACAGTATCACGTTTGGCTGCGCCGTCTCGCGTGTGTGTTTCATAACAGAAACAGCGCGATGTGAGAAACGAAAGGTTCATGACAGTACTGGACATATCTCCATGTCCCATTTCCCCCTTTGATGGCATTATCCTTATTCTGTTTAATGTAGGCATTTTCGTTATAACATGGATAGCAAGCATAACAACAAAATCGCTAATAGGCGCTAATCATCCATGTTGTAAAGATCGCTAGTTAGCATGTTTGCTAACTAGCGATCTTTACAACATGGATGATGGTTCATGACAGTACTGGACATATGTCCATGTCCCAACAACAATGACATCCATATGTTCCATGTTCTAGGGCCTCCAGGTTGAAGATAAGCTTTAATCCACCTACCAAGTAATGCAATAGTGATCTCATGATCTCATCTCTTATGTTTACATTTAACACTGCAAATGTTTTTAGAACACTTTTTTGTAGCACATGTTTTTGAGCACTCTATAATTGATAATTGTTAAGTTTTCATTGTGATGTTCATTTTCATTCAGACTTATGTTTATATTTATTTGAGTTTTCCATGGTTGTGTTGACATTCCTTTTCTGTTTACTGTTTACGTTTATATTTTTCTCCTGGTCCTTTAAAAAATTTTTTTATCAATAATTATCGATATCGACCGATATGAAACACTTATATCGTGATACAGTTTTCAGCCATATTGCCCAGCCCTAGAGCACATAACTGGTACGCAAGTACGCATGCACGCCCATAATCAGCGATGCGTAAGGTCACTTGTGCCACTAACTAACTCACCGGCTTTTGCGTAACCCCCCCCCCCCCCCCCCCTCAACAATCCTGGGCCCCGTTTCCCGAAAGCATCGTTAGCCTAACGACGTCGTTAAGACCGTCGTACGATCATCGCAGAATTTTCGGACCGTTTCCCGAAAGCATCGTTACGTAACGACGTCGTTAAAACCCTCGTAGCTAACGACGCCTACAGGGGTACTCGTTAAGCACTAGGATGCATCGTTACTATAGCCTCAGTGGAGTCACCAGCTGGACATTCCGTGTATTGGATGTGTTTTATTAAAACACGTCATCCAATACCACTGAATATCCAGCTGGCGCTATTTCGCAATACCCCAAAAACAGTGGTTCCCGCATATATATTACTCGTAGACTACTGTTAGATTTAAACAGCAAAGACAGAGACATGTTAGAAGTCAACACAAATATAATTTATTGCAGCAATTTAAAATTCCAAAAATAAATGTACCGATGAAACGCCACGTCACAAGGCAACCCTATCACAAGGCATATAATAAAATCAAATGATTCCGTTGCTCGTGTGGGAGGTCGCTTGCGAGCGGCACTTGCTGTCTCCCTCTGATTTTAATTCAACCATCGTGGTTAAAATGTCCTCATATTGATCAATGACAGAAGACATACTATATATGAATCATGCTGAAACCAGCGGGTGTCGGATAATTTCTGCAGGCGGTTTTTGTTGCGATTGTTTGACATAAAGCACTGTAGGCGCGTTGGTGAGGCTGTGATGAAGTTCACTATTTATTGGACCGTGTCTAGACAGTTACGAACTCCCTGACCTTAGTGGAGTGCACAATCGCCAAGTTGAGAGAGTGGTTTTCTGTACGTAGACTGCTGCGGGAAACTGTGCTGCGATGCGTGCCATTCCCGCTTACATTGCCCGCACCATCATACCCCCTGCCCAACAATATGGGCAGGAATCGATCTAGACCAGCAACAGCAATAGCCATGTCAATGCCTCTGCGTTTGAATGATAATGAATGAATGGAACGTTGCATTTTTAATGTTGACACCAAAGTTTCTAGAGAGTGCGCGGCGCGTCAATCACTGAATGAATGAATGAATGAAACGGAATGCAGGAATCAGAGAAAGTCTGCCCTCTTTGCGGCACAAAGCATGTTTCAGAAATCAGCACATTTAAATAAATGCTATAGGCCTAGTTGTCACACAGACACATGCTATTTTTTATTTTTGTAATATGGAATTATTTCAGGGGAGAAAATGCCGTGGAACAATGTAGGCTACGCACGGTGCGTTCGGGATTAGGACTGATAGGCCTATAGCATATGTCGGCCTAGACCAAATCAATTGTGTTTTAATATTTGTAGCATTCATATTAGTCTATTCTTTTCGTAGGCTACTCTGCTGTTGGCCTTGATGGGGAGATATTTTTTTGCTGCCACAAAATATACTTTAATCCAACAACATTCCTGCGTCTCCCCCTCCTACGGAGCCCATTTCAGCACCGTGTCAGTAGACAGCTACAATCCTACGACGTCGTAAGAGCAGAGCACGCGCGTTCATGTTAAGATGAGTTTCGGGAAACACTCCCCTAAAATTAACGATGCTGCGTGAGATCCATCGTACGATGGATCGTACGAGCGTGGATCCATCGTTATCGGGAAACGGGGCCCTGATTGATGGGGATTTGTCACCTTTTCCAACCCTTATGAGTTTGCAGGTATGATATATGCGTGCATGTTACAGAAAATGAAAAATGTCCATAGGTCGTAAACAAGTGCATGTGAATATATAAGATAACTGTGTGTGTGTGTGTGTGTGTGGGGGGGGGGGGGGGGGGTAGTGACTTTACACTACTGTGTAAAGTAATGTACATGGACGCAGGCCCATTGAAAAGAATAGTTCACAAAAATGTAGACATGTCACATGTTTAGAGCCGTTATTGTAAAACGACTACCTTTTTCTGCTGTGGAACAATGAAGTAATCTGATTGTTGTTTTGACGTAGGCCTATCCATAATTTGAGGCATCACTAGCAAGAAAAAGTCTGAAAAACACTCACATTTAAAATGGATAGGTTTCGATTTTGTTATGTGTAGTGTGGTAAAAGTTGGACAATCATGCTCTGGAACACGATGCAATAGATTATTTTCGTGACCACAAAATCAGAGGAACGCAGTGAGTTCACCAAGCTGCGCTCTAGCAGAACCCTGCTACTATTGGGGTTAAATTTGGCAGGCCAAGCTATAGCAACAGTTTAAATATGATGATGTTTCTCATGTTTAATTCAGTCGATGATACACAAAGTGATGCTTCAATGCAAAAAGCTCAATACCCATCGTTAATTTGGTCAGCGTAATGATACTAGTGATAACATCACAAACATCATCACAAAATACGGGACACTTGGAGGGGTCTAATTGAAAATGTTAGTTTCATGTAACAAATAGCATTATTCTGCCTGTTCCCAGAAACATTTTCATTGTAGCGGTTTGACTTAATTGCAATTGTTTTCTTAATTCAGAGCAAAACTTCTTGCATCGCACGGCTCGCAGCACGTGTTGGAGAGAACCACGACCCACAAAGAATGAAGAAAAAGTTATTTGTGAATATCCCTCATTAAGCCAGCTAGCTTTGAGATAGTTGGCAAACTGCTGGAGTAGCTACATTAATCATTTATTTCACTTATTGCAAATGTACTACCATATTTACTCAGCTACACTACACAACTACTAGACTATACTATTACTACATTTTGACTTTAAGCACACTACGCGGAAAATTATAAAACTGAAACACAGATAAATGCACACACACACACACACACACACACACAGACAGACAGCACACATGGATAAAGACTACACTACACTACAGACAGACCCACTACACACAAAGGAAACACACAGACACACACTACAATACACTGACATTACACTACACTACTAGTACATGCAATACTTCCATGGAATTGAGACACTGACACAGTGTGTCACAGTTTCTGAAACAATTTTTTTTGGATGTGTGCAAATGACAGGGAAAGTGTGAGGGAAGGTATGATGTCATCCTGCCAGCAGCGCGCAATGACGTGTTACTTGGAGACTGCAGCTCTTTGCTCTCTACACCACAAAACAAGGCTGTGCTCATGCCACCACGGATGCTGTGGAGTGACATCTCTTCCTGACTTCAGTCAAGTGGCAGTGAGTCAAACTCAACTTTTGAGATGTGAAATAGAAAAAGCAGCAAGTATATGTAAGGATGGAAAAAATGAAATAGACTTTTAGAAATCTATTGTTTACTTATTTTTGGAACGTCAATTGATTAATAATGTATTATTTGTTCATAAAATAGGCAAGCAAAAGATGTCACATTAATCATTTGGAATACATTTGTGCAATGTCTAATCTCTAGATGTGACATTTAGATCAAATTTTCTTTTGATACGTTTATAAAAAATAAGGATGTTACTCATTCATAATCTTTCATACATTTATGAGATTTATGAATTTGATGTACTCGCATGATTCTTACCATTCCTTTAGGTTGTATCGTCATTGTTGAACTGACTTATTTTAAGTCGATTGGGCAAAGGGCTAAATAAATGTAACGTATATAATGTATAATGTATAACGTTTATAATGTTTGAAACTATTAAATAACTTAAGTTACATTCAAAATCCCCTCCACATGTTTTATAAACAATACTATTCCATTGGATTAAAATGCGCCTTTCAAGCTACTAAAAGACACTTGACATACATTGTTCACAACTCCACACCACAGGGTGGGCAACCTCATGGCTATCCCAGTTCTGCTGCCATGGTATACCCCTGTACTCCTACTGGAGCAGTTCTGCTTGGGCCACTACTCCAGACGAACCCACGATCCCCCCTGCTGATGGCTGGGACCACTAAAGATCTATAAGGGGGTCCTGGTTCTCCAGCAGACAGCAATCCTCTACCCAGCAAACAACCACTTTCACCTCACGTTGTGTCCAAACAAACCCTGCCAAGACCTTGTGGCAGCTGCTGGGCCCACTGTTGGCAAGCTCCATGTATCCTGATTGGATTCCAAACAATAGACTTTACAAACAATTCAGAAATAGCATGTTTGTTGCAAAAACAGCAGATATGTTCTGCCTCTTAATCACCACATGACTTTCAGGAGGCAAGAGGAATATTTAAAGAAGTGTGAAGAAGAATTGCTTGTTCAGTGAATTACAGTCACCATAGTAATTATTATTTTTATTTTTTTCAAATGCTTGCAATTAGGTGTTGGTTGGCAGCAGCTTACTCGATGTTGTAAGTGTCGTGCTGTAGAAGCTATTTTTATAGCTCCTGAAGTAACGTTTGTCAGCAAGTCGAAGAATTAGGGTATTTGATTAAGTGCTAATATCTGGACACAACACAAGCACACACACACGCACACGCACACACACACACACACACACACACACACACATCCACACACGTGCAATTACATACACATACACACAAAAGCACATTCACACAAACAATTACACAAACATACACATTTATAAACACACACACACAGTCTGTCATGCATTTACACACACACATACACACACACACACACACAGCTATCTCAGCCCTGTCACTATGGCCACCAGCGTTGGTGGTGGGTGGGAGTCTCATTGGTGGTGTGCTCGTTACATAACAGGAACCTGTGAGAAGCGCTCTGTTTGTTTTCAAGCAGTGGCAAGTCATCAAGGGCTGCATATGGCCACCAACACACACTGATCAGCACAGTCACCGTGCACGGTTCAAGAGCCACAGAGTGAACCATGGTTTTCACAGTCATCTCACTGCAGCATGCTTCCAAGACTTCCAAATTTTCAGTATGGGTGATTTGGAAACACGTTGTATCAATTAAATTAAATTCAATAAACTCAAAGAACTGCAGAGAAAGTGCAAGAAAATAAACAAGGTGAAGTGTCTAAGTGTGTCTAAAATGCTGTACAAGGTCCATAAAGCCGTTTTAATGACTAAAATAGCAGAAATAAATATGAGGAGTGAGTATGGAGTTGGTGACAAAATATCATATGGCGCACTTGGTTTCGAAAAGGCGTGACCTGTATATGCGTCCGGAGGGTAGTTGGTCTTGATGTTGGTGCAGATTTGGTTTTGTCTGAGGCTATGAGTGATCCTTCAACCATTGACCGTCTGCTGTGATTGCTGCTGAGTGATACTTGGTCCAGTCCAATGATTTTTCTGCTCATGCAGGGATTTTGCATTATATCATAATACATTTATTCTTGATAATTCCAATCCTATTCTCTATCATTTAAAGCTCTGTATGTCTGTATCACAACTGGCAGTAACCTACAAAACAACCAATTTTATCTTACAATTTTAACTTACATACATTTTATTTATGTAAGTTACAAGGGAACATTCAAAGGGGGGGTGACAAAATTTGTTTTGGTATCCCCGGCAACGTGTTGTTCTTCTCTGCTCATCATCAACAATGTGCTCACAATGTCCCCAGGGTGTGAGACGTGGACTCACTGACCGAGGGAAAAGCGCCTTCCTGAACGTAAAAACTGTCTGAGTCTGTAGCCTCGCCCTCAAACATCAAAGTCCAACAGCAGCTTTTGGAAAGAATATATATTGCATCCGTTGTATTTATTTATAATTCTATTATTTTATTTTATTCATAATGTCTTATTGGTTTTTGTTCCACACGAAAGGCAGTTGTTTGCAGGGCCCCCCAAGATTAAAAAAATTACAAAATGCAGTGCACCACCATAGATGGAGCAGTGTGTGTGTGGGTTTTTTTTTTTGTGTGGGTGTGTGGGTATGTATGCAAATTCTAATAAACAAACAGGCCTAGAAATTAATTATTAGAGTTCCCACCATTAGGTTTGTTAAAAATGTTCCCTGTGACATTGAACATCACACATCATGGCATTAGCATGCTAACAGAATCTCCTGAACAAGTGATGTGTTTGAAAGATGCTTTGCTTCGCAGTCTTCCCTCCTCTGGCCACTAAATATATACTCGGTCAAGACAAGAAGACGATCCCCTGTCATGTCATCAGACAGCACTTCAGTTTCCTCTTGGTTCAACAAATGACCTGTTCAGCTGCCATGTTTGTGGAGGACTTTGTCAGCTGCGATTCCTATTTCTTTCTTTGCCCTCTAAACGCCATCTCTTCCTGCCCCTCTCTCTCTCTCTCTCTCTCTCTCTCTCTCTCTCTCTCTCTCTCTCTCTCTCTCTCTCTCTCTCTATCTCTCTCTCTCTCTCTCTCTCTCTCTCTACTTCAGTATTCTCTCACAGCAGTGTCAATATCCATTGTCTAACTGAATCAGTCCCCAATTCATTTTAAAGGTTTCTTTTTTGTTTCTTGCTATTTTTTGTATCCAATGCAACACATTTACCAGTGTTGGGCTAGCATACAACACTGGTAAATCACTGTGTGAGAGGTGTGTTTTATTTGTGTGTGCATATTTGTATGTGTGTCGTTTTTTGTTAAAGTGTGCTTGTTTAACCTGCATGAAAGATGACTTATGAGGACGTTGTCATGTGGCCATAATTCGGACGCTGTGTGTGTGTGTGTGTGTGTGTCTCTTTGTCTAAGTTTATATATAAATATATATATATTGTGGCAACCTGGCTCGGGGAGTGAACCGCCTTGATCCAAATAGCACACGAACCAGAGTTTACTCAAAGCCAAAATGGCACTTTTAATCAAACATAAAGTATCTTACTTAAAAGAACAAAAATATAATTGGCGGGATCCACAGCCTGGTTCCACGGGGTGGCACCACCAAAGCCACAACGGCCCCTCTCTCCTCACACCCAAGCCAAGAGAGCCCTGAATGTGCCTTCGAGTAGGCTATTTAAGGTCTGCTCTCCCCTGGCCCTCAGGTGCTCTGCATCAAGTTGATTGGCAAGGGCCGGGTTGCCACAATATATACATATATATATATATATATATATTCTGTTTTTGGTGGTGGTGTGGCTGGTAGGCAACACAAGAGGATGGGTGGGAAGGTGTGGATGGAGGGATGGAGGCAAGCAGGGAGGATGGAGGGATGGAGGGATGATGAGGACACAAGAGGAGAGATGTGTCAGAGGGCTCTTGGCATTTTTAGCATGCTGAGACTCGCTACCGGACCCACAGGCCTCCTGGCTGCCTGGCGTGCTGTTTTTGTGTGTGTTTGTGTGTTTGTGTGTGTGTGTGTGTAAGCATGTGACCATCAGAATGTTGAGTCATCGGATTAGAGTGTTCACCACCTTTACACCGGCTCTGTCATACTCATCAACACGCCATGGTGAAGAGCACCATCATCATCTACACCATCTTCATCCTCATCCTCAACAGGTTGGATATGTTTGCGATGAGCTAAAGAGGTGTGTGGGGGGGGGGGGGGATATAGCAAGTCAGAAAAGTGCCAGAAAAGGGTGAGGTTGCAACTTTGAGAGTGTAACTTGATGAGCAATGGCCAACGTTACTGTGATCACTCTCGCTTTATTAAAGGCACAAAAAGCAACCACTGCAATATTCAGGAGTAACCTACCTTTCAACTGTATTGAGCATTCTGGCAAATGTGTTTTTTTTCATCTACTCTGGAGTCTGGACTGTACAAAAGCAAGGCATAATTGCACACTTCTTCAGGCAAGTGACCTTCGTCTTGCAAATTAGAATCATTAGGAGCCTTGCCTCAATATGAGGAATCAGCCGCAGCTGAACACATTCAACACTTCCTCCAACGTGCAGTGCTTGAAACATGAAAGAGGTAATATAACTTTTTAAATGTTCACTTTAAACATGGGATGGTAGTCCCATGTTTCATTCAACATAAGATAAGGTAGGACCTTTAGATAAGGTTGTTATGGTCACACCATTTTTTTTTCAAGGTTTGTTGTAAAAAAAAAAGAAAAGGACAAACTGGCCAGTGAATTTGCTGACCGATCTCTCAGTACGTTTACATGCACAGTTTTATCAGATAACAGGCATAGTTCGACTATGCTCCTCAATTGGAAAACTGCAATTGTCCGAGTATACATGGCGGTGAGAAAATCGATTCATTGGCCGAAGCATGTCATACCCCATTACGGTAGGTGCCGCTGTACCCATTTAAACTAGTGGAAATGGAGCCACTTCTGGCTGACCTCTTTACGTCACCAGCAACAACAAACTCAGGCGGCATTCAAGAAAGGTTTTCAGTAGACAGCTGTCAGTTCGGCTGTGGCACAATGAATGAATAAAGATCGTAAACACGTCAGAAGAAAAAAAACGAGTATGCCGAGTCTACAGATGGCAGATGATACCGTTCCAACCTGTAGCACCTTTAAAGGAAAAGCGCTGCACACAGATACAATGCTACTGTTATGTAGATCAACTTATCTATTCAAAAGTGTTTGCCACCATCTTCTCAAAGTAAATACCTAATATCCGATTTTGATAGGGCAGCTGTGCAGAGCTTAACCCTTGAGTTCATTAATCGTTTACTGAGCTAAATTTTATCGTCTTATTTGCCATGTCCCACAATCCATTGCAGGGTTTTGACAGGTTGTTGCCAGCCTTGATGTGACATTGCATGAAGAAAGCGGCACACAACGAAAGCCCCTGCAATACACTTCAATGTCTCAAATCCTAAGAGCCGCTAAGCCCTGATCTGTCATAGATGCGACCCAAGGTGCAGATATATTAATATTTATACCAGATTTAGTAAAACTGTATTCTGTGTGCTCAGTAACCTGAGCATAAGCATAGTGCTCCTTCCCACACAATTGTATTCTCTGTTAACGATTTTCGAATGATTCTGCCTCTTAGTATATATATATATTTTTAAAATAAAATAAAGATTCAGGGCAGGTATTCTGGTATAGGTAGAAAAACTTCAGAATATAAAATTCTAAATATTTTAGACAAACTGTTTCCCCATGCCAAAATGAAAAGGGACTTCTGTTTTCAAGTCAATCCATGCTGAAGCTGTTGTTCTAAACTATAAGCCAAGGTTTTTAGTGGTTCTCTGGTTACAGGGCAAACCCAGAGACAACCACGGGAGGACCACGTGGTCAGTAATGGCAAATGATGGACTTTCTGAAAATATACACTGGACGATCTGACTGAAGGAATCATACAGCAGCAGTAGGTTTAGGATTAATCATATAGAGGTAATACGAAGAGTCATGCCAAGGTCAGTGTATCACAATCCATTAATCATAGCATGGTAGGAAGCAAGTGAAAAGGATGATTTCGTACATGCATGCAAGTAGGCCAAATAGGAAGAAGTCTGTGTGTCTCTGTGTGTGTGTGTGTGTGTGTGTGTGTGTGTGTGTGTGTGTGTGTGTGTGTGTGTGTGTGTGTGTGTGTGTGTGTGTGTGTGAGGGACTGTAATTAGTATCACCTAAAATGTTTGAGCTGTATTTGAAAAAATATATATATTATAATAATAATAATAATAATAACAACACAGTATTGATAACATTAACTGTTCAAATTACTGTTTCTTTTGTATTGAATTTACACTTACACATGTATGTATGTCACATACATCTGTAATTACAAAAATCCCATTAATTTTTATATTATGAAAGAATATATATATATATATAATATTTCAACAGATGTGGTCGTTGATAAGCCTATATGTACAACGTGTGTTCAACTAGCTCCAAGCATCACGATTATAATCACATAATAATACTTCGTTCAAAGCGCAGAGCGTATACTTTCTGCTGGGACGCAATGATGACGTGTGATGAAGCCGATTTGACTGAGCACACAAATGATGAACGGAAACGCCAGTGCGCGCGCCCTATATTAATCTGCTCCAACCCCAGTATCAGCACTACTCACTGACAAACGGACCGCAGAGGCACGAGGACGACGGCTACAAATGTTTATCTGTTATGTTTTGCTACTTTTGAACAAATGTTTTAAACTAAAATTACTTAATCGAAAGAATAATTGTGATTCTTTCTTTCCTGCAGTTTTCCATATCCAATGCGCAAGACGATGGCCATCTTTTGGTGTGTTTAGTTGAAACCCTCTGCGACTGTGCGTTCAACTGCGGAGTTTTTATTTGTGTTGATATTATTTGTGGTGGTTAAATAATTCTTTAGAACTTTGTTGTTCCCATGCGGTTTTCGGAAGTTCGAACATGATGTCCAAAGCCATCAAATGACTGAGATTTGGATTTTATAGAACGCCTTTTGTTTTGGGACGTCAACGACTCGTGGTTGAACTATAGTTGTTTTTTATATTACATTTTTTGTCAGGATGCTCAATTTAATTGTTGGGATTTTATACCTGGTAAGTGGACGCACGGCGCGCGCCAACGAGGGTGCCACAGGTAGCCGCTTCGTCTGCAACGCAATCCCCCCGGGAGCGGAACCAGGTTGCGGATACAGCCCCACGGGGAACCGCGTTCAAAGCACGAGCCAGGTGGAGGACGAGTTGCGGAACACTATCATCCAGCTCCGTGAGACCATACTGCTACAGAAGGAGACGATCGTCAGCCAGCAGGGCACAATCAAGGAGCTCAACTCCAAGCTCGCGCGATGCGAGTCGTCCGTGGACGACACGTCACAGAGCAGAGCTCGGGGTCAGGGCTCGAGACGTAAGGAGTACGGCAAGAACACGATGGGGGACCTGCCCCGCGACCCCAGCGAGACCATAGACCAGTTGGGCAAGACCATGCAGAGTCTCAAGGGTCGGCTCGAGAGCTTGGAGGTGAGATTGCGCGCGCCAATTTGTTGATCTATAACCAAAATGTAGGCCATTGTTGAATCTGCGCTACGTTTCTATCTTGTCGCAAGTATTTCCCGCCCCCTTTGCCTCTGACTTGTCTCATCCTGTTAAACTAACACACATGCAGATTATCCATGATATGCAGCAGATAAAACCTCGCGTGGATTGAGCTGGGTCACCTGGTAAACACATTCACTCAACGCTGTGCATTATCAACAGACATGGTGTCAAAGGTTTAATAATTTCTGTTTTGCGTCAAGATTGACTTAAAGAAAAAAGTGCACATGCACATGGTAGCCTTTTTCACGGCAGCTCATTTAAAATCATAAGGCACACACCAATCTAAGGATAAAAGATAAAGAATACTTACATGTAAATTATTCAATAACTATATCGTTTTTTAATGATTTGCACTGAAATGCAGTGCTCTAGTTTTGTGTTGCATGTGCTCCAGTGAGTTTAATCTCTAAAGACCAAACATCTATCTGTTTTTTGTCTTTTTCACATGGCTCAGTAATCCCATTCATAAAATATTTAGGTCATTACCAGAGGAGAGCTGCTGCTTTGCATAGTACAACCTGACAAATAGGTGTTATATTATCAGTAGTGTTATATTATCAGTATTGCCCTTTATGAGTCATGTGATTGAGCTCCAGAGATGTGAAGTAGCAGTCATGCTCAATCCGAATGAATAGATAGGTTCTCTATATCTGTTTTATTTCTCTCTCTCTCTCTCTCTCTCTCTCTCTCTCTCTCTCTCTCTCTTCCATATAGACACACACAAACAGACACACACACATTGGCACATACACTATATCTATCTCTCTCACTCTGTCTTACACACTCACACACACAATTACACGTACACACACACACGTATACTCTATAAATATATTTATATCTATATCTACCACTTGCGGACGCTCTTGTTTCTTCTCTGCAGAATCAATATTTTTATACTTTTATATTTTATATTACATGGTCAAGTTCATCTCACTAATAACTGCGTAGTGGACCTTTAAATTCCACAACAATCTCTCTCCATCTCATTATCTCTCTCTCTCCTCTCTGTTTCACACACACACAGGCTTCTCTCCATCGTGCTCCATCCCTTCCCCTTGCTTCACCCACAATTATGCATGATTGAATGCCTTAATACCCCACCCCCCCATCTTGATCAAATGAAGGATGTATTGCAGCTGTCCACTGGAATATGGAAGCCATATTTTCCGTGCCTTATTGATGTCGTCCCCATTGATCTTCATGTGCTTACCATATAACGATTGTTAGAAGGTCGATACAGCCAGGCTCTCTCTCTCTCTCTCTCTCTCTCTCTCTCTCTCTCTCTCTCTCTCTCTCTCTCTCTCTCTCTCTCTCTCTCTCTCTCTCTCTCTCTCTCTCTCTCTCTCCCCATCAGTAAACATCCATTTGGCAGCATTCAGATGGAATTCAGAGTGAAGACCTTGAGGAGATTGGCCAGGCCTACAGATAGAGAATAGAGAGAGAGAGAGAGTGACAGATGGTGTTTGGATCAGTGCCATCTGGATTATTCAGCAGGTTCCATTGTGTCAGGCGAGATTAATCATCGTCGAGTGTCACACAGTGTTTGAGGCGGCACAAGGTGGTGGTTCGACGTATGAAGAACCTGAATTGACTTTTGGAAAGTGATGATGAGTGGTAGACCTGAGTAGAGCGTTTGTGTCAACGACATCGCCTATGTTCACTCATTGCGGATAGTGTAGCAATCCAGAGAAATATAAATCCTATATTAAGGAGTTATATCCCATCAAGCCAGGGGACCAATCAAACCTGCTTTTTTTAATGAGCAATTTGATTCGCTTTACACTTTTTCTGAAGGTGCTCCCATTTAGTTTTTCTTCCATGATTGCTCAGCCTAACTTGTAAGTCTGGATACGTTTATGTTTGGACAAAAGTATCTCCTTCAGGACCACATTCAATCAAAGCTACTCTGCGTAGTGTTGATATGACATTATTATACAACCTGAGTCGTTTGAAGGAAGGATGCCATTCCATTTAGGAGAAGGGGTATGTAGGTCTAGGTCTCCACAGGGACTGAATGGAACGCGGCCTAAGAGGATCACATGGCTGCTATTGTCAGTGTCTCTTCATTCACAGCTCTCATTTTCTGTCTCTTACACAAACTCACACTATTCAATTCTACGCTTATATTCCCTCTCTGTCTGTTTGTCTGTCAGAAGGTTGGTCTGACTCTCTATCTGAATCATTCTTCCATTTTCTATTTTTTATCTTCTTCTGCCTGCTTAAGCTATCCATCTGCCTGTCTATCTGGCTGCTTCTGTTTTATAGATCTACAGGTCTGTGGTTCTGTTATTTTGTTGGTCTACAACCTCCCCTTATGCCTGCTTTGAATGTGCAGATGTTGCAAATGTTGACGGAGAGGGAGGGACTTCCATCCGTTACAGTTCCATGAATTCGGGGGGGAGAAGCAAGAGAGGGGGAAGGACTTCTGGGGAGAGATATTCTTTCTGTTAAATTTTTCCAGCTATTGCTTTGTCAAATGTTTGAATAAAAAAAGTTGTTATTGTTTTGTTAGAAGAAGGGACCAGAGCTGACAGGATATAGTCAATAACACATAGCACATTCTATCGGCCAAATTTATCTACCTGTTTTTTTGTCCACCTGTCTGTTTTTCTGTTATTCTATTGGTCGATCTCCAGTCACTTACAACCTTTCTCCCCCTTCCTCCTCTCAACATTGAACCTCCACCTCTCCCAGCAGCAGCAACAGCAGCAGCTGCGTCTCCCTGGCACTAACCTGTCATTGCCCAGCGGTGGCGGAGGTGGCGGGGGTCCTGTGGCGGCCCTGCCCCCCCTGGCCCCCCTGCCCACAGAACTGCGAGAGCTGCTCCGCCAACGGCTGGAGGTGTTAGAAGGCCAGCTGCTGAGAAAGGTGGCTGAGCTGGAGGAGGAGAAGAGTCAGCTCCTGAATGAGACGGCTGACCACCGCCAGCGCACAGAGAGCACGCTCAGCTCCTTGCTGGAGCGCATCACCGAGCTGGAGAGAAGTAAGGATTCAGATTAAGACCCAGATTCTGCTTCTGATTCAATTTCAAATGCAAATTCAGCTTGAAATTCCGATTCTGAATTAGATTCAGACCTGATTTAAATTTGTTTAAAAAATGTCTGTATAAATCTGAATTACAATTACAATTTCAAATATAGTTGCATGCAACAATAAGGGGGTCTTGAAAAATGGCGAGTATGGTGGCCATGGCCTGATGAATTCATCATAGTAAAGTCTTCCATACGTGGCAGATATAGTGAGTTGGTAGGTATGGTAATATGGCATTTGTGTGCCTTATAAACTGTTTTTTTCAAAATAATCACCAACAATATTTATAAAGTATACATTGTCAAGCCTTCAAAGCCTTAAAGATCCCATGGCATGCTACTTTATGGATGCTTATATATAGGTGTTAGTGGGCCCCTAATACAGTATTTGAAGACGTTCAAGAAATTCAGCCTTGGTGCAGAATTACAGCCACTACAAGCCAGTCCCACAATAAGCTCTCCACAAACGTGCCGTTTTTAGAGGTGGGTCAAGGTGGAGGGTGGGGGTGTGGCCCTGAGCAGCTTGTGGCCACGGTACCATGCACTAGTGTGGAACACTGAACACTCCGGGTGCTCCGGCGGGAGTCCTGGAGCTCTATATCTAAATAATATCATATTATATTTAGATATCTATATAATATAATATATATTATCATGGTCAAAAGCTGTTTGCGCCTCCTGATATATTATGAATCTCAAAAGACTGCGTCGGGTTCTCAGACGCCTCTGGTTCTTCGACTTCCACGTCAATATTAAGTACAGACTGAACCGCAAAATGGAGGAGAAAGGGATTGTTGCTTGCGATTGTTGCCTGGGGTTGTCTCCTGCCGGAGCCCCGCTACCGTGGCAGTGGGCAGCGGGGCTCCGGTGGGAGACAACCCCGGGCAACGGGCAGTGTTCAGCTGGCAGCGTTCATCGGGCAGCGGGGCTCCGGCAGACAATCCTGGGCAACAATCCTTTTCTCCTCCATGTCACAGTTCCCAATTCCTTCTCAACTATGGCCGAGATAACCCCCACTACGCATCTCGTTGTGGAAATACCAGAGACCTCAGAGAACCCGACGCAGTCTAGTCTTTTCACCAAATGAGAGCTTTATGCAAGCTTGCGTTATTGTGTTTTGTGTTATGCGCCATAACACCAACAGCAGAATGGTTATCCAAATAACAAAGAACACATGCGTTACAGTGTGTGTATTCACACACACACATGTGGCGCTCGCGCGGTCCTAGCTCATTGTCTCATTGGCGGGCCAAGCAGAGAAAGGGGAGGTAACCTGGCCCCATATCATCATCATCATCTTTATTTGGACTAAAGTCCAAAAGAACACACAACTACACATAAAAAATAAGAATATAAAAAAAGACAAGCAAACAAACAACAAACAAAAATCACAAGCATTTATAAAAGACATTCATACCAGTACTTCCACATTGGTGACTGGTACCTAATTCCACTGCAGCTGGGATTGATCAACAGAGTTATTATGTTGTTCTGTGACATATTCAAGCGACAGATGAATTTGTACATCAAATTCCTCAGCAGTGCTCTAAAGGTGCTGACCCCTGCATTACAGAATAGGGCACTAGTACTACAGCTCCTTGGCTTCCTTAGTAGGATCCTTAAGCAGTCATTATAAGCAACCTGCAACTTCTGAAGGCTTGCCTTTTTTAATTTGACCCATAGGGGTGCAGTGTATAATGGGGTACAGTATGCTTTAAAAAGTTTAATTTTTACATCCTCTGAGCACATATGAAATTTAGCCAGAATATTAGCTTGGGCATATAATATGTGACATTGTCTATAAATATCATCAGATATCTGGTCTGTGATGAGATGACCCAGGTATTTAGTTTTCTTACAGACATCCAAAACTTGTCCTGACAGATAGAAATCTGGAAAACACAGCTCTTTGTCACCTTTAGTTACATATCAGAACAACACTATTTTTAGCATTATATTGCACATCATGTTTCATGCCATACTCAGAACATATATTCAGGAGCTGTTGAAAGCCAGCACTGCTAGGGGAGAGGATAGCCAAGTCATCCGCATACATAAAATGATTTACCAAAGAGTTTCCAATCATACAGCCAGTTCTGCATACATTTAGTTCTTTGGATAGTTCATCCATGTAAAGGTTAAATAGAGCTGGTGAGAGTAGCCCCCCCTGACGCACACCATTACTTACACCAAAGGAAGCAGAGACACTGTTGCCCTATTTGACCTGCATTCTCTGTTTGGCATACCAATAGAACAGAATCCTTACAATGGTATTCGGGGCACCCCCTTTGGCTCAGTTTCTTAAAAAGCTTAAGATGATTAACCCTATCAAATGCCTTAGATGCATCAATAAAACCAAGTACAATAGATGAATTCTGCTTCATGTACATATGGGTCACCTCCTTCAAGGCATAGATACACAAATCAGTCCCAAGTTTTGCTTTAAAACCAAAATGATTACAAGTGGTACCCAAGTACTGAGTTAAGCGTTCAAGTAATATTTTCTCCAATACTTCTCACACTACGCTGGCTAAGGCTATTGGCCTATAGTTATCTACACTTCCAACCTTGCCTGCCTTGTCCTTTATGACAGGCACTAGAGTGACAGACAACATGGAATCAGGCAACAGTCCATGATTCATGAAACTAGTAAAACAGATGGCAAGTAGTGCTGCCGCCTTATGGGTTGCAAACTTTAGGTGTTCTGCTGTAATGTGGTCAGAGCCACTTGCTTTCTTATCAGCTAACTGTTTTACTGCATAATATACTTCATTGAAAGTAATTAATGTATCCCTGTTGGAGATATTACTCATTTCATAGGGGGCACTCTTGATACAGTTAAACAAGGCAGAATAGTGTTGCCTCCACAGCTCAGCTATCTTGTCACTCCCAGAAACACCCTCTATGACACCAGGAAGTGATGTGTTAGTCCTGTTCAGAGCTCTCACCTCCTTCCAAAAGCCAACAATGTTGTTACAGAGAAGTTTGTCAGCTAAAGCATCTGCTCTCATGGCCTGTTCATGCTTGTCAATGTACCGGATAGCATATTTGTATCTGGCGTTTGTCATTTTTCTATACTCCAGGGGCCTCATGTACTAAGACTTGCGTGGATTTCTGACAAAAACTTTGCAGATGCCAAAATCTGGAAAGCTGCTGCGCACAAAAAAATCTGGATGTATCAATCCTTGCGTAAGCACGATTTCATGCAGATTCTCTTTGTACATCCCTATTAACGTGAAATTGTGCGCACATGCACAAGCCCGTCTCTCCACCCAGTCTCCTCCCTCATTTTATATGCTAATTCGTATAAATAGACCTGCAGTAGTGCGCTCGTTACGAGAAAGGAGAAAATGGCGAAAGGAAGAAAAAATTACTTTAGTGAATGCAAGGTGGAGGTGCTTATTTCGGAGGTAGAGGCCAGAAATAAGATCTTGTTTGGCTCTCTTTCCTCCGGAATCAGCACCAAAAGCAAAAAACTGGAGTGGGAAAACGTTGCCAAGTCGGTCAATGAGGTTGGGGCGGAAAGCCGAACTGTGGTTGACATTTAAAAAAAGTGGTCGGACATCAAGGTGGAAATAAAAATAAAGTTGTCTGCCCACCGGAGAAGCGTGGGTCAGACGGGCAGCGGGGCGGAGTCGGGGAGCTCGCCCTATTTGAGCAAAGGGTGGCAGCTGTGATTTGGGATTGGCTCACTTTTGGCCAAAAAAATCATAATAGTCGCGGAACACCCCTTCATTTCGAATGCGACCATCTTCTAACAAGGCCAACACTGCCATTGTCAACCTATCGATTATTGCCACATTTTGTGCATGCTTTTATATTCTCATTTATTTTGATGCATGCTGACGGTTGTTCCCATACACCCAAGGTGTCAATAATATGTACATAATTCGAAATCGACCGGCTGGTTCATTGATAGATTGAATTTAAGTAACAATGGCTTGTTCTTACTCCACGCAACATCAAATAATAATATTGCAGTCAAGAATCTGACGACAAATGCGTTAAGAGAGATCCATTAGCGATGTCATACGTGGTCCTGAAATATGTAACGTTTAATAAACAAGTCATCACTGAAAATAATATTGCTGGGGCTTCCTTTTAATATCCTTTTAACTCCAATAGTAACAATATATTTTTATGGGTCTGTTTACGTTTAGCCTAATATCAACAACAGTGTCACATTATGCGTCTCGACAACAATAACGCATGATTGAATTGCATTTAAGATCACACATCCCGACGTTCAAATCCACTTTGAACTAGCCTCATATTGCAATACTACTTCATCATGACTCGTGATCGAGTAGGCCTAATGTTGTTGCGCTGCATTGCCTCTATGTGCCGCCAACTGACAAAATGAAGCAGAAATGTGCGTAAGCCAGGCATTTAGTTTGCATGGAGAACCGCACTTTCTCACGTCAAGTCAGTCTTTGTACATCCGTTTGCGTGAGAAGTTGCTTATGCAGCTTTTTTGTGCGTAAGCAAGCTTTGTACATGAGGCCCCAGGACAGGCCCATTTCTGGTTCTGCCCGCCTGTACCCATGCCAAAAAAGCCTCCTTAGCTGCTGTATGGTGTGCTGCCACTAGGGATGTCACGAGAACCGATACTTCGGTACCAAGTCGATACCAAAATTCTAAAAACGTGACGGTACTCGTTTTTCTTAGTACCGTAGGTACCGTAGGTACCGAGGATGCAATTCCTCCGGACATCACATGGGCAGCATATACACCTACACGGGAACATGGAAGATGGCAACTGCAGCTGCAGCGAGTGTGACGGCTCCGCCTCGACTCGTCGATAAAAATAATAGCAAGAGTCGTGTCAGGAAGTACTTTGCTTTTGGAACGCTGCGCCGCACGACTGTTTCAGACGGGACCCGTTTCAATGTTGCGCTTCTAAACACGCATGGTACGACTGCGTTCGGCATCACTTACTTGATGTTGTTTTGATTGAAGATCGGCAGGTTGTAGTGGGTGCGGCGGTGAATGTGTGCGTGCGCGTGCGTGTGTGTGTGTTGCGAGCGTATGCAATTTCAAAGTAACAAACCAACTCAAAGCCGATGCATGCATCCAAAACTATTCGTTCAAAACCAAATAAACAAATCAAAAACAGGGTTGCTTATTCGCTTCAAATACTTTTTCTTTTCAAAACTTAGTAATTAATACGGCACGGTACCGAGCGATTGAAAACAATGTTGGTGTCTCCTGTGGCTGCCTTGCACACCTGCGTTATATTACTTAATATTAGGTTGGAAGTTATGTTTTAAACCCTACCATGCACGTGTAAATGTGCATGGTAGGGTTGTGTAAATGTGAGCCACATAGCTGCATGACTGCCTGCTTTCAGCGCGTATTTTTATTTATTTTTTTATTACTTGAATGCTACATGCCACTGTTCATTTTTTGTAATGTTAATAGTGGTTTATTTTTATTCATTACTTGAAGGCTACATGCCAGTGCCACTGTTTTTTGTAATGTTTAAATGTTTTTTAATAAATTAGTGTATGTTGAAGTACATGGGATTTATTGTTTTGTTTTCGACCGTGGTATTGCGTATCGAGAATCGTGGAATTTCACTGGTATTGGTATCGACTACAAAATTTCTGGTATCATGACATCCCTAGCTGCCACAAGTTTATTCCATCCTGGCTTGTTGTTATTACGTTTTCCAGTGTATCTACACCATGACTTACTGGCCTCATACAAAGCTTACACAATACAGTCATATATGTCATAAAGGGATTTACCATGAGAAATGTCCTTACAGCCCACATCTGAACACATATTTGCATCTCGGGGTATACATATATTACTTAAGGCTACATCAGTTTTCATATAATATGATGATAAATCATCATTTGTAAGTTTTGTCCAGTCTAGATAGGCACTGCAGCCACTATTCACTTCATGAGACAATTCGGGAAGGCTTTCAACTTCAAGTGTCATGGCAAATGGAACATGATCAGCCATGGATGTCCCATATAATATTTCCATAGACTGTACTGCAGCATGGGCATCAGCAGTGCTGATGCAATGGTCAAGCCATGAAGTTGTATGCCAAGCCTCACTTATATAAGAATAACTGTCAGCAGGTAAGAGCAGTTGACTAGATATTTTGAGATTATTATCATCACAAAATTATAGCATATGTTTGGCAAACAGAGACTGACCATCTGACAGGTCTGCATTCATATCACCAACCACACACACACTTGTACACTGATTCTCATGTATGAAAGAATTTATAAACCCAAGCCTTTCCATGTAAATGTCTTCGTTCTGTGGACACTCATAAGGTGTGTATACATTGAGGATAATGAGCTCTTTGTTACTAAGCTTCAGATGTACAGCAATGCACCCATCAGCTTGAGTCCTTATAACATTAATCACAGAGTCCAACTTTTTTTGCCACAATATGGCTACACCCCCTGCAATCCTTCCTCTCACTATTCCCATAGTAAGGTCTGCAGTGGATTCCCCAGCACCATGGAAGTTATCATTAAAATAGTTCAGTTTTCCCAAATCCTTTTTTTTTGGGTTTGGGTAAGAAAGTTTCATGTGACATAAAATGTCACATGTTTGCAGCAGATTATCTACTACACTCCGGCGTGCCCTGTCTCCTGCGCTACTACCAACACGCAGCCCCCGACAGTTATAGGATACAACACGCATTAGGATAGCGTAACGGCAGCTCCTCCAGGAGTAGTATCGGACGCAGGGGCGGCCTTGCCGGGACCTTTCACATTGCGCGGCTCATAATAACGCCTCACAACAGAGCCTTCAGGCCAGAGTTCGGGTCTATACATCTCCACAACGTCCTTACATTCAGCACACACTTTAAAAGAACTGTATCTATTGTTCACAGTGTCAATGCGTTCACACAGTACATCGCGGCCAAGCTTGTCTTTAAGATAATTCGCCTTCCTGCGCCAAGATCTGGTGAATTTGGTGGCGAAGACGCTTACCATTTTTGTTTGAACCACTTTAATATTACCTTGCGTGCCTGTGCCAACCACAGGCTTGGACCTCTTGCGCGCAGCATTGCCGGTGTGCCGTTTCATCAAGACATTGCAACTCTCGGTTCTCTTAGGCCCCCCGTGTTTCAGCACACGGCTCTATTCCGGAGACATTGGGGGTGCAACAGAACCTTCTGCGCTCTCGTTCTCCATGACGCTCAGCGATCCCCCACGACTCCCCCGGGCCTGAGCCACCATCAAGGACGCGGCCGGGACATTGGTCGTGGAGATGTTGGTGTTTGGGGAGCCGGAGATGTCAGCAGCTGTTAGCATCTCCCCAGTAGCGGTATCCTCTGTTGGGGCTCCAACCGGGCACAGGATCACAGGTGACTCCACCAGCATTCGGCCTGGCTAGGCTACGGCTTTCCCCGCCCGGCAGCAGATGATTCTCCATTGTAGCAACTCTGCGATCGATAGTGGCCATGACAGACCACAGATTCTCTCCAACCTCAGCCTGGAGTGTTACAGCGTGCCTCAGCGCACAAATCTCACTATGCAGGCACTCCATCTTGCAAAGTAAGTTAGATACATCCATGTTGTTGAACGTCACAGGCGATATCTCATCCAGGTAGTTTGAAACAAACCGCAGGATATTTTCCCCGTACTCATTAAGGATTTTGAGACAACTTTTGATGTTGTTGGCATCCTTTTGGTTACCTTTAAAGGCCACATAACGCTGCTTAGTATCAGGGCATAGTTCAAACAGCACTTTCCTCGAGGACTCGATCCATTCAGAGTCGAAGTTGTTTGTTGCAAGCAAGACTAATTCGTCTTGGCTCAGTCCTTATTTTAATCGCGAGGAAGTTGAGAAGCTCGTCCTCTACAATTATTTTGTCATCAACAGTCTCATAAATCCACAGTTTTGATCGAGGCCGCCCTAGGTTAGTAGCAGCCGGCGTACCGCGCCTCGGCTTGTCCGCCATTACAAACCGGACACATATGACGACATATGGGGCCAGATCCCAAACCCGCGCGTTTGAGCGTTAATTTTTTCAAAGGCGGAGCAAGATACCTACTGCTTGTTTTAAACCTAATGTAATTTTTAGCTACTGGGGGACCAGTGAAAATTTCATGCCATGGGGTACACACATCATCGGCAATGTGTGTACCCCTTTAAATGCTACCAGGCATACTTTATTGATGATTTTGTATAGGTGTTAGTGGCCCCTAATACAGTATTTGAACACTCATTCCAGAAATTCAGCCTTGGTGCAGAATTACAGCCACTATGAGCCAGTCCCACAATGAGTTTTCCACAAACATGCCGTTTCTGTGTCTGTAGCTTTAAATGCTAATGAGGAGGAGCGAGGCGGAGCAAGGTGGAGGGTGGGGGTGTGGCCCTGAGCAGCTTGCGGTCACAGTACCATGCGGTAATGTTTACAGTGGATGTATCGCAATGGCTTGGATTCATAATATCATCCGGAGGTGCACACAGCTTTGGGCCCTGTTCTGTAAAATATTCTAGAACACTCCGGGTGCTCCGGCCGGATTCCTGGAGCTCTATATCTAAATAATATAATATAATATATAGATATCTATATTATACAATATATATTATCACGGCTAAAAGCTGTGTCCGCCTCCAGATGATATTATAAATCTCAAACGACTGCTTCCACTTCCACGTCAATCTGAAGTACAAATTTAACTGCGACATGGAGGAGAAAGGGATTGCTGCCATTTGCGGACTCCCGGTACTTCCACAACGAGAAGTCTCCCGCTGGAGCCCCGCCGGGCAACAATCACAGGCAACATCCCTTTCTCCTCCATGTCGCGGTTCAATCTGGACTTCAGGGAGTCAAAGCCAAACTACCTTTCCCCCAATTCTTTCTCAACCATGGCCGATATGAACCCCATTACGAGTCTCCTTGGGGAAGTACCACAGACATCAGAGAACCCGATGCAGTGTAGTCTTTTCACCAAGTGGGAACTTTATGAAAACGTGCGTTATTGTGTTATGTGTTATTCACCATAACACCAACAGAAGAATGGTTATCCAAATAACAAAGAAGTGTACAACACTTACGTTACAGTGTGTGTATTCACACACACACACACACACATGTGCTGCTCGCACGGTCATAGCTCATTGTCTCATTGGCGGGCCAAATTCTCTGGATACCTAGTGCTTGTTTTACACCTAACGCCATTTCTAGCCACTGGGGGACCAAAGGCCGGCTAGGGGAACTCATAATAATGTTAGAAAACCTCATAAAGTAAAATTTTCATGCCATGGAACCTTTAAGGCCCATCCTGTGTTGGAGAGAGGCCTCGGTTTGGATAGGCGAACTTCAAACCAATGCATCCAATTTTTTCAGATAATTTCATTTTGGCATGGGTATACTATGGGATCTCCTCTTAGTAGACGTCTTTGACAGCCAAGCCTACATGGTTTTATATCTGCTGTCTTTGGGCTTATTGCTATGAGTTTAAGACCATATAGTCTGACAGTCACCTGGTACATGCCAAGTTTGCAGCTTTTACCAACTCCGGCATCAAAGCAGATTTTGTGTTGGTGTTTGTTTCAGTTGTGGCCATTGCATAAAATCGAAATGGTCTGACCATATGGGTTGCACCTTGAAAGTTTTTCTCTGCATTTGTGGATCATGAGATTCGACAGTGAGGGTTATTCACACTTATTCACACTTGATGCCCGATATGCGGGCATCCGTGTCGCTCAGTCATCAGTAGAGTCTCCGGCTGGTTTAGGGGGGCGGGCTTGATATGACGTAGGGTCTCGTTTGTTTTGGTTTGACCGCAGACAGCACGGAGGCAGAACGGGCAGAACTCATCGCAATCATCTTAAATGTTGCTGCAGCAATGCATCATATATTCCGTTGCATCCACAACATCTGCATTGATCGATAAAAGATTGGAGCATGAGTTAGAGACAAATAGAAGAAACAACAAACAAGAAAGGCGCCGCGAACGACTGCGTTACCGGAGGAAGAGAGCATCTTTTTTTGATTCATTTCACATCTAACAAACACTGGGACAAATGTAGTTGATTTCTGAACGTCTTCCCTGTGCTCCTTGACTACGGTCTGGGAGCCGACAGCAGGAAAGGTGTAACATAATAATAAAAAAAACTGTTCTATATACACGTGCAGCTGTGAACTCATGTATTGTAATTTATTGTATGATGTGTACTTTGAGGGTTACGATAAGACCCTATCATTTACATACTTGCCAACTCTCCCGATTCACGCGGGAGACTCCCGATTTTTAACCCTATCTCCCGCGATGCTTCCGGTCAGTAATTTCTCCCGTTAATCTCCCGATTTTACAGTGACGATTGTGAAGATTGTGCGGGATTCGCAGTATCTGGCAACCCTGGCCTGCCTGTGTGCAAGCCGGTGACGTGACTCAGTCACTCGCTGGAGGCAGTGATATGCCAAGTAGTGTTGATACTGCCGGAAAATAATAAGATGAAGAAGAAGAAGTCGCTCACTGCGGTTTCTGTCTTCCCGCTCAGTTCAGCGTTCGTACAGAGATGGATAGAGTCTGCCGATAAGCAATCGGATTGGTGTTAGTTTCATAAAGTTGTCAGTTAGTACGTTTGGGATTTTGAGGAGGGAAGGATGTATATATCTTTAATTTGATGTGCAATAAATACTGTAAAAAAAATAATACTAAATACTACATCAGGTTTAAAATAAAAGGCAAGAAATGACAACAATTTATACACACACCTGGTGAAGGAACCTTGTTCCTTGGGCCGATACACAGATGAAAAAAATCTCCCTATTTTTCACAACCCAATTTTGGCAAGTATGCATTTAGCATACATCATGAATAACTCTGAAAAGCAGTGCCACATTTAAATATTTTTTAAACCATTCAGCGAACAAAAGGCAACAGGCTGATTATCGTTTAGGGTGCGGATGCCACTCAATGACATGCAAACGTAGACCGAAGCGTCATCAACACGCCCACTCAACTGGTGTGAAATGCCGACATTCTACTGCTCATTCACATATAAGGTAATTGACATTTCCGTCTTTTTTCAGGAGGTCCAATGTCAGGATATGTGATTCACATATACGGCCCGTCGGGAGAATAGCGAGTTCGTCCATGTGAAAGCAGCTCATATTAGACTTAATGGAAATGGAAGCCTGTTGAGAATGTTGAACTTCAAGTGCTTGTTATAGCGCCACTTATGGTTAATTCTGGCCGATCCATTGCATCCCTCACTTATTTTACTACAAGCCTGCCAATTTATACAACTTTTGAGCATGTCGAATTTGAGATATATAAAACAAATTGAATAGTAATGAATGCAATGCGATTTCGTAGGACTCCTAATTACAATTAAAGTACCCAATCGTATTCTGAGAACTTTGTCTCTCAACAGTGGAAAATCATCATCGATGTGGATGTTATCTATCCATCATGCATCAAGATTGAAACTGAAATTGAGTTTGTAATGCTAAAAAATAGGGTGTGTTTTTTATACAAGTTGTGGCAACCCGTCTCCGGCACAGCGCCTCTGGAGGTCCAGGGGGCAGGTTGTGGAGGCTGTGTACCACAGATTTCCCACAGATGGCGCCAGTAAGAGCATTGGTGACAGCCAATCATTGAAATGGGGAACACCTGAGGAGCAGGGAGGATGCATGCTTCAAAAGGCAGGCTTCCACACTCATTCAGGGCTCTCCTGGTTCGTGTATGCAGAGAGACCAGTCGTCAGGGGTGAGGTGTTTCCTCCCTGAAGAACAAGACTGTGGATTCCTCCAAAGATGTTTTTTGTTCTATTTAGTAGTAAGATACTTTGTTTGGTTTTGATTAAAAGTGCCGTGTTGACTTGAACTAAAACTCGATTTGTGGGCTGTTTGGGACGAGGCGGTTCACTCTAGCTGAGCCGGGTTGCCACATATGGTGGAGAATGCAGGCAACTCTACGTGTTATTGTTTTTTTGAGTGAACGCCCAACCTCGTCCCGCTACGTTTTTTTTGAGGGAACGCCGGACGTCCAATGGAGGCAGCGCAACCCAGTTACGAGTTTTCCTTTTCACTGAAAGCCCGAACCCCAATGCAGAGCCTTGACGGAACTGCAGGTTTTCCAGTGGACGACCAAACCCCAATGCAGAGCCTCGACTGAGCCGCAGGTTTTTCAGGGGATGACCAAACCCTGATGCAGAGCCCCGATGGAGCTGCGGCCACCGCCCAGAGAGAAGCTGAGAAACGAGTACTCCTTTGGAAGGCAGTCCAACAGCTTGATCAGTGGGCCACGCTGAACGAGAAGACCAAGCCGTTCCAGGAGATGCCTGAGGAGAAGGGGACCCTGAATGGGGAGATCCACGATCTCAAGGACATGCTCGAGGTTAAGGAGCGGAAGGTCAATGACCTACAGAAGAGGATGGAGAACCTGCAGGAACAGCTTCGGGACAAGGAGAAGCAGATGGGCAGCCTGACGGAGAGGGTCAACTCTCTGCAGGCGCACACCTCCATTGCCAAAGACAAAGTGAAGCAGCTCAGCCAGGACCTGCAGGTGGAGAAGCAGAAGACGGGCCGGGCGGAGTCCATGATGAGGGAGCAGCACGCGGTCATGTAGAAGGAGCTGGGAGGTATGCAGGCTAAAACCCAGAGTGGCTACCAGGAGCTTCAGGCCATGCAGATTAACATGAGGGAGCAGCTGGAGGGCCAGATCAGTTGTCTCAAGCAGGAGAACCAGGCCCTGAAGAGGGACGTGGAGGCCCTGAGGCAGCAGGCCTCGGAGCAGACTACGTCAGAGTCAACGGTTGAGGAACTGACATCCCAGCTTCAGCAGAAGGATGAGGAGGTCCACTCCATGGAGGAACGTCTACAAGCGGCGCTGGGCTGCAGCTCAGCCACCGAGCAGACCACAGCCCTGGAAACTCTGCACTCCAGAAAGGTCAAGGAGTTCCTGGAGCGGCAGCGCATCAGGGTTGAGCGCTGGCGTGAGCAGTACGGGATCCAGCGGGAGCAGGTCGAGCTGCGCCGGGAGCAGGAGCAGCTACACTTCGGGCAGTACTACCGCTCCGGCAAGAGGCCCTACAGGTTCCAAGGGCGACACCGGCCGGGGCGGGACAACACAAACACAGTATCCAGCCGGGACGCGTGTTCCTGGCCAGTCAGAAGTGCCCCGAGGCTTCATCAAAGGGTGGTGGAGTGTGGCAACCCTTCTCCGGCACAGCGCCCCTGGAGGTCCAGGGGGCAGGTTGTGGAGGCCGTGTACCACAGATTTCCCACAGATGGCGCCAGTAAGAGCATTGGTGACAGCCAATCATTGAAATGGGGAACACCTGAGGAGCAGGGAGGATGCATGCTTCAAAAGGCAGGCTTCCACACTCATTCAGGGCTCTTCCCTGGGTCACACTCGAGGAGAACCCAGACGACATGGGTGAGGAGAATCCACACAACGGAGCAAGCCTATGGATGCCGCCATAGTAGTTTTCTGTTATAGTTAGTAAGAGTTCCTTTTTTTTGTTTAATTAAAAGTGCCGTGTTGGCTTTTGCACTTATCCAGACTCTTGGGCTGTTTTTGGGACGGAGCAGTGCACTCTTGCCAAGCCGGGTTGCCACAAAGTGTACAATCCTACAATGTTGACTATTCAATATTTTTATATTTTCCGTACTCTCCCTGGGCTACTTTTTCGCACTGCACCTCACTCTTAAAAAAGTTGAATCTGGTAGCAGCATTTGTAGTTAATTAGTTTAAGGAAAATCCAAGGGCACGTTGATACTTCAGGGTATCTCTTTGATGTTAGACATCCAAATTAACACTTGAAATTAATTGCCTTCCCCACAGGAACGCCTATTAGGAGTCCCGATAGTCACTGGACACTGCTTCCACCTGCCTCAGGCTCTGTTGTCTCCATGTTTTAATGTTTGATATAACAAAGCTTGAGACAAAACACAAAAAGATGATAACAAATTAGGACTTGATAATGTTGCCCTTTGTTAAACAGTCCAGGTATTGAACACCTATTATACCAGGCTACACACATTTCTCTATTCAAGAGCTTGTGTGTTGCTTTGGATCAATGTGAGTAAAAAAAACGAAAAAAGCAAAATTGCAGCCGTGCGGTACAGCAGCGGCTGCTAATGGCTAATGGGTGCTGTCGGTGACGTGCACAGCCCTTTCCACTGCTGGTACTAGTGCTAAGCTAATTCAGTTCAACCATGATGAGGATCACTATCTTATTCTTAGCACAGCCCTGCTACTGCTGCTGCAGCAGATAAGAAACCACTACACATGCAGGACCCAAAAAGCTGTTGTTATTGTTACCATTAAGGTTACTATGGAGTCATGGATAATTCTTTCCTCTTTTGATATATATGCTTGAGGGCATTTGTGTTTGTGTATGTGTGTGTTTGTATGCCTGACATTGCTCCACTTCCTTTCCGATTTCTCATTTTGTACATTTCTTCCTCCCTCGCTAAATCTTCCCCTGCGATCCCTCATTGATTATTCCATCTCAATCACCGCCATCCAGTAGCTTCTATTTCCGTGGGGTATTTTGTGTGGATTAAGGGCAAGCAATTTCTTGACCACAAGTTTGAACCAGTCATTTATCAATACTGAAATCAATACAGATGAATCATTTTACTGTCATCCTTGATGTGATTTGTATAGCCCTGGCCACCTGCGCAAGCCGCTGTTTGTCAATCACTCTGATCATCAGAGCTATCTCTCATTATGGTCACCTTCCACCTCAGCAGCTGGAGACTTTCAAACTGTACAGCAGTCATTGCCGCTACCTATTCAAACAATAAATTACAATTAGATTAGAGAGATGACAATGAAACAGAACAACTTAATTGTATCAGTCATCAATAGCCACAAGCAATTTTGTCCTCGACGAGAGCTCACATAAACCCACATACAGTATATCACACCAGTATTGACATATTAATTGTTTATTACATCTCCACAGCTAACAACGCTTTCAAGTCGCCGGAGGACTTCAAGGTGTCCCTGTCCCTGCGCACCAACTACCTGTTCGGCCGCATTAAAAAGAGCCTGCCCGAGATGTACGCCTTCACTGTGTGCATGTGGCTGAAGTCCAGCGCCAGCCCCGGTATCGGCACCCCCTTCTCCTACGGTGTGCCGGGCCAGGCTAACGAGATTGTGCTCATTGAGTGGGGGAACAACCCCATCGAGCTGCTGGTGAACGACAAGGTAGGCGCTAGGGCTGAATGATTAACCAAATTCAAACCGACATCACAATGTAATAGAACATGATTTTCAAATCACAAAGGCTGCGTTTAAAAAAAAGTTTTTTTTAATGTTACACAATCTAACCAATCAGAGGGTCGGAGTTGGAAACACGAGGCCACGTGGGTTCACGTGTATGCAACGCTACCCTCCACTCACATGAGTGAGAGCAGTTGATGAAGGAAACAACTTGCCACGCTACTCTTTGATTTGTTGATTTTGACATAAAAGAAAAAACCCAACCACCAGGATGTCAAGTAGGCCGAATACCACTCTGCAGTGATCACTGACCAAAATGATGGAGAGTATAACCACAAAAATACTCTGACGATAGCGAAGTTCATAGGGAAAGATATGATCAACACGGTGACCATGGCCGGGTTTACGGCTTTGGTAAAGACACTGGATAAACGGACCGAACTCGAGACGTTTTTTTATTGTCTCAGACTTTTCTTGGACATATTTCCCATAGATTGCGTAACACCACCAAAAAAAAGACCCTAAAAGGTTGATCAAGGGTTCATGATGATCGTTGGGTGACCTCCCCAAGCCCTGCCCACTGGGCTTTTTCCTGTTTTCTTGAGAATCTTCAGGGGGGAGTATCATTGGACTCATCTCAGGGCAGCCTATTGGTTCCCCCCTAGCAGAATCCTTGGCAGAGGTTTGTGCTTTAGTGAGCACATTTCATAGTATTTGTTTTCCGCTTGTTATTTTACTTTGTGTGTGTACTTTGTGTGTCATTATGTGTTGTTGTTATGTTCTTGTTCTTGTGTAGTGTTTTTTTCTTAATTGAGCCTGGCAACATGACTGCGGATGTGTAGGAGTGTGCAGAGCAAGCATATGGCTTGATAAACAAAGCCTTCCATAGTTTATGGATAGTAGTAAATAAGGAAAGTATCGAGTCCTGGGAAATGTTATGCTGTTGGGATGCTCCACTGTATCTCACAGGGACAACACAGTATGGGGTTTTAACACAAACCCTACGATATAATCATATTTGTTATGATTTGTGACTTTTTGGACATTAAACTATGATCAGATATTATTCATTATGATTATGAATATTTTCTTTGGTCATACTACCATAGATTATAGTAATTATAATTATTATATTACTATTATTGTAATATATATAATATTTCTAAGTCGTAGTAGTCATAATAGTAATAGTAGTAGTAGATTGGTAGTAGTAGTAGTCATACATTTGCATTTAGTCATTTAGAAGTTCTCAGCCTTAACGCTGAGAACAAAGTATGGAATCAAACTAAGAGTCGCTACAGATTACCTAGTTTAAAAAAAACAAGTGGACAGAGCTTAGAGTAGCCATAGGAAGAAAGTATTATTGTAGTAGTAGTAGCGGTAGTACCAGTAGGTTACTTCTCAAGTACCTCTCCCTCCAGTAGTCCTGATTTAATTTTATACGGGTCACTCATTTGGTTGACCCAACTCCTCTGGCAATACTTAACGGCAAGGCCTCTTATGATTATTGCATGGAAATGAAAAGCGCGAAGACAGCAGTTTTATGCGCAGACAGCATATGTTGACCGTTAGAATGTTTAATTGTGGATCTCTAATGATCATTAGATGCCATCGCTCTGAATTACACACATTTGTTTGTTACTTAAACAACATTTGTTTGTGTAAACCGGGATTGTAACAATGTCTTATTCCCCTGTTTGTGATGCCAGAGAGTGCTAGTATGGGTGTATTGGACGGTGCTGTTGGTGGAGCTTAGTTGTCAATTGAGGGCTTAAAGGGTTTTCCGTTACTTTTTCCATTCTGTGCCCCTTGTTTATTATTGTTATTGGCAGGGAGAAGATTTTCAACCAGCTTTTCTCTAGACATCAATAACACATAACACAGAATGAAGAAAATGTAGGGATTGAACAGTGAAAGAGACAGATGACAAAGAGAGAGCAAGAGAGAGAGACTGATAGAGGGTGTATTAGAGATCAGAGAACTGTATTCAAAGTATGTATGTACAATATATAGGCATGTGCTAGTGAAATGCGAGCATGCATGTGTTGTGTTTGTGTGTCCACCTGTACATTTGGAGGATGGTAGCAATCAATGAACCATACGTGCTGAATATGATAACCATCCATGTGTTTCCATCCATTTATTCATGCTATTAACAGGTTCCCCTGGACACATCGATAATGCTCTCTGCTATATGTACCATTAATAACAATGCTTATAATAATCACCATGCAAAGTAATAATGATAAAAGACTGCAAAGACTGTATTCTACCATTGCTACCATAGAGAGTACTGCAGTATAAACCAGTATAGTCTGACTTTGTCCAAAAGGTTATGTGTCCATGGTGGTAAAATGATTTACAACACTGTGTCTGTCCTGATTCAAATATGGCAATACCAATGGTAAAGGGTACATTTTGTTTGTGAATTGTTTTAAACATGGTACTCGGTCCTATAAGATCTACAACATAGTAATATGACATTGTATCAGTGTTACTGAAATAGAGTGAAATTCTATGTTTTTGCCAGTTTCCACCCACCAGTTTTGGAACATTACACCCTGCTCCGAACATATAACGACACCAAGTGCCTCTGGTATCCTCCTCCTCTCTGTGGATGTGTCAAGCTTTGTCTGGGCAATAGTAATGTTGATGGCAGTGTCCGAGAGAGGCTTAAACCCAGATTTTTATAGTATTAGGCCATGGTGTGTGTGCATGTACGGATGTCTGGAGCTTGTTCTGGGCAACAGTTGATTTTGATGTTAGGTTCCATGAGAGGGTTAGGTTTCTCGTACCCTTATAATATAACGTTATGGTGTGTGGCACCATAACAACGTATTAAAAAAGGTGGTGTGTGTCATAACTATGAGGATAACACGTCCCCCCTCCATCCTAGAACTCTTAGCCCAAAATGTATTCAAGTGTATGTAAGTTTTTGATCTGAAACTGTAATTTAGAAGATTGCTTAGAAGCTTACAAATAATGAGACTGTTGAAGATGTAGGTCATTAAGCAGCAGGTAAGGGTGGGGCATCTTGTCCTACTCCAGGTTTTCTGCTGATATTCGTGTTCGAAACCTAAACCTTTCTGTCAGAAGTAAGTCAAACCCTAATCTCACAAATCAGACATAATTATAGTTTTGACCAATCACATCGCTGGAGGCAGGTATCTGTAAGCATGTAAATGGTGAACACAAACTCGGGCCAGCGCTAGTTAAAGTGTTATTCCGGCGAAAATTTAACTCAGGGTCTTTTGGGGCATGACAACACATAAAATAAGCCCTCCAGACCCTTTTCTCTCATTGATAATCAAGTAGCCTATAGAGTTTGCCCCAAAATGTACAAATTGGAAACAGCCAAGTATCAAGAGGGGATATTGTTAAGTCAAATTTGTTTGGCGCCTATGTTATATTATTTACGGTAGCCCGTAATTGACTTGTGTGGACTTCCTGGAAACATGGACCTACCAGTAAGGCACAGACTTTTAAAACAGTCTTTATTAATAAACTCCCGGTATGCTAACTAAGTTGTTGATGCTTCGTTTTATGTGTAGGGACCCTAGTCATGCTACTGCAGAGGTTTGGCACTATTTTGAGCAATATTAGTGGTTAAAAAATGCAGATTTGGACGCATTCGTTCTGCCCCTGGCCAATAACATGTAAGCCATTTGGGCTGTTAGCGTTGCTCCGGGCAACTTGGGGCAAGCTCTATAATCGATTATCAACGAGGAAAAAAAAGGTTCTGGAGGGCTTATTTTATGTGTTTTCATGCCCCGCCGGAATACACTTTAACTGCCAAAAAGTGTCTAAGTTTTCATTAAAAAAACAACGTATATCAGTGTGTAGACATGCCACTGTAGGGATGTCACGATACCAGAAATTTAGTAGTCGATACCAATACCAGTGAAATTCCACAATACCCAATTCGATACCAAAAACATAAACAATAAATCCGATGTACGATGTACAACATACACTCATTTATTAAAAACATTTGAACATTACAGAAACAGTGGCACTGGCATGTAGCCTTCAATGACTAATTAAAAATAAATTGTTAAAAATAATAATATAATAAAAAAATAATAATAATACGCACTGAAAGCAGGCAGTCATGCAGCTATGCTGCTCGCATTTACACTTGCATGCATGGCGGAGTTTAAAACATAACTTCCAACGTAATATTAAGTATTATAAAACGGTGGCTTAAATCAAGTGATCTGATTGGTTCCCAACTGTTGTATATTGAGCGTATACACACAGCTATGACGCCCGTTCAGTTTACAGAGTTCAGTATCACTCCGCGCCTAACTCTAACTGTTTATTTATATATAAAAGCGATAGCATAGTTCACTGAAGCCTAAAAACATGTTGATTGCTGGAGAGGGTGGAAATGTTGTAAAGCAATAGGCACACGGTAGCCGGCAATAAGCGACGCTGTTTTTGATTTTTTTTTTTGGGGGGGGGTTTTGAACGAATAGTTTTGGATGCATGCATCGGTTTTGAGTTGGGTTGTTACTTTGAAATCGCATACGCTCGCAACACACGCATGCACACACACACACACACACACACGTTCATTCATTCACCGCCGCACCCACTACAACCTGCCGATATTCAATCAAAACAACATCAAGTAAGTGATGCTGCACGCAGTCGTACCATACGTGTTTAGAAGCGCAACATTGCGTTCCAGATGCAAAGTACTTCCAGACACGACTCTTCCTATTAATTTATTTTTTTCGAGGTGGAGCTGTCGTACTAGCTGCAGCTGCAGTTGGCATCTTCTGTGTTCCTTTGGCATTTAACGGCAGACTACAACACTTGTAGCTATATATGCTGCCCATGTCACGTCTGGAGGAATTGTATCCCTGGTACCTACGGTACTGTAGAAAAACGAGTACCATCACGTTTTTAGAATTGTCGCATTGACTTGGTACCGAAGTATCAGTTCTCGTGACATCCCTAGTAGAAATACACTTCACCAGCTCGCGCAAATTTGTTTTCTTCAGTAGAATATCTTGATAACCAAAGAGGAAACAATGCACTCCCCCCCTTCTGCTAGTTCTGCTATAACTTAATAGGACTGCTGGATACGACATTAGTCAAACCCTCACCATTATATCCTACCACCATTCAGATTAGACTTCCCGGTGACATTTATTGGCAAGACTGTCATGTCTTCTGAGCTAAACCAATGATCGATGGGATTTCATTTGTAAAGGTTTGCAACTTGTTGAAGAAGGACTAACGTTAACACTGTGTTCCCTGGCATTCACACAATGTGACCCGCAGAGCTTTTATAAATTGCAAATTTGGTCTGACATGTTCCACATTTTTTGTATTTTTGTTTTCAACATGACAAGTAAATCCACGAGGATTAGCAGTCTAATCAAAATTCATATGGTGAATGAGGTTTAGCACCAGACTGGGTTTGTTAGGCTTGGAACGAACCACGGTGAGGCAGGGATCCGTTGTTTATCCACGGCTTCTTGTCTTCCATGAATACTAAGCAACAACGCAAGCAATCGTCTAACCTGTCGATTTAAATGCTCTACACAGCGTAGTGTCATTGTATGTATCGAATGTTTGTCCATAACATATGAACCCAGGTTATTTCTGAGATCCTCAGATTTAATTTAATCAAATGTTCCTGTGAATGTGAATCCACTTCTACAGATGCTGTTGGACCCAATAGATTAGATTTGAAATAACTGCAAATATTAGAAGGAATATATCATTATCTTAAGACAATGCTGAAATGCTCGTTGCAAACATGGTGTGATGATAAGGGATCCGGCAGTCTGTCTTTTGATCTGCAGACAAAGCAGAGCTCTACCAACAAAGGCTACCTTAAGAAGCGGTTTTCTACCTACTGCTCTGAAGGCTGTCTATTATGCATGGAGGGTGATGACGATCATCATCAAAGTATTATTCAAAATAGTGTGTGGCCCATGCGCCTCGTCGGAGGGGGAATTCTGCGCAGAACGAGACATCTTTCTTTGAGGAACACACATGGCTCAGCGACTCTTGACCATTTCCATCAGCCCCTTAACCCCTGCGACACACACACACACACACACACACACACACACACACACACACACACACACACACACACACACACACACACACACACACACACACACACACACACACACACAAAAACAACTACAGATGTACACAGACCCACTCACATACGTGTACCAAGGTGCATATTGCGCTGGAACAGGTGTGTTAACAACACGTGCAGTAAAAGTGTCTGGTAAATGCCTAAATACCAATACCACACACACACACCGGTTCCTACCAGTGGCGGTGGGTCAATAGGGTGCCGCCCCTCCATGAAATATTCACTTGAATATATCTGCCAACTATGATGATTAAACCATTACAAATACAAAATAAATCAACAAAAATACATAGCGTTATTCTTGTTTAATTGTGTGATAGACTGTACTTGCCTTGCCAGCAACCATTTAAATGCGTCTGAACGTCAATTCTTTGGGCTAGGCTTGTTATTGGTCATTCAAGATAAAGCCCTCCTTCAAGTCAGGGGCGCCGGTAACGATGAAGTCTATGTGAGCTCGCATACTTTTTGCTGTCTATCAAGCAGAGACAGCTTTTCATTAGCGCTTGAATGGACAATTCAGAGAATCAATCAAATAGGCTACCTCCCTCAGCAGCATTCGCGCAACACAACTACATCCAGAGAAGAGATAGATAGCTAAGAGAGAGAGTTGTAAAGGCACATTCCACCCATTTCAGTGGAGGAATTGGACTCCCCAAGCAACGTTATACTTAAAAGGAGCAAGTAAGTTACATATTAATTTAGTCTTTCGGCCTGTAGCATATAAAAAAAATGAAGCAACCCATATTTCTAACTGCATTTGAAATAGACCTTGAGACTCACAAAAAATGGACACTATAAGACAGTGATCATGATTTGCCTCAATATCCGAATAACAACCATGGGTCAAATAGCAATAGCTGGTGGAATGGCCATAAAGTAGGTCTGTATATGCAGTGTAAGCTTGTCCAGGCCCTGCAAGTCAGGGTGTAGGCTATGAATCTGAATGATTTTTTAGGTAGTGGCCATCCCCAAAATGCACCAGAAAACAGGGAGAATTTTCTGGGGGAGGACCCCCATAAAAGTCCATTACTGGGCCCCACCCACTTATTCTTTCACCAGCCGCCACTGGTTCCTATTCTCTTTTATAACCCACCTCTCTATTGTCCGGTGTGTAGGTGGCCCAGCTGCCTCTGTCTGTAAGCGATGGCCGCTGGCATCACATCTGCATCACCTGGACAACCAGGGATGGCTTCTGGGAAGCCTACCAGGATGGAGAGCGGCTGGGCACAGGGGACAACCTGGCCCCCTGGCACCCAATTAAGCCTGGAGGAGTCATCATCCTGGGCCAGGAGCAGGTGAGACCAGGAGGGGGAGGGGGAGAGGAGAGGTACGGGAATAGAGGCTGAATGATAAGTGTGTGTGTGTGTGTGTGTGTGTGTGTGTGTGTGTGTGTGTGTGTGTGTCTCTTCCAGTGTGTGTCTGTGTCAGTGCTTCAATTCCAGTCTGTGTCTACTCCAGTGTGTATGTGTTTTCTAGTTTGTGTCTTCTTCAGTGTGTGTGTCCCGTTGTGTGTGTCCCCCCTTGGGCCAGAGGTGCAGAACAGGCGTCAAGAGCAGCAGAATCATTAGAGGCTTAGGTTAGCATCGGCCCAATCAGCGAAACGTCATTCACCTTCTCCCCCCGGCCGGCACATCTTATGCTAAACACATCATAACCATAAATACATTTCCTTCTCCAGTGTGTGTGTGTGTGTGTGTGTGTGTGTCCATGCTTTTGTGTTTCTGTGTGTCCGACGCACACCATATTTTAAGGGAATTATACTTAGTATATACTAGTGATTCTCTAAGGGGTTGCGGAATTGCAGCAGCGAAGGTACAGGTGGATGAATAATTGCAGGAGGTGGCAGGTAATGCAGAGCAGGAGAGGAGTCAGGATTTATGTGGAAAGATTTTGATCTGGAGGAATTGATCTGATTTGCTGCGGAAAGGAATAAAAATATAGAGATATGATGGGGATGTTGAAAGATTGATATCTAATGTTGTCTTCATATATATCTATCTTTGCCTCTACCTCTATGCCCCTCTATGTCTGCCTGTCTGTTCCTATTCCCCCCCCCTCTCCCTCTCTATTCTCTCCCTTATTTTCTCTGTCTCTCTCTTTCCCCCTCTCTCTTGCTCTCACTCTCTGTCTGCCTCTGTTTCCTGTTTCTCTTTCTCTATTGCTTGGCTGCATGTGTCTCTATCTCGCTCTTTCTTCTTCTCTCTCCTCCTCTATCTCTCTCATCCCCTACCTGCCTCCCCTCGAACTACCTCCCCCCCAACTCTGTCAACCTCTCCTCCTGCACCCCTCCACCTCTTCTGAACCTTCTCCTTGTCCCACTTGGCAGGACATTGTGGGCGGTCGCTTCGATGCCACCCAGGCTTTCGTGGGCGAGATGAGTCAGTTCAACATGTGGGACCGGGTGCTGCGCCCCGCGGACATCATCGGCATGGCCAATTGCTCGGCCTACATGCCCGGCAATGTTATCCCCTGGGTAGACACCAATGTCGAAGTGATGGGTGGTGCCACCAAAGCACCCCTTGAGATCTGCGAGGACCGTGCATTCGATTCCTAAAAGAGGAGGGTGATAATGATGATGATGGCGATGGTGTAAAGGAACTGTGAGATTAAGTGGAACGGAAGCGCCATTGAAAAAGAGCAAGGCCCTCGAATAAAAAAGGGCGTTTTGTTTAGGGTGACACGGTGCTGTGAAAGCAGAGTCATGTGGTTTGGCTCTGCTGGGTCTCGGTGCACACCGTTTTCGGTCGATAGAATCCTATATTTTTTTGTGTGCAAAATATCCAAACCCACCAGGACTATGCTCCACTACTGGGGCCACTATAAAGTCATGTGATCTTGCCTTTCCGTGTTTCAGTACCTTCTTTGGCTGAGATTACAGAAGATTTTTAGAAGGGAAAGGTAAGTCTCATCCGCTTTCATCCATCCTCTGACGACATGTGTATGTAGTAACTATGCAGTCTCAAAGGCTGGTTTTATCCACTGTGACTGTTGGCTCCACACACATGTTTACCTAACTGGGTGAGATTGATTGGGGGGGGGGATATCATAGATGATTGGTAGAAAAACGATGCCTGTTATTGATATTCAAATGTCACTTTATGCATGTGTAGCCAGGGTTAAAAATGTTTTAAAAAATGACAGTGCATGTTGTCTGTGAATACACACAAGCATTTTGTGTGCTTGAAATTATATAAGGATGTGTGTGTGTGTGTGTGTGTGTGTGTGTGTGTGTGTGTGTGTGTGTGTGTGTGTGTGTGTGTGTGTGTGTGTGTGTGTGTGTGTGTGTGTGTGTGTGTGTGTGTGTGTGTGTGTGTCTGCACACATGTTGGAGTAAGTGCGTGGGAGTACATGTTTGTGTGTGTGACGGAGAGAGAATGACGTGCGTATAAGCCTCGTTGCTGACGGTATCTCACGAGGGAACAACATCACCATCCTAACTCCCTGATTCTAGATCAGTTGTTTGACCCAAAGCAGATTTAGGAGAGAGAGACTAGGAGAGACGCCCAGCTCAGGTAAAATAATCAAATAAATAAATTACAAAACCAATTTAATAAGTTGTGGCTTAGGACGGGCAGCAGAGCCTGGAAGCAACCAAGGCAAGTGTCCAGACAGGTTGGCGGAGTCGGTCTGGGCCCTGGGGAACACCCCTTTAATTCCCTCCTCTAACAAATAATTTATTCAACTTTGTGAGTCAGCATGACTGGGAGCTGATATTCATCAAGGACAACAGTGTGTTCTTGTGCAAGTGCAGGCGCGCGCAAAACAAAGCCAACAGAACGGGCCGATGATGACAAAGCCTAAGGCTTTACGAAAGTTTCATTTTTGTATATTTGTTTGGGTTGTATGGACACCAGGGAAGTCATTCCATGTCGTTGTGACTTCTGTCTCGATGGAAGGTGGCCTTTCACAGCATGGATTTGAGATGACTTAACAAGAAAAACTATGTAAAGAACATCAAGACTTGGAATCAACAAGGGTTGGGTGGATCGAACAGCGCTAGCGCAAGTGGTGGTGTTTTGTCAGACGTTTGGTTTACTTTATTCTTTGAATGTTGTGTATTGTTGTTGCTTCTTCTGCCGCCCATTTCCCATTAATAGTATAACTTTGTTGACACCAAAATGCCTGGGAGGGAATCATGAGGGAAAGAGACACTTTAAAAACATTGAGACAGTGATGAATAGTACAGATGTCCATCATTAATAAAAAAAAAAAAATAGATTGAATGCAAGTAAAAGTGCACAGCAGTGAATGTTATGGAAAATGGGTGTTCACTCAGTTTAAGTCTTGTAACCTTTTAAAAGCATCACACCTAACCGCCATCAGTACTTTTCTGGATCTAATTGTTTGAAGATGTAAAACTGGACACTTGCTTTTTCCTCGCAGTCTTAATAATTGCTTTTTGCTCATTCTTCTTATTATAGCAAGGCCGTACAAAAAAAAGAAGGAAAATGCAGATGAATTCGGCAGCAATGCTTTGTCAAAACGGTGATTTGCCTTTGTTTCTCCTGAGCACCAAATGTGCATTTGGTTTTGTTGGAAGACTCAAAACATGTTGCTACTTTACTAATCAAAGCATTGCTGGCAGCATCGAGTAAAGAATGAAAACAAAACCCTAGAAACCTGTTTCATCATTGCTATATAAATGCTACCTGTTCCCTACCTTTTTATTTGCATTATGTTTCGCCTTGTAGCCAAATGTCCTTTTTTTACCCAATTAAAGTTTCATGAAGGCAAGAGGTGTATGTGTGTTTCTGTGCAACATTCTGGGTTCTACTCTCATATATAGACATAGACTAAAGGTAGCAGCCTTCCTCCACTTTCTGTAAAATATTATTGATGGTGTTTGTACGCAGTCCTCTGAGGATTTAGTTGATTTCTTGACGATTTATCTGGCTTTCTTTTTGGAGTGCGGATTATTGACCATAATGCACTGTTTTAGTTGTCAGCCATTTTGAAACTCATGTAGTTTATGCAATGGGCCTTGCACAAAATGGCATGGTTCAAGGTTAGGTAAAAAATCCCTGCAACACCACTGCGTAGGACAGAGAGCGTGCCCTTGTTCGGCCAGTGTTTTGGCAGTGGCAGGAAAAACAGCCTCATGGGCTGGCAGGCCTCCAGGTGGGCATTTTTTAATCCGCCCATGAGGATTATGGTGCTGGTGTGATGTAGGCCACTCTGCCTCTGAGCTTGGCATTCTCTTTCATGCTGTAATGAATTCTATGTTGGTTTTTACCATACATACAGCTTGCGTGTGCAGTAACAAATCCGGATGTTCAATATCTGGGAATTCTAGTAAAAAATGGATCTCTTCTCATCACCTGGGGTGGGGGTGGTAAAAAAATGTAAGATGTGTGAAATCTAGAGTTGGATGTGAAAAAGAAAAAATAATGGGAAAAGGGTGTTTTGATTCTCCATGACGTGGATGAGGATATGATTCCTCTCAAGGATTCTTGCAGAGTGCGTCCTCCTTGCTGAAAGCTGTTCACTCACTAATTGCTACCCTATTCCCTCTCTTGGTCGGTTGCAAATAGACACTTTGTGAACGTGCTCCTCTAAGACATTACCTTGTGAGGAGAGTGGTACAGCACTAATGAAATGGAACTGAGTGGGTAAGCGAGAGTGACATTGATGTGTGTGTGTGTGTGTGTGTGTGTGTGTGTGTGTGTGTGTGTGTGTGTGTGTGTGTGTGTGTGTGTGTGTGTGTGTGTGTGTGTGTGTGTGTGTGTGTGTGTGTGTGTGCGTGCATCAGTGGAGGCTTCTTCAGTGAGGAGAGGGAGGAAGATTCTCCTTAACATTGTTGAGAATAAAAAGTGTAGATTGCCCAGACTACTGTAATGAATTAATTCCCTTAAATATGACTACTTTAATGCCTTTGTATATGTAATGTTTGTTTCCTTGGGTAAAGGGACATTAGCACCCCCTATCGCCTATTGAATATTACTTTGGGGTGGACGTTCCTCCCTCAGCCTCCAATGACTCCCATTCATTTCTCGGGCACTACTGGCGGCTGGTGAATAACATGGGGTTCAATGGGAGAGAAGAGGAAAGTCCTCCTCTGAGTGGGTGGGACTAGCTAACGGATCTGAATCGCGTCAACGTCTATTCACGAATAGGCTGGAGCCCTGGCTACGCTATGAACCAATAAGAAGTCCTGGCTGCGCTACACAGCAAAAAGACCAGTGTTGAATTAACTCCCAGAGTTGATTTCAACACTTTGAGGGTTTATATAGGTCCACACTCTCCAGAGTTAAATTAACACTTTCAAAATAGTTAAACATTTAACACTCTGCCAGAGTTCCTTCTTTAACTCGCAAAACAGAGTTAAAGTAACACTAAGGGATTAGACAACTAACACTGCTCCAAGTACATTTTAACTATTTGGGTAATGTAAATTTCACTCCCTAAAGTGTAAATTATCTACACTGAAAAAACGTAAAATACATTTTTGATGTATTAAATATTTATTAATTAATTTCATATATACTTGTTAATAATTAATTACAATAAACAATATCATTTTCAAATCATTTATTTGTGCCTTTTCTTCCTTGCAGTCAGTTTAATTTCAACATTGTGAATGAAGGTATAATAAATAAACTTTCATCTGAAACATTGTATGAGCTTTGTATATCGAATGGTTTATCAAATCTAAGTTCAGACATTTTTATTAGACATCTTTCCACAGTTCTTGAAACTTTGACTGCCTCTTTTGACAAGATTGTTTCAAGCATTTCATTGTTGACCACATTCTCATCTATGAAGTGATAAGATTGAATAGGCCCATACTCATTGTTTGAGGGGGAAGGTTTCCCAGTGTAAAGCAATGGCCATCTGATGCTTTTTAGCAAGTGATGTTTTTTTAATTTAAAAAATAATTTTTAAACATCTTGTGTTTGGCCTCAAACCTCACCTCATTTTCCTTATAGAAGATGGGTAATGGATCATAAAATTATGCTTAGGTATCAAGTTTCTATGTGGATGCTTAAATAGTTTGTGGTGATCAACAATCAAATGCTTCAAATATATTGTCATACCTAGATTGAGAGAAGGTGAAAAAACTATGTTCATTATTTTAAGTAACAACAGTAACAAATTCCAGTTTTGGTTTCCTGCAGGAATAATGTCACCAAACAACAGTGGGATGTTTTTAACAAGACACAATGTCTGAATAGAATTCAAACTAATGCCATTGCCAGCACTCTCCAAAATAATCTTTGTAGGACAATTTTTTCGTTCTAAAAATCCATAATCAAATCCATAAATCCTGGAAAGCTGACACAAAGTGTTGTGTGAGATATCCAAAAAGCAATTTGATCTCATACTGAACCACACCCTTGACACAAGAAGATCATGCATGATATCAAATGAATAGTTATTACAAACATGGAAATACATCAACAAATTAAGTGTCAATATTTTTTTTCAATCCGTATATTGACTTCATTTGTGGGTTTTCCTGGAGAGACTGGCAATGCATTTCAAACATATGCTTTCCACGAAGGATCACCTTAGGATCATCCTCACTGAATACCGTTTGTCATTCTTCTCTATCAAACAAAGGCGACAGAAATGCTGGGATATTTTTTCAGACACATGAAACAGGTCAGCATTGTTATAGCTACAGGGTGTAAGTGCTACTGGATGGTTAAGCAGTCTCGCTCTCAAGTCTCTAAGTCTGGGCGACTCCTTCATTTTCCCCACATCAATATTGTACACTGTTGTCTGCAGGAATGTGTAAAAATTAGCTAGTGCCACATCGTAAGACAAATTAAACACAAAATGTACTTTGAAAAGTTCATCACAAGCCCCGAGGGAGCGGTTTGCCTTGCATGGGATGAGACGCTTATCCATGGTGATGTAGAAGCTGTCGATCTTGCTCTTCTGACGCCCGACCGCAAGGAGGTATGGCTGCCGAACCTGCTGGTTGCGGAGATGCTCCTCCAAACTGCAGCATGACTAGGGTTGAAATATGAAAACTGAACATTAGACACAAGAATGATGTACAGCCACAGAGAAAACGACATTATAGAAGTGATTATTCATACATCTTCTCATTGGCTAGTGCAAGATGGGAATGAAGACTTAATTAAAATACCATCCACTTTTTTTAGCAACCCTCATTTACATGTGGCTAAGAAGGTGACATGACAATTATTATAATCAACTTAATAATGTAATTACCTTATGAAAGACAACAAGTCTCTCAACTGCATCACATGCACTCATTTTTGGAGTCTTCAGTCCCCCTGGAGATGGTGGAAGGAGATGTAACAGCAACAACAGAGAGGCCATTTCTTGGTCGTAGGCTGAGGACAAAGAGACACAAAATAATTAACTGAAAACTTCAAATTGAATACTTTAAGTTTGAACGAGAACAAGGAGGCATTATGAGAAAGTTTTAAACAGTCATCCATCCCAAAAATCTGATCAACGCTCAGAGATACACAGAATAAACAAATTAAATATTGCAGTTACAGTTCAACTGCAATTATAGCAAATGCATTAAAACAAAAACAACTCACTTGTTGCCTCATCAAGATCAATTCCTTGGGGACTTTCTGCTGACTGCACCAAGTGACGCAACTCTGGTGTTGAAGTGAGCCTCTTAGCCTCTTTTATGACATTTGGCTTGAAGAACAAATCACATTTCTGAAGAAGCCTGGAGGATGTGTCATCATCAAATAGGAGAGTGAAGTCTTGGTCCACCTTTAAGAAAGAAGATATTCAACTACTACAGGAAATACTTTCAAATTTCTAGCCATTCTAAAACATCTCATCTCAAACTTACCAATCCTTTTGTATCCAGGAATCTTGGGAAAATGGAGAGGATATCAACACTTCTGCCTGGGTCATTAACAAGCTTCTGACGGTGCTGAAAGAACTCTCTCATCTTCTGGAAAATCAGGGAATTGTCTGTGGTATGGTTGAGCAAAGACATGGCCTCTTGGCAAGCATCATCATCAAGCTGCCTTTCAACATGAACAGTTCTTTGGAAATGTGGGCCTCCTGGAGAAAAGCAAATATGGCTATTTGGTGGCACTGCAGATTCTTGACGAATCTTCCTCTGGACTGTTTTCAGACGCCAAGAAATGTATCCTGTGCTGCTTGCAGAATCATAGAAGTGTTCCTGAAATGAATTTTTTTTTTTAAATGTGTTGTCATACCAGGCTCATGAGCAATCTCATGGAATTCAAATATCAATGTCATCCACACAGTTTTGTATCATGACATGAAAGTGTAAACAATAATAATGACTATCACATAGCCCTTCTTGGAATATGGATCCTTGAGGGAAGGGAACAGCATCACTATCCCATGTGCATAATCTTCTCTGATTGCTTTAGTGGGAAGGTGCCTGAGAGGAGATATTAAATTAGTAAATAAGTACATTTATGCAATGGCCATGCAGTTATTTGGCACAAATAAAGACAATATGAAACAAACATACCCATGATTGTCAATCATGTGAGCCACCAGGATGTTAACCATTTGTCTTCTTGCAGCATCTGTCAGGGTTTCTGTTGTTTGGTACTCCTGTAGTACTTCTTCACCTCCGGACTTGCCTCTCAGCAGAGCTTCAATCCACTAATAAAAAAACAACAATATAAGAATAACAAACATGCTGATAAACAGCTTTTCTAGAGACTCAAGAGTGTAAAAATGTATAAAGAAGTTGTAGGAGCCAAATCGGTCATTTTCTTTGTTTTGTAATGTTGTACACATTTTGTGCCAGTAGGTGGCGATTTCTGTTCAGGTAATTGGCCTGAAGTGATAAATGTAGGTGGGTAATCAGCGCAGGTGCGCACGCTGAGGAACTCATACGGTTTTGACCGTGCCATGCCGTGCTATGCCACAGAGAGAATGTGTTGTTGTGTTTTAGTGAGTATTCGAGTCGGCTGTATAAATAAATTTGCAACAAAAAGAGAAGCTTTGACTGGACAGTTGCTGTGTTATGCACTTTGGCTACACCTGCATACACCTGCACTTATTGGCACGCGTAAAGCCCTTTAAACCGCAGCGTGCGTCGATAGTGACAAAGGGCCGCTATACTTGTCAAAACCTGGTTCCCATTGGACTCGTTGGGAAACTGTTGGCGTGGGAGCTGTGGGCCTTCGCTGCCCAAGAAAGCCATATCGTGGGAGGACGAGTGGAGGAGCTGCCGTTGCTACTGAGTCTGGGTCTGAGGCGGAGTTCGGCATCAGCTGGAGGAGCAGCCGCAGCGAGTCGGGCGGGTTCGACAAAAGCCGGAGGAGCCACCGCAGCGGTACGGGCGGAGTTCGGCTTCGGCTGGAGGAACGGCTGCAGCGATTCGGGCGGCGGAGTTCGGCTTCGGCTGGAGGAACGGCTGCAGCGATTCGGGCGGCGGAGTTCGGCTTCGGCTGGAGGAACGGCTGCAGCGATTCGGGCGACGGACTTCGGCTACGGCTGTAGCGTAGGCAGCGATTCGGCTGGAGACCGCAGCAGCGGCGAGGGAGCGGAGCACGCTCGGATCAGCTGATCACCGATGGCGCCCAGCTCACGGATGCAGATGCCGAGAAGTATGAATAGCGCTACACAACAATGGCCATTTGACCTGTGTGCACACAATTAGGGGGGAATGAATAAATCCAATGCATTGGTAAACGAAACAAATAAGTGAGTGACTTTGCGTGAACTTTGTTGTTGCGAACTGTGGACTGACTGACTGACTGACACGGCGTCTGCTGTAACCATGGAAACCGCGAGTGGACGAAAGGTTGTGATGACTGAAAAGGCGCTTGCCGATAAGCTTTCAAGGTTGCAAGCAGAACGAAAGGCTAAGCTGAGTAAAGCTAGCAATATACGAGACTCAATGAAAAATCTAATCACAAAGGGTGACAAAACAATGGTTTGTGATGCTTTGTATGAATTAAGGGTTGTGTGTGATGATGCAAAATCTATACATGAACAGTTGTTGGGTTTCATGCCAAGTGATGAACAAGAAAAACATGAAATATGGTTTAAAGCAAAATTGCTGTCTTTAAATGAGTGTGTTCGTGATGCAGAAATGTGGGTTTCAAACAATGAAGGTAATATTCAAGAAACTGTTGGTGCTGCAAACAATGAAGAAACTGTTGGTGTTGCAAACAATGAGGATAATGCAAATTAAAATGAGGCTGGTATCAAGCAAAATGGTGATGTCACGAACAATGAAAACAATGCACATGCATATGGGCGGGTGGTGGATGACATCAGCCCAAATGACAGCGTTTCTAATGTGGGAAGCAAACGTTCAAGTAAAGGAAGTAGAGCCAGTGGAGGATCAAGCACTGCTTCTGCACGCATAATAGCTGAAGCTGATAAAGCTGCTCTTATTGTCCGTGCTACAGCCCTGAAGGAAAGGCATGCATTGGAGGAGCAAGAACAACTTGACTTGGAAGCGGAAATAGCTGCAACAAATGCTAAGTTGGCAGTGTTGCAATCCTCTGAGGTGAGCAGTACTGGTTCAAGATCCAAAGGTGCAATGAGCTCTCACCTGGAAAAGGAAAAGGGGAAAAGTGAGCCTGTGATTGTCTTAAATCCTTTGGCAAATGAATATCAGCTTGGAATGTGGAAATCAACACAACAACAACAGTGTTCAATAAATCCAAATGAACCACTTGATGTGCGACCAAAGGAACGTGGCTCAAGTTTTAAAATGGCTTCTGAACATCACTACAATATGCATGACCACCAGGAAATCATGGGAAATTCACACCAGCTTAAAGGTCAAATGACAACCTTTCAATTAAACAAGGAAATCAGTCAACCTGGCATCACTCATCAATTCACTCAACCTGGCATCGCTCATCAATTCACTCAACCTCAAATCACCCATCAACTCACTCAGCCTCAAATCACCCATCAATTCACTGAGCCTCAAAGCACTCATCAATTCACTCAACCTCAAAGTGGATCCGAAGGCATACTTACCATCATGCACAGACAAAACGAAATTACAGCTGCTTTGGTGCAACAGCAAATAACAAGATCTCTGCCACCAAGGGATATTCCTGTGTTTGAAGGGAACCCTCTACAGTACAGAGCATTCATGAAAGCATTTGAGCAAGGAGTGGAGGATAAAACAGGAGCAGCAGATTGTCTTTTCTATCTGGAGCAATTTACCAGAGGGCAGCCACAACAACTGGTACGTAGCTGCCAGCACTTGGCTCCGGATCGCGGCTATGTTGTGGCTAAGAACCTGCTGCAAGAACATTTTGGAAATCAATATACGATTGCTAATGCTTATATGGAAAAGGTTCTAGCCTGGCAGTCTATAAGGGCTGAAGATGTTGAAGGACTTCAAGAGTATTCTTTGTTTTTGCGTGGCTGTTGTAATGTAATGGGGGAGCTGGAGTATATGCAAGAGTTGGATATGCCTGCAAATATGAGAACCATTCTTGCAAAGCTGCCGTACAAAATGAGGGAGCAATGGAGATCCACTGCTCATGGAATCATGGAACGAACACAACAGAGAGCTCACTTTACTGACTTGGTTGCCTTTGTGGAGCGTCATGTTAAAATTCTTTCTGATCCTCTGTTCGGCGACATCCAGGATCCGGTATTTGCTGCGGCCGGCACAAAGACTCTCACTCGGTTTAAGTCTTATCCTGGAAACAGGGTGAAAGGAAACATTGTTGCCACCACTGTAACATCCATGACCTCATCAGAAAGGGGGGAGGAGCCACCGGCAGAGCTTGTGAAGTCAGTTAGAGTTGGATGTCTTTGTTGTTCATACAGTCACACATTGGAGGAGTGTAAACTATTTAATGGGAAAGGGCACAAGGAGAAAATTCAACTTCTGAGGGAAAAGGGAGTTTGCTTTGCATGCTTATGTGATGGTCACATGAGTCGTGAATGCGAGAGGCGCTTAACATGCAAAGTCTGTGGTCAAACTCATCCCACTGTGCTGCACATCAAAAGGCAACCAGCAGCTCCAGAGCAAAAGAAACAACCAGCGTCTTTCCAAACATGTGGTCATACAGGGGCCGGTAAGGATGGCTGTGCTCTTCCAATTCTTCCTGTAAGTGTGAAGTCTGCAAAGGGAAATTACATTATACAAACTTATGCATTTCTGGACCCTGGCAGCTCAGCCACGTTCTGTTCCGAAGATCTCATGCAGAGGCTGAATGTTACAGGCAGAGGAACCAGCTTTTTGTTGAGCACGATGGGCCAGGAGACTGTTGTTCCAGCTTATTCCATCACTGATTTGGAGGTGGCTGGGTTGGATGGCAATGACTTTTATAGTCTCCCAGAGGTCCTGAGCCAAAGGAAAATGCCAGTCACCACTAATAACATAATAACAACTGAGGAGCTGGATAAATGGTCTTACCTGTCAGATGTTCACATCCCACACATAAAAGCATACGTTGATTTGTTGATAGGAACCAACGCTCCCAAATTGCTGGAACCATGGGAGGTCATCAACAGCCACGGGAATGGCCCGTACGCTATTAGAACTGTGTTGGGATGGATCATTAATGGTCCACTGAGTGGAAGCAGTGGTGCCTTGGAGACAGAGTTTCTCTCTGCCACAGTGAACAGGATTTCTGTGAGGAAGTTGGAGGAAATGCTCACCAGTCAGTACATGCATGACTTCAATGAAAAAGCTTATGATAAAGAGGAAATGTCAAGAGAAGACATGAGGTTTTTGGAAATTGTCAGTCATTCTGCAAAGCTTCAGGATGGACATTACAGTCTAAAAATGCCTTTCAGGAAAGAGCATCCCATGTTCTCAAACAATCTGTCTATGGCCAAGCAAAGGTTATTGGGACTCAAGAGGAGATTTCAGAGAGATGAGCGGTTCCATCAGGAATATGCAAGCTTCTTCACTGATGTAATCTCCAATGGCTATGCAGAGAAGGTACCACAGCATCAGTTGGATGATGATGGACTGCATACAGTTCTTTGTGAAGTTGAGGCCATACTAAATGATCGGCCCATCACCAAGTTATCAGAGGATCCGAACGACCTTGAACCTCTTACACCCAATCACATTCTCCTCCTAAAGGGCAAACCTGCTGTACCACCTGGATTGTTTGTGAAGCAAGATCTGTATGTCAAACGACGGTGGAGACAGGTCCAATACCTCTCAGATTTGTTCTGGAAGCGATGGGTGCAAGAGTATCTTCTGTTGCTTCAGGAGAGGCAGAAGTGGAGCCAGGGGAAAAGAAGTCTTGCTGCTGGGGACATTGTGTTAGTGGTGGACTCAACAGCTCCTCGAGGCTCTTGGCTGCTTGGTAAAGTTCTGGAAACCTTTCCTGACAAGCATGGGTTTGTGCGATCTGTTCGTCTCAAGACAAAGTCTAGTATTATGGAAAGGCCTGTAACTAAACTTTGCCTGCTGATGGCAGCCTGTGAGGTTTAATTGGTGTTTTTGCACTAATGGGATTGTTATACATTTATCACTAAGAAGAACAGTTGGCTCCTTTTGTTTTTTTTGTTTGTTTGAATTGTTATGTTACACGCCATTAACAATTAGGGGCCGGTGTGTAGGAGCCAAATCGGTCATTTTCTTTGTTTTGTAATGTTGTACACATTTTGTGCCAGTAGGTGGCGATTTCTGTTCAGGTAATTGGCCTGAAGTGATAAATGTAGGTGGGTAATCAGCGCAGGTGCGCACGCTGAGGAACTCATACGGTTTTGACCGTGCCATGCCGTGCTATGCCACAGAGAGAATGTGTTGTTGTGTTTTAGTGAGTATTCGAGTCGGCTGTATAAATAAATTTGCAACAAAAAGAGAAGCTTTGACTGGACAGTTGCTGTGTTATGCACTTTGGCTACACCTGCATACACCTGCACTTATTGGCACGCGTAAAGCCCTTTAAACCGCAGCGTGCGTCGATAGTGACAAAGGGCCGCTATAGAAGTATTAAGAAACCTGTTTGGCAGATGCAGCATCACGTGTATCCTCGATTCTTTGTCTCTTGCTATAGACCTCATCTACGATTACAGTTGCTGCACTTGAGCTGAAGCTTGAGTCAGACGTCTCAGAAGCAGAAGACAAGGAGCAATCAGAGAATTCTAAAGGAATAGAAAACATGTTAGTAATTATATTCTGTAAGGTGTAGAGTGCTTTATTATACCTGCCTTTATATCTCACCCTGATCTGAGAAAACTGTCAGCACCACATTGCCTTGTCCAACGAGGTCGCTGAATATTTCTGTATCAACTTCTGTCCCTGTTGCATCCTTGTATGTAACTTTAGCATCAGGTGACAGGCAAAATCTCTCGATGACTGGAAAAGATAGTAGGATAAAACTGAATGTGCTTTTTAAGTCAGCAGTGTTTCTTGCCTCACAGCAGATAACTTTTCCCCTCACAACCCATTCCCTCTTAAGTGCAAATTAAAAAAAATATGATTGGCATTTTTTTATTTACTGTTTGTGTATATTATGCTTTACACTCTATGAAGCATACATTGCAGAACTGACTTTTCGATTTAACCCTATTTATAGTTTGAAAGAGGCTGCAGGCGGCAGAAATCAGAATACACAACATTACGGAGCTTACCGAATGAGCATTTAAAAGAACACGAGTGTGGTTTTAAACCTTTTTCCTAAGCCATGCTAACCTTTTTCATGGAATTGCAGAAAGTCAAACTGTCCTTCATCCTCATCCAACTTCACATACTTCTGCTGTTGGCCGTACTTCACTTGGACCAGCATTTTTACTGAGACATGCAAGGAAGTTTGACAAAGTAAATAAACATTTAAAGGAAGAATGGTAAAAATTAGAGTGTGTGTGTGTGTGTGTGCGCGTGTGTGTGTGCTTGCTAAAATGCTGCAGATGGTAAACTGCCCAATCTGGCAACACTGCCTAGCCTGGCTATTGTCAGCCCAAGCTCAATCGTAGATTGCACGTTGGTCTGGGGAGGGCTAATTCGAATCGCCCGCAGAATGTGCTGGGGGTACCCAGTCTAAACACTGCCTGCACGTCCTCTGCGCTCTAACCTCAGCCAGTGGCGCGGGAAGTAGAGTTGTGGCGGGTGCTGCAGCCTTCCCTGTTGGCAGAGAAAAAATTAATAATATTATATATATATCTTAAATATCTATAAATATCTCTTCGGTTCCACGACATTTTGTATGTCACGTTTGGGGAATGGGACGAAGAGAGGGATAATACTCTTAACTATCCTAACTGTTCATTGGCCAATCAGATTCGTCTTAACGCGATAGCAATCAGCCTAAAGCCGCGTTCACACCAAAAGCGACAGGGCGGCGCAACTCCATACAATGTCAACGTATAGACGCGTTCCAGGAGACAGGCGCCTGGAACGCGTCTTTACGTCGGCTTTGTATGGAGTCGCGCCGCCACGTCGCTTTTGGTGTGAACGTGCCATTAAGCCGACAAACCTTACGTGGACCGTAAACCCCCCCGCCAACAACTCCGTCTCCCCCCCCTAAGCCGATATGGAACGTAAACCGTGATTCTGAATTAAGTATAAATGATATCGAAATGTATTTATTTAATTGATTTAGTTACGATGTCTTAAGCAGTTGAAGCGTCAGAATGCTTCGTCAATGGGCGGCCGTCCACCCATTGACTTGCATTGTAAAGAAAAAAAGAGACGAAAAAGCGTTATAGTTTAAAAAGTTTAAAGAGTTGAAAAACACTGAGATATGGCCATCATGTCGTTGAAGAGCTGGACGTTTTGATAGTTGAATGGTTTCTGTAGCTGAAAGTGTGCAGGAGCAGTTAACTGAACAAAAAACAGGCGAAGAACAGTATGTGCGTGCAGTAGCAACCACACTAATTGACCGTTCGCCAGAGTTTGATTGACAGGCAATCTGATCAATCAGAACGCTCCTATTATCGAGTAGTTAATGTCCTCCATTTTGTCCGACATCTCTCCGACATACCGGCCGGGGCTATCAGCAGTGTTAACTCAGCTGCTCAGTGTTTACTTCGTTAGAAACTTCTAGATATTATTTTTTAATTCAGAGCTCAATATGGTAAAACGGTGTTGTCATGGAACCTGCAACACTGACAGCAGATATAGTGACCGAGTTGCCAACGGCTTTTTTTTCCCTTTCCCGAAGCCAACTAGGAACATTGAAAAATGTTTACGGTGGATAAAGTCGGTCATTATGCGTGACACAGCCTGCGATAAGTACGACCAAGGGTAGAGGGTGTTCAGCACACACCAACAGTGAGTTTAAGCTCATGTAAAACGTAGTCCTATACAGTTACCCTTGTTGACACTTGCAGTGCGAATCCACCAGTCTCCTCTCTTTTAAGTCGACCTCGAAATTGACAATATGACGAGCGGCAGATTTCCGTTGACTGGGATAAACTTCTCCCTTAACGCTGATTGTGCCTATAATGTTATGTAGCCAAAATAAATTATCTGAAAGTTTATGCTTCAGTCAGGATTCACACTTTCATTTATTCTGACAATTTAGATTTGTTATATTTCAATAGAATAAATTATCTAACAATGTAAACAAATTAAGTAAAGAGTTAGCAGCAACATGACCGTTAGTCTTGGTAATAGATAGCTATTTACCTGTACTATTTTTGTATATTATGACGCTATGTACATAAGATCCAGATATGAAGGCATAAGCCTTTTGTTTTTTCTTTAAAGAAATGCTTCCTTCGAGATAAGATAGGCTAAAGTCGTCTGGTATATCGCCTAAATTCCCAACTTCCATCTTCACGTTACAAGCCAGCTGATGTCGGACTTGACAGCAGAACCCGCCCCCGAGACAGGGGGGCGTGGCTAGAACGCTCCTGGCGAACGGTCAATTGATGCCAAGTCAACGGTGTTACGCCATTTTGTGCTTTAGCTTTAACTTAGTACTTTAAGTAAATTATCTGAATACATTTTCCAACACTGCAGGTCACATAATCTGATGGGTCACCAAATACAGTGGTACACCGGTCACACAGACAAATGGACACGTGAAATGCCCGGGACATGTTGGGACATGCAGCCCCTTGAACATAGTGAAGCCCAAAAAACTGCCTCAAACAAGATTTATACAATAAAAATCATAAGGCTTTGTTTTTCATCGCTTTAAGCTTGCATGCAAATTGTTAAATCGTCATTGATGAAGTATGAGACGGTTTTAGTAACACGTGGTTAGCTTAGCCAATTAGCATAGACTGCTAATTGGCTAATGACCAGCACAAATTTGCTGATCAGTCCTGGCATTAAACACTGTTTTGTAAGGCATATATTCTCTGTAGATGTTTCATTGTCCATACTGAAATACACAGCATCAATTTATACTTTTTTTCCCAGTAAATTTGACTTAATTGCACTTACTGTGTAGTATTGCAAGAGGGGTGGAAAACGGCGCAGACTTGTCTCCTCTGTCTCCAACCGTAGAAGTGAAATGCATGGGCGGAACTTAATTACATCTCTGCGGAGTTGGGTTAACACTGATGTGATCAACTCTGTCACATAACTCAAACACTGAACACCATTTAAATCAGAATGTGTTAAAATTACACTCTGGGAGTGAAAAACAACTGATGTTTAACCCTGAAATTTCAACACTCCAATTTTTGCTGTATATGAACCAATAAGCAGGAGCCCAGGCTGTGCTATAAACCAATAAGCAGGAGCCCTGGCTGTGGAGCAGCCCGGAGGGAGGGTTTATCCCCTCAAGTCTCTAGGCTACGAGAACCAACAAACCCGCTTGTATGCCTCGTTTCCACCGAGCGCTGCGCTACTGTTCGTTGCGGTACAGTGTGGCTCTGTTCGCTTATATTGGCGTTTCCACTGAGCTGTGCGGTTCGGTGCAGCTCGGTTCGCTTTTGGAGTTTCCACCACCAAAAGTCAGCCGAAATAAACACGCTGAGCCTACCTATTTTTCATCACTCCTCCGTTGGGTTACCAAGCCGTCTGAAAGGGTGGCGAAAACATGGAGCTACACATGCCGTTATTCTGAAATCACTTTAAAAATATCCCGTTCGGCATGACCAGGTCACTGTGACATATTTTAATTGTAATATTCCCTAGTGATACATTTTTACTGTAATACTCTCAAATAGCCACATCCAGTAGCACCGAGCATAGTTTAGAGGTAATTTCCCCTCACAATCGCCAGAGGGCAGCACTGAACACATTTGACAAATTAAGCAGTAATACTCTCACATAACCTCAGAGGGCAGTACTGAGCACATTTAACAAAGTTACAAACATTTACACTAGGGGCAGCAACGGACACACAGAGGAAGTGAGAAAACCATAGAAGAAGTCTACTCTCACCTGTTTATAAAACTCGGACTCCGCCATTTTAGGTCAGAATCTCTTGGGCGGCGTATCGATTATATGTAAAGCTTAGAGACGCTCCACGCGTGTTATATACGATCCCTCTCCTTTTGTTTCATAGACGATAGACAATAGACCAATAACCTTAACCAAATAAAGTGAGTTAAAAGCGATCCTGTCTCGGCGGCCTTCCCTGGACTAAAATATCATAACATCACTGATATCTTTGCAACACAAACAGCGAGGAGGATTGACTTGATCTATATAATGAAGTCTCTCAATCTCAATTGGCTTAACACCATGACCAACATTCTGAAACATCCATTAATATCCACATTTGCACTCATATCCACTCAAGCAATGTTAGGCTTACAGCCCATGTCAACAGTTGTAAAATTATGTTCTTGTTGTTCTTTTAATTGTTTGGTGACCGTTCGGTTTAATATTGTGGAAAGGATGTTAGTGAATGATTCAGAGCATGATGCATTTTAAATGGCTTGTGTCTTCATTTTTCTTAAAACAATTGTAGCTGAAAATAAACATAGCCAAATTACAACCAATAGCTTCAGTCATTGAGGGCAAAAATAGGCCCAATGATGGGCCCAGATTTTTTATTTAGTTTTACAAATCAAGAGTAGGCCTGATTTGACTAATTGGCTTTGCATCCTTTCCTTCTGCCCTTGTAGTCCAAGACATGCTGCCCACCATCTTTCAAAGTACAATGCTGCCACTGGTGGATTTGTATCAATTTTATTCACATAGTTATTCCTCCCTGCTATTTTGTAGTTCACCAAAACACCCTGAAACAACTTGAGTCTCACATACGTTGTTATGCCACCATACGACACTTACAGTGCAAGCAGGCCAATGGCAACCAAGCGTGCAGTCCTTCCTCCCTCACTTTAAAACCACCAGCCGCCACTGATATATATATATATATTCAAGTCAATATTTTTATAAACAACATATAACAAAGCATAATGGATCTAAAATAACAAGAATACAAGAGTAGGATTTTTGTACATTATCATACTATCATACATTATCATACATGATTGCAATATGTGTCCCGTCAACTGCCCCCAATACGTTGGGAAACTGCTATTTCAAAGAATTGTTGTTTGGTTCTGATGCATTTTGCATGAATTTAATTTCTTCATGAATATCAAATCTTCTTAAACGTTGTCTTAAGAACACAGTTCTTAAGACAACACGACCGACTTGGTACGGCAGCGGTGCTATTGGCATGCAATGGTGGCTGGACTGTGAATGATGTCAGGTAGCCAGACACTAGACACTCATCCTGCTACTCATACATACATGGCACATTTCCTTGCTTCTCGTCCAAATCAGATACTCGCTGTTGACTTCACTAAATTGGAGCCATCCAGGAATAGGATGGAGAATGTCCTTGTCATGATGAATGTCTTTTCCAAGTACACTCAAGCAGTCCCAACCCATGACCAAAGGGCTACCACAGTGGCGGTGGTGTTGGTGAATGAGTGGTTCTTCAAGTTTGGGGTACCAGGGCATATTCATTCGGACCAAGGCAGAAACTTTGAGAGCCAGCTCATCCAACAACTCTGTGGTATGTATGGTATAGACAAAAGCCACACCACTCCCTACCATCCAGCTGGCAATGGCCAATGTGAGAGTTTCAATCGCACCCTCCACAACCTCCTACACACCCTGCCGATTACCAGGAAGAGGGATTGGTCCTGCTACCTCCCACAAGTGACTTTCTCATATAACACAACAGCACATCAGTCCAGTGGTGAGTCCCCATTTTTCCTGATGTTTGGGCAAGACCCCCAGTTACCTGTTGATTTCATTTTGGGCAGAGTGCAGGAACCTGTAGCTGGCAGTACCCATGATTGGATTGTTGAACACCAGACCTTTCTGTGCCATGCGTTTGAGGGTGCCACCAAGCATCTTGCGGTTGCGGCTGATCTGTGCAAGAAGTACCATGATCAACATGTGCGGGATCCATCCTTACAAGAAGGAGAGCTGTTCTTCCTCAGAAATGTCAGACTAAGAGGTCGCCACAAGATTCAAGACATCTGGAGCTCTGTAGTGTACAAGGTGTTGAAGGCCCCATCAAATACCATTGTACTCCATTGCCCCTGTAACCGACCTGCATCAGGTAAAACATGTTCATTTTTCATTACTTAAAAGAAAATTGTGACTGACTGCCCCTCTAGCAAGCCACTCCAAGAGGTAGAATCGCCTCTTACAGATGGGACTGCACAGGATGGTGAATGGTTTGTACTGGCTCCTGCAGCTTTGGACAGCCAACCAAGTCAGCAAAACCAAGCTACCCCTCCACAAACTCCGCCAGAAGTGCAGGTACCACCTTCTAGCCAGCACCAAGCATGTTAGTTCTCTGATATAACTGCTGTTTTCCCAGGCACCAGTGAGGCACCCCTGAGGAGGACCAACCGTACCAATGCCGGGAGGCACCAAAACCCCCATCATCAACCTCAAGCTGCTGGAAGTAGAGCAATAGTGGCTACAAACTCTCACGTGCCGGTGCCTAGCACTTTATTTATGTTTCGGTCTTGGCAGTAACTGTCAATCCTCGGATCGACGATTGAAAACCTGGGGGAAGATTGTAGCACCGTAGAAGCCCTAGTGAACGTCTCTGAACATAGTGCTCTTGAATGCAGCCTGAAAATGGTCCATTCCCCTTATCAAGGCCCTTATTTAGCGTGAGTGTCAACCATGTGAGTAGCATTTTAATAGATAGACAGAATGCACTTTTATACAAGCTGCCCATTCATTTGATTTGTTTATTTTAGCTTCAGAATAGTCCCCCTGTGATTGAGTGACTCATTACCTCAATCCCGTGGTGGTGAGTAGTGTAGGCCACAGAAAATGTTGTCAGTATGCAGCATGGTAAGTCGGGTTTATTCCATTTTCTTTCATTTTGTAGGTTCACCTGCTGTTGTTTTGCCTTGCTGATCTTGTGTTTGTTTTCCTTTGCGGTATTGATATTTTTTGTTAAACGTTGTCACACCCCGCCTCGGGTGAAGGTAATGTACCCTTAATACACCGGACTTTCAAACCCAAAGGATGGCAGGCACACAGTTGCAAATCGGTTTATAACAAGATTTATTCCCCCCAAGTGTCAGATAAGTGCAAACATACAGAGGAGGCCAAAAGCCAAACATCTGAAAATAGTAAAATAAAACACTCAAAACCAATTCCACAATCAAATAATCAAATATTCTCTATAATAAATCAAGCATATTCTAAATCAAATACCGGTACTTCAAATAATCAATGTCAATAAATCAAATAATCCATTAGCAAAATAAATGCAAATTAAACTCAATTACTGAATGCATTCAACCATAATTTACAACATAATAGAATAATCACCTCAGTTGATATTTAGTATCTCGTGGTACTAAACCCAGACCACCTCTTCTGGCAACAGCAACCCAGACCACCTCTTCTGGCAACAGCATACAGCAGACTGTCAGAAGGACAGCAGCCCACCCCTTTTATACCCCATGGCCCCTCCCACTAGACAGGCCCAATTAACAGGGGGATTATAATACTGTGGCACTTTGCTAATTAACCATAAATAAACTCATCGAAATACAGCATCCATGTTAAAGTTCATTTCATCTTTTAGATCAGTGATTTTCACTAGTGCATTTTAGGCTTGTCGCCCCTTAATGTCCAATGTCCAGTGTCCTCCTTTGACACAAGGGAAAAATGGTTTGGCCCAATCAGTGGCAGCAGGTGTTTCCTGACACCATATTTAAAGCCCTCAGCCCCACCCTGACTCTTTTAGTCTGCAGTACAGAGCCATGGTGAGAGGACAGACAGGGACAGTGGTCAAACTGTCACATCACCTCCCTCCTCTCCAGGAACTGCAAGTTCAGGGAGGCGGGACAGGTAATCGGCAAGCAAGTTAGTTTTTCCCGCTCTGTGAGTAATATTGAAGCAATATGGCTGTAATGCCAAGTACCATCTGGTGACACGGGAGTTCTTATCCCTCATGGAGTTGATCCAGCTCAATGCCCGGTGGTCAGTTTCCAAATCAAATGTCCGTCCAAGAAGATAATACCGAAGGCTGTCCAATGCCCACTTGATGGCAAGACATTCCTTTTCAATGGCAGAGTACCTAGTTTCTCTGGGATGCAGTTTACGGCTCAAATAGAGAATAGGGCATTCCTCACCCTCCTTTCCTTGTGCTAGGACGGCTCCAAGGCCCACACCAGAGGCATCGACTTGAACAAGGAATCTTTGGTTAAAGTCAGGACTTTGCAAGACCGGGGAAGAGCACAAGATGGCTTTGACATTGGAGAAGGCAGTTTCACATCTTTCTGACCATTTCACCGGATTAGGGGATGCTTTGGTAGTCAGATCTACAAGAGGAGCCGTGATGGTAGAAAAATGTGGCACAAATCTCCTGTACCACCCAGAAAGCCCCAAGAATGACCGGACTTGCTTCTTTGTCCGTGGTCTAGGACTGTCTCGGATTGCCTTCACCTTGTCCACCTGGGGACGTATTTGGCCATTGCCAAGATGGTAGCCCAGATAGCAAACCTCCGTTTTGGCCCACTCACATTTCTGGGTGTTAAGTGTGAGGCCAACGGAATGGATCCGGAGCAAGATCTGACGCAGGTGAATAAGATGGTCTTCCCAGGAAGTACTAAAGACCACCACGTCATCAAGATATGCAGCGGAAAACTGGGCACATCCCTGCAGAGCTCGATCCATAAGCCGCTGAAAAGTGGCAGGGGCTCCATGGAGTCCAAACGGCATGACTGTGTAATGATAGAGACCCTTTGGGCCACGGAAGGCAGTGTACTCCCTTGATGCCTTCTCCAAAGGCACTTGCCAATATCCTTTACACAGGTCAAGGGTGGTAATGAACACAGCTTTGCCAAGTTTCTCAAGGAGTTCATCAATTCGTGGCATAGGATAAGCATCGAATTTAGAAACTGCATTCACTTTGCGTAGGTCATTACAGAGTCGTATAGTGTTGTCTTTCTTTGGAACAAGAACAATGGGATTACACCACTCACTGTCTGAGGGTTCGATCACTCCTAGATCCAGCATGGTTTGTATCTCATTGTTGAGGGGTTCCGTCATTCGCTCAGGCACCCTGTATGGGCGTTGACGGATAGGGGTAGGGTTCTTTAACCGAATGACATGCTCGATTAATGGAGTTTTCCCGGGCTTTCCACTGAAAAGGTCTGGGAACTCCTCAAACACCTGCAAGAGTTCAAGGGCTGGTTGTGCAGGCAAGTGACTCACGTCAGGTTGCTGTGAGGTAGTAAGCATGGCTAGATCTGTATCCTCGTCGGCATCCTCCATTCCCACTTCCCGTGCCAGCATCACCTTTTCCACTCGTAACTCCTTGTTCTGAGTAGGTCCTCGACTGTCCTGGACATCAGTTCCTTCCACCGATCCTTTCCTCTCCTTCCATTCCTTTAGAAGGTTGATGTGGTATACCTGGGATGCCTTTCCTTTGTCCGGATGAGAGATCTCATAGGTGACAGGTCCAACTTGTCTGGCAACGGAGTAAGGACCTTGCCATTGGGCTAGCAACTTATTGCTGGAGGTTGGAAGCAAGAGCATGACCTTTTGACCTGGCCGTAGCACCCTGTGTCGTGCTTTTTGGTCATACCAGGTCTTCTGCTTCAGCTGGGCCTTTCCAAGATTTAGTTTCGCCTCAGCTCGGTATTGTTCTAGTCTGTCTCGCATCTGCAGCACATAAGAAAGCACACCCTGTGGTGCGGGTGGTTTGGACTCCCAGGATTTCTTCAAGAGATCCAAAGGACCTTGAATAGGGAACCCATACAGAAGTTCGAAGGGCGAAAAGCCGGTAGAGGCTTGAGGTACCTCTCGATAAGCAAAGAGAACAAAGTGAAGCCATTTATCCCAGTCTCGACCGGTGTTGTCTACGAACTTGCGTAGCATGCCCTTCAGTGTTTGGTTAAATCTTTCCACCAAACCATCAGTTTGTGGATGATAGGGGGTGGTGCGAATGCCAGTAATGCCAAGTTGTTTGTGAAGCTGCTTCATAAGCTTGGAAGTGAAGTTTGTGCCTTGGTCCGTAATTATCTCATCTGGAATTCCAACTCGTGAGAAGAACTGGACAAGTGAACTGATGATTTTGGGTGTCTTGATACTCCTCAGTGGGAAGGCCTCTGGAAACCTGGTTGCGTAGTCACAGAGGACAAGGATATATTCATGGCCTGCACTGCTCTTGTCCAGTGGTCCGACAATATCCATTGCAATCCTCCGGAAAGGAACATCAATGAGAGGAAGAGGTAGTAGTGGAGCTCTCTCAGGTCGTCTCGGAGAAGTCTTCTGGCACTGCGGACAAGTTTGACAGTACTCAATGACATCTTTGACCATTAAAGGCCAAAAGAAGCGAGCTTTGACTCGAGCCAGAGTCTTGTCTTGCCCAAGATGACCAGACCAGGGTATGGAATGAGCCAGATGGAGTACAAGAGGCCGAATACAAGTTGGAACAACCAAGCGATTCTCTGGCTGACCTGCTGTATACAGGACTCCATCCTCCAGGAGGTACTTCTCACTCTGGTCTGGCTGCAAGGTGACGTTAGCATCTTTCAACTTCGCCAGTAGGGGTGCCAGTGAGGCATCGGCTCTTTGTAGCTCTCTGATGTCTTCAGGTACCTGCCACTCTTCATCAGGTTTCAAGTTAGAGAGATTGCCTAACAGTGGAGTACCTTGGATCTTCTCCAGCCGGCGCTGGCGTTTGCTTTTCAGGGGTCCCTTCCGTCCACCCTGGCATAAAGAAGGGTCCAAGTCAGGAAGAGGCTCCAGCCCTGGCTTGGCTGTCTGGGAACGGGTAAGTACTGGATAAGCCTCTTGAATGACTGGGGTTGAATTGGACTTCACCCGCTTCTGGCGTGCCTGATGCACAAGGTCATGGAGAATGGGTAAGTCCCTGCCCAAGATCATGTCATGGGGCATGTTTTCAAGAACCCCCACACGGAGCAAGAAAGCCTGGTCTTCAATGACGACGGTCACATCAGTCACTGGATATCTTCTTTGATCACCATGGACACACTGTAGGGCTGTGGCATGCCGATAGTCAAGATTGCCAAGCAAGACAAAGGAATGGTTGAGCAGTGTCATAGAGCTACCTGTGTCAAGTAGTGCTTGCACTTGACGACCGTTAACACAAGCTGGGATCATGATAGGCTCAGTGTCAGGTTCAAGCTCAGGATCTGGTGCTAGGAACGGTGCCACAACTGAAGCTGGGAGAGATGGATGTGGCACATAACAGAAGCTGGACAGTTTGGGCCCTTTCAAAGGACAGACTGAGGCCCGATGCCCTGGCTGTTGACAGTGGTAGCAGATGAGATCCTTCACTGAACCCGGTCTCCAGAATCCTTTCTTCTCCCCAAAGGTGCCTGGAACACTCACGGGACCACTGGCTCTGTGCTCACCTCCTTTGTGAGACATGTCAGCTGCCCCTTGGGCTGCTACTCGTGTATTCTGTTGCCTTGGCATTCTGAGACCTTTGCGAGCATTCAAGTACTGGCCTGCAAGCTTAGCCGCAGTAAGTCCATCTTCTGGCTCGTGTTCCTTGACCCAGGTCTTCATTTCGTTGGGAAGCATGCGAAGCATTTGCTCAAGAATGACAAGCTCGGCGATGTCATCTTTGGACCGCTGCTCTGGCTTGATCCATCTTCTGTAGAGTCCTTTGAGTCTGTTATAAGTCTCCTTGGGAGATTCACCCGGGGGAATGTAGGTTGACCGGAACTGAAGTCTGTATGTCTCAGGAGAGATGTCGAATTTTGCAAGGAGTGCTTCTTTAAGGCTAGCGTAGACGTTGGAGTCATCTTCCTCCATCGCAGAGTAGGCATCCAGGGCTTTCCCTGTCAAGAGAGGAATGAGCCGACAAGCCCATTCAGACGGAGGCCAGCCCCAGGTGCGAGCGATCCGCTCAAAGCGCACAAGAAAGTTCTCAATGTCTTCTCCCTCTTGGAAAGGAAGCATCTTTGGACCTGGACGCAGAGGTGTCTTGGAAGAATCTCTGGACGGAGACGGAGGAGGATTTGGTGTTGAAGCTTGAGATCTGGGAGTGGCGGTGGGCATCTGCACACGAAGACTACCATCAGAAGGAAGGTTAAGAGGAGGGTTAGCATTTTGGCTAACAGGTGAGGCGGTTATGTTAGGCACTGTAATGGCAGTTTTTAACTGCTGAATTTCACGGACCAATACACCCTCCCTACGTTGCTGGCCAACCAAAAAGTTTTTGAACATATCAACCAGTGTAGGTTCACCTGGCATTGTTGTAGGCCTCGGTGGCTCAGCAGACCACCTAGCCTTTCTAGACCCCTTTTTGTCCCGCTTAGGCCTAGCCCCCAAGTTCTCATAACCTTGAACATCTTCTTCAGACTCCTCGGTGTTCCATCCAAATCCTTCACGATCCTCAACAATGGCCGCCGCCTCCTCGGTGTTCCGTCCAAAGCCTTCACGATCCTCAACAATGGCCGCCGCTCCTTCCAGCTCCATAGCCATGGCCCTCGGCTTGGCCACCTCTTCAGCCTCCTCTGTAATTGCTAGCACTGACACTTGGGATCGTAACCCACTTCTCGCTCTGCCTCTGCCAGGCTTGTTAAAACCTCTGCGGCCTGCCATCCCACCACTGCCACCAATTGTCACACCCCGCCTCGGGTGAAGGTAATGTACCCTTAATACACCGGACTTTCAAACCCAAAGGATGGCAGGCACACAGTTGCAAATCGGTTTATAACAAGATTTATTCCCCCCAAGTGTCAGATAAGTGCAAACATACAGAGGAGGCCAAAAGCCAAACATCTGAAAATAGTAAAATAAAACTCAAAACCAATTCCACAATCAAATAATCAAATATTCTCTATAATAAATCAAGCATATTCTAAATCAAATACCGGTACTTCAAATAATCAATGTCAATAAATCAAATAATCCATTAGCAAAATAAATGCAAATTAAACTCAATTACTGAATGCATTCAACCATAATTTACAACATAATAGAATAATCACCTCAGTTGATATTTAGTATCTCGTGGTACTAAACCCAGACCACCTCTTCTGGCAACAGCAACCCAGACCACCTCTTCTGGCAACAGCATACAGCAGACTGTCAGAAGGACAGCAGCCCACCCCTTTTATACCCCATGGCCCCTCCCACTAGACAGGCCCAATTAACAGGGGGATTATAATACTGTGGCACTTTGCTAATTAACCATAAATAAACTCATCGAAATACAGCATCCATGTTAAAGTTCATTTCATCTTTTAGATCAGTGATTTTCACTAGTGCATTTTAGGCTTGTCGCCCCTTAATGTCCAATGTCCAGTGTCCTCCTTTGACACAAGGGAAAAATGGTTTGGCCCAATCAGTGGCAGCAGGTGTTTCCTGACACCATATTTAAAGCCCTCAGCCCCACCCTGACTCTTTTAGTCTGCAGTACAGAGCCATGGTGAGAGGACAGACAGGGACAGTGGTCAAACTGTCACAAACGTACTTACAATACTTTGGGTTTATCAAACCGACTGGGGGTTAAATATTTGTTTTTGACTGATACTGTATTAGTTTTTTTTTTTTAGGCTTGAGCAGGGTGCCAAACTGTAGGGAGGCTAGGCACCCATGGTGAGGTCCCTTTACTTGCATGTGAGTTAAAGCACTGGGATACAACACATTTTTTACCAGTTCTAGTTTGCAGTGACAATTGATGTGAGGCATTTGAGGTGAGTGGTAGCACTCCTAGGCACTCCTCTGCGTAGTTTGCCTCTCACCAGTTGGCCTCAGCTTTAGTCTGGTAGGTTTTGTTTTAGTTTGGACTGCTATTTTAGATTAGATTGTGATTTTTAGACTTTATGTACAAAAGATTTTAGCTGACTGTAATAAAAAATATTTTCCCCTTACTTAGCTATCTTGTTTATTCATTTTGCACACTAATCCTTTTTATCCTCAGCAGTTACAGTTTATGCACATTTTGATTGTTTCCCATTTGAATTCCCGTCTCTGTCCATTCACTTTAATGAATCTGCTTGCCTTCTCAGCATTGTTAATAATATTCAACACAAAAGTAACATCCCATATTATACTGTATTTCCAGGGGTGTAATTCCCCTGGTGGCGTTGTCGGTTCTCCCCTCAATTCTCCCCCTATTGCCCTCGCTACACATGGATCGAAAGAGCGCTTGATGTAGTCCATTTTCTGAAAATTGTAGTTTCAGGCTAGAGTCGCTAGATGTCAGCAATGTCGTTGGTTAGGAAAAGTGGAGTCAAATCAATTTTAAAGAGTGCTGTCTTGTCATATGTTTGAAAGGAAGCGCCTTTTCATCTCGCCTTGACCCGATGACGTTTTCCACAAAAGTTAAGGAAAGGTTAGCCTGGTGCTACCAGACCATCGTACTTCATTTCATTTGTACAGAAGGTCTGGAACTGCTGTAATTGGCAAACGTTCACTCACTTGGAGGCGGGTGTCTGTTGAAGTTTAAAACTATTGGATCTGCCCAGTGCCACTCTGGATCTGCCATAACCAATCGCAATAGCGTTTGGTCGTGATGTTTGTCATGCGCCGGGACCGGCCGGAAACTACGTTGCGCGCATGCGCAGGCTGTGTACACAAACAAAACAAGATGAAGCGTGAAGATGTCTGTCAACGATAGCTGCAGGTTTTGTTCATCTAATTTTAGAGTTCAAGGAACAATTACAAATTCTACATTAATATTCAATAGTAAGGACAGAGATAATGTTTGCAGTCAACTGTCGAGGCAGAAATTTGTTCGGGCAAAATCCCACTAACAAGCCCCAGCCCCAGACTGACTACTGAAGGGAAAATGAAATTTGGGCGGAAGTAGGTGGGCGGGCGGAGCCAGGCTAAGAAAAGGTGGCATAAAGGTTAGGAGATTTGACTTTCCGAATTGGGCCCCGGGGCCTCTACAGATTCTGTTGCTTAGGTTATCTCTCCTAATGAGATGACCCGGAAATACTTGGAGGAAAGGTTGTTCGAATTCTAAAAATGCTTAGGAAAGGTGCCTTGATGCAACCTTTAACCCAACTTTAGCATAGGTTACTCCTGACCAACCTTTACGAAAGGAAAGGAGATGTTTGTAACCCATAATCCTTTACGGCAGCAATAATTAAAGCAACAGGCCACATCCATGGCCTCATTCATTTTAAACAGTGCTGTCTTTTCCTATGTTCAAAAGGAAGCACCTTTTCATCTTGCCTTGACCCGATGACGTTTTCCACAAAGGTTAAGGAAAGGTGTCATAAAGGTTAGGAGATTTTACTTTCCGAATTCGGCCCTGCATTACGTGTGGCCGAACTTTGACCTAAACCGGCTTTCAACAACCTCAACCTCTGTCCTGGTCATCAGGGGAGCCCAGTAAAGTCACCAAGGCTAGTGGCAATTGCATCAAAACACAATATATCTGTTCTCTTCTGGTCTGTCTTCATTGCAATAATGACAGATACTGACTTGAATCCCTGTGGTCTAGACTGAGAATGCATTTACTATACTTCTCTACTTCGGCTCCAATGCATATACACCCGCATGGCTGGAGCCAAACCCTACAACCTGCACCTGAACCAATGTACATCTATTGCCAGGGCCCCCAGCATGCAAAACTCCAAGAACTGGCTTTGACCAACTGTGAGTCGCCTTCGCCACCCTACCATGATCCAGCAGACGAAACTCCCAAAAGTCCTAGCCCAAAATACATAGACAGATAGGCATAGACATATACTCCAACACACTTTCTAGAGAACAGCGGCAAGCGGCGACAGTAATATATTGGCTACCATGCAGTCCTTTGGGGCCCAGATGAAGATGTTGGCGGTACCAGCGGACCTCCAGGCAGTTCCGGACTGGAAAAATCATTCAGGCCAGGAAATATAGTGCGAAATATAGCCCCAGTCAGCCCACTTTTTAAGCAGGGGGTCTGGGAGTCCCCCACCAGGGAAACTTTAATCACAAAGACTTAATTTCCTGCATTCTGTTGAATTTTAGTGCATGTGAATCACAAACTAATGAGCCAACAACTGCTTAGTACAATGTACTGCCGTAGTCTCAGGGTAGTGCGGTAGTGGCTCAGGTGGTAGAGTCCTCACCCAGCAACCGAAAGGTCGGTGGTTCGAGTCCAGCTCCTCCTGGGGAAAAAATCTGTCGTAGTGTCCTTGAGCAAGACACCTAACTCTAATTGCTCCCGTTGAGTAGGTTGGCACCCTGCGTGGTTCCCTCTGCCAACGGTGAATGTGAGGCATAAACTGTAAAGCGCTATATAAATGCAGTCCATTTACCATTTTACTGTTATGAACCTCAAATAAAACCAAAGGTACATATCATTAAGGAGGGAGATGACACAAGGACTAATGTTTAACCAATATTTATTAAATAATAAATAACTAATGTACTTGCAAAATCAGTGGTGGGTGCAGGTTGTTGAATAAAGTGTACGGGTGTCAAACTAGAGTAAGTGTCAGCTTAGCTGGAGGTACTGCTGCAGGAGTCAGTGGGCTTCTCTTGTTCATTACTCACTACTGTTGTGGCACTAGCAATGCTACTCTCTCCACCTTCAAAAAGAAAAAAGCAAGAGCACAACATATTTTTCAATTTACTATTATAATACAGTTAACCACTCTCTCCACCTATTCAAACAGAGCAAGAGCACAATACCCTATTCAGTTTACTGATTCACTACCCATCAAAAGTTAAAATAGCCCTTTAACCAACACAAACATTAAATAACCTTTCATTAAAGACTAGGGATGCACCGAAATTTCGGCCACCGAAAATCTTCGGCCGAAAATGGCCCAAAAGCGCATTTTCGGCTTTCGGCCGAAACACTGTTATCACCGAAACAACACGGCCGAAACAGGAAATTGTGATGACGCAAACAAAAACCGCGGCCAGCACACGCTTGTCTGGATAAGCGCCTCTGCGCCAACATGTCTGCGGTGTGGGCATATTTCCATATATCTATAGGTTCCATAGATCATCAGTGAAACATTGTGAAACAAATGACACCTCTAGCTAAATGTAGTATTCTAGAGAACCAGCTACAACCTTGTTTTCGTCTTTAGCGACAGCTCGCTATGAGACAGCTTCTATGAGCTGTCGGCTATCAGCCGCGAGTTTAGGGACCGTCCGCAAAATGCCGAAAGCTTCTATGAGCTGTCGGTTATCATCCGCGAGTTTAGGGACCGTCTGCAAAGTGCAAAACGGAAAACGGTGTTGTTGTTTTTTCAGTGCTAAATAAATAATTTTATACTTTTAATAATTGTAATTGATTTATTCTTTGAATTGCAATGCCTTGATTTTAGTGAGGTTAGTACACAGTCATAGCCAGTGTTGTGCAAGTTCACACTTCACATGAACTAGTTCAAAGTTCAGTTCATACAAAAGAAAATGAATAAATTCACGTTCGTAGTTCACCAATTCGGTTTTGAACTAGTTCATGTTCAGTTCATTAACAGTTTTTTTTAGAAACCAAAGAAAAACTGTTGGAGTGAGTATTCTGTGCTTATCTTTTAAAATGAATCCTCCCCATTACCTGCTGCCCATCACTACAATCTCAGATTGTTGTGGATATTATTTGTACGCCTGTTTCATTCATCACAACTGAGGCAGTAACTCTGTTTAATAAACAAGTCATCTGGACCTAAGCATCAATTCAGAATGTCACAAAATCTGAACTAGTTCAAGTTCTTTAGTTAAAAATATGTTACGTTCAGTTCAAAGTTCATAGAAAAATGAACTTGTTCAATGAACTAGTTCTTTTGAACTAGTTCATGCACAACACTGGTCATAGCTATAAATGCAATGATAGGCCTACTAATAATTGGCATAATATTTTTTTCCGGTTTTCGGCCTTGGTTTCCTCATTTTCGGTTTTCGGTTTCGGCCAAGAATTTTCATTTCGGTGCATCCCTATTAAAGACCTTTCATTAACAATACTATAATTACAGTAGCCACTGCCAGAATAGTGTGACACATGTATCATGTGTGGTGAGCACACGCACGCACGCACAACGAAGACAAGACATTGCACTGTCTCAATAATTTTAACAATAAAATTATGAGCTCAAAGTATGAGCTCACTGACTGAAATTTTCAACAAAAAGCATGAATTGTCAAATGATATTGATCACATTAACTAGACTGTTTTTGAGGAAATTAGAAAGGGAACAACCACTTAAATTATTGATTGTCCAGTTTCTTGGCAGCTTTAACATTGGGCTTTTGACAGGGGACGATGATGATGCATAGTAACGTTAGCTATGTTAGCTATTTAGCATGTTTATTTTTATCACTGACTAACCGGGTGGTCCCGTGGTTCAAGAAAACATTTGGTCAATTTTGCCGCATTTAGCGGCATCTCCTGCAAGGGAGATGCCTTTCTTTTTTTCTCTCTCTCCGTCTCTGCTCCACCCTTCCTCTTTTTTCCACTGTCCATCTTCAAGTGCAGGTTATGCTTGACATTTGTTGTCTTTCGCTCTGTCTCTCCCTGTCATTCTGCAGGAGTGCCATCTGCCATTCCATTCGCCGTCTCTGCTGTCAATCAGTTGTATGGCCTGGTCCCGCCTCCACCAATCACATGCGGCTCCCTTTGTGTGTGTGAGCGAGAGAGAGAGAGAGAGAGAGATATAGTTCTCCAACTTGTGTGCGTTTAGACTGCGTTACCCTCTGTCGCTGTGATCTCCTGGTTGTTCCCCACCTAGATTATTGAACTATCGCGCCGCCACAACTAGAAACACTGGCCTGGCCTGCTTCTAAGTTCAGTCTCCTGACTGCGGGCATTTTTTTTTTATCTGCGGCTTGTGGGCCATTTAGCAGGCCAGGCCAGCGGGAAAACTCCCAGTGCTCCCGATGGCCAGTCCGGGCCTGCCTCCAGGCCTTGGCTTCAACTTCACACCTTTCCAATGGGAACAATTCTTCTTTACGCCCCAGACTATAATTTATCTCTGGGTCACAATCTCATTCATTTATTTAAACTCAGCATGATAGCAATCACTTTTTAAGCGCACAATTACGATTACTGTAGCCGACACGTGCATAAATCTAACCAAATGCCTCTGCTGGCCAAGTTAAAGAGCACATGTCAACTAGGCATCCCGTTATCAGAAGAGGGAACCACCTGCCATCCACAATAATTTAATTCTTAGGAATCATGCTGGACAGCGTGTAACGAAGCGCAGTTCGTTACTGGTATATTTTGGGGTGCACGGCCAAAAGATTCCCCCGGGGGCGCTGCACCGTGATAAATGCTCCGGGAGAGACCAAGTGGCGGGATAGGAAGAGGGGGTGTTCTAATTCTCTTCTAGTTGTTGTAAATATGTTTATAGGTTTATTGGCAGGGGAATAGCGTTAACAGGAGGGTTGTATATATCGAGGGTTAGAGGTAACATGGGAAATTATTGTTTGGGGGGGATAGCCAAGGGATGATATTTTCATGTTACCTCTGTAGTAGAAGAGGCCAGGGATAATTACCGGTGGCCTGGTATATAAGGTGCTATTTACCATCTGCCTGTGCTGCTGGTGGTAGCTCTGACCCCCTTTTCTGTTAACCTGCAACTGTTACTGAAACTGTAATAATAAATCAATGGAAAAGTGGGAAGCCTGGCTGTCGTCGTCAACTTTCTCTTGTCCATCATCCAGCTGCTCACAGGCCGCCTTTCACACAGCGTCAAAATGAAATCTCCCCACAGACAACCTTGAGCGCATCCGTGACATCACTATCACTTCATTCCTGTCAGATCACCAAACGGCAACTGATATCTAGGTCCGCTCAATTTCTCGATGAGTATTATTGCAAGGGTGTTCATTCATACCCAGCGTACTTGACCTGGCATCCTCTGTACCAAAATTGCATGACCTGGTTTTTAGGGGTACTACCAAGAACAATGGTTTGCATGCAGCTAGTCACCAATGTCTAGCTTAAAACATTCTTGTGCACCATCCAAAATATACCCTGTGACAATCATGGCTGAGGAAGCACTATGCAGTTCAATGCCCCAATGAAGCTGTGCTAAGAAATTGTATGTTCTAAATTCTCAAGCTGTCATTGCAGGCTCCTCCTCTCCATTACTTGACCCTCCAGGTATAAAAAGGCAACTCTATATGCACACATTTTATATAAACATCTCTTGTTCCTGCTTATCTCTGTTGTCCCTCCACCACCCCCTTCAGCTCCGGGACTTGGCTGCATTCGCCTACGGAGAAAGATATGGAGTCCTCCAGGACCAAGGATCTATCCATAAGCACACATCTAGACTCAATCAGGGGGGAATCTCATCTCCCGGCAATCTTCATGGATCCATTGGCCCATGAAGAAGGATTTTTAATGTATAATTTCAATTAAGCATCTTTCCTTATCCATGAGCTAACTGCTACAGCTACTTCAAATGTTAATATGACCATAGTGATGATAAAAAATATTATTATAATTGTATTTATAATTATCTTTATAATAATACCAAATATATTGGTGGGAAGCATATGTTGTGCAAGAATCACTTAATGATGTGGATTAAAAACGTAATGCTATTGATTATTTTGTTCACAATGTCTTCCGTGAAGCATCTTCCTCGAAGAAGTTTGAAGAAACAGCCCCCGAACAGGACAAGCACTCGGAGGCATCGAGATAGATCTGCAGCCTGCTCATCTCCTCCCAAAGACTCTTAAGAAGACAATCTTAATAGCTTACTCAGTTTCGCCTCCTGTCGAAGCATCTTAAAACTTGAGTCTAATTCATAAGCATAATCCTTGGTTTTTTGTCCTTTTTTTGCACGTTTCTTTTTTCATCCAGAGTTGAAGGCAAAACTTAGTTGTTAGTTTTACTTGTTTAGTTACTTGTACAATAGCTGAGAGTTAATTGGCCATTAAATGATTCTTAAAATAGCTAAACTGTTCTGAGAATTAATAGTGATATCTCTTATAATTTTGAGACTGTAAGGAAAACCCTGTGTCTATTTAACCAGAGAGAGATAGAGATGGTACTCCTCTGATATGAAACGGAAAGACAAGAAATGAGATAGACAGAGATATATTGGTCCATTTTGCATAGGGTCATGAACATTCAGTTAGCTTTTTCTTGAAATATAAGTGAAATAGAACAGGCAAAGCCACACTGGAATGCTAATCTTGCAATGAATACATATCGTATTATATTATATAATAATATAGCCGCATTATATGTATTGTAAATAATAGCCTTCTTTGGTACTCGGAATTGCCACAGCGGAGACAGCATTAGTTATTGATATTTTTCCATCAGATTTAAATGAAAAATGCACTATTATAAGAATCTAGTCAGAGAGTATTTCTATAGAAACTTGCGTTCATCTGAACTCACAATCCCAGTGTTGTTTTTTTCTCAAACTATAAACAAATACATTTTCGCTTCCTCAAACAAAATGTATACCATTGTTGCTGGGTGTAAATGTCACATTTTATATAACACACTTATATTAATAGAATGAACTACACACAAAAGGTATGAGGTTTATTCTATATATAATATCTATATTATAATGTTTAAAAATAAACATCTTGTAACCTTAAAAGTTCAGTATCCCTGTTCAATGTGACACGCATGCAGGGACGTAGGCACGCAGGCTCCAACACACACACACACACACACACACAGGTAAATTAGATGCATCAGCTTTAGCATGACTATTCTAAAACCCTGGCTGGATGCTGAAAGGCCAGCTGAGTCTAGTGAAGGTCATGACGTTTGATAATTTATACTCCATTGGATTTAAGACATCTGGAAAAAAACCACACAAAGAACTCAACATGTAATGTATGATGAAAGACAATGACATCTCAGTGACTGGCATTAACCGCACACCGATACACACACACACACACACACGCATATGCACACACACAAAGACACCCAATCACAAACATCAACACAGAGGGCAGATACCCTATGCTCCCACTCCCAACATGACAGATGAGCCAACAGCATCTAATGGGCTTTGTGGCATTAAACCCTCACCAGCAGTCTATTTTTAGACCCTCCTGCGCTGTTTACTATTTATGACAGAGATTTCCCTCTTCCTCCCCATTTCGTCTGTATAACTAAGCCCTGCTTCCTGTATTTGGGGTCAAAGAGCAAATTCTAACAATTCTACCTTACTATGAACAAATTACAGAGAAATATGTAGGCTTAGGTATTGGGGAAAAGGGTTGTGATGACCAGAGGTCTCTTCAACCTGCAGTGGACCAGGGCGATCAGCCATGTTTGGCTTCAGTCCCAGATGAGCGAGGGGACAGGAAGAAGGTTAACATGTGTAAGCCTAGCAGGAGCTTAAGTGAGTGGAAGTGATGAAACACAAGGGACGTCCTTGAGAGCCCACGTCCACCCTGGAAGAATCGCCGCCCGCAACGTTCTGTTCACCCATATTGCTCATGTGGGGTCTCTCTCACTCTCTCCCTCTCTGTCTCTCTCTCTCTCTGTATGGAGGGATGCTAGTGAACATTAAATCTCATGTGTGATTAGTGAAGGAAAGTAGGCTGCATCATTATGTAATAGGACGCTGTGTCTGTGTGTGTGTGTGTGTGTGTGTGTGTGTGTGTGTGTGTGAGTTGGTGCATGTGTGTATGTGTATCTACTTAGTGTATGGGGCCTGTGTTTGTGTCTGTGTGTGTGTCTGTGTGTGCGTGTGTGTCTGTGTATGGAATTGACCCATATGGACTCAGAACATGCACAGAACACATGGTGTATCCACAGCTCTTGGAAGCTACACAGTTATGAGCTCCAACCTGAAGATATTGACACAATATTATAGTAAGTAAGACTGGAACTGCAGAGCACATGCATACAGATGTCAGGGAAGATAGGATGAGATTAGATGAGGATGAAGACTAAATTGAGATTAGTTGAGGATGAAGATAAAGACCAAAATGAGATTAGATGAAGATGAAGATAAGAAAATATAAGGTCTAAAGAAATAGCACATTATTAATCACAGGGGAAATGCATGAATTAAAGCAGCACTGAAGTTTATATCATAATCATTTATATTTAGAATCCAAACTATATTATACTACTCACGTCGCCCTACTTAGTTCCATGATTCACAACCAACTCTAGTTAGATAAAACGAACAAATAATTTAACAAAAAAATGAAATATTACAACAGGAATAGAGGATGACCTGATTTTAAATACTATTAAAATTAGCTCTTGCTGGGAGACACGGACGAGGAAGTTGGCAGACGGTTGAGTCGAAGGCGCACGCAGCCTGGGGCCAAGCAGGGGTGACGACAGCATTTCTCCAACCGCTGCACCTCCACGGTCATGATTAATATCAACGGGCATTTATGCTGTCTCTCCATGCCAGAAGGCCCCACGGGAGACTCAAGGTCGAGCACATTAGCAGTGGTAAATTTAGCATAATTGACAGCGGGCTTGTACTCGTAGTCATTTCTCTCAAGGCTCAGGCCAACTAAAACCGTTCCTCGACTGCACTAAGTGTCCCCCAGTCCCTGGTGTCACGCATGCTGCTTATACATGTGACATGCATTTAGCCGTGCTCAAGAAAAAAAATGTCCTCAATAAACTGTGATCATGGGCTGCTGTGATGCACTTATAATGAAAGTCGCTGAGGGTTATTTGACCAATGATGTGATGAATTTAGTTGCTGAAGAGGGATTTGTGGAGCTCTGTGGGCAGACATCTTCGTAGGAGGGGGTAGGGGTTATCAAACTCTCTCTCTCTATACCCAACCCTGGTTGTCAGATGGTGGTTGCACCATTCCAACCTTGCCTGAAGAAGCTGCCATCGAAGTGACCCCAATTATTTAACATCTGTGCTTTGGATTTGAAATTAAATAAAATTTGTGTGATTACATAGGCCTACTCTCGATGGATTTTAATCAGCTATTGAGGCAATCTTGAGATCAGCATGTCTGATTTATTTCCCTATGCATGCGACAGATGCTCAGGAGTTCCAGCAGATGTATGGTAGTCTGGATTCTTGAATTTGTTTTGTTCCTCTGAGAATAGTCATGGTCTCCTTCATATGTATATCATTTATTTAAATTATTTTAGGCTCATGAGCGTGTTATTTTCATATTGGCTGAGGGTGTTGGTGTGTTTAAAATGTATTATGTATGCGTACGTGCATATGTGTGTGTGTGTGTGTGTGAGTGAGTGTGTGTGTGTTTGAATGAGATGCAGAATTACAGTAGAACATGACTGGTTTCAGTGGATGCAAATTTGTCCACTGAAACCAGTGTGATTCCTTGTTATAAACTTTGAGTTACTTAGTGCTGCAAAAATCATGCAAATGTAAGGTATGATATGAAAGATTTCACGTTAAGATCACGGTGTGGAAAAATTACACACACTCTAAACAACAAAAATGCAGGCTCACTCACACACACACACGCACGCACGCACACACATGCACAGACACATACACACACACATGCGCATGTATTTTGTCTGGGAACAAATATGACAACAACATTTGTTTTGTCCTTTTACTCCGTGTTGTGCTCCTAGGACAGGAAGAGTGGACTGTACAGTGTACAGTGTTGTTGCACACTAACTGACGAAACATGATACCTGTGATAACTGTGGACGAGGGGGATTGCTCGATCTACAAACCTTGAGTAAACAAAGATGTTTGTGTGTGTGTGTTTGGGGGTGTTTTTGTTTCTTTATATGTGTTGTGGTAACCCGGCTTCGTACTGTCCTGTTCCCCCCAATCAGAACGAGAGTCTTTGTGCAAAAAGCCGAAAAAAAGGCGCATTTATTAAATCAAAAATCATACGTGGAAGTCCACTCACACCGGTTATTAACTAGAACTAAAAGTCTGGGCTCCGTGACCCTCTGGGGTTCCCCGGTCTCTCCACACGGACACTGCTCTGGTCCCAGTGTGCGGTGGGATCTCCGGTTACTCCGTCGGGGTTCTCTCTGTGGTTACGTCTTGGACGTGTACGCGATCGTCTGGTCCAGGGATCTCGGTTTCCTCTCGCTGCAACCACATGCTTCCCATTAGACAGCGCATCAACATCACTTTTATGCCCCTCACCTGCGCAGGTGTTTTCCACTGCGTTGATTGTTGTCGCAATGCTGCAGTCCCGAGCGCCCTCTAGTGCCAAAGGGTGGTAGACCCCCTGGATCACCTGCCCTCTGGGCTTCACGGGCCGCTGCGTTCGGGCCGGGTTGCCATACTCCTCCACCCTTTGATGAAGCCCCAGGGGACCTCTGATTGCCCAGAGGCATGCATCCCGTCTGGACAGGCCATCCGCGTTGGCGTGCTCTCGCCCTGGTCGGTGGTCCACCTTAAATCTGTAGTCCTGCAGGGCCAGGAACCATCTCGTTACCCTTGCATTGGTGTCTTTGGCAGTGGCCATCCACTTGAGGGGGGCGTGGTCCGTGACCAGTGTGAACTCCCGCCCCAGCAGGTAGTACCTCAGCTTGTCCACTGCCCATTTGATGGCCAGAGCCTCCTTTTCCACGGTGGAATAGTTCCGCTCGTTCGGGAGGAGTTTCCGGCTAATATAGGTCACCGGATGTTCCTCATTGTCCTGGACCTGTGAGAGGACCGCCCCCAGGCCCACCTCTGATGCATCTGAATGGACTATTAGGGGTAGAGTAAAATCAGGGGTTAACAAGATGGGCTCGTAGCAGAGGGCTTGCTGGAGGAGCCTGAATGCGCCCTCTACTGCCTCAGACCAGGTTACACGGTCTGGCAGAGCTTTTCGCGTTAAGTCATGGAGGGGACTTGCAAGTGTAGCAAAACCAGGAAGGAACCTTTGATAGTATCCCACTAACCCGAGGAAAGATTTTACCTGTTTCTTGGTGGTGGGGCGGGGCCAGTCCCGGATGGTCTGGATCTTGGCCTCCTGGGGCCGGACGTTCCCGCGTCCGACTCTGTAGCCCAGGTAGGAGGCCTCCCAAGTCCCAAGTGACACTTGGCTGGGTTGGCGGTGAGGCCGGCCTTCCTTAGCTCCCCCAGGACCACCCGTAGGTGTCGCAGGTGTATGTCCCAGCTGGCACTATGGATGATGATGTCATCGATATAAGCAGCAGCATAGGCCTGGTGAGGTCGCAGGAGACGGTCCATCATGCGTTGGAAGGTGGCGGGGGCGCCATGTACGCCGAAGGGGAGTACGGTGTATTGATACAGACCCCCGGGGGTCGCGAAAGCAGTCTTCTCTTGGGCGGCTTTGGTGAGGGGGACCTGCCAATATCCCTTGGTGAGGTTGAGGGTGGTGAGGTATCGAGCAGGTCCAAGGCGCTCGATTAGCCCATCGACCCGAGGCATGGGGTAGGCGTCGAACTCCGATGCCTCGTTCAGTCTCCTGAAGTCGCTGCAGAAGCGGAAGGAGCCATCTGGCTTCGGGACCAGGACGACTGGGCTGGCCCAGGCACTGTGGGACTCCTCTATTACCCGGAGCTGGAGCATCTTGGCGACCTCTGCCTGTATGGCGACCCGGCGGGCCTCTGGAACCTGGTAGGGGGGTACGCGCACCGTGACGCCTGCTTCGGATGTCGTGCTGAGTGACCGTTGTTCTCCCCGGAACCTCCGAAAATACGTCTTGGTGTTGTAGCACGATGTCACTGAGGTCCTGTTTCTGGGCAGGGCTGAGGTCGTCTCCCATCGGGACATCCGGGACGCCTTTCCGGGCGGACAGGACCAAGGGAGCCGGACTCAGTGGAGTTGTCCCGACCTTCCACTGTTTAAGGAGGTTAACATGGTACACCTGGGTGGGTTTACGTCTTCCCGGCTGCCGCACCTGGTAGTTCACCTCCCCAACCTGGTCAACCACCTCGTACGGTCCCTGCCACTTGGCCAGAAACTTGCAATCTGCAGTTGGAATGAGGACCAGGACCAACTCACCCGGCTGGAAGAGGCGCAGCTGGGCCCCGCGGTTGTAGGTTCGGGCCTGGGCCTGCTGTGTGTTGCGAAGGTGCTCTCGGACGATGGGCCAGACCTGTGCCATTCTCTCCCGGACCTGTTCGACATGGTCCACTAGGGTACGGTGAGGCGAGGGTTGGCTCTCCCACGCCTCTTTCGCTAGGTCCAGTAGTCCCCTTGGCCGCCATCCGTACCATAGTTCAAAAGGGGAAAAAAAGGGGAGAAAAGGGTTAGTTCAAAAGTTCAATAGTTCAAAAGGGGAGAACCCTGTGGAGGCCTGGGGTACCTCACGAACCGCGAAGAGGACGTGGGGAAGGAGCTGGTCCCAGTTCTTCCCGTCCGTCTCCATGGCCTTTTTCAGCATCTGCTTCAGAGTTTTGTTGAACCTCTCAACAAGCCCGTCCGTCTGGGGGTGATACACCGACGTCCTCAGCTGTTTCACCTGCAGGAGACTAAGAAGCTCCTTTAAAACCCGCGACATAAAACATGACCCCTGGTCCGTTAAAATCTCCTTTGCTTTCCCCACCCGGCTAAAAAGCAGCATTAGCTCCCGTGCTACGACCTTAGCAGTGGCGGCACGAAGAGGCGGGGCTTCCAGGTAGCGGGTAGCGTAGTCCACCATGACCAGGATATATCGGTGACCCCGGCTGGTCTTGGGGAGAGGCCCCACAATGTCTAGAGCCAGCCGGTCGAATGGTACCTCGATGATGGGCATCGGGATCAACGGACTTCTGGTTGTGAGTCTCGGGGCAGTGCGCTGGCACTCTGGACACGCCTGACAATACTCAGTGATGTCCCTTTTAATCCCTGGCCAGTAGAACCGGTCTAGGATTCTATCTCTGGTTTTGTCCATGCCTAGGTGGGCCCCTAAGACGTGTGTGTGTGCCATGAAGAGGACCTTACTGACATACGGCCGAGGTAATACCAGTTGCTCCGTCACTGCTCCCTCCCTCCCTCTCTACTACCCGGTATAATAGGCCTGACCTGGTGCAAAAATGTGGGTGAGGTAGGGTACTCACCGAGTCCCTAACCTGACCGTCGTGGGAGAGGACGTGGCTCCAGGCGTGTTTCAGTGTGTCGTCCTGCAGTTGGGCGGTGGCGAACTGCCCGGGCCGGTCCTCCCCTCTCCCGGTTGAGGGAAAATCAATGAAGTGGGGAGCTCTCCGTTTCCCCGAGACCAGCGCACTGCTCCGACGCCGTCATGGTGTCCGGGGTCCCGGATTGGTCTGGACGGGGAGTCCCACCCGTCGGGCGGGTTGGAGAGCCAGGTGGGGTGGGTCTGTCTCTGTCGCTGCTGTCTCCCTCTCCAGATGTCTCGTCTGGGGAGGAGTGGGGCACCCGAGCGCCGTAGGCGTGTCGGATGGGCCGGTCGCGTCGCCTCGGCGGGGGTCGGGCGGTCTGGTTCCTGGTTCTGCGCTCCATAGCCGGTGGAAGATGGGGCAGTCTCTTCCGATCAGTAGGGGCACGGGAAGGTTGGGCACTATCCCGGCTCTCACTGCGAAGGTCCCTCGGGGGGTCCGCACGACCACATGGCACGTGTCATACATTCGGGTGTCCCCATGGACGCAGGCGACCTCCATGGGCTCCCCCGGTCTGCCGACGGCTAGGTCAGGCCGCAGGAGGGTGACGACACTCCCCGTGTCTATGAGGGCCCGAGTGTCCTGGTCGCCCACCCGAGCCGGGATATTCGGACCTCCGACCTCTTTATGTGTCCAACAGGCGGTGAGGAGGCATGGTCCCGGTCGGCGTTCGCCAGCGAAGGCCGAGGGCATAGAGACGTCCCTGTTCTCCGGACACTGTCGAGCGATGTAGCCCGTCTGGCCACAGCTAAAACAGCGCCATTCCTTTCTTTCCGGTGGGTGGGTCTGGGGTCTCGGCGAAACTACCTGTCGAGATGGCTCCATTCCTCGTCTGTCCCTCAGGGTTTCGACAGGCCGGGACGGTGGCCGGACAACGCCGCTCAGCTGTTGGGCGACCTGCCAGTTCTCCAGCTGGCATATCAGTTCGTCCAAAGTGTTCGGGTGGTGGAGGGCAAGGGTTCTCCGGGCGTCCGGGGGAAGCTGGCAGATGGTGTTGTCCAGTAGAACCCGATCCAGAACACTGGGTCCGCCGTCGCCGGCGAGCCATCTCCTAATCAGCCGTCCATGCTGGGTGATCTGTGTCCTCACGGCTCCTCTGGGATCGAACTGCCAGTCATGGAACCTCTGGGCCCGGGCAGCAAGGCTATGTCCGTAATAAGCAAGTACCACCTGTTTTAGTGTGGGGTACTGACTTGCTTGTTCCGGGGTTAAGTCCTGACTCGCCTGCTGGGCAGGTCGGGGTCCGGTGAGAAAGGGGGCCAGAATGTGGGCCCACTGGTCCTCTGGCCAACTCTCTCCCCTGGCCGTCCTCTCGAATATTTCAAGGTACGCCTCCACATCGTCCTCCGGTCCTAATTTGGTGAGGCGGCTGGTGGGCGCCGAGACGGGAGTGGTAGGTGCGGTGCGCATTTCGAGGCGTATGACCGCTTGCCGGAGGAGGGCTCGTTCCTCGGCAACGTCTCTCGACTGCGGCTGCGGCTCCGTCGGGGTTCTACATTCGGGGCCGGGAGTTCCACCAGTAGAAGGGAAAAAAAATAAGCTCAGTAGCGCGGTCGGCTTGCCCGCATTCTCCACCATATGTGATAACCCGGATTCGTACTGTGCCGGTTCCCCCCAATCAGAACGAGAGTCTTTGTGCAAAAAGCCGAAAAAAAAGTGCATTTATTAAATCAAAAATCATACGTGGAGGTCCACTCCGGTTATTAACTAGAACTAAAAGTCTGGGCTCCGTGAGCCTCTGGGGTTCCCCGGTCTCTCCACACGGACACTGCTCCGGTTCAGGTGCGTGGCGGGATCTCCGGTTACTCCGTCGGGATTCTCTCGGTGGTTACGTCTTGGACGTGTACGCGATCATCTAGTCCAGGGATCTCAGTTTCCTCTCGCTGCAACCACATGCTTCCCATTAGACAGCGCATCAACATCACTTTTATGCCCCTCATCTGCGCAGGTGTTTTCCATTGCTTGATTGTTGTCGCAATGCTGCGGTCCCGAGCGCCCTCTAGTGCCAAAGGGAGGTAGACCCCCTGGATCACCTGCCCTCTGGGCTTCACGGGCCGCTGCGTTCGGGCCGGGTTGCCACAGTGTGTACTTATATGTTTATTTGTGTGTGTGTGTGTGTGTGTGTGTCTGTGAGTCTTTTAGTTTTTAGTGCAAACAAATAGCAGGATGACATTTTATTTCTAAATATTTATTATGTACCAAAAGAGCGACTTGCAAAAGGCACTGAATTGTTACATGATTAAATCATGTTTTGCTATTCTGCATTTTTTTAACGACGGTGGGAAAGACTGTGGAAACCTGACATATGAATAAATAATAATTAATACAAGTGATAATCCAATATTGAAAACAAATATTTGATTAAAAGCAGTATTCCTAATGTACCACCATGTCATTGCTTCTGTCAGAAAACATAAACTACCACTACTCGTACACCCTTAAAGGTCCCATGGCATGAACATTTCACTTTATGAGGTTTTTTAACATTAAGGCTGGGTTGCACCAACATGGATTAACTTTTAAACTGGATTAAATCAAGGTTTAACTTAACAGTGTTGCACCAAACTTTAAACCTAGTTTAATATTAATCCTGGTTATATTTAACCCTTTGGTAATCTCAGTTTAAACTTTTTTAACCACCCCTGGAGGAGGTTTAAATCAGAGTATTGTAGTGTTACTCAGTGGCGCAAAAAGTGGGTATGCACTATATGCGGCGCATAGGGGCGCCGCGCTAGAGGGGGCGCCAAAGCGATGGGGAAAAAAAAAAAATTTGAGTCGGCATTTTCTGTATTTAACAGCTATTTGTACATGTGTAAATCAATGATATGATCAATAACAGAGAGGCATGTCATTAGGCGCCCCTCTGCTCCCTCACCTCCCCTCCTCACGCCCCCTCCCGCACCCCTCCGCTCCCTCACCTCCCCTCCTCACGCCCCCTCCCACACACAACACACAGTGCGCGCCCCCTCGAGCACGCGCTGGAGCGCGGCGGTTTATTATTATTTTTTCCCCATTTTGAAATTTGAATCGTGTTGTTTACATGACAGACAGTGCGCAAAGATGGAGAGGCAGAAGAGAAAGATCTCGGGGGCACAACACAGAAAGAGGAAGAGGGAGAAGGATAAAGATTTTGAGGGAATGAAAAAAAGCTTTTCTAAGTGGTTGAAAGACAGTGGGTAAGTTATGTCAGTGTATCAAGAGGAGGCTTGTAAATATTCAGGTTAGCTAAGGCTACTACTAGTAAAACGACAGGTTACTGTTGTCTTGTTGCAACTGTATAGCTACTGATTACAGATCATGTCAAGAAAAATAAAAGAACATGTTTGTCCTTAACACAAAGTTCATGTGATTCAGGTGTGAGGATGGAGAGAAAGAAGATAAGAAGGGAGAGATAGAATCAGGAGAGACAGGGGAAGACGACAGGTTGGTCTAATATTAGGTGGAAGTGTAGGAACAGCCACTTGATATCAAGTGATTAATTTCTTAATATTATTTATGTTGAAAAATTGCATTAGCAAGATGTGTAATTTATTCAAAGGTATTAAACAATGCTTGTCTGACCATATGAATATAGCAGAGAAAAACACAGGCAAGGGGTGAAGGAGACAGACATGAGGTCGGTGACGACATCTGCTATAGAGGAGACCAATGATGACATCAGGTAGGAATAATTAAACTGTGAGGCTACAAAAATCTAGATGCCTAGTATAGTTTGAATTTCTGCTGACTAATCAATTCACTGTGTCCTTTTGGGAAAATTAGTGCAGGCAGACATGGCTGGTCAACCACCACAGAGGAGAATGTGGGACAGAGAGGTGCAGATGATGATGAAAAGGAACTGGAACAGAGAGGTGAAGATGAGGGAGCGGAACAGAGAGGTGCAGGTGATGATGAAGAGGAACTGGAACAGAGAGGTGAAGATGAGGGAGCGGAACAGAGAGGTGCAGGTGATGATGAAGAGGAACTGGAACAGAGAGGTGAAGATGAGGGAGAGGGACAGAGAGGTGCAGAGGAGAGGGCTGGGGCAAGGCCTTACTCAGAAGATCCATCTGAATGGCCTTCACCACACGAAATCGGGGACTCATTGAGGCAGTACATGGTTGAGAATGGCCCACAGAAATGTCCTGATGGGCCATATCCAAGATCAGATAAGAGTAAAAGGTGTTTTTCCAAAGCGTACTGTTTTCGTGTTATGTCCAATGGAGAGAAAGTGGAGCGGGATTGGTTACTGTACTCCAAAAGTAATAACAGAGTCTATTGTTTTGCATGTAAGCTTTTTGGTGAAGCTAGAGTTGCTGACACACGCCTTGTGGTGGGGTATAATAACTGGCAGTGTCTTTCAAAGACACTGAAGCACCATGAAACCAGTAACTATCACATAAATGCTTATCTGATGTGGAAAGAATTGGCATCCCGCTTACGCCTAGGTAAAACTATTGATAGCGAGTTGCAGAGAGCCATGGCCGCTGAAAAGGCACACTGGAGAAGTGTGTTGACTCGAGTTATCGACTGCATACTCTTCCTTGCAGAAAGAAACTTGCCACTGAGGGGGAAAAATGCACAGTTGGGAAATCCTAAAAATGGAAATTTTCTGGGTATCCTTGAGCTCATAGCACGATATGATGTCACACTGGCAGAGCATCTTAGAAAGGCTGCCTCAAAAAAAACCACAGTTATCTGTCCTGGTGCACTCAAAATGAATTTTTAGATTCCATATCAGAATGTGTTTTAGGTAAAATTTGTGCCCAGATCAAAGCCTCCAAGTACTTTGCAGTGGAATTGGACTGCACACCCGATATTTCAAAGCAAGAGCAGGCTTCAGTTATCATACGTTATGTTCACACAGATGAGAAGAAGAAGGTCACTATTACTGAGTCTTTTGTGGGGTTCACTGCTGTGAAGGACACAACTGGGAAAGGCCTCACAGATACACTGACAGGGGTGCTGGAGAGTCTGGGGTTGGATATGGCTAATTGTAGGGGGCAAAGTTACGACAATGGCGCTAATATGAGGGGAATACACAAGGGTGTCCAAACTTTAATACAACAGAGATGTCCAGAGGCTCTGTTCATCCCCTGCTGTAGCCACAGCCTGAACCTTTTGCTATGTGATGCAGCCTCATCCAACAGAGAGTGTCTAACCTTCTTTGGCACTCTTCAAAGATTGTACACAATCTTTTCGTCTTCTGTGAAGAGGTGGGATATTCTCAAAGAATTTGTTGACATCACACTGAAGCCTCTAAGTGACACCAGGTGGGAAGCAAAGCTAGACTCTGTTAAAGCTGTTCGTTTCCAGTTGGGGGGGATTCTAGATGCGCTAGAAAAGCTTGAAGAAGTGGCAGGAGACAGCAAAATTGTCTCAGAGGCAAAGTCACTGTCGTCTGAAATTGTAAGTATGGAGTTCCTTGTGTGCCTCTTGGTTTGGTATGACTTATTGTCAGAGATAAACTTTGCAAGCAAAGCACTGCAAGCGCCAGATGTCTCAATGGACACAGCCATTAGATTGATCGACTCTCTGAAAGAATTTTTGCTGAAATATAGAGAGGAGGGCTTTCAGAAGTCATTTGACATTGCACGCAGGATAGCCATTGAAATGGATGCTTCTCCAGAATTCAAAGAGAGACGTTACAGGAAGCAAAAGAGGTTCCACGATGACAATTCCAACACTGGTCATCATGAAAAGGAACCAGAGAGGCACTTTAGGTGCATGGTTTTCAATGTTATTGTCGACACAGTCCTGCAAGAGTTGTCTGACAGGTTTTCCAATCTTCAGCTTGTGTCTGAGAAATTTAAATTCATCACTAAAATGGAGCACATGACAAAAGCTGAGCTGGAGGAATCAGTTACCAGATATGCCCTGACTACTGGTGATGTTTCCAGAGATATCATTCAAGAAATATACCCAGCAAGCCGTCTACTGAAGGGTTTACAAGGCTCTCGAGAAGTTAAATCTCCTCATACAAGAAAATCTTGATTTGGTCTTTCCAAATTTGATTGTAGCTCTGAGAGTGTTCCTAACCATGCCTCTCACTGTTGCATCTGCTGAAAGATCCTTCAGTAAGCTGAAGCTCATAAAAACATACCTACGTTCAAGTATGAGGAATGATCGCCTGACCCAATTAGCCGTGATCTCAATTGAAAATATTGTGGCACGGTCTATTTCATTTGATAATATTCTTGATAAATGGGCGAGTGCAAGGGCACGCCATGTCACAATGTAGTGGTATCACTGAAACATATAGTAAAAAAGTGTGTGAAACATTGAAGAAAATAGAAAAAAAGGGTGGTGGTGGTTGTGGGGGGGTTACACTGAAACATATAGTAAAAATTGTTGTTCAGATGCCATAATGTCATATTTGCAATACTGACCCACTGCTACATGTTATTACATTTTTTTTGTTATTGCTGATCACCTGCTGCAATATGAAATATAAAAGTGTGTGAAACATTGAAGAAAATAGAAAAAAAGGAAAAAAAAAGGGTGGTGGTGGTGGTGGGGGGGGGGGTTACACTGAAACATATAGTAAAAATTGTTGTTCAGATGCCATAATGTCATATTTGTAATACTGACCCACTGCTACATGTTATTAGGGTCCGGGCAGCTAAGCTGCCGGGAACCTATTGTATTCCTAGGAATTCTTTCTTCTTCCAAGGAAGTCATACTTCCCATGGGTGAAAACTCACCAAACTTTGCACAAAGGTCCAGTCCCATGCCAGATTCACTCAACTCCAAGGACATGTGCCCCCCCCTCCTAGGGGGGGCACAATAAGCGTTTAAATTTAAAAACTTAAAAAATTCCTACCAAACCAACGGTAGATGCTACAGTGTTGAAACTTCCACAATGTGGAACCACAATGTAGCCTCAATACTGCTGAAACTTTTGTCCACTTAAACTCATTACAAATTATGAAGTCCATCACTCTGTTTTTTTCAATAACTGTAAAACTTTTAAAATGTATCTCCTCCCACAATTTTTGCTCAATTGTCACCAAACTTGGTACAGAGCATCTCCAGACCGTCCTCAACAAAACTTGTTTCTCGGATTTTTGATTAAGCAAAAATTGATCCTACAGTGCATGAAAACGTATGACTGTAAACAGTACTGTAAACAGTACTGTAAACGTATACCATCAAATTCTTGATAAATACATTTTCAATCTTCCTGAAAAAAATTGAGAATATTCTGGAGTCATGGTTGATGAAGTTTGGCAAATATCAGAATTTTATCTCAAAAACTGAATTTTTGAGAACATTTTGAATTCTGCTCTCATGGGAACAACTGCAGCCAATGTGAGAGTGGAATTTTTAAACATCATATTTTCTCTTATGAAGCAAAACACTTATCATTAAAAACAAATCACCAACATTTCCATGCTGTCAAGATGCAATTTATGTATTATCAGATTTTTGTTTAGATGACTGAATTTCTGAAATTTTGACCATTTTTTAAATTTGCCTTTACAACAGCTGTCCGGACACTGACTCCTTGAGTCTATTTGAGAAGACACACACCATGTCTCACTTCCAGATAATTAGCTCACTGAGTTAAGCGCTGGTTTGTGGTGCGAGGGGATGTGGGTTCAAGACCCAGCAAGGGTGATGATGATAATGACACATAAAAATGCCAGAAGTCCTCATAGTGACATCACAGCAAGCCTCCAAATAAAAAATACAATTATAGGTGCTGCGCAGCGATGGGTCGGTTCTGGGCAAAATTTGGCAATTGAGCAACAAACGGGAATAGGAAGACAGGATAGTAATAATCATTATGAGTCTGAAAAGCTGGAAAAGCATAATTGGTCTTTGAAAAAACAGAGTGAAGGAAAAAAAATGTACATAACTTTCTCCAATGTTGGGGCTACAGTTAAATGGAAGTTGTGAAGCTGTCGCATATGGTTGATTTCGTATGATTTTTCAAAGTTTTAAAATTTAGACATTTGCTGTAGCGCCACCATCAGGACTATTGTCTTTTGTGTGCAGAGTTTGGTGAGTTTTCATTCATGATGATTTTCTCAGAAAAAGAAAACAACCTAGGAATACAATTGTGTCCTGGATTCTCTTTTTTTTTTATTCAGAGGTGTGCTGTCTCCATCAAGAAGAATTTATATTTCTAAATGAGGCCATCTGGTATTTTGATGAGGTATCAACTTCATTCTAACTGGGTTTTGAACAACCTGTGGCACCAAGAACCAGCTTCTAAACCACTGTGCTAACTGGCTGGTAAAGATAATTTGTGTGTAGCTTCTTGAATAGACTCAAGGAGTCGCTGTCCAGGTTGCTGTATACAGCAAGTCAAAATATCAGCAATTCTGTTATCAAACAAAAGTCTGACATAAATTGTATCTTGACAGCATGGAAATGTTGGTGATTTGGTTTTAACCATAGCCTAAGTGTTTTGCTTCATGGGAGACTCCAAAATATTCTCAATTTTTCTTACCAATTAGCTCAGTGCGATAGACAATGGTCTTTGGTTCCAGAGGTTGTGGGTTCAATCCTCAACTGGTGCAAATTGAACATTATAAGGTCAACTGTCCTGTCTTCCTATTCTCCTGTTTGTTGCTCAGAATTTGCCAAAATTAGCCCGGACCCGACCCATTGCTGCGCAGCAGCTATAATTAAATTTTTTTTGTTATTGCTGATCACCTGCTGCAATATGAAATATAAAAGTGTGTGAAACATTGAAGAAAATAGAAAAAAAAGGGTGGTGGTGGTGTGGAGGGGGGGGGCGCCTATGATATGTCTGCATACCCCTCAGAAAGTAGGTAGTTGCGCCCCTGGTGTTACTGACAACATGGCTGGATGTATTCGCTGGATGGAGGTTTTTTTCAAACATTGAAACATTGGACCCCCTCTGTCTTGAAGTTGAATTCATGGTTAGGTTCTAGCTGCTACTTAAATTAGTTTGCTAGTTGGTTGTTAGGTGCTAGCTAGTTCTTACTGTTATAAACCTATGGTTACAGGGGGAGTAGTGGGGGATTGCGGGCGGACGGGATTTGATTCCTACCTGTTCCACTGTTAAATAGAGAGACATGTATTTAAAAAGTATCAAAAGTTCTAGCACTATGGTTAGTGTGACATATTTTAATTGTAATATTCCCTAGTGATACATTTTTACTGTAATACTCTCACATAGCCATATCCAGTAGCACCAAGCATAGTTTAGAGGTAATTTCCCCTCCTAATCGCCAGAGGGCAGCACTGAACACATTTGACAAAGTTACAAAACATTTACACTAGGGGCAGCAACGGACACACAGAGGAAGTGAGAAAACCATAGAAGAACACCTGATATATATAAACTCAGACTCCGCCATTTTAGGTCAGAATCTCTTGGGCGGCGTATCGATTGGATGTAAAGCTTAGAGACGCTCCACGCGTGTTATATACGATCCCTCTCCTTTTGTTTCATAGACGATAGACAATAGACCAATAACCTTAACCAAATAAAGTGAGTGAAAAGCGATCCTGTCTCGGCGGCCTTTCCTGGAAGAAAATTCATAACATTAGAGATAGGTTATCATTTGGGGCTGTTTGGGGACATTTAATAGGTATACCCTACCCTTAACATTGAGATGTGCAACGCACCTCGGGTTAAATTAAAACCCAGTTTAAACCTAGATTTACTAACCCTAGATTAACCCTAAACTAGGGATGGGCAACGATTGTCGAATAGTCGAATAGGCGGAGTCAGGGAGAATATTGAATAATGAATGCGACTATCGTTATTTCCACTACTAAAGAAACAAACAAAAAAAAAGAACTAGAAAGGCAGACGCGTTCCTGTAACACATTCGATTTGACCAGAGGGTGTCGCTAGAGCACCAAAACCTCCGCGTTACATTATTATTATTATTATTATTATAATAACAGAACAGAAGAAGAGCTTCTGTCTTGCGACTGTTAACCGCGGCGTGGCGTGAACGATGCAGACTCAGCCGAGTAAAAGTTAAGTTTGGAACTCGTTTAATAAAATAAATGGAAACGAAGTTCAGTGTAAACTATGTCAAGGAAAGCTGGCATATCACGGATCGACCACAACCATGCACAACCACCTACGAGCAAAGCACCCTAGCACTGGGGGTCCGTCTACAGGTCAGCAGTCAGTGGCTAGCTTTTTGGTTAGACCGCAAACGTTGGATGCTAGGCGGGCAGAGAAAATTACTCTCTTGCTCTCAAAGATGATCGCGAAAGACATGCTACCCATCAGTTTCGTTGAAGGAGAGGGTTTTCACGAGTTCATGGCATTTGTTGAACCAGAGTACACTGTCCCATCTAGAAAGACGGTCACTTCTAGACTGGAAAAGTTATACGATGATGGTGCAAGCGATCTACGCACCCAATTAGCAAGTGCCAATAAAGTGTCACTGACGACAGATTCGTGGACAGCGCTGACAACCGAGTCCTATCTCACAATCACTGCTCACTACATACACAACTGGGAGGTGCACAGTGCTGTCCTTCAGACCAAAACCATGTCAGAACGGCATACGGCTGAAAATCTGTCAATTGTACTCACAAACATGACAGATCAGTGGGGTCTAGCCGGGAAAGTGTCCGCATGCGTGCATGACAATGCCAGCAATATGGTTCTAGCCAACACTGGCCTTGAATGGGATTCTCAACCTTGTTTCGCGCACACTCTACAACTGGCCATAAACGACGGCTTCAAACTTCGGCAAATAAACCACATAGTTTCATCTGGCAATCGTCTGGTTTCACATTTCCACCATAGCACAGTTGCAACCGAGTCACTAAAACAAAAGCAACAACAACAAACCTTGCCCGAACACAAATTAGTGCAGTTCTGCCAGACAAGGTGGAACTCCATTCATGACATGTTCGAACGCTTGTTGGAGCAGAGATGGGCCGTGTCTGCTGTTTTATCAGACAGGACAGTTACTAAATTATCAGATGCTCGCACCCTCGAGCAGACTGACGATAACTGGACAGTAATGGAAGAGCTCTTACCTGTGTTGCGCTCTCTCAAATGTGCCACCACCGCCTTGTGCGGAGAATCTGGAGTATCCATCTCAATGATTTACCCGGTGACGGCAACTTTACTGTCCAAACACCTCAAAGAAACTCCTGGAGAATCCCCCAAAGTCACGAGGTTCAAACAGACCGTGTCTGCCTCACTGGAACGGCGACTCGCACCTGCAGATATCCGCAACGCTCGCAAGGTTGCATACATCGCGTCCTTCTTGGACCCGAGACACAAACACCTCAGGTTTGCCACAGATGAGGTCAGACACGCTGTGAAGGCCGCGGTGAGTGACCTCCTCTCCAGCCCCGAACGCGATGATGAGGGCCTAGAAGACGCAGTTGCATTAAATGAACCCGAACCGTCAGCTAAAAAAAAGGAGTGATTGCCTGTCTGCATCTGCAATTGTGGTACTGTTTGGCGAAGATTACAACGAGGAACATTGACACACACAGCCAAGCTTAGTAATTACTTCCAGGATATATACCCACCTCTCCACTTTGACCCCATGACGTGGTGGAAAGCCAACGACAGCAAATACCCCCGCCTGGCAAAATTGGCAAACACATACTTAGGAGTGCCTGCTACATCAGTACCATCAGAGCGTGTGTTCTCCACTGCTGGACTAATTGTCAACAGATTGCGCACCCGTCTTCATCCCGAACATGTGGATATGCTCATTTTTCTGAACAAAAATATGGCATAGATAGATAGATAGATAGATAGATAGTGCTAGACTATGACCACTTGCTTTAGTTATGTGTTTAAAAAAGTTCACGTTTAGGCTGTATTGTCGACATCTGTGTTCCGCTATGAGCCTAAAATCATTATGGCACATTTTCGTATTAACAATTAATTTTTAATACGAAAAAAAATTAGAATACATTTAGAATACAAAATTAGAATACAATTATAAATAGAGATTGATTTTTTGGACGTTTTTTTTTGACGTTCAGTAAAAGATAAATAAATAAAGTGATCTGTTTTCGGCGCATGTTGGCCTATCTGCCTATAAGCCTACGTTTAAATAATTTGATGTTGATGGCGCAGTTGTTGAATTAAACAAATTGATTTCATACAAATCATAAAAAACCTCTCCCTGTGTCATTGTGTGTGCATGTCTACGATGTTTGTGCGTGCGTGTGGTTCTTGATTGACCGATTTTCGAATAAAATTTGAATTCTTATCAGCGAATATCGAATAGTATTTTTGCCAGAAATGCACATCCCTACCCTAAACCAGGATTAAGTTAAACCACGTTGGTGCAACCCACCCTAAGTTGAGTTCCCCTAGCCTCCCTATGGTCCCCCAGTAGCTAAAAATTGCACCAAAGTTCCAACTGCTCAAGTAAAATGAAGTCGATTGGCAAAACAACATGGCCGCCAGAGGCTCAAAATCACTCTGCGGAGACCGTAATAGTTATGAATATGAAATTCACAGGACATGTGTATACTGCTGCCTGTAGTTCACATACCAAAATTCGTGTTTGTCATGTTTGTAGCGCCCCCTACAGGAACTTTAAAAAGCCAAAACCCACCGGAAGTCAGCTATTTGCATTTTAAATTTTCACTCTCGGCGGAAATTTACACTTTTTCACCTTGTATTTGAACAAACTCCTCCTAGGGAATTTATCAGATGTGTTTCTAAATTTTTCTGTACTGTCAAAAAATGGTGCTCAACCAACGCCGTGTTATTTGTGACTGTACGTTGAAGGGCGTGTCCGTGGCGTGCCGTCAAAGTTGGCCGTTTTGAAATCCGTGGTCTTGTATTTGCTTTTTTCGCCTTGTATTTCAACGAACTCCTCCTAGGGAATTTATCGGATCTGCTTAAATTTTTTTATGTACAGTCAAAAAATGGTGCTGAACCAACGCTGTGTTATTTGTGACTGTACGTTGAATGGCGGGTCCGTGGCGTCCCGTCAAAGTTGGCCGTTTTGAATGGAATTTCACTTTTTCGCCTTGGATTTCAACAAACTCCTCCTAGGCAATTTATCGGATCTGCTTCTACATTGGTCAGCGCACGTTACGACGGCACGTGATGCGGCCGCAAGCCGGTGCGAGGGCCCGTTCATCACTGCGCGCAGTTTTAATTAATATTGGTTTTAATGATATTGGAGAAAAATGTTTCTCTAGCACTTTTTAAGTCTAAATTGTAGGCACGGAGGCTCTCTTTATAGATGTCATGGTGAATATGAAGTTTTGTTTTACGACATATGTGTTCAACCTTCCTGCATTGTTACAAAAGCAGCTTTTCTCCAGGGTGCCTTTTGCTTTCCAGAAATCGTTTTAACCTTATAAGGTGCAATGACATCTATGACTTTCAAAAAAGATTTCTAAAAGATCAGCAGAACATGGGTTGAGAGGTGGTAGCAAGGAGATGGCCTTTTTAAAAAGTACATTAGAATGTTCATTGATATAGCGTTTTTTGACAGTATTTGATTTTGTCTGTATGTCGGGAATAAAAGATATATTAAAGAAAACACAGAAGTGGTCAGACAGTGAAGAATCAGTCACAGAGAGACCTGAAACATTGAGACCCTTTGTGGTAACCAGGTCTAGAGTGTGCCCCTTACAATGAGTAGCCTATTTCACATGTTGAGACATTTCAAATGTGTCCAAAATGGTAAAAAGTTTTTTTGCACACTTATCATTAAATCATCATCAGTATGAAAATTGAAGTCACCAGTTATAACTAGACAGTCAAAGTCTGTGGAGATGCTAGACAATAATTCTGTAAAGTCATCGAAGAAATTTGTATGCGAGTGGCCTGTAAATAATTAATAGGAGAACTCTGGGGGAACATTTCAATACAGCACAAAGGTATTCGAATGATGGAAAATCACCAAATAACATATGTTTCCCCTGAAATACATTTTTAAATATAGCAGCGACCCCTCCACCTCTTTTTCCAGATCTACATACATCAAAAAAGTTATAGTTGGGAGGAGCTGTCTCTATCAGAACGTTATTTTGTTCAAGCCATGTTTCAGTTAAAAACAGGAAATCCAGTTGAGAAGTGGTAATAAAATCATTAACTAAAAAAGATTTGTTATTAAGAGACCTAACATTAAGTAGACCCATCCTGATGGTGTTATTGATAGGCTTTAAGGTTGATTTTGGTTTGTAGGGAATAGGTATGAGATTGGTGAGGTTAGCAGTGCGTCTAAGTTCACTGTGTAGACACACACAACCACGCCGGACACACACAACCACGCCGGACACACACAACCACGCGCAGCCTAACTCTAGCCCCGGCAAAGGAGTGACACACACGGCGAAACGCTGAGCAGTGTCCCCCTCGGGAGCGGGTTCGTGGACACCAACCACGCCGGACACAACTTAACTTTGAGTGATTATTCCCATTTACAGCTGCTGGCCAATCAGTTACCAGCAGCCTGTTTACGTCACACAAAAGTACCTACTCCGCTCGCTTGGAACCTCGACGGAGGTAGTACTAAAAAAAAGTACCCGGTACAAGGTACCAGGTACTTTTTTTGCCAATGGAAACGCAAAAAAGGCGTGGCGAGTCGAGTCGAGTCGAGCTGGTACTGGCGGTGCAAAAGCGGCAATAGTGGCACAGTAGATGTGTGGGGGAGGCTGTAGTCTCGCTTCTTCTCAACCTGTACTCTGACTGTGGCCTGTGTGTCAGACCGTGGCAGGGTAGATTTGTGGGGGAGCGAGAAGAGAAGATTGTCCCCTAACAGTTTTGAGCCTAACCTGTTCGGGTGTAGGCCATCTGCTCTGAAAAGGTATTTGCGCCTCCAGAACAAGTTGAAATTGTTAATAAAGCCCCTTCCTCTTTCATTGCAGACTCTGGAAAGCCATGTATTGAGTGCAAGGAGACGACTGAATCTTTTATTCCCCTGTCAACTGCTGGTATGGGTCCACATAAATGACCTAATGTGTAATTTGTCCAGTATCAGTGTTGGGCAAGTTACTTCAAAAGTGTAATGCATTATTTATTACTTGTTACTGTCATTTCAAAATAACTAGTTACATTACAATATTACTGTCTTTGAATTGTAAGGCATTACACTACTTTTACATTACTTTCGCCAAAATAAAAGGAAATATGGATTTGGTGTTCAATAGATCTTCTTGTGTTCAATGCAGGTCATTACAGAGCAGGAGGTGATGTGGTATGGCATAATGACTGAGCTAGGCTTAAGAACAACAACAAAAGTACAATATAATGGTCGCAGTTATGGCTCATGGTGCAATATATTTTATAATATAAATACTGTAACTTTAGGTATTCATATTAAAATCAATAGAGCTAGAGCCTACTACTGTACAGTATATTGATCTTTAAAATGTATATTCCTGTAGTTTTGACCTAACCAGATTTATCATGACATGAGCATTACTACTATGAACAAAACAAAGCCAAGACAACAGTTTTGACTCTTCAAATAAAGTGACCATATTTATTTAATAATAAATATACAATTTGAGTCAATCACAAAATTCACAATCCGTCAATGTCATTAACAATGTGTTTCCCTGAATAATGAGTGAACTAAAAACCAACAGGTATTGTGCTTTGTCAGCAGATAAAACATTTGACACTATTGAGAATGAGGAGTCAAGTGATTTTTGGGGAGGGGTGGGGTTTGAGCCCGTCCGCCATGATGGCATCCACGGCTATCGGTTGCCAGGGGCAACGTTGTCAGAGCGGCATAGAGACAGATGAGGAAATACGCAACATATCCAACATGATAGATATTTTCGGAATGTTGAGTGAAGGGCAATTTCCACCAGCACCGTCACGGAAGCGGCACGGCAATAAAAACGTTCGCCGAAGACATTAGAAACCATTATAGTCAATGTAGGCTATTCCACTGGATACGGCAGCGGCACGGCACCGTCACCAAACCGGCACTACTTTTTTTGAAAGTTGCCGGTTCGCAGCCGTGTCTCAGAACACTTGTACAGCCATTCAGTTTATGATCTTTATTCATTAATTGTGCCGCGGCCGAACTGACGCGGATATTCTCTGATATTATGTAAGCATAAGCACCGCGGAAACCACTGCTGTCAAAAGACGATGATCCATTTTCACTGTTGACGCGAGTTGCTCTAGTTCTACCTCCACGGCCCTGCAGCGTGCAATTATCGGACAAGATTGCCCTATAGTGTGTGGTGTTCCGTCTTGTGTTCGAATCTCATGTATTTGTATTTACGATCGGAGAGCAACACATCGGCTGAGTCAAGATTCTCTTTATGTGTGTGGTGTACATCCGACTCAAAAATCGTAGTGTGGGGCAGCCTTAAGTGCGTTGTCCATTTAGGGAACCTGACAAACTGTAACCCACTGTTCTTATGGTTTCCTCGACGATCGTGTGAGGCATTGAAGCAGTTTTTAACGCAGCAGTTATTTCCAGGCATTGTTAAAACAGTACAGAATTGCATCAACCTCCTCTGCTAGCAGCTACCGTGTCAACAATAACGCAAAGCTCAGCTGCACTCTCAGGGGCGTACCTTCCAACATGGCGGGAAGGGGAGGGGCTCTGTGCCGTGACGACAACTCCTCATTCTCAATAAAAACAACACACCAATTGACCGTTCGCGCTGTCCAATCACAAGAGTGGTGAGGTCCGTCAAGCTTGCATTTCGCTATGGCGATGGCTCCAGAGAGGAAATCAGAGGAGAGGAAATCTTAAAAAAGGGGCGCGGGGCTTGCGAACGGTCAATTTATTTCGGGTTTAAAATGCATTGTGACGCACGTTACTGAGATTTGTACAGAGTAAAATATTCCCAATTTTTTTTTTTGTAATGCCTTACATTACCGCGTTACAGCAAAAAGCTGGCTAATAATGCATTACAGTAATGCATTACTTTTGTAACGCGTTACTCCCAACAATGTCCAGTATATCCAATAGATCAGTGAAATCCTTCTTCAGAAGTTCTGACTGTTCTCTTCAAATATCATTAAGTCCTACATGCACAATAACCTGTGAGATTTTGGGGTTTTCCAATATAATTGTGGGTAGTTTCTGGCTAACATCACTAACCGTCACATCTGGGAAGTAGCGTGTTTTGATTTTCTTACCGGTTATATCCTTTATGGTTGAGTCTCCTACAATCAGAGTGTCTGGTTCATCTGCTTTCTGTGGGATGGGCCCTTGTTGGCTTGAGGAGGCGGTGGCAGACGCATGCACAGCTTGCCTCCTTGGCGACTGGTTCTTGTTCCGTCTCTATCCACACCGTCCGTCCGGACGCATCTCGGGGCTTAGGGGTGCACGGGTGGCAGACGCATGCGCAGCTGGCCTCTCTGGCGACAGGGTCGTGGTCGGTCTCTGTCCGCACCGTCCGTCTGGACGTATCTCGGGGCTCAGGGGTGCATGGGTGGCAGGCGTGTCCGTGGACTCTTGAAGTGGCAGGAACCGGTTCTTCAGCGGCAGGGTTAACTTCAGCGATTGGCTAATCTGGCCGATACATGCTACTTTATCTTTGGGAAGCTTAGCATTTGGCGTTGAGTGAATTTGTTGATTCACTTTGGTATGTTGTTTGGGCTTAGCGCCGACTCTGTGCCAGTGAGAGGCAGCTGGAACTGTCTCTCTCTTGTCCAGCTTTGGGAAGGATACAGTGTAGCTTTGATCATCTTGTTGTGTATTTGTCTGAGCTAGCTCAGCAAACTCACCCATCGGCACTGTATCCTGGAGGAGTCCTTTGCATTTTTCTAATGCTGCTAGCCTCGTTTCAAATAAAGCCACTGTCTGTTGCAGTTTGGTGCAGTCCGTGCATTTCCTGGTCTCCATGCCTGAGACAGCCGAGTACAGAGGCATGTTGCAATCTGATCCGGTAGTCATAAAAGTGCCAAAATGTATTGTTGAATCGAGCGATGGAGGTCGACGGAAACAAACTATATATTCTTAGGCATTATGATCATGAAATAAAATAAAATAAAGTAGACCTGAATGAAGAATTAGGTAGTTTTTTCCACTGCCTAGCGGAGCTTCGGGAAACATGACCTCTCTCTCTGCTGCCTCTTATCTCTAAGAGCACAATTAGTTGTCAAATGAAGAGACAAAGTAGTTCCAATTTAGTGGTCAGTGCTACCTGAGGTATCAACTATTCTCCGCTTTTGTGGGTATGGTAGCACAATTTCCACAACTGCACCTATCCAAAAAATATAGGTAGATGTAATAATAATAATGAAGTCTGACTAATATAGTGGCTCTGGTTAGTGTCTATAGCCATATGACAGTGGACAAGCAGATGTTGATTAGCGGTAAATCATGGGTTATGTGTAACATCACTTCAATATACGTGGACATGAACTGTGTCATTAAAGAATTAGCCAGTGTACAGTCTTCTCTAAACTACAACGATTACTTATATGGTTGATATAGATGCTAATACAGCTTTAGAACGATAGCAAATCAGATAATAACGAACAGCATACATAAACCAACTAAAGTACCTTTTTATAATTAAATACCTATTTATAATATTTTAAACTAACCATTCGGACATGGGCTGCTGTAGCCATGGAGTTTCAACTTCTTCAGTTGCTTCTCCATCCGGATCTGATTCTGGGTCAAACTGGAAAGCTTGAACGACTGTGTGTAGATGAGCCATTGCGATATATCCACTGTAAACACTAGCGTATGGTACCGTGGCTCAGGGCCACACCCCCACCCTCCACCTGGACCCGCCTCTCTCCTCCTCATTAGCATTTAAAGGGACAGACACAGAAACGGTGCGTTTGTGGAGCGCTCATTGTGGGACTGGCTCGTAGTGGCTGTAACTCTGCACCAAGGCTGAATTTCTTGAACGTCTTCAAGTACTGTATTAGGGGCCCACTAATACCTATATTAAAGCATCCATAAAATAGCATGCCATGGGACCTTTAAGTTATTATCATTTGCCTGTTTTTCCTCCTGCTAGAGGTGGTGGTTTTTGATAGCTGTCTAAACACTGAACACTAGAAAGCACTATTCACTGCCATTCATGCAAAAAACTCTCAAATTGAACATTGCGTCTGTATCTATCTGTGTCTGGTTTCATGTAAACCAACACCCAACCCATTCATGCATTTTAGTGCACATTAGCAGTAGATCATGTGCAGTTAGCGGATCCCATTTAGATAGGATGAAAGAAACCCATAGGCTAGATACATTCCCTTATGCCCTTTTAATCAATATGTCCAATGACTTTGTCTGTTGAATTGTTTCTAATAAAGAAAGTGCAAATATGTAGTTTATTTTCACCACAGAAAGGCAGTAATAAATAAACAGCTGGAAGCACACTTTATGAGATTTCTGCATTTTCATTGAAGCATGTAGGGTGAAATATTCCATCTCACACACCACCACCCATCTATTGATATGAATTGTCTGAAATTTGATCGACTGCCGCTTGTGTTATAACTATAATATTTTTTTATATTATAACTACGTGAAGCAATTAGTAAGGATAATCTGCCTCTAGACGCCCCTCCCCTCTGGCAGTCGCCATTCGTCACATTCTTTATCCACGTCTTTCAAACTTTGTGAGTATACTTACTCCGGCAGGGGAGCGCTTAGTGTTTTCATATTGTTCCACAATGATTAATAGAATAATTATTGTGTGATAGTGTCATAATATTATAATCATGTTCTCTCATTCATCTCCTCATGTGTGTGTGTGAGTGTGTGTGTGTATGTGGCTGCCAGGATGGTCAGTGGTATTTTGTGTGTGTGTGTGTGTGTGTGTGTGTGTGTGTGTGTGTGGCGTGTGTGTGTGCGTGTGGGCTGCTGGGATGGTCTGTGGTGTGTGTGTGTGTGTGTGTGTGTGTGTGTGTGTGTGTGTGTGTGTGTGTGTGTGTGTGAGTGTGTGAATGTGTGTGTGGTCATGCTACGTTTTTGGGTAAGATGAGCAGCTCTGCAGCTGTGAAGCCGTCTGGCCCCTCTCAGCAACAGATCAGAGATTTATTTTTTCCTGCATTCATCGCCTGAAGGGAAGAGATCCACTATGAAATATTTTGTAATGATGCCTGCCATAACACATATATCTCTCTTGGGTCGCGGACGCTGTTGAGTGGCAAGTGATGGGGGGGAAGCCCTGCATACAAATAAATCTGAAGTCAATACACACTGTCTGTGTGTATGTTTGTGTGTGTTTTTTCTGCATGTGTTTGTGCGTGCGTGCGGGCGTGCATGTGTGTTTGTGTATGTGTGTGTGCTGGTGAAGAAGCACGACTCCCAAGTAGAAACTTTGTGCCTGGTGCTGTAGAGAGATCTCACGTGATTGGATAAACAAGCAGCCCAAGTAATGAGAAACCATGACTACGAAGAGACCAAAATAGACAGACAAAACTGACATAGATACTGTAGATAAACAGACAGATAGACGCTGCTACATGCAGACATATATATAGGAAGATAGACAGACAGACAGACAGATAGACAGATAGATAGAGAGATAGAGAGATACCTAGATAGTTGTACCGAGGTGTGTAATGAAGGTTTATAACTGTGCCACTGCAGGACCTCCCAGCCCTCGTAACAACGAGTCAGTTGATTGTGCTCTCATAAAAATGTAATTACCATTGAGCACATACATACATTTAGTAAATAGCAGACATTTTGGTCCAAAGTAACTTACAGATATTGTTTTTCAAATACATTTAATTAGGGATCATAGGTTAAGCATCTTGTTTGCAAGGAATGAAAGTACCTCCATCTCATAATCCTAGGTTACCAAGTCGGAAGTACAACCATTTTGTCAAGGGGATTGTTGACATTGTTTTGAGCCACGATTGCTTTTTTTTTGCCTTGCAGGTAAAAACTCCAAATGATCATAATCTTTTGTTTCATACATAATCTCATGGGCAATATAACATTCATAACATTTTTATAAAAATGTTCCTTATTGGTAAATATCATGGACATCACATCCTTCACACAACAATAGCACCTTTATATAGAACACACGTTTGCGCACCATCATTCCGGAGATGAGAATTGATATTCCATTTCAGTTGCGTTGAGATGTATTCTAGGACTGCACTGTCATAACCTTCCCCACTGTCACACTGTCTGAATTCGTCCTTGATCTCCCCCCCCCCCATCTCCGTATTCGTACGCTCAAGGCAAAAATATAACGTAAAAAGCAACCCAAAAAAATCTGAAAAGTTCCAGAAAAATAAAATAAAATTGAGCCATTCAAGTTCCCCCCTCTAGTTATTCCAGTCTTCTTCATGACTTCACTGAAGTTTTTTTGTTTTTTTTACTTAAGTTCTCTTCTGCCTTGGCATGAGAAGGTGTAGATTCAGCAGTACTTCATTCAAAGGAGTCCTATCTATCCCACAGTGCCATAGATTACCACAGACCAGTCAAATAATAATCCATCCATGTGTCATCCAGTCCACTGAGACGCCTCATTTTGATTCCAAGGGTAAGGAGCAGATATTATTTACTGATTGTTTCCGGACAAAAGATGTGCACAAAAAACATGCCAGTGTCAGCCTTGCATAAGAGAACATATGCATAGACCTCATGGGCTTACGTCAAGCAAGCCCATTTCATGTCTTCTCATATTTGTAATGGACGTTGGACTAAAAGTAATTTAGAAATCAAAGGGAATTGGAAATATTAGAATTCTTTGAACTTCTTGAAGTCAACGACTGGACAACATAAAGTTCAAAGAGCTATTTATTTAAACTTCTACAGACAAGAAGGAGTTTTCTACAGAATACAAGCCCTTCAAGGACTCAAAACCACAGTTTTTAAAACCTAGTGTTTTTAATATACAATTCAACCAGAATGTTGACACACTACACTTAATTTATCTTCAAGATCATTCTTCACGGCTCAAACTGATCCTCTGTACATGATCCAGACACAGGAAACACCCTATTAGTATAAGTTATTTATGCATATACTATAATAACTAATCATTCATCACCCATCCCCTGTTTGCCTATAGCATCTGTGTGTTGTCTGATATATGCTTGTATGCTGTATTCCTCTCAACACTGTTATGTCGTCGGTCCCTATGCACAGTACGGTAGCGGAAGTATAAGTAATGGTCACATTTATCACCCATCATTTCATTATTTTCCTATCCTACATTTTAAATGTTAATTGGCACCTCAAACGTATGCTAATGCTATGTTTGTTCATTGTTCGTTTGAAGTGTATTCTCGTTTCACGAATGTGTGAAGAATCCTGAACCTTTATTACATTCTGTTTCCTCAAACTTCCACATTGTGTCTTTAATATCGCAGCCTGGAAACAGACCCAAAATGGTGTTCCATTCCAATCCACAATATCTTGTTTTGCTTAGCATTGTCATTCTTCAGTGTGGATCCCAACCTTAAAAAGGACCATAGCTCACCCTGATTTTGCTCTATATGAAGACTGAAGACTGTTTGCTTTAGCTTTCTGCTTAATCTTAAATACATTGCACTTTATACAATGCTTTTCATGCTTTTTTTTACGTATCTATTTTATTTCATTACTTAATTTTATTGTATGTTTGCTTTAGCTTTCTGCTAAATCTTAAACACATTGCACTTTCTACAATGCATTTTTATAACTTTGCACTTCGAGTCTGCTTCGTGTATGAAAAGTGCTGTCTTAATAAAATTGCCTCGCCTTGCTTATATATCCATATCATCTCAGAAGCTAATTATGCTGTTTGTTTGACCTTTAAGCACTTTGCAAGGTAAAAGTGTCCAGCATTAAGAGCTTCAGGCTGTGAGCCTATTTTGTATTTGTCCTTTTTTGTGTAAATCCCCAAAGGGAGTGATCTAAGCCTAAGGCCTTCACTTCAAATGACATTTGGAGAGTGTGTCATGTTTTCTCCCTTAATGTATATGCTTGGCTTTTGCTCTGGTTGTCTGAGTAATTAATTTCAGTATATCTTATCACCAAAAGATTATTTTTAGGGGTAGCCTGCAAGTTCATACACATATGGTATATAGTATTGGTTGTATTCAACAATTGGCTGGAATTGACTTGCTGCAGACAACGCATACGTGTACGGATCATGGCTGCCATGTCCACAAAGACATGCCATGTCCAAAAAGACTACTCCCCCATACATCAGACACGCCCTCGCCCATCCGTCGACGGTCGGAGGTAGTGTGCACGAGGCGTTAGGTGCGTCGATCACACATGTCATCGCAAGCGAACAGTTGGGGGCGATCGGGAGAATAAACAGTGACCGCTAGGTCAGAGTCGGGAAAGTAGCATGGCGGAAAGTTTCGAGGAGACTTCCCACACCTGTATGATGGCTACATGCTGCAAATCCGACATGCTGCCAGTCTGACATTCTGCCATTTCAACATGCCCCCATTCCGACACCTTTTAGTACCGCCATTTCGACAGTCTACCAATCAGTGGCACCATCTTCAGGTCAACATTGGGGGATCATATTTTGTTCAAATGTGTTTGACCAAAAAGTAGCCATTTCAATATTATTTATCTGTAATTTATTTGATTAATTCCAAGTTTTGGTTGTGATGATGTATGAAATAACCCATTCCATGAATTGACGACTGAATTTTACAAGTGTGTGTTCACAACTCAATGCAGGACCACTATAGGAGTGGATTGGACGAACATTCGAATGAAATTAATTGTTTGGAGTGCCACGGCAGAAAGAATCAAGGAATGGGAGCAGTTAACTTCATATCGGCCCAAAGGCAATACAATGCGCTTTACAAAGGAGAAAGGCGAGAATATAGCCTAGACCCACCCCTTTGCACACAAATTCTCGAAGGGGATCAATAAAAATAAATCAACAGTTTTTGCCCATTTTGCCCAAATCCGTTAAACATAGACTGTTAAACAATATCCCGACCTCGGAGATGATCAGGGCCCGGTTTCCCGAAACCTTCTTAAAGCCTAACGCTACGTCATTTGTAACCTCTAATTTAAGTTCTACCTTAACATCTCACGTGTTTCCCGAAACGTTCTTAGCTACGAATCTCTTTTGTACGTCGTTCGTTGGTAAGGTTAGTCTGAAGCGCTCGTAGAACCTTCTTAGCTCTACCGTAGTGATGTTTCAGCTCCTGAGGCTATAGTCGCTGCCACTACAGTTAACTTTAGAAATCCCTGTAGCGCATGGAACTGCCAAATTGGCAGTGTTGTTTCACCAATATACAGTACAGTACATATAGCCTACAGTACAGCAGGCGAGGTCAGCTCAACTCGCTTCCAATAATTTCAAAAACTCACACCTTCAAAAAATTATTGTATTTATTTTACAATTCAAAAATGAAAAAAACTGTCTTCTAAATTAAGGAAATGATACTGGGAAACGAATAAACCCTTATAAGCAACGAGTGAACTTAATAAGCGGTCGAAAGATTTTCTTCAACCACCGCATCTTTCCCTTGACGGTGCGCAAAGCCCGCCCACAGACAGGTAGTAAAAAGCAAAGCAGTCTCAGCATAAACAGTATTATATAATAAGCTAAATAAACTATTCAAAATTTAGCTTTCATTTCAAAATGTATATATTTTCATAAATAATAAGACAGACACCTTTGTAAACAGAAAATAGCCTCATTTGAATGGCTGCGACAGATGTAGGGCTTAATTAAAGATGTGATTGCCTCAATCTCCTCCGCTGTTTCTATATTTTCTATTTTTTTTATAAATCAGTGTAGGCCGTGCTATGTTCGCCCATGGTTAAATAAATGTTTAGGCCTACTAGAAGGATTTCGAGCAATGTTTTATTCGCATAGACTGCAATATTTTTTAGAACGCTATCATGCACCTGCGCATGAAATGGAAAATCGATCTCTGAGCAATCGATTTCAGCACGTTCTTTCTGGACAGCGCCATTTACGAACGACATATGGCATGTTTCCTAAGAAGACTCCTAAGAGACTGTTCGGGAACCACGGCTATAGAGGTAAACAACTTTGATAAGTCTAAACGTAGGAGTCTTCGTAGTGCGCTAAGAGTGGACGTTACCATGCCATAGGCCAGCCGGTTCAAAGAGCTGGTTCTTTTAAGTGAACTATGGGAGTCGGCTCCCGGCCGCGAGCCATTCTTTTTATTTTTTTAACTTTTCTTTATATAAAGTTTGCCGAGGCAGAATGATATGAAGATCTCTTCGCTACGGGTGCTCCGTGCATGCTATGCGTGTGTGCAGTGACTGACTGTCATGTGCATGCATGCAACATACATGACTTTGCAACCAAAGTGTGGATAGACAAGGATCATTTAAGCAAGGGGCGGGGATGTGCATTGTGGTCATATGCAATGAAAACAATCGGCTACAGCAATTTATTGATATTAGAAAATGTCATTGTTACTTTGGATACTAATAAGATGTATTGAATAATTTAAGTGATATATAGGCCTACACATACAAATCAAGTCCAAACGGGCTACATTTGGCTGAATTATAAAAGGTACAAGTAATAAAGGTAATATGAAGAGCCTTTTGGGAGACGAAAGAGCTGTCTCTTGTTGGTGAGCTGATCCTAATGAGCCAGCTCCCTAAAAATAACCAAAATTCCCATGTCTTGGGCCAAAAATCCACAGCGAATGAGGGTCGGCGACTATCCACAATGACGAATGTCAGTGTAAGGACACTACAGGGCATGAAACTAAGAAATAATCATATTAATTAATTAAAGTACAATGATAATAGTAATGACATTTATATTAATGACCTCATGTCGGCAGGGGTGGATTTAGCAAATTGGGGTCCCAAGGTGAAGATATGTATGGGGCCCACCTCATCCGATCTTTAAAATAGAACAGAGAAAAAAAATGTACTGACTGAATGGTGGATAGGCAGGTAAAGCTAATCTATGCAGAAGTAAAGGTTGGAGATGAGAAAAAAAATCTCCCCCTTTAAACCCTGCATATACTTTTTTACTCCAAAATGAAGATGGAAAGCAGAGAGCACAAAGTGTTAGCCTGGCTCCGCCCGCCCACCTACTTCCGCCCAAATTTAATTTTCCCTTCAGTAGTCAGTCTGGGGGCTGGGGCTTGTTAGTGGGATTTTGCCCGAACAAATTTCTGTGTGACCAATCAGCGAACAGAGGAAGTGGCTGAGAACGATGACGTCGAAGTAGCGACGTATTGTCAATGACAAGACCCAGCCTCGACAGTTGACTGCAAACATTATCTCTGTCCTTACTATCGAATATTAATGTAGAATTTGTAATTGTTCCTTGAACTCTAAAATTAGATGAAAAAAACCTGCAGCTATCGTTGACAGACATCTTCACGCTTCATCTTGTTTTGTTTGTGTACACAGCCTGCGAATGCGCGCAACGTAGTTTCCGGCCGGTCCCGGCGCATGACATACGTCACGACCAAACGCTATTGCGATTGGTTATGGCAGATCCAGAGTGGCACTGGGCAGATCCAATAGTTTTAAACTTCAACAGACACCCGCCTCCAAGTGAGTGAACGTTTGCCAATTACAGCAGTTCCAGACCTTCTGTACAAATGAAATGAAGTACGATGGTCTGGTAGCACCAGGCTAACAAAGTGTAGCACTACACAAACGAATAGTCACGATGGAACCCAACAGAGAATAAGGTTACAGATAACACCTGTCTTTGCCAAAATGCCAGGAAAACCAGCACTGTTTATTTTATTTTTTAAGATCAAATCAATATCAATACAACAGCAAGACAAGTAGTTGTCCACAAACAGTCATATACTTAGTAAATATTGCCAAGAGGAATAATTGACTTTGTATGCGTGAGGTTCAAACAAACCTATATATATTTTTAAAAAAAAGAAAAAGAAAAAGAGAGAGAGAGAGAGAGAGAGAGAGAGAGAGAGAGAGAGAGAGAGAGAGATTGTTCTCCACATCACACGCTTCTGACACAGAGTCCTACTTATTGACGTCTTCTCACAGGTCTTCACCTAGCGCCACTTCACAGCTAGCTGCTGCTGCTGTAGCAGCATGTTCAACACTTTGGACGTTGTTGTTCCTGTCTGTATCCCCAACAGTAGCCGTAAAAAAGTGTGTCATCTCTGGCAGCGTGGCCAAATACTTATCGGCGTCTTTTCGCTTTTTTATTTTATTTGAGCCGCTTGGGTAACTTTATTTCCTAACCCTTTATTTTGTTTTCGCGTTTAGACTCGTCTTGCTTCGTCTGTTTGTCAACTTAAAAAAATAAAATTGAGGCTGGTTGGGGGCCCCCCTACTATGGGGGCCCCAAGCGGCCGCCTACCTATGTCTCTATGTTAAGACGGAATGGCAGGACGTTTAAAAAACAGTAAAGTAGGCCAACCGCCACTCCGACAATGGAAACAGAAGTGTTTCGGAGTGGTGGGACGTTTGAAAACAATGTCGAAATGGAAGGCAGTCCCCCTGTATAACACTCAATGCATTTTTCTGCCGCCGTCTTAACAGTAGTAAATTATCAGTTATTCATCTACCAATGTCTCTATGTTGTTTATTTACATGAGCACGCAATACATGTGCTTTTGCACGATTTCCGGTTCTGATACTGTGGTCTGCCCCAAGTGGAAACCTCGACTATCATGCGTTTTTGCCGCTTAATGCTGCAGCAAGTCTGTACACAGGACACAGCAGGTCGCCTATGCTTACGCTTGCAGCAAGTCTAATCCAGCCCTAAGTTATTTCATCATTTTATTGTAGGCCTACATCTTGCTATTGCTATTGAACAATAATACAATAAAAAAAAGCATTAAACATCATGCTTTCGATTTTTTAATATAGTCTTATATTTGATTATTTATAAATGATTGCTGCTGACCAACATTTGGTGGTAAGATGTACATGCTGTGAAGCCTGTAAACGCTGTCACATTCACCTATAGTTCTTTAAATGCAGCCTATTGTTACAGCACATTTGTATAACACCGAGTATAAATCGTGCATATCAACTGAAATGATGGCGAATCAAGTCCAATATCTATGTGTTTTGTACCGTTTTGCAGAACATTGATGCATAAGTCCAATGGAACATATTAATCTCTTCACGAAATGGTTGCCAAGTAATCGGGCTCCTATTGTCAGTTAAAAACTAAAACTATGCGGTCATCTGTAAGACTTGAAGGTGGCGTAACACAAGTGGTATGCCAGGACAAATTGTCGCTGGAGCAATGTCGCCTCAAGGTAGCGCGCTTCGCCAGGATTTGGGATTCGTTGCTGCAGCCCATTTCAAAGTTAGTGTGACGACACAACAAACATACACACAAACACATTGTCAACGACGTAGAAGTTTGACAGGTAATTTTTATTCACATTGAAATCGGGAGCACACGACCGAGCGTTTCTTCCAGTGTATTTTCCTGGAGTATTCAACTTTGACGTATTTTCTTTATTTGGTTATACGATCCCTTTCCTGCGGTATGGGGAATTGTTGGAGCTCATAGTGTTGCATTCCCCCTGTCCTCCGCTCGATACAGTCTTTTTTGTTTTAGTCTCCTATCCTAAGGAGTACAAATATGTCGAGAGGACCAGAAGAAGCTAACAAGCTGACGGAAAGTACATATAAGGTTAGTGTTAATATGAGTTTAGTCTGGGTAAACGACAGGTGCGAGACACGAAGCTACTGTGTAACATGTACATCATAATATGAGTAGTTATACTCTTTTTATTTCACATTTGTTTGGTTGTATACTGCACATGTATGGGAATATGATCTTTGATTTGAGATCAGCTGCCTTGTAGCTAAACTCACGAAATTCACGATCTTAAACTTGAATAATTTTGACTGACTGTTGAAGACGCAGCTTCTCCCCTAACGACAAATGCTATTCGTATGTAGGCTATACAGTAGGCCTATATCTATTCAAGATTAATCTGAGCGGCCAAGACTAGATTTGCATCTTCATCGGTCTTGACTTTTTCATTCCACGACCCTGGTTTTTCTAGTCTTTTCATTTCAAAACAATCCAACCCTGGGTGTTGTTAAGTTAGGCCTAGTCCTTCAAATAATATATAGGCCTACAATGTGGAAAACTTCACACTGTAAACAATGCTTATATACATCCATCAAGTGTCACGGTGACTTAAGTGTCAGTTAATGTAAGTTTTATGGACTTTTATTACAGCTGTTAACACGTTTGTCTTTTCATGGGAAAAAACAACAGCAGGTCGTGTTCGTGGAATGTAAGAAAAAACGACATTCTTAATAATTTAACCGGCAAAGGTATTCTGGAGGTCTACCATCACCTCTGACAAACAACACAACATCTTAATAATGCAAACAATCAGAGGTAGTTGGCATTGATTAGTTAGGCTGTGTCCTCTATACTATTTTTGAATCTACAACATTAAACGAACCTTGACAGCCATAAAGATGTTAGTTAACAGAGAAAGAAAAAAAAATACAGTTTCAGGATGTAAAAGATCTGCCAACTGTCCTAGTTGATTTGGGCAGATTTTTTAAAAGTTGGATTGATGAGAGATTAAGAAATGTTGATACTATCAAACTAAAGAGTAAATAACTTTCTGGGTGAGGAGCATACATGGTGAAATACTTATACCTGTTTTACCTATTTTCACTTGGTGGCATTTATAATACATAAAGAATCCAAAATGTTATGTTTTCTTTAAAAAACAACAACACACAAATCAGACTACACCAATCTATCTACACAAATCTATTTAACAAACAAAGATCATGCAACTAGTCAGACATTGGTTCAACCTGTGAGACCAGACATTGGATCAACCTGTGAGGTGTAGTTTCTGTCTGATCAGATAGACCTTGTGTAGTGGTTACCTCTTAGGTCTGTGAGCCTGCTTAATAGTTGGGATAACAGGATCAACACGGGACTACGTGGCATTAGGGATCATAGACGTGACTTTGATGCAGTCAGTACTCATGACCAGTTAAACCATTAACCGTTTGTTGTAAGTGAAAATACTTATTACATACTATACTTGAATATATATAATCTTTTATCTCGACTTTTATGATAATTTATTTTTAATATATTTTATTTTAACATATCGAAAGGTTGTCACCTTTCGATATGTTCTCCTTGACACACCGGACTGGGTCCTCTGTCATGTGACTCGTGGCAGCAGTGACCGGTGATCCAAGTGTTGGTTAATGATCAGCTGATGATTGGCTTTGAGGTAATTTATTTGGGAACTGTCAGCCCCAATCGTGACAAAATCTGAAATATAGTCCTAATTTCTCCTGTCTCCAGAATGTGATGGACCAATTCAACCCTGGCCTCAGGAACCTGGTCAATCTGGGAAAGAGCTATGAGAAATCAGTGGCTGGTGGGCATCTATTAAATTATGGATTATTATTATAAGCAATTGTTATAACCAATAGTGCAAGTGTACACCAAACCACACAACATTACTATATTCACTTTTGTATATTATGCACTCCATGTTTTATTAGTTTTTTTATTCTTAGAAAATTGGTGTGCACTTTATATTGTATTTTAGCAGTTTCTCTAATATTGTATGTATGCTATGGGCATACCTCACCTGTTAGTCTGCCAAATTACTCAATGTAAATTTGTTTGTTTTCCAAGCGATGTCCTTGGCTGGCAAGATGTATTTTGATGCAGTGTCTAAGATTGGGGAGAACGCTGCTGTTTCGCCTGCATCTAGAGAACTTGGTAAGTAGTTGAGACAACATTTATCACTTTTACAAACAAATGATCTCTAGATGTGAGTTAGAAAGGGCATCTAAATCCTCTTCAACAACAGAAAGATGACAGATGATTATATATGGGATACACCTCTGTGAAGGTGTATGCTGGTTGCCTTGCCACTGGCTGTTAAGTACCAATAAAGTAACATAGCTTAAAAGTATGGTAGTACTATCTACAATGTTTTAGTAAAATACAGCACAATGAGGATAATCTGACCTACGTTCATACAATACAAACTGTTAAGCCTATTACTAAATGGTCAAAACTATGTACATAATTTAATTTGTTTAGGGATACAGGGTGGTCATCCTATATTTCATGATTCATGCTGTTAGCTGCTAGCCAGGCTAGCGCCGCCTACTGGTTCCGGCAAATTTAATTTGCCTCAACCATATAGTCAGGGAACTAGCAATGCGTTTCGGTTTGCTCCGTCCGCCAGAGCGGACGGACCAATCAGCGAGCAGATGTGGCGATGACGGGCGATGACGGGCGATGACGTCGAACTGAAGCGCCCAAACTGAAATACCGGTGTAGTTCCCAAGCTGCGGTAAACAGTTGACGAGATGGATGTCGGCGAAGCTATACGCTCTGTGCTTGAAACTATTCCGGATATTGAAGACTTAAAGCCAGAACAAGAAGCATGTTTGACGAATTTTTTGGAGGGCAAAGACGTTTTTGGACTAATTCCTACCGGGTTTGGGAAAAGTTTAATTTACCAGCTGGCCCCGTTAGTGGCGAAGACATTATGCAAGCCAAACGCTAATGCTAACCCTATTGTCATCGTTGTGTCCCCCCTGCTTGCCCTGATAGAAGACCAGATTAAGGAGGCAGGGATACTGGGTGTAACAGCAGGCCAGCTTGGCGTTAGTGATGACCAGGACATAATAAACGGAAATAAATAAACGCATAGCATACGTCACCGCCAAGCAGCAGCGATTAGTCGAAGCAAACGGAAGCAACCGCCTCCCGGAAGCAAACGAATCTCTACGGCTCGTGTTCAGACGCTATATGAAATGTAATGAAGTAAGCGGCTGATGCATCAGGCTAGTTAGCTGCACCTTTTACATTGACTTCTGTAATAACTGCAAGTTAGTCTCAAACTTTAAAAAAATCCAGTTTGAGATTTTTTTCATAAACAAAAAGTCCCAAACCGATCTCCCAAGTAGTATTATCCACACACATGCAAGCAATGCACTAAGCAGGTTATATAAACTGGGTTTACTTAACTGTTTAAGCTAACATGGTTAGCTTCGCCTTTTATATTTGTAATATCCTTCTTGGATAGCTTCTAACCTTGCTGTTTGTCATGAGTGGAACACTTTCATTGTTATCATTGTGACTCGCTATTCCCCTGGTAATTTGTGAAGCAAACTAGTAATTAAATGAAGCCATCCACAAGAGAACAGCCCCGGGCAGTTTTTTTATTCTGCTTCATGTCGGCCCTGTGACAGTTGTCGTGATATTTGATAGTTTTGTATTGTCAACATTTTACACTTTGTTTTGTTAGCTTATATCATAGTTTCCTCTATGTGGTTGGGAACTGCCAATATGTGATCAAGCAGGTAGTTTAAGACAACAGGGATTCAATCTTGTTTACATGAAACATTCAGTTTATTTTAAACTTGAACTGCATGTTATTTTACATGTAGGATCCGACACAAATTTAGCTTTGGCATCGTCCAATGTATTTCCATATAAGATAGTGTATGCTATGGTTTACCATAATATAATATCTATCTCTATCTCTTTGTTGTTTGTCCCTCATTTTGCTGTCGTGTTTTTGGATACTATGCATATTATGCAAACGTGTATGTGTGTACTCTTGTTGGTTAATGGGTGAAATAGAGAGAGTGAGGCATACGGGAGGACAGAGGTAAAGCAATTAGCCAGGCAGGCAGACAGACCGGCAGTCTGACAGACAGAGAGCATGTAGTCACAATTCCCACAAAGAGGACTTTTCATCTCAATAACCTAAAGACGTGGTTTTGATCAGGCGATGATTAACAAAAACTCAGTGTTAACTAATCAAATCATCCAGGGCTACCGTCCGACTGAGGCCATTGTGTCACATCAAAAAACCCAAACTACATCCCCTCACTGTCTACTGCTGCCTTCGTCTCTTTTGTAATGTGACCACTGACCCCTCAAGCCTATTCTACAGAAGACGAGCCTGACATTGGATACTACCAGAGACTTTGCAGACTTTGACTGAAGGAACTGAAAGGATTAAGGGGCTTGATGGCAAAGATGACTGTCCCCTTTCAAGTATCCTCCTGGGTGGATTGAGGAGATTGTTGTAGAGGGTGGTTGGAGGAGGTTCTGTCCAGGAATCATGTGCTGCTGTAGTCAGCTATCCCCTGGTCCACCTCGGTACTGGAAAGAAACAGTTTCTTTATTTTTTTATTTTCTTAGAAACCTTAGCTCCAGGGAGACAGAGCCAACCCCCCGAAACCAGATACTCTACGCGGGCTACTAAAGTCTTGCTGCACTTGCTGTTTCCCTCCCTCTCTCATTCTTCCACCTTCGCTTCTTTGTGTCTTTACGACATCTTTCTCTCCCTCTCCCCTCCAATTGTCAGACTGAATCCTCTGTCAAAGTTCAAAGGTTCTAAAACTTTTGTTTAATTACGTCGTCCAAATACCTGCCCAATGACCTGTGACTATCAGACAAATGACTGAGTTTGATTACAACTTGACATTGAGAATGGTTGCTAAAAGTAAGACATTTAAAAAAATGCCTTTTTTGTATTGTTCTGCCATTGTTGTTACTGTAGAGATTGGGGCAGTAATACAGTCCCCATTATAAGCTTCATATGACTTCTGGAATCAAAAACACATGCACACAATCACACATATTCACGCAGCCACAATTAGATGGGTTCAGACTGTTCAAATGACATCCGGAACACTTTACATAATCCTAACGTTTTCCAGTGTGAGTACATCAAGTGCTGTTTGATCCAGGATTACTGTGCCTTTGGAGGAATGTTGCACTGCTTTGCATGCCCTACCCAGATGGGTCGAAGAGCAGGATGGGCTGTTTTTGGTTCTCCTTAAAAATAAAAAATACTTTTTCAGTTAACTATTTTTATTATTTTATTTTTACTTTATTTACTTTTTAGGTTTTTGTACACAACAAAGTAATACTTTGTTGCGTAATTACTTTGCTAAGTCATTTACTAAGTAATCTTCAATAAGTTTCTGCTTAACGTGTAGGGTAAGCTCCGCCCAGGTCGACACTTCATCGACACTGGTTGTCCACAATCACTGGTCAATTAGTGCAGTTTAACATTTTTTCTAGAAGTTTTTATTTGTATTTGTAATTGTTTCACACACTGTAGTATTAGTCATGTGGGGATTTTAATGACAATTTTTCTCCCATTTTGAGGTAAGAATCTTTGTTATTGTTGTTATCTACTTTTGGGATGGCGTAATACTATCCTGTCGAAAGTTCTGTGTCAGTTACTTTTTTTTTCTCCCTTTCCATTAAGCAGTTGGAAAAACAAGGTAAGATAGGAAGGGAAGATACAACTGATAAAGATTTATTTGATTTCATTCTTTATAATTGTTATTATTCATATTTGCATAGCTAATTAAAAGGTTTCCTCGGGATTGCTGAGGTCTCGTTATTTAAAATATTTTGACAAGTTACCACCATTGTTGCTCCTTGAGATTGTGTGAGAGGATGTAGCTTTTCCAATATTAGGGTACATTTGGACTGGCTCTTAAATGCAATAGCACTCACTTCAACTCCTACAGATCTCATATCTCACACTTCTCCACAACACTCTTGATCCATAAATCTGTTGGGCAAACAAGGCTGTGGGCAGCTGTATTTGCCAAGTTTAGTGAGGTGAGGTGGTTGGATATAATTGGCAGTGTAATGCTATTTTCTGTTGCCCACCTCATGCCATTCGGTAAATCTCCTACTGCACCTCTTTGTGTGACACACTTCTTGCTGGGCAATGATACAGCTAAAATGTATACCGTTAACAGAGAGTAAGGGTGTGATTATGGTTTTGATCTTGTTACCCTGGAAGAGTAATTTGTATCTATCAGTGGTGAGGTATGTTGAGTATTCACGTCATGTGTCTGTTTGAATAAGCCACTACATTAGCAATGTAACAATCTCTGCTACTCCTTGTTTCTAGTTTGTTTTCTTTCTTTCTTTCTTTCTTTCTCTCGCTCTCGCTCTCTGGCTCTCTTTCTGGCTCTATCAAACCTTGCAAGCACACAATAGCTGTTCCTTGTTTTTCTCCCCCTCCTCCCTAAGTAACCTTTTAATTCACCTCCTTCTCTACCCACTACTGTGTAAGCTCTCTCTGCTAGAACTCACAAAGGACACCTTTACCAAGTTACGCACGCTAACCTTTATCATGCCAGTTGTTTGAACTGTGTTGAGTGAGTGAGTGAATGACTTTGGCCATGTGTGTGTGTGCTTGAGAGGGACCACAGCAAGATGCAACAAAGAAGGGTAATGATTACGTACTGCCTCTGTGTAAACATACTGGATTGTCATGTAGGACTCTAGATTGGCAAGCTGAGCATGAGTGCCATTTTGACCAGCTGTCAGTGAGTATGCTATGTTTCTGGAAGCTTTACTCCATCTGTCTAAAGTGCACTGAACAGAAAGGACTTTTATATTTTTTTACTTTATTTTGATATCATTAGAATGTTGTGTAGAATTGAAGTAACTTATTTGTATGTTTTATGGTTACTGTATTTTACCATAATTTGCTATCTATTCTATTCAACACTATTACAGAAAAATAAGTGTCAGTGTAGAAAGTACTTACAACCCTTTTACTCAAGACCTTTACTCAAGTACAATTTCTTCGACTTGAACTTCACATGTGTAATTGTAGTGTTGTCTTTATACTTTTACTCACTGTAGTCCTCATACTTATATTTCTTCACAAACCTGACTGATGTATTGTGTAATTGTAGTGATCATACCTTGCTTAGGACTGTGACACACTTCCAGTATGTGTTGAGACAGACCTACTAATAGCCTTCATACGGTTATTGAAGAAACAGCTCTGCTGTACAGGTTAAAAAATGCAAGCCTTTCTTACCATATTGCAAGAGAAGACAGTCACTCACCTGGTCCAAGCTTGGAATGTCACATGACCTATTTAATAATTATCAAAATAAAGTCTTCCAGTGTCATTTTTGACACATTTATTTACACTACTAATAGGAAGCTAAAGTCATTCTGTCTATGGTGGCTGGCACACCTTTGTTTAAGAACAGCGTAAGCCTTTTGCGTTCCTTGACACTTTTGTATCTAGTTACAATCACTGTTTACTGTATCATTTACCTAGAGCGTTTGTAGTGCATGGTCATGAAATGTAATATTTCTCTATGCTGAGAAAGCAAATTAAGCTGGGGTAACCCCATAGGGTAAGGAAGGTTAGTCCATGACCAAACAAGTAGCAATAATGTTCTGTCTCAGGTTATCACTGTGTATGGGAAATGGAGTCCCTTTATGATTACACAATCGACTGATTGCCTGGTCCAAACTCCTTCACCAGTCTTTTATCAACGGACCTCAATAATGAAAAACAATGAAGTACAGCAATTATAATGTGTCCTTTTGAAACAATGAATGCTAACAAATTCCCTAAAGCAAGCTTATATCATGCCAATAAAAAACATTTGATTAATTTCAGCCTTCACACTGAATAATCCTAATTAACTCAAAAATAATGTTTTTCTTTATTATTTTGGATGTCCGCCTTCATCCCCTGATGACAAAGGGGTCCCCCATCTGTGAATGTTTCAAGCCCAAGCAGTCAGGCACGTTGACGCACTCGCTCAGCAACGTTCCTCCATTGTTTGTTGTCAATAAAACATTCAGAAAGAGTTTCATAAACAACATATTAAGCTGCCGTGTCCTTGGGGTCTACCCACAGCGCGTTGGAATAAACAACGTCGCAAGGTGTGTGAGGACCTGATTGGATGAACAATTATTATGTCTAAAGGCCCTGACACACCATTCCGACTGCCAATCTTCGGCAGAAAAGGCAGTCGGACTGATTTGGACATGGCCGATTCAACATGTGCAAATGACTGAAAAGAACACAGACGGCTCGAAAAGATCATCGATGGCTTTGACGACGGCCGATCGCACAGCACACACCGAACAGACTCAGGTCACCAAGCTTGCCAGACTGTTCGACGACAGATAATCTGGTTGGTGTGTCAGGGCCATTAGAATGACAGGAAGAAGATGTGTAAGCAGTGGCATTTGTTGTTTTTTGTAATTCTTCTGTAATTTATTATGCTAATATTGTTTTGCTTTTGCTTTTGCTTTTAGTCTTGGAGAATGATAGAAGTAAAAGGAGGATGATTACATTTAATTCAAAATAACATAAAAGATAAATGTACTTAATTGTAATTGTAGGAGGAGGATCTGTTGGAAATTTGCAGTGGCTCCTATCATCATGAGTACATTTTAACTTTCCTTAACCTTACGCATTTTTACACTGGTTCACACCGGTTTGGTCGCGGCTTGGCACGCCCGGTAAAATCCCCAGTCTTCACGGAGCGGGCTTTCTTAGTTCACAGGAGAAGGCGGGGCTGCGCACAGAGAGTAGAACTCTTTAGAGTAATTTGCATACTACGAATGTTTTAATTTTTTTTATGATTCAAAAGACTTGCATGCAAGAATGAGTATACATCTGAGTGTAGGCTACAAACGCGATTTACTATTTACAAGTCCAAAAACACCAACATATTCTTTATTTTGTGACCACTTGTTTTTTATCCCGACAAAAGCCTCATAAGGAAAGTTCCTCTGTGTCTTTCTTGTAGATCGCACCATCTTTCCCCGCCTTCGTTTAATGCGACTGCATCACCTTCTCTTCCTTGATCAGCAGCTCGCGGATTTCACTTTCTCTCCAGTTAGAACTGCTCATGTTGATATCGCTGCGTTGTCTCTGTCTAGACAACGCAGCAACACCTCTACCCAAGCCCCCCACCCCCGGAACAGCGGAGCCGTCACATTTACATCGGAATGAAACCCAAACCGCCAATGTGTGTAGGGTCCGGGAGGATAAATTGGAGTGCTAGCTCAAGCAGGCAATTTACCTCGGGCAGTGTTAACGAGCGAACGGTGCCTCGAAAAAGGCGTGCATAAGACGGGCATATTTGGCAGTGTAAAAACGTCTCTTGTTAGTGCAACCCAATGCTATTGATTATTCTTGCTCATTCTAACGCATTTTGTCTGTCTTGTTACATATTTTCAACTCCCTCTCCTTCTTATTATCTCTGTGTCTCTGGATCTATTTAGCTGTCCCTCTCTCTCCTCCGTCTCTTTCTATACCTCTTACTCTCCCACTCTCCTTCTCTGTCCTCTCTTACTCACATTCTATCTCTGTGTCTCTTGCTCTATTTTCCTGTCCTGGGGCCTCATGTACAAAGCTTGCTTACACACAAAAAAGCTGCATAAGCAACTTCTCATGCAAATGTTTGGACGTACAAAGACTGACTTGACGTGAGACTTGACGCGGTTCTCCACGCAAACTAAATGCCAGGCTTATGCACATTTCTGCTGCATTTTGTCAGTTGGCGGCACATAGAGGCAATGCAGCGCAACAACATTAGGCCTACGCAATCACGAGTCATGAAGTAATATTGCAATATGAGGCTAGTTCAAAGTGGATTTGAACGTCGGGATGTGTGATCTTAAATGCACTTCAATCATGCGTTATTGGTGTTGAGACGCATAATGTGACACTGTTGTTAGGCTAAACTTAAACACCCATAAAACAAAATTGTCAATATTGGAATTAAAAGGAAGCCCCAGCAATATTATTTTCAGTGATGACTTGTTTATTAAACGTTACATATTTTCCCGACCACACATGACTTCTGGGCTAATTGATCTGTCTTCATGCATTTGTTGTGAAATTCTTGACTGCAATATTATTATGTGATGTTGAGTGGAGTAAGCACAAGCCATTGTTACTTAAAATCAATCCATCAATGAACCAGTCGGCCAATTTCGAATTATGTAGGCCTACATGTTATTGACACCTTGGGTGTATGGGAACAACCTATCGTCAGCATGCATCCAAATAAATGAGAATATAAAAGCATGCGCAAAATGTGGTTATAATCGACGTGTGTGTGTGCGTGTGTGTGTGTGTGTGCAGTATTGGCCTTGTTAGAAGATATTCAAAATGAACGGGTATTCCTCGACAATTATGATTTTTTGGCTCATGTTGATGACTGGCTTATCAGCCGATTCGGATTCCCAAGAGCTATCCTCTTGGAACTATGTATTTCTCCTAACGAGGGCACAAAATATGTGGGGCTTTCAGGCACAGTCTTAAATTGGTTTAGGTCCTACCTACAAAATAGGCGACTTTGTTTCAGGATCAACAAACGTGACATGTGGAGTCCCACAAGGTTCGATCTTAGGACCCTCTCTATTCAACATCTACATGCTCCCACTAGGGCAAATCATGCAAAATAACAATATTGACCATCACTGCTATGCTGATGACACACAAATCTATGTATCTCTATCACTAAATGACTATCAGCCCATAGATCTGTTGTGCCAGTGCATTGAGCAAGTCAAAGACTGGATGTGCCAAAATTTCCTTCAACTAAATGAGGACAAAACCGAGATAATTGTATTTGGTGCTAAAACCGAAAGGCTTAAAGTTACCCAACACCTTCACTCTCTGTCCCTGAAAACCTCAATCAAAGCCAGAAATCTAGGGGTTATCATGGATTCAGATTTACATTTCGACAGTCACATCAAATCAGTTACAAACACTTGTACTTGCCTTTATCACTAGCAAGATCGATTACTGCAATGGTCTCCTTACAGGTCTCCCAAAAAGAACTCTAAGGCAACTACAGCTTGTTCAGAATGCTGCTGCTAGAGTTCTAACAAAGACCAAAAAATGTGAACATATTACACCAATTCTTAAATCATTACATTGGCTCCCTGTATGTCAGAGAATTGATTTTAAAATCATGTTGCTAACCTATAAATCCCTACATGGTTTAGGGCCAAAATATTTAACTGATATGCTTCCACTACATAAGCCTTCTAGGCCACTAAGATCCTCTGAGACCAATCTGTTAATTATCCCCAGAGTCAACACGAAACATGGGGAAGCAGGATTTAGTTACTATGCAACAAATAGCTGGAATAAACTCCCTGAGGATTTAAGACTTGCCCCAACTCTGACAGCTTTTAAAACAAGACTGAAGACTTTTATGTTTGCTTTAGCTTTCTGCTAAATCTTAAATCTACAATGCTTCTATTTTTTATTTTATTAGTAACTTTGCCTTTATTTTCTCACTTTCTAAAATGCATTTTTTTAACTCTGCCTTTTCTAAAATGTTTTTTTTTAACTTTGCCTTTATTTTCTATCTATTTTACTTTTTACTTATCTATTATTTTCTTTTATTGTATGACAATGTTTATATGTGAAGCACTTTGAGTCTGCCTTGTGTATGAAAAGTGCTATATAAATAAAGTTGCCTTGCCTTGCCTACTGCAGGCCTATTTATACTAATTAGCATATTAAATGAGGGAGGAGACTGGGCGGAGAGTCAGGCTCGTGCATGTGCGCTCAATTTCACGTTAATTGGGATGTACAAAGAGAATCTGCGTGAAATCGTTCTTATGCAAGGATTGATACATCCGGATTCTTTTGTGCGCAGCAGCTTTCCAGATTTTGGCGTCTGCAAAGTTTTAGTCAGAAGTCCACGCAAGTCTTAGTACATGAGGGCCCTGCTCACTCCCTCTCTCTCATTCTACCCCTGTGTCTCTCCCTATTCCATCCTGTCCCTCTCTTATCAGGTGCGGTGCTAATGGAGATCTCTGAGGTGCACAAGAAGGTGCATCTGGAGCTGGAGGAGAATGTATGTATTTTGTACCGGCACTTTGTCATTGCTATGCCAATCAAACTTTGCACTGCCACACCCAAACCAACCATTCCTGTTGTTCATCTCTTGTGTCGGCGACTCCTGCGTGGCTAACTTGCGTGTCTTGGCAAGGTATCAAGCAAGGTAAAATATGTAAAAAATGTTAGGTTGAAATGTGCTTTAAAACACATTCTGTCATGTAGATGCTAACTTTAAGGCTGCAGGGATCTAAGTGAATTGTTCATACTCTGCAGCAGCATAGAGACATTTAATGTTAAGGGCCCTATCTTGCACCCAGCGCAATTTACTTTCTACACCGACACATATATCGTTGCTAGTTTGCACCCGGCGCAAAGCAGATTTTCCCCCGCAGCAAACAGGTGCCACTACACTTGCTCCTGGAGAGGCGTGTCGGCGAAAAGCAGAGGCGTGTTCCAGTGCAAATTATACTTGGTGCTATTTTACCTATCTAAAAATTGCGCCTCTGCAATTGCACCACTGACCGAAAAATACCTGGTCTAAATGCACTAGTCTAGTGGATAGCGCAGTTGGTGTTGCTATTTTGACGTGCCATGGCAGGTCGGAACTGCAACATAAGCTTACACACACGTAGGCTATACACAAACATGCAACGATTAGCCTAATTTAAATATTATGATGTCAAAGATTGTTCATATGTGTGAAACTGCATAAAAATAGCATGTGGATTGTGGAAATGTTTTTTTTCCATAGGGGCTGCATGAATGAACACTGTAGTAGGCTATTCCATGGGTTAAATAATAACAATAATAAACTTGAACAAAGTATATCCCAGCCTTCCAAAACAAAATCTTGTTTTAGGGTAAATGGTTGGTTAAATTATTTGGGTAAGAACAGCTGATACAGCGGTAAGTTGTACTTTTAAATCAACACCGTACAGCAAACATATTTTCTTGACACAGAGATTGTGTACAAGCCCATAACTTTTAGGATTGATGAGTATTTGATCGTAAGAAAACATCGTTTTACCGCGAGTGAGTGTTTAAAAGAATGAATGAATGCAGGTGATGCTTGGCACGCGTGTGTGTGCGCACCCATCTGTTTAAACACACGCAAACTAAACACGTAACGCAACAGTCCATGGCGATGTATATAAACGGGGGGACACATGCATATTATGAACACAAGTTGATAGCGATAATGTATACAATACTGGTAACAAACAATGTTTGTTAATGTATTGCTGCATATCATTAAATAGACCCACAGTTGCGGCCACAGGACCACGTCTGCATATCATATATGTCTTAAGTTGTCTTTGTCGCAAATGACATGACGACTCAGTGTTTCTGAAGTTGTATAAGAAAACACTATTCCATGTGTAAATTAGGCCTATATTTGCCCATAAACTAAGCCATTTGTGGTCATGCATCTGTCAAAATATGAACTTGTCAAGTTCAAATGCGCTGGCTCTTAAAGGGGATGGGAGATGTAACTGAAAGGCTTAAAGTTACCCAACACCTTCACTCTCTGTCCCTGAAAACCTCAATCAAAGCCAGAAATCTAGGGGTTATCATGGATTCAGATTCACTGGTTTATTGCATGTTACGCCCAAAACACACCTACGGGTTTCAGACCAACCCATTTTAGATTTGCGTAAGGTGCAAGAGTAATTTATCTGCCGTTAAAATAGCAACAGCGCCAGAGATCTGCCCACAAAGCTACTTGCGCTTCGCGTTTCAGACTGTTAAAATAGGGCCCTAAATGTCATAAAGGGAACCTTGCTTTTTGAAGATAGGCAGCGTTTTGAGAGGGTTAAGAGCTAGGTGTTTTTTCTTCAGAATTCGACTGGAGCTAGCTTATAATTGCATGTCTTGCATATTGTACCTTCAAACAGAGTTTATGAACTTGTAAAGTTTAGGTGTGCTCATCTCTATTTGTTATATTTTTTCTCCTCACTTTCAATTAGACCAATTTAAATTGCATTTATTTCAGGTCCTTTCGATTCCCTTCCATTAAATAGAATATAATGATGGGTTGTACAATTATGGCAAAGGATCACAAATACAAATCAATAAACAAATGCATAGATAAAAACGTACCAACTCAGAAAAACTGAAATTGGACAGCCGTTTGTGAGGAATAGGCACGCCTGGTCGTGTATGTCCTGCCTGCTCTGGAAAAAAGACAGGCCTCAACTTGCCCAGACAGTAACAAAACAAAACAACTGCTACAGTAGATGATGCAGATCTAATGGAAACACTGGATTAATCCTCCTTGTGTATCTACCCTGTGCAGGAACAGCAAATGAAAAGCACTCAACCACATAGTTACAATTAAAAGTCAGGGCCATTTATTCCTTAAATTCAATCCCTCGTGAATATTACAAAACCATTCACTACATGGTCACTTTGGTAAACATCCCTTTCATATGAAAGTAGTGAAAAATAATGGAGAGTAACGCTGCAATTTAAAAGCAGCAAACAAACACCTTGTGCCAATGGGAGGCTTGGCGAAGGCAGAGGGTCAAGGCTTAGCTGAGGAGGGAAGGTTGCTCTGAGCCATGCAGAAAGGCTGTGTAACAACAGTTACACTGAAGAGTGTGACTCGTGTCGGGAGGAGAGCAGGCTGAGATCTCTCTGAGACTGCAGGATGTGTGTATGCATGTGGTTCAGCAATGTGCATTTACAGTCATGTGATGGTGTGTGTGTGTGTGTGCAGTTTTAATCAAATTAATTACAAATAAAACAAACTTGCTGTTGGATTGGTTCTAGTGGTGTTATTTTCAGATCATAATCTGTGGAGAGTTGGGAAGAAGACAGAGAGAGAATTAAACATGTCTGGGCATCTTACTGAATAGATTCTGAATCATTCAGCAGCAAAATATTAGACTGGAGTCTCTCGCCCTCACTTAAACACAGTCACCCAGTCACACATGCAAATAAACCCACATGCATTCAGACGCATGGAAATCATCATGGTTCTCAATTAATCTGTGTTTTTCTGTCTCCTCTCCTCTCTTGTCCTTCCTCTGTATTTATCTGCTCTCATCTCATCCCAACACATTCTCCCCTCCTTTCCCCCTCTCCTCATCTACTTTCCTTCTCCTGCCATATTCTCTTCCTCACCTGCAGTTCAAGAGGTTCCACAGAGAAATAATATCTGAGCTGGAGAAAAAGACTGACCTGGACGTCAAATACATGACCGTAAGTACCACCGTGTGTGTTTGTGGGAGGCTGGATGTCTGTGGGCTTGGAAATGTGAGTGCCTTAATGCATCGAAAACTGTATAAGGAAAGCACCAATCCCTTTTCTTGTTTTCCTCTAATCCACTCCAACACAAAATATCTGCCATAGCCTTTGAGGTGTACTATCAGACCAGAGGGTCTTCAACCAAGCTAAGCGCAAAGTTGGGCTTATTTCGCTTAGCCTGGCTTCTTTCAGCTAGAGTTGCGTTCCATTAACGTGACTTAAGGGAATCTCCGCTAAGTAACCATGGCAACTTATCCGACCAAACGAACCTGGTTGGTAGCAGGTTAACCATAGACATTATAAAGAGAAGACGCATTGGCTGCTTGGATGCAAGAAATGTGGTCGCCATCTTGGACCGGTCATACTCCGAGTTGCTTAAAGATGCCAGAGCACTGTGCAGCATATTACTGCTCATATCGGTGGTCCATCACAAACAGGGCCTGGGGGATTACTTTTTAGGAGGAGACACGGTTTGGCATCGACAACCAGACTTGTTGTCATTGGTTGTGTCTGTGTTTCACAAGTTAAGGCTGCACCACATTGTCAAACTCGCCTCTCTTGAACTGCAGAAAAGGAGCACGAGAAAGAAGCTCTGCAAAACAGTCCTCTTTCAGGGGTTTTAGCTCATACAAAAACTTATTATACAAAAACTTATGTGCATATATATATATATATATATATGCACATATTTATTTATTTATTTATTATAGTTTATATAGGCTATGTATATATTTATATATATATAGCCTAATAATATATTAATTGTTTCTTCAACGTATTAAAATAGCTGAATTTACTGCCCCTATTTCTGCTTCTCTATCATATTTATAGTGTGTGATTTGCAAAATACCTATCATAGCCTACATCACATATCACATATCACATCACATATCCCTGTTTTTGGCTGCCTGTCCCTGGCTAAATACAGAAAAAACTACCTGTCCCCGTTTAGTTTTTGAAGACATATAGTCATATGACATATCATATCAGAATATTCTATTACTGTTAAGCCCACGAAATATTAAAACACTGTATCATAGCTACATGTATGACCTTTTCAGCAAAACAACCCGTGTGGAAATCAGTTTGGTAATCAGTGAGGTACGATTAATTAAAAGTGCTGACAGTTCATTGCACCAGCCAAATGGATTACACTGAGTGGAGCGGTCGACCGGTCCAAGATGGCGGCCCTATGGCTCGTCAGCGCCAGTTGACAGTAGCGGTCAATGCGGTGTCTACTCTTTATAATGTCTAGGAGGTTAACTGTCAGGCTAACTTGAGCGGTGTTTCAGAGAAATCCATCTGTCAGCAACAATTGTACCATCAGAAGGTTCCGCCAAGCCTAGTCCTCACGATTTTGTCATAGATGTAGCCTACATATATGAAGTACAAACAACGTATATTTTCACTAAGGGTCTAAGATCAAATGATGCAAATGAAATAATTCAATGAATTGCTATCTATTGTTACTGTGGCTATTTTTTCAACACATTTTTATGCAAATCTATGTATTATAGTGTAATCAGGAATCAGCGGTTGGGTGAATGGTGATACGCGCGACCCGAGTTAGCGGTCAAAGTATTTCATAGTATTCTTGGCGTTGGCTTCATTTTGTAATTCCCTTTATTAATTGTATTAATTCCCTAATTAAGAATATTCAAAGAAATGAAAAATAAATAGCATGAAAAGTTATTTGATTTCTCTAGTAATCCTTCCTATATTACTAATTGATTTTGGTGTAAAGACTACATTGACATAAATATCTTTCGACTTTTGCCTAAAGTCAACTTATTGCAAATAAAAATATAAATAATATAAAATAATGTGGAAATACGATAACTTGATTTACTTTATTTTCCATGGTGTGCTTTAGTGTTTTTTTTTGCATTTTAAAGGCCACATATAAGAGGTACCAGATGGAGCACAAGATGAAGCAGGACTCGCTGGAGCGCTCTCAGTCAGAGCTGAAGAAGCTGAGGAGAAAGAGCCAGGGCAAGAACGCCAACAAGTATGAGAGCAAGGAGAATGAGGTGGGCTGTAGTGTTGACACGCACACATGCACACACCCACACAGAAGCGCAAGCACACACACACATGCACAAGCACACACACACACACACACATACGTACACAGCACACAGACATGTGTACGCACAGACATATACACAAACACACACATATAAATAAATACATACGTTCACTGCATGCAGTTACACACATATGTTCTGTCACACAAACACAAAAACATCTACACTGAATATGTACATGAGCAGAGAAAGGCACACTAACACATGCAATGACATGAACCCTGACTCCACATAAGCTGCTTTCACAAGTGGACGTACAACCATCTATTCTCCCGCTATTCTCCCGATGGGCCTTATATGTGAATGACATATCCTGACGTTGGACCTCCTGAAAAAGGACTACCCCTCAGGTAGTATTTTAGCCGGCGGAAATGTTAATTACCTTATATGTGAATGAGTAGTAGAAAGTCGGCATTTCACACCAGTTGAGTGGGCGTGTTGATGACGCTTCGGTCTACGTTTGCATGTCATTGAGTGGCACCCGCACCCTAAATGATAATCAGCCTATTGCCTTTTGTTTGCTGAATGGTTTAAAAATATTTAAATGTGGCACTGCTTTTCAGAGTCATTCGTGGTGAACGCTAAATGATAGGTCTTATCGTAACCCTCAGAGTACACATCATATAATAAATTACAATACATGAGTTCACAGCTGCACGCGTATATAGAAAATGTTTTTTTTATTTTTATGTTACACCTTTCCTGCTGTTGGCTCCCAGACCGTAGTCGAGGAGCACTGGGGAGACGTTCCCTCCAGGGTCAATGTTCTCTCGGGGGTAACGGCAGTGGGTGCTTATTGGTTTGGATATGGTCGGAATGAAGCGGCCACCGATTCTTGAAAGGCTGGGTACTTTATTCTTAGTTTCACTAACTTTACAGTACACGTTTGCACAGACACAACCAGACTCGTTCATTACTTCACTAAACTGACACGCGCTACCGCTTGCTCTCCTTGCTCGTCCACACACACACACACACTGCCATTCTCGCACACACATATGCGCTAACTCTTGTAACAATTATTATTGACAACAGTTAGCTGAACATTATAGGGTCCCGTCCTTCCACTCCCTGTTTTCTCAGTTAAAAACAGAAATCAACTACATTTGTCCCAGTGTTTGTTAGATGTGAAATGAAGGAGCCAAAAAAGACGCTCTCTTCCTCCGGTAACGCAGTTGTTCACGGTGCCTTTCTTGTTTGTCGTTTCTTGTATTTGTCTCTAACTCATGCGCCAATCTTTCATCGATTGATGCGGATGTTGTGGATGCAACGAAATATATGATGCGTCGCTGCAGCAACATTTAAGATGATCGCGATGAGTTCTGCCTGTTCTGCCTCCGTGCTGTGTGCGGTCAAACCAAAACAAACCAAGACCCTACGTCATATCCCGCCCCTTGCAAGCCCGCCCCCCTAAACCAGCCGGAGATTCTACTAATGACTGAGCGACACTGATATCCGCATATCGGGCATCAAGTGTGAATAAGTGTGAATGACCCTCACGGTCAAACCTCCTGATCCACAAATGTGGAGAAAAGACAGAGGACATATGTGAAAACGGCTATAGAAACACACAAACGCCCACACACACTCTCACTCACATGAGATACATGTAGAGATGTAGATACAAACGCACGTACACACACACACACACACACACACACACACACTCCCCCTGACGAATGAGAGTGATACAGTAGTAACAGTAGCTGGGAACTGTGGGTGTCTTGCTGGGCAGGAACGGAGGGCTGGATCTGTTGACCTAATGCCCTTGTTAGTGTATGGCATTAATAAACCCCTTCAGGTGAGCCTGCCAGTGCACACCTGCATGCCAGTTAGAGACAGCCATGCATTCATGCATGGACACATGCCTTTGTAAACACGTATTTCAAGATATGCTGGAAAGGATTTGTACCTACTTCAAGTTTGTGAGGTGGCTTTATTTCATATTCTTGTGCTTAGCAAGATAGTTCCTCGGTTTGGGGCTTGTAGTTAGACAGTTTGTGTTAAAGTCGCCATGAAAATGTGTGCTATGTAAATAGTAACAGTAATAGTAATTAAGTAGTAAGTAATAGTAATCTGCTTGTCTTGTTGAACTCAAACTTAAATCAACCTAATCGCATTCACACGCACGCACGCATGCACTCACACACACACACACCTAACCCCAATACATGTTGATCTACAGGTTGATCCGGTTAGCAGGGAAATGTATTCAAAATAATAATGCAAATGTCATTCTGTTGACCATATGTTTAGGGTATGGTCAAATTCATTAATTCCATAATTACAGTGTTTTGTTATTTTGGTTTTGCACCATAGCCAATTCCCTGAGGGCCCATTCCCACCTTGCCTTTTAACATCTGTCCTAGTCGTTAGACACCCACCATAACCCACACTCTAACTCACACACACCTACCCAAGCCTTTAATACAGTATATACTCTAAATGGGCTACCGCTGTTCAAGTCATGCTGCCTTTAAGCAGAGTTTGAAACGTGAAATGAAACGTGCATCGAACCGTTAGACCCGTACCGAAAAATCTCGGTACGAATACGTGTATCGTTACACCCCTACTGTCTACAGATGGATCAATGTTACACTGACTTGAAACAATGACGGTGTAGCAGCAGAAGGTGGTGTTAACAGCGGTAAACCACACACATTTTCTCCAGCAAATGTCTTCTTTAGTCAAGTGTGTGTGTGTGTGTGTGTGTGTGTGTGTGTGTGTGTGTGTGTGTGTGTGTGTGTGTGTGTGTGTGTGTGTGTGTGTGTGTGTGTGTGTGTGTGTGTGTGTGTTCTGTTAACAATGTCCAACCTATTATAACCTTGCAAAGGGGAACACCACTTTGGAATAAACCCACATTCTCTCTCACTCTCGCTCTCTCTCGCTCTCATATTTGCACTTGGATAGCGGACAGGTGCTCAAAGAAAGAGAGAGTGGGCAAGAGTAAGACAGTTATATTTAATTTCAACACACTGTTTACACTGCATACAACTTTTCCCTGTACCTGAAGAAAACCAGACAAGCACCCACTGCTTAAACAATTTAAACCAATTCCTGTCACATCAGATCTGATGAAAAGTGTCATGGGCCTTTTAATATAATATTTTCCTTCTCCACTCTTGACCCCTTGGATCCTTCCCTGGGTTTTATTCAACTAGCAGCCATCATGGTTCTAAATGCTAGATGGGTGGGGGAACTGAATGCAGGTCAACTAGGGGGCCACTTGGTGAATAAAGCCCATTAGTGAAAGACAGAAAGACATTGATGGTCCGATTTAACATCACGGGCTGCGCAACGGCAGACACCAATTGCTCAGGGGTAGGGTGTCAGTGATTCGCAGACAGGGCAAAGGATTGCCAGTGACTGACACTTTACCCAAAAGTGAAATGCACTTTGAAGTCTGCTGATTGCCTGTCACGGAAGTAGAACAAAAAGTCAAAGTGGAATGCAGTTTGAAGGTGGAATTTAATATATTATGAAAAAAGATAAATTGACAGAACTCTTCAATGTCGCATGGATTGATCAGAGGTATCTGCAGAAAAGGGTGAAGGTCTTAGATGGCTTTAACAGGTTTCATACCCACCTTTCATTTCACACATATCTAAAAGATTAACCATTTACATTTAGTAAATGACTCACAATGAGGTTGTCCATAGCAACCACTATTGACATAGATATAAACAGTTTGTGTTTCGGATAAGCTATTGCGAAAGACAATCTATGACATTGATATGGCATCTAATGTCAGTGACTGGATTCCAGTATCGTATCCCTTCACATGATGTTAGGGTTCCAGGGAAGAGACAAGTTCTGACATGGGAATAAATTGCAGTTGCAACAGGTGGCTCCAACATACTCCAACAACTTTTTGCCACTCCACAGCCTAGATAGAGATCAAGTAGAGAAGATATATCAAGTAAAGAAAGATATATTTTTGACCTTTTAGATAATATCGACATAAACAAAGTATTTTTTGTCTGTGTTCTGCATTTGTGATATTATAAACATAACTTTATTATATAAACATAAAAAACATTGTGGTTATAGTTGTTTGTTACTTAGGGGGTAAAGCTGGTTTAATGTGCACTGGTTTGTCTCTTCCTTTAATAATAAAGTTAATCAAATAAATAATAAAGTTAATAATAAAATAAAGTATATATGCTGAAGTGTGGTCTCACCTGGTTGACAGAGCCATTGGTGTGTGACGTGTACATAGTAGTAGACATGGTGGCAGGAGTAACATTACCTTCTTCATGAAAAGGTTTTGCATGAAAAGGGTAGCGAGTACAGGACCAGAGCGGGGCTTATGTTAACATGAGTTGAATACAGAACACGGTGTGACACAACCAGTTCATAACAATAATGGTGCTCTGGGCGTGGCGTGGACATCAGGAAGTGCCAGTATGAGCAATGGCATTGAAGTGGAGGTGACAGTGTGGCAACATGTATAAATCTAACCTTTCCCCCGATGCTGGCTGACTTGGACAGTCAACTAAATAACTGTTAAGCAGTAAGAAATGCTAACCGTATAACCAACCTACAAAAACAAAAACAAACAAAATTTCAGATGGTGAGGATAAAATGTCTGCGTGTGTTGAGATCAACACACAGCCATCTCCCACTGTGTGGGTGATGGCTGGTTTAACCTGTGTGCGCATAACTGAAATGCCCCACAGGTGTGCAGCCTCACCCAGCCCAAGAGTTTAATCAGTCTGACTCTGGCCAGGTGAGTCTGCCTAAACCAGCCATCAACCACACACACTCAACAATAGTCGCCTTTCGAGCTTTGACCTTATGTCATGTTAGATAATCCTTGTGTAGAAACACATACATACATACATACATACATACATACATACATACATACATACATACTAATAATATTACTACTATAATACTAAGTAGTGTGTCTGTCTTTTCAACAATCCATGCAAACAATCCAAAGACAGTCCACTGGTGTGGCAAGCTGTCGTGTCTGTATGGGAGAGATTAGGACAAAACAGCTCCCTCCAGCTACACTTACACATCAACACACACAAACAGCCTTGTAAGTCTCACATTGTTCAAAGGGGCCTGGTTGGAAAAACACATGGACAGGGAGATAGGGCCATATGATTGGCTGATGTAATGACAAGTTGCTTTGTGTGTTTTGCAAGGCAACACAAATCACAACCAGTTAAATGAAATGGGCACTCCCTGTGTGTGTGTGTGTGTGTGTGTGTGTGTGTGTGTGTGTGTGTGTGTGTGTGTGTGTGTGTGTGTGTGTGTGTGTGTGTGTGTGTGTGTGTGTGTGTGTGTGTGTGTGTGTGTGTGTGTGTGTGTGTGCGTGCGTGCGTGCGTGCGTGCGTGCGCGCGCGCAGCGCGCAATATGTAAGCCCATACTAGCTGTATGTCAACAGACAGCTCATACTCTATTACTCTATATTTATAGGTCATACTGATCATACTCCATTTACGTATGATCAGTGTATAAGGCACTAGTGAGGTATCAATACATTGATACCTTACTGGTGCTCCATTTTTTATTTCTTCCATTCTCGTTTTCTAAGTAATAAACCAACTAACAAATGCAGGATAAGGCTACTAGGCTTGTTGAGAAATTGATTAGCGCTGACATTCCTAACTATGTGTTAGTAGGCTAGACTAGGTCTCTAAGCCAAAACATATTATTAAATCAGCATTATATCAGTTGCCTCAAAATGGTTGATTTTGGCAAGTGCTTTCACCGTGAGACGGAGCAACATTGGAAGCCAGCTTGAGAACAAGAACGGCAGTTTATTTCATGTTTTTTCTCCATATTCCTCATGTATGCAGCATAGTTCAAGACATCATTTGTATTTATTCATGGAGTAAAAATTTTTTTTTCCAGCGCTTTAAACCTTGCTTTCAGCAATATTGATATAGCCTAAGCTTTGCGCATGTATTGACCCTGAAGTCATGAAGGCTAATTTAATTAAATGTTTACCAAAGGTCATTAATTTATTCTACTTTTATTCTCTCACACACGCAACATGCATCCAGAATGTTGCATTTGTCGTAGAATAAAACAAGTTTTACAACCTTAATATACATTATATTCATTTTTTTAATGAGCTCACTCACGGTGATAGTGCCAGATGCTTGTTTCGATATCCAATGTCTGCAGCCTTCCTGCAGGCATCTTTGACAAAGATGCCCGCTCCTAATGACTTGTGTCTGTATCCTTCTAAATACCTACTAAATAAATGTTACTGACGTGATCTCTGCACCCCCCCCAGTGCCTGGAGACACTGGGCAGCCGCCAGCTGGACATGCAGAATTTCATGGCGGACGGCTGTATGGAAGCCCTGCTGGAGGAGAAGAGACGCTACTGCTTCCTGGTGGACAAACACTGTACCTTCTCCGACCAGATCTCGGCCTTCCACGATAAGGTGAGCCCGGAAAAGCTGCGAAAAAAATTTACAAAATACATGGAAAAGGTAAATAATTATATTGAATTGACCATTGGCCCACCTGTGTTAAACCTAAGCCATGTATCCCTCAAGGTATTATTATGCACTTTTGAAGTATCACGTTAGAAAAGGTGGATGGAAACGGCATAATTCGAGAACATAACCTCAATTTCACAACAAACATTTTTACACTCGCTTGAGGTGTTTTCTTTTCTTTTTAGAAATAAAATTTGAAGCTCTAACTAGAAGATGGAAACACCTTTTCCTAATAAGATCTGATGTAGCAAACATTTAACTCTGGAAATATGGCTAGTAGCAACAAGGTAGGCCTACATGTGGATCGATGAGGAGGCTTAAATATTCCTCGGCCTCATCCATGAAAAAAACAACACTGCCATTTTAGGTGGAAAACATTAATGGAATGCCAGATCCACCCCAAGTGATGAAATTAAATGCTTTTTGTTTAAGACCTTTGTTTTATTTCACAACTTCTACTTATTCTACTGTTTAACAGCCTGTACTACTTTTTGCGACATTTGTAAAATTTGCTTGAAATGTGCTTTGTCTTAGGTCAACCTGGTGAAAATGTCTATGGTCATGTATTTCTTATTTTATATTTGGTTTCTGTGTGTGTTTGTGCCATCGCGGCGGTCAGGCTGGGGAGATGCTGAGGGCTAACCTGGCCAGCTGGCAGGACCAGTGCAACAGCGCCACCGAGATACCTGACAGTGTCCTCTCCATGATCGAGGGGCTCCGCGTGCCAATCCCCATCACGCCACTGCCCTCACCATCCCCCTCGCGACACAGCATGGTAAGAGCCTGGAGGAGGTTATGATAGCCTAGTGGCTACGGGAGTGTGTGACTCCCAGCTGAATGTCTCTGGGTGGTTCAAAACCCAAAGTCTACAGTCTACCTGTAGACTAATTTGAGCAAGAAACCTAATGCCTTCCCACTACCATGGATGCAAATAATAATTTAGATAAAAGATAAAGAAAGGGAGAGGGCCATGGATATATCATGAAAATAAAGCTTAAGACCAAGAGATTGAAGTTCTTTATTAACACATGAAAAATTATATTCATCCTCTATTTGCATTGGCTTCAATTTAGCTAGCTTTCTAAGCTATCATTTGAATCAACTTAGTCACCAATAAATCCAATAGAACAAGCTTCATTCTAGATAGCTATGTTAGCAAAGCATATTAAATCCTTAAAATGGTTAATGGTGGGTAATCCGTTATCTCCAATATACACTCTTAATATCTGAGAAGGTACGATTTTTTTCTTGCGTGGTTATTTAGCCAGTCTGGTGTGAAATAGCATTAACCCCACAGCTATGGTATCACCAACATTGACATTGTCTCTACTTCACTTTGGCTGTCCCCCCTTACCAACAGAACTTGTCGATGGGTCGTGATTCCATTAGTGCACCCCCAGCCCCGCCACTCAAGACTCAGACCAGTCCTCTGGCCAACATGTTCAACCAGAACAACATCACCGCCAGCATCCCTGCGATCAACGGCAAAAACTTCACAGACAGACACTCTGGTAGGATGCAGGTGTTTGTTACACGTATTCATACATATATGTACTGTGTGAATTTATGACTATAAACTGTAGTAATGTATCACTGATGCTATACCTACACATTATGCTACTTTTATTTGGATCTTCTTGGATGCGTACTGCAAACTACAATGAAGTTCAATCTAATCTTTATCTTTTGGATAAAGGTATAGGCTGCCTGTGTGTGCATGTTTTCTTAAAGGTGTATAAAGACAATGTGTATTTTAGAAGGAATGGGTTCCTGGTATTTTATCTGATGAATAGACTGGAGCAGAGAGATGGCCACACAGTGTTGTCACACAGTCACATTCCCTGGCATCAGAGTGTGTCCACTATGCATTCAACTTATCACTAAGCCCACAGAGAAAATAAAGAAACATCTAGATTTCTGCTTGCATAAGATGTATCTTTGCTGACGCACACACACACACGCACATGCGCACATGCCAACCTATATTCATCACACACAAACACACACCCACCACCCTGTTGTTTTTACTCACCCACACAAGCACGTGTGCACAAACACACACAACTTTACACACACAACACCCTGTTCTCCTCACACTCTCACACAACATCTTGCTGACGTTACTCCGCTTTCCCACCCACTTCCTCCAGACCACCACGGCCCCAGCGAGGAGGCCGGCATGCCCAGGTCCCTCTCGGTGGCCACGGGCCTCAACAGCATGGTGACAAGGCCCCGTGTGCGCACTGTCTTCCCCCACACGGCTGGCAGCAACGCTACGTTGCTCAGCTTCCAAGAGGGGGAGCTCATCACGCTGCTAATCCCAGATGAGAAGGACGGCTGGATGTACGGCGAGCTGGAGAAGACCAGGCAGTGAGTCTTGCTCCACGGTCTTGGTCCAGAATTCCTTGTATGGTCCTGGTCCAGTCATTGTCCATTCTTGGTCTCAGTCCTGTTACAGTCCTGGTCCAATCCCCGCCCCGGCCTCATACAGTCCTGGTCCATAATCCTGGTCTCAGTCATGGTCCAGAACTGGTCCAGTCCTAATACAGTCCTGGTCCAGAGTCCTGGTCTCAGTCCTGGTCTCAGTCCTGGTCTCAGTCCTGGTCTCAGTCCTGGTCCAGAGTCCTGGTCCAGAGTCCTGATTCACTGCTTTTCTATGATTTGATATTACGATATACGTATATGGCATTTACATTTGAGGACAATCAAAGCAAGATTTGAGTAGTCACAATAAACCCGGACAGAGTAGCTGTCTGAAACAAGTTCAGGAATGCGGTCATCCCATATGTTATATTCCTATTTTATATTGTTCAGTTTTACTTTTTATTAGTTTTAGTCATTCAACAGAAGCTTTTATCCAAAGCAACCTAATGATGAGTTCAGAGACACATCTTCTTCCCATTATGAAGGACCAGGTTAGGGGTTTTTATTTCCTAGCCATTAGACTCCACTATCTTGCCTCTGAGGGTGTGTGGTGTGATCCCTAGCTGGGGCGGTATGGTCTGCTAGTACAAAGGGGTTATATTATGTGGATTTGCTTGGACTTCATCCGCTAGTGTGCTGGTTCAGCATGGTGCAGAATAACAACGTGTAGAAAGCACTTAAATTGTCTAGATTTTCTAGTGCAAAGCTTCACTGTGACAGGACCCAAGCTTTCAGCCTAAAGTGAATACTCACTTTATGGATGGAAGGGTTTTGCATGATAATAATATGTAAAGCCTGAGTGATACCTCTCTACACTACAAGCGTACTACCTGATGTCACAAGAAAACGATGTACACGGTTTTCCAGAGATGGACAGATCAATGCTATGCTGAAGGTATTTAATGCAAATATCAACCTCAATGTTATTAATTGCCATGGCCCATGGCTGATGATTTGAGAGTAGAAAGAGAGAGAGCGTGATTCCCCCTCCCCCTCTGCTTCCTCCCTCCCTACCTTTCTCCCCCATTGAGAATTGTTGCATTCACACCTGTAATTGACAGGCAAGATGGATTCTGCACCCACCCATCAGGTTTGGTCAGAAATGGTCCGGGAGTCTACCTAAATCTAAATTGGCTCATACAGAGGCAGGCGCAATCAACTCAAAACAGATGTTCTCAAAGAGCATTTCATTCATTGATTGCTGACGGATGGCTATGGCTCTTCTGCATTACACTCCAATTATAGCTCTTTAACCTGACCACAATCTTACAGGAATTTTAATAAATGCAATATAACGTCCCAATTGAATAATGAACTCAATTGTTTTGAGCAGTATAAAACAGGCAACACCATGCTCTGCCGCCCTTTGATGTTGACAGTACGTCACTTCTGCTGCTTCACTCTACCCAAGGCCAGCAGAGAGTCTTAAGAGATTTAATCACCTACTGGGACCACTCTTTATCAAGCTCACACTCAGTCAATGTACTCAGAAAGCAAGGTCAGAGACTTAGAGTAAATATCTTTGAGTGAGTAGCTGTTGGGGAAAATAACAACAAGATAAATGCCATACCGTTCCCAAAAATTAAACCCCTTGGATCCCAAATGAAATGTTCAAAAACTAAGGGTTTGTTTCCTGTTTTCAGGCGTTGTCGTTCATGGCGTTCCTGTGCTAATAGAGAGCTTACCCCCTGGTCGTGTTGAATTCCATTGTTATCCAAAAAAAACGTGAAAATGTGTAATTGTAGTAGAATATTTTTGGAAAGCAGATGAATTGTGTGAACAGTCCAGATGGGCAGACTCATGGCTGTTTAATGGGGTGTGACAGTGATGTAGTAAAACATAGAATTACGCTAAGCCTATACTTTGATTTGCTAAGTGGTGCGGCCCTGAGGTTACTGTGTGCTGGTTGAGCTCACGAATACATACAAAAGATTTGAAATTGTGGTTTAAGTTAAATAATAGTCCACCGCATAGCTGAGCCTCTTATTAGTTATTCTTTTAGTTTTCATCCTAAAGTGCTGCTTTGCAATGTGGCTCAAAGTTATGCCATTGAATGCCAGCCATGAAATCTGAATTTGTATTCAGAAAATATGTTATAAGGCTACCACACGTGTGTAGAATTACAAGTTATGCCCGAGATCACATCACAGATTCTCCTTCTCCTTTGCTCTAAACTCTCTCCTCCTGTCCCTCCCTGCCCTTTGCTTCCTATCCTTCCCCCCTCAATCATCTCTCCCAACCTCCCTTCTCTTTACCTCCCACTCTCTTCTCCTCCCTCCCTCTCTCCCTCTTCCCTCTCTCCCTCCCTACCCCCCATCATCTCTACCTTCCTCTCACTTTTCCACTACTCCCTCCCATCTCTCTCCTTCTCTTCCTCTCCTTTCCCTCCCTCCCCCTGACCGCCCCCCCAGGAGAGGTTGGTTCCCGTCGTCCTACTGCCGTGTGTACTCTGAGCCCCTCGTGAATAACAACAGGTAAGGAGACTCCCCTGTCATGATCACAGGCACGCACGCATGCACACGCACACATGCACACGCACACAAACACACAGACAGGAGAGGTATCACATTGCAGCCTTTTGTATTGCTTGGCGGTAGTTTCCTCTCCCTCTCTCTCTCTACCAGACTGATGAAGCCTGTCTACCGTAAATGGTTGAGCTCTCCTCTTCTGTGACCTTTGATTCCTACCAATGTGTTGCAGTTTTCAACTGCCATATTTCATGTGCTTAAGGGACTTACTTGACGGACCACTATTTGCATCTATAATGTGTGTGTTAATGATGCAATTGGTTGTTCGCATGTTTAGTTATTCATGGTGGAATGGTGAAATAGCACTACGGATGCTTTCCTTTTAGACTCATCCACTCGTTCATTCAGAAATATGGGTATTATTCATCCTTTCGTTGTATTCTGACACATATCTTTACTAAGTGCATCTCTGTGGGTTAATTAAGACCAAGATGCTGCACTGTGTGTGTCTGTGTGTGCTGACGAGAGTTAAGAGACACACCTGTCAGCTTTAAAAAGCTTGTCATGCGCACACAATCACAGACCCACACAATCAGAATTGTTGAAGAATCCTGAAGAAATGGCTTGAATCCTTGTGACTTTCTCCTATATCATCTCCTATTGGCTAACCTTCCTGTCCCCCCCAGCATGGGGTCCGCCCCCTTCCGCAGCCGCAGTGTGGTCAACCTGCACCACCAGGACACAGAGACGGACGAGGCCACCATGGTGCTGCCACCCACCGACTACCGAGAACAACTCAATCGCACCACAGCTGGCACCGCATCAGCATCATCAGCCACGCCATCCAGTCCGTCTCCCCTCGCCTCTGCAGCCACTGCGCCGGTCACCATGACGACGATGGTAACATCCGCCACCGCCAACAACAACGGCTATCGCCAGCGCTACTCTCCCACGCCTTCCACCACGTCCTCCATCTCCTCGTCCAATCAGAGCTCGGTCAGTGGTGTGGGCGGGGATTGGGAAATTGTGTGGTTAGGTTGCTTGTTGGTGTGTGTTGTTTGGTGGGTTTGTTTTGCATCTATCTATTTATTTAAATTTATATTCTTTTTCTCGCTCTCTCTCTCTCATTCTCATTCTCTTCTTTGTTTGTGTGTCTCTCGGACCGTTGGTGTCAAAGTCCCTGCAGCAGCAGTTGTTGGACTATCCACTTTTTCATCACTTTTTCATCTATAAAACTAGATTTTAATTCAAACACACTTTTGAATGAACACACATGTATGAATAGTTTGCAGGGTAATGAAATCTGACCTCTGTGGTTCCTCTTTAAGTGTTCATTCGGCCTTTAATGATTTGATAGTCAGTCTCACACTCCCACTCCAGTTCCCACAATCACCTGATAGGGTGGTTTGGCCTTCGCAGGTCGCTGCATCCGCAACATAGGGGCTTGGGCCGATCCTGAGGATCTTGCACTGCTCATGCACAGTTCGTGCACAGCGCTAGCCGTGCAGTGTCTCACTTTATTTTGCATTATTTTTGACTGTGTATGAAACTACAATTTGGGATGTAAATTGAATTACAAACAGCACATTCAAGCTATATTTTTGCCTATTTTTGTCCTCATAGCAGCCTAAAGAAGACAAATCTCTGGAGGACAATGTTGTTATCCTGCTTGCCTACTCCTATCCTTTCACCTGTGCCCTATTTTTCAACAAACGCTCCTCCATTTGAATAGCATGCAAATCCCACAGCCAAAGTTGCGGTCTTTCTGCAGGCTCTTCGGAAGTCACCCCATCCTGGGTCAATTAAAATGACTTGGAACTGCCCATTGTATTTTAATACATTTATCCTCCCTTCCTCCATTACTACTATCACTGGACCATCAAACTAATCTTGTGCTGAGAAGGAAGAAGATAAAGAAGTTCTTTGAGGGGAACTGCATTTAACCCATGCCAAACAATTAGGGGCAGTGGGCTGCCAAAAAGCATAGCGCCCAGGAACTCCAGAGCCTGGGCTGGATTTACGCCTTGTTTCCTGTTTAGTTACGTAGATATTATAAGAAAACACATTCCCGCTTGGAATCAAGCTTTCAGAAGGGGATCTTAATAATATTGATGCAGTGGTTAGTCTACCCGGTACTACAGTAAACTAAAGCTAATCAAGTTTGTGTGCGGCAATTACACATTTACAGATCCCCGCTTCCAGCAACATTATTGGTCAAAACAAATATGAAGTGAAAGAAAGTGAAATGCCTGTTTACACAGATTTGAGCTTGTATGTTATCAGACTTTATAATCTTTTGGGACTAGGTGGAGTCACAGGGGACAGCAAGTTTGTCCTTATTTTGGCCAAATCAAACAAACCAACCAAACGGCTGACAGTCTCCATCAGAGCAATCCTCTAATTACTAACGCTTTAATTACTAGTGTGTTGGTAACTGCTACGATAGAGATGTAAACATCATGTAAGAATGTGTTGGGGTTACGGATTAGGTTAATCATCACCACACCTTCTCTATCGGATCCAAAGTGAACTTGAATTGCCAACCTTGAAGGTGCAACACAAACAAAAACACACACACACGTAAGCACATTTACACACACGTACATTAGTTTGGCAGTACAAATGCTGAAATATGCATTTGTGGGCAATAACTTGAAATGTAGTTTGTTGCGACAGTTCTCTCCTTTTAGACAGTATTGAATACAGTATTGTCTAGTCAAGGTTGCCTTCTGATTGGTGGCGAAGCTCTGTTGTGGGTGGGCTGCCAGTTACTTCAATGTGTGATTGTGATTGTGTGTTTGGTTTCTATGGGTGATGTTGATTTAGTTTCTGTCTGTGTGTTTGGTGTCTGTAGGCGATGTTTGATGATTGTGTGTTGGTGTCTATGGGTGGTGACTGTGGGTTGGTGTCTATGGGGGGGTGACTGTGTGTGAGTGTCTATGGGTGGTGTGTGTTTGGTGTCTGTAGGTGATGTTTGATGATTGTGTGTTGGTGTCTATGGGTGATGATGTGAGTGTTTGGTGTCAGTGATGTTTGGAGGAGTTGACAGGGAGTGGGGAGATCATACGGTCATGAAACCGGAGCCGCATGGTTCCTTGCGTCCCGCAGCCCGGCTGTATTTATTATTTACCTCTCAGCGTGCTCCAGCACGTGGTCCAACTGCCAGCCAGCATTCCAACACCAGCACCCTACTCTGCATCCGGACCGTATCTGGTCTCAATGGGTCTAGAACTCCCCGAGTGAACCTGCTGCATCTCCCTCTCTCAATATCTCTCTCCCTCTCTCTACCTCTGTATATATCTCACTGTTTTTCTCTCTCTGATTCTCTCTCCATCTTTCCTATGTCTATCTTTCCCTCTCCCGTCCCCTCATTCTATTCCGATCTCTTTATCTCTCTCATGTTTCTGCTTTACCTCTTTGTACCTCTCTCTTGCTCTCTCTCTCTTTGTCAATCCTTATATATCTAGAGCTCCCTCTAGCTCTATTTCTCTATCTCGCTTCATCTCGCTCCATATATCTTCCTCTCCATTTATCTCTCTGTTCCTCTCTCTCTGTTGGCCATGGTGACTACAGAGGGGACTCAGAACAGTCGTTTGTTCACAGTGGGAAATTTACTACCCTGTACCCTCCAGTCACTCAAAAGAACACCTCTGTTGATCAAATATACAGCAGCTCTGATACACAATAGACTAGAATAATATAATCTTTGCATCCCTGTCACAGCGGAATATGTCCAATTACTTGTTGGTTTATTTGAGTTTGGCAGTAGAGTTCCAATACTCTGGACCAGTGTTTCCTACAATTGGAGGTGCAGGGCTACTGCAGTGGGGGTGCAGGGAGATACAATGGGAGGAAGAATTTAATGATTTGTAGTGAACCAAAAATGATGTAATCAAAGCCAAACGTTTCAATGAAACTGCAGCACAGCACTAGCGCTATTCAAGAGCATGCAAAGAAATATCTCCTGCGCCACCATGTAATAATAACACCGGGGAAACCTGAAATACAATTACTTTCACCAACAACTGTGGGAACGGGATGGTATAGTGTGGACAGTGGACTAGACAGTGGTTATTTTCCAGACCAGAACCCCTGGCCTGGACAAATGTACTGAGCCACTTGACCCTTGTTTTGTCTACACTCAACACTTTGGCCGACTTCTTTTAGGGAAGAGGAAAATATCCCCTGACTGGCAGTCTTCAGTCTGTCCCTCTCTGTCCATTGTTCTCCATATCTACCGTAACACACACACACACACACACACACACACACACACACACACACACACACACACACAGACTAGGTGTCTGGCAGCAAATTGATTAAAAGCCCCCTTGAGACACTTTTCTTTTTTCTATATTCCTGTATGCCTGCAGTATGTGAATGTGCTAATGGTGTGCATATGCATGTGTGTGTTGTAGGCCTACATTCAAGTGAATAATGGCAGGTTAAGGTTGGGCTTTTCGTTTTTACGTCAGAGTGTGTGAATATGTGTATCCATGTGTTTGTGTCTGAGTGTGTTACTCTGAGTCTCTATGCATCAGTATATATGTATTTTTGAATGTGTGTGCGTGCCTGTGCTTGTCTGTGTGTGTGTCTGCACGTTTTGGTGTGGGACTTCTGTGTGTGTGTGTGTGTGTGTGTGTGTGTGTGTGTGACACTGTGGATCTGTGTGTGTGTGTGTGTATATATGTGTGTATGTGCTGCCAAGTATGTTACTTGCTTTGGGACACCGTTGGTATTGAAACCATATAGGCTGTTGTGCTGAGTCACTTGGTTGGTAAGTGTGGGTGACATTATGACAAAAGTTGTGTTGGAGTAGGAGTTCTTCAGAATGAACTTGGTGTAGGAGATATACTCATATAATCTCTGCCATGCCGTAATAGCTGTAAATACTTATGTGTGGGGTATTAGCACTTAGTAGGTGTGCCCTCTATGTCACTCACCATGATCCATAAGACAAGGAGACTCTGTGTACCCCTGTTTCGGTCGAAGACAAAAGTGATATAGAGGAAGGGTAAAGTATATTCCTTGAATTATTTTGACAGTTGATAGACAGTCAGTCAGCTAGACAGCTGTCTGTATCTGATAGTATGCCTGACACCACCACATGCTCTGTAAAGCTAATGTGTGTAGCAGAGGTCGCATAATAATAATAATAATTTCATAGTGTTGGAGGAGGAAGAGAATAGATGGTTATGACAGATCTGTCTCTTCCTGACTCTCTGCCTTTCTCCTCCCTCTCTTCCACTGTCTATCTGTCGCCCTCACCCATGGTGAAGAAAGGGAGTCAATAGTTAAAACTGTGCAGTGGGAGAAGGAGGATATCAGCAGTATAAATTTGATACTTCTAAACATGGAAGTCGACGGTGTCAAAGACAGTGAACTGTCGAGTGGCGTAGCAGAAGAGGAGCTTGTGTGTGTGTTTGTCCCTGCAAGTGTGTGTGTGTGTGTGTGTGCGCGTGTGTATGTGCTGGTGTGAATGCTTGTGTATGTATGAGAGTCCCCAGAGAGCAGCCCTGTTGAGCGATTAGTGATTAGTGATCAAAACATCTGGAGGGAAAGAAGGGGCCAACAACAGATGCGTGAAAGAGGTCCATTTCCCAGCAGCACTAATAGCCGTAACAGTCATATGCCCTGCAACACAACAACGCCACAGCCCATTTCACTAAACGCAATTCATACGCATAATCACTAGCCCTCATTGTCCTGAACTAGGAAAGCCCGGAAGTGAGACTCTAGTGCTCCCTATTGGTGATTGTCAGTACTGCATCTCCTGTGACATGGAAATATATGGCTCTGTGAGCTCTGAGCTGTACAATAAACCTAGTCTTGTTCAAACCACCTTGGTATAAGCCTATAGATTGTTAATTGCACACACACACACACACACAAACATGGTAATGCATCCCCATACATGTACATATTTTGCTATATATTTAATTTCGTTTATTTGATCTTTGCCGACCGTTTCTTTCTTTTTTTATAGGGTTAGTTTTTTCATTTAGTTTATGATGGCTAACCCTGTTTCAGGGTTATGGTTTGTCGACTCTAGATCAGACCGTGCCCATCCAGATATCACATGCTGTCATGTGACCAACCTCCCACATGTCTCTTCCTCTTCTTTTCCTCATTCAAGCAGTTTACCATTCAGACCATAGACATTATAATGAGTAGACGCCGCATTGGCTGCTTGGACGCAAGAAATGCGGCCGCCATCTTGGACCGGTCATACTCCGAGTTGCGTAACAGCAGAAGACACAAGATGCCAGAGCACTGCAGCATATTACTGCTCAAATCGGCGGACCATCGCAAACAGGGCCTGGGGGATCACTTTCAGGAGACACGGTTTGGCACCACCACATTGCCAAACTCGCCTCTCTTGAACTGCAGAAAGGGAGCACAAGTAAGGAGCTCTGCAAAACAGTCCTCTTTCAGGGGTTTTAGCTCATACAAAAACTTTTGTGCTTATATATATATATATATATATATATATATATATATATATTTATATTTATGTAGGCTATGTATATATTTATATATAGCCTAATCATATATTAATTGTTTCTTCAACGTATTAAAATAGCTGAATTTACTGCCCCTGTTTCTGCTTCTCTATCACATTTGTAGTGTGTGATTTGCAAAATACCTATCATAGCATACATCACATATCATAGGGTGACCAGATATATATCATATGACATATCAGAATATTATATTACTGTTAAGCCCACGAAATATTAAAACACGCCGAACCATGTGTCTGTATCATAGCTACATGTATGACATTTTCAGCAAAACAACCCGCATGAAAATCAGTTTGGTATTCAGTGAGGTACGATTAATTAAAAGCACAGTTCATTGCACCAGCCAAACTGATTACACCGAGTGGAGCAGTCGACCGGTCCAAAATGGCGGCCCTATGGCTCGTCAGCGCCAGTTGACAGTAGCGGTCGATGCGGCATCTACTCTTTATAATGTCTATGATTCAGACTGAAATTCATTCACATGATCACATGATTGTGATCACGTGAAGTGTGTGTTTAACACGTATATATGTGTGTGTGTGAGAGACCAGTGGTGTATGTGTGAGCGACAGACAGAGCATCAGATTTAGCTGTTACCGTGGATTGTAATTGTTTATATTTTGTTTGTTTATGATGAATTTCCCTCCATAGGCAACCCAGCAGGCCAATGGCCTTTCCAGACCACCCCCTCCCTTCCTCACGTAAGTCAAATCGCTCTCTCTCCTATTAGCAAAAAATATGCTAATAGAAATAGGAACCTATATATTTTTTAACACAAAACACATAAGTCATGCTAATGGGGTTTCTCCGTCTCCAGGGGGGGGAACCCGTTCGCCACTGTGCGCCTGCGCCCCACCGTAACAAATGACCGCTCAGCGCCCGCCATCTGACCCTCCCACGTCTCCTAGCAACACCATGATGACTTCCTGGCCTGTAGCCTCCCCCCTACAGAGTGACGAAGGGTCTTTCCCTGGGCCTCCTCCCATCATCCCACCCTGTGGGTTTGATTTCCTCCCCATGTCCACAGCCGAGATGTGACCGTAGATGAGAAAAACGGCTACCCCCCATTCAACAGCTCCTACTAATGGAAACTCTACTGCCTGTATATACTATAAATCGCTTTGGATAAAAAAATTATAAATAAAAACATATATTTTTTATTATACATACACGTCATTCCTTAGAATTTGGATACAGCTTTCATTGCTAAAAACTTGTTACATTTTTATTTATGGACCAGTTGCACGAAACATTCGCTTTTTTTCTTACTATCTTCGTTTCGGGCGGTGTTGACCAAAAAAAGTAATGGAGATTATGAGATGATCTGTGAAAATGTAAAATATGTTTGTTAATTGTAATTTATGCATTTGGTGTTGCTTCCGTATCGCTGAATCAGCTGTTCTTGTTGTTTTTGCAGTGCCATAGGACAGTAGATGAATGTAGTATATGGGACCTCAGCATTTCACCATGTGCACCTTGATTTAGCATTAAGTTTTAAGAAATGAAATGATTATTGATTTTTTTGCGATTAAGATCGCATCCATGTTATGGTGCAGGTGGTTGCGTGACTCTGAAAGGAAAATTCAAACCAGTGAATATGTTAATTCCTCCCTACGGCCGCTGTAGTCAGTCTAATTTCCCAGTTTGATGAAGTTTTCCTGTTAAGTCGAACATTGACCTTAAACTTAACCACTACATTCTTAAAACAATAACATTACTCTTGCTCTGGAAGCAATGATATTGTTTCCTTTTGGATTGATTATGAATGATGTTTTTTCATGTCTTAAATGTGTCGACTGGTGAATTTGATCTCAGACCATTCCAATACCCAGCCCCTGAACATGTATGGGGGGGGGGGGGGATTGCTATGAAAAATAAAAGTTTATTTCTTCAAAGTGTCCAACATTTTTTCTCTCCGGAACCATGAACAAAAAATAAATTGATACAATTCTGATGTATTTTATTAGTGTGATTATGTGTTCACTTCATCATTCCATCAACAAGGAATAAGCAATAAGACAAGACTTAAATGATCACTTGATTTATTTTCTATTTATATATACACATATTCATATATACATTCTTTATAAAAAAGTAACATCAATTATGCTGACGTGCATGGTTGCTTGTTTTTCTGCTACCCCAAGCAAAAGGAAAAAACTGCTGCACTCAGACATTCACTGATTGTCTGAATCTCACTGAGCAGGTTACTATGACACGATGCATCATCAATCAACATCCATCAGCTCTCAATGCCTAATTTCTCTGCATGTTTGGCCTTGTTTTGTGGGCAAGAGCATAAATGTATGCACAAATCTAGACATAGAATTTGTTCAACCTAAAGAAAAATTGTCAGAATTATGATTGAAGCAGTGTAGCAGTGTTTGTGGTTTTCTCTTTTACATCTACCTGAGCTATGTATTGGCTGGACAACATAAACTTTGAATGATATCACTATACAAAAAGTCAGTGCAAGGATGCCCCCTTACCAGTACAACCAAATACAGACAAGCGAATTCAAGCGAACAAATAATGATAATGCTTGTCTATTGTTCCAGCCTGGAAAGGTGTTTTGTTCCGCAGGCTCTTAAGACAAGTCTCTTTAGGATGTCCGAAAATACTATTCTCACGACAAAACCAAGAGGAGAGTGAATAAGAAAGGTTTGAAACAAAGGGACTGAACTGACAAGAAAATAGACCCAAAGGAAAGGTGAGGAATACAAGGACATCACACCATGGAAGAAATTATATGATAAAACACAAAAGCAGAAAAACAATATAATTTTTAGGTTTTCCCACAAGAATAGTTTTGGCACACACCCATGAGTGCCATATATATTTATTTTGTATATATTTATGCAAAAATATGCAAATCTAATCAGGAATATGGACTACTAAGCATGAATCAAGGGCAGCTTGAGTCCATTGGGTCTACGTTGAGCATTGGCACAGATTAGCACTGAAAAGGCAGACTTTTCATATTTGTTCACAACTTCCCTAGCAAACTCTTGTTTTCTTTCTTATTTCTATGGACGAAAAACTATTTCCTATGTTCCATGTAGAAGAAACAAACGCTGTTGGGTGTTGGTGCCATGTTTGTACAGGTGGTCTGTGTGTAAATGCATGTGAATAGCGTGCAGTTTGGTCCCTCTACCCGAAGGTGGCGCCACAATTGGGGCAGCTTCTCTGGCGCAGTGCAAAACAGAAAAGGATGCCAAGGGGAAAGAACAAGATGGCGCACATGATGCCTAGGCAGGTGAAGTCATCCTCCAGCACCCCCACCCTGGAACACACACATAAGATTAAGAACATGGATGTGATATAAATCACACAATCATTTTTTTTTTTTGTTGCATATATGGTAATATGCGGCTGGCCTAGAGAAAAAAAACACTACCCAGCATCTGTTTTTCAGAGCGCACTTTTCTACTAGAGAGCAACGCTATGTGGTCATAGGCCCTGAGATCCAATAGATAGAAGTGGACACACACACACACACACACACACACACACACACACACACACACACACACACACACACACACACACACACACACACACACACACACACACACACACACACACACACACACACACACACACTAATTGTATGCTTTTGTCTGGAATTATTGTAACTGAAAAAAACATTTTCTCAGATTGCAACGATGCCAACACGTTGAAAGATAATGAACCCTAGCAGTAATTTTAATTATAAATTCAGTGCCAGATACCTTTTTATTGTTTTTTTTAATCTCTGACTTTGATTGTGAATGGTTTACTCAAGATCCTAATTATACTTGGAATTTTATTTTCATAAAATCCCATCTGGCCTACGTGTCTGATCTGAAACTCTGAACTCACGGACTCACCACAGATTGATTGTCTATTGATCCAGAGGAGTGTGCAGTCAGAGAATGTGACTTGGTGTAACGGATAACTGGGAGGTGATGGGCATCTTTAAACCGTGACAAAGTTCAACTTCCCACTTTATACTACTTAGATATTCAGAGGAAGTCACATGACTTTCTATGCGATAGATCGAAAGAGTGTTTTTCAACACTGTTGAAAAACAAATGTTCAATGTCATCAAGTTGAATCAATTGTAATATATTATTAGTAGTTAGGCCTGGGTAATAAAACAATAAATTATTGTATTGTGGTAGACTTTTATCAATATCAATATAAAACATGTTCAATATATATCGATAAGAGACTGGGCCACCGAATCTAGCAGCTGGGTTTGTTACACAAACACGGTTCCATACTTCAACAACAATATTCATCATCAACAATATTTGAGTGTTTTTCATTGTTGTATCGACATTGGAGTATTTATCAATGAAGAACAGTGGAGGGTCATATTAAGTGTTAAACAGAAGTGTTTAAATCCAGCATGGTAATTCCTAGTCTTTTTAGGTCATTCAAATTATCAATAGTTATCGATATCGATCAATTCAGCTTTCAGCCATATCGCCCAGGCCTTGAACCCCCCTTTTTGACTTAAGTCCATGTGGCCAAACCACTATGCTTCCAAAATGTTATAGTGCCTAAAGCATATATTTTTGTATAGAATTTAAAATATTTCAGTGTTTGAATTAAGTGTTTTGATTGAAAGAGGGGATTCACCTACCCTTTAATTGGGGTTGTATGTTCAAAAAGCACATACGAGCGTGTGTGCTCATGTGCGTATTGGCATACCAGGGCCAGAGTCCTAGCCTGGGAACCAGACAAATCTTGCGAGCTCATGTTTCATTTGCTCTGCAGATAGGTCTGGCCTACCTCCCATACAAATGATTTGTTCTGCCCGGTATGAAATAGACCGACCAATCACAACCGTTCTCTAACATGAGGCAGAATAAATTTGACAGTGCAGGCACGCCGTAGAGGCATTTAAACAACAACACAGAGATGGCTGCCAACGCTGTAGAACGGTTGGAGTCGGTCGATTAAGCTATTGAGACAGTATTAAACCAACTGGACGGTATATTTTAACATCGCTGGTGCTGCGTCACCCGTTTCGTGCTATGATTGGTTGTAGGCCTATCCCATTGCATCCAGAGGCATTTTGGTCTGCGCTCTTTGGTGAACTACAACACCCCTTTCAGCTCTTGGCTGAATTTCTTTCTTTGCCAATGAACAACTTGAAGGAAAAAATGATCTATAAAAAAGCCTGAATAACAAATAAAGAAAAAAAAAATTTAAATGGAAAAGCCAAACAAAAGAGAAACAATAAACTTTCCCTAAAAATATACTAGGCCAAACTTAATTATATTATAATATAAAAACACTAATACATAAAAAGACAAACACCACAATTCTATAATCCACCTAAATTATGCTTTGGTACAGTTTAACTATTCAATGGTCTAGCTGCCCACACATGTGAACCTGCATGTCCCATGTCCTCTAGTACCTAGTCACAAGCCACAATCATTTCACTTGTGAATGACTAGCAGGAAGTCAACTCTGTGAAACTAAATGTGAAATGCTGCGGTGGTTGAAAAAGTGAAACCGAGATGATTATAATTTCCAATGACTTCAACTGAAAGCAACTGAGTGGTAGTAGTAGCACTACAACTATTAGAGTTTATTAACAAGCTTAAAATCACATTAATAACCCACACACATTATGGGATGTAAAAGTTAGTTACTCTGTAGTGTGTGCGTATTCTGTCAGCAATGCCCAACCTATTATAACCTCTTTGGAATAATCTCTCTTCTCTCGCTCCCCCCCCCCCCCCCCCCCTTAAATCATGTTTGTCTCGCAGAACTTCAGGAAAGGAAAGTAAACTCTTGGGGGTATTATAAAACATAATCTAGAAAAGGAAAATCACAGTAACAGTGTTTCGCTCATGGCCTAATTCCTAAGTGTGTCACTGAGAGAGAGACACAAACAGCCACAGGTGATATTGGACTCTGCAGCACCAACAACAAAGTGGTCTCTAACAGTGATTAGTCACAGATCCGGCTTAGGGAAAAGCATGCTAATCACATGCTTATCGAGACCTCGCTGGCAGATATCCCACTTGGTCTTGGTGCTCTGTCAATTGACATAGTCATTGCTGCCCTTGCCTTGTTGCCCGACACAGTAGTGACCCACCACTCCATCCTCTATTTCCGGAATGGGGATGACTTTTATTATTATTATCCAGTCAATACTTAACATTACCGCCAGAACTTTTTTTTTAACTGTATTTTACACTCAAAGTACTAGATGGAAGGAGTGTATGTGTGTGTTTGAAGTTTGCATGGGAGGGTCTTAAGTATAGTACTTAAAAGGAGCAACGTGTACGATTATTAATTAAAAACATTCGAAAATGAAACATGATTATCAACAGAATGAAGAAATAACCAATTTGACAATATGTCAAAGAAGTCTATGTATTGTGTGACAGAGGTATTTACTTAAAAGTCACAATTAGTTTAATTTCAACAAGCTCGTAGCTCTAAGGGCGCACTCACACTAGGCCATCTGTACCGTGCCCGAGTACGTTTGCCCCCTAAAGCCTAGCTCGTTTGGCTAGTGTGAGCACGCCATCCGTACTCAAGTACAGTTAAATTCCGTGGCCTCAGTACACTTCGGAGAGGTGTGCTCAGGCCACGGTACAGATGCTAATGAGCCGACACGCACACGCAACCTATATGTACAAGAGGCAACCGTACTCAGGCCCAGTTGAGATTGCCTAGTGTGAGCACAGGCCAGCGGCACAGTGGGGGGGCAATCGTACTTGAGTACGGTACAGGGCAACTTTGCCTAGTGTGAGTGCGCCCTAAATAACCTGGACATTTACAAATGCTGGACCTCTCCTTTGTAGTAGTAGGGCCACCAAATCCATCAGAGCTAGTTAGATTGCACAGATCACCACTAGTGATTTTATATATTCTGTGTCCCGCCTTCTAACTGGGAGGGGCTCAATCGAACACATTGCGACTTTAAGTTAGCAGCAGCTAGACCAGCTAGCACTGGCAGGTACAGCCTCGTAATACCATTTTGTTCCTCGAAGGGTCACCGCCACTGCAGCATCCAGTCTATACTCATTCCAACATGAGAGGATGAGAGTAATGCTGCCCAGAGGGCGTATTCTAACCTTTTATCAATTGTGGCAAGCAAATAAAGGATAGAAATGGAGGAAAAGTTAACATTGCCGTTGCATTCCACCGCTGTAGACAGAAATTGGCAAGTAAAGTAATCGAGTTTGGTGCTAAGCTGCTATGCTGCCCCCCATTTGTTTTGAGTGTGCAATTCAGCAAAGTCTTAGATCCTACACCTTTAAAATTGGTAATATTTTTTAAATGATTCTAATGACTTCTAATGACCATATGTGCTAATACATATGATTGTGAATGAATCACAGTAGGGACATATTGTAAAAGCAGAACAACGATGCTTATTGGGTCATGTGAAGGAAGGTAGACCGATGAGTGTGAGTGAATGAGTGATGCCTCCACCTGCAAGCCGGACAACCCCCCACCACCACTACAGAGGGCTGAATGATGGTGTAAGTCCCGCTGTATGGTTGCTGAGCAATGGCAGGGCCCATCTGCGCTGCAGGGTAGCCTGTAGTTCAACAATAACAGAAAATAACTGGTTATTGACAAATATCAGTAGACACATAATTGTTGAGATAGTGTGAAAGAGTTATTGTGAAAGTGTTGATACTTCAAATAAAACATGTATAAATATAAAACAAAAACTACTTTAAAAGTAGATAGGTTACCTGAAAAAGTTATCACATACTCTTTACCATGGCCCTTTTTAATCAATTATCGTAAAATAATTTGAGATAATTATTTTAATGAATCCAGCCATCCCATGAATCAATCAAGGATTTTCTTCCTTAATCAGTTTGTTCGGTCCAGAACGCATCGCTCGAAAATCTAGATGTAATCTTAGCCACGGAGGAAGTGTGACATACGAGTGCTTCCAGTCACTTTCTCTAGGTATTTTAATATACAGAGCGGATACACAAGGATCCCTCGTACATAATTTCCTAAATTGATTCTTCAACAATGAAAAATGAGAGCTTAGCACACAGTGCCATTGGTTTTATCTGTGCCATTGGAGTTATCTGTCCTAACCCTGTTTGAATGTATATATGGACTGATCATATGTGATAGGTGCTCTGGCGTTTAATACTGTTTTTAAAATGCTTTGGAATCAAACAAATGACATTTTGTAGGGCCTTTCTTCTAACCCATCTATTTTTAAACATAATCTGGAGGAGGACATTTTCTATAGGATTTGACTACTATGCTATTATGCTACTATACTATTTGACAACTACTTAAAAAATTCCACAGAAGACACCGGGTTGAGCCTGAAACTTACATGCCTGCCATCTGATTGTACAAGAAACATGTTGCGCTTCCTATATGCCATCGCTTCAACTCTTACACTCTGGCGCCTTTACACCTTCATGGTTCGTCTACTCTGTAGCAGTATAAAATAAAGCTTAAATATATTAATATGTAGTTCAAGACCCAAACAACATAATATCCTTCAGAACTTTCAGCAATCGACGTCATCATGCCAGAAGAGAGATAAAGAGCTTTGCGCCACTGGGTAGTGGTTAGGTAATGGCATCTCGACCACCATACTTGCCTTGTCCGTCATGGTAGTGGTAGGGTGGCGGAGACTGCTGGAATCCCGGGGTCGCCGCAGCCGTGGCCGGGATGGCTCCATAGTTGTATTGCTGAGGACTGTAGTCGTACGTCCCCGGAACGCTGTGGTAGGCGGGAGGTCGGTCCGTCTGTAGAATTGGCTTGCTGTCCACCATCTCCCCCCGACCAGTTGTTGTCTCAAGTTGTCTCCTTTGGCCTTAAGGTTAAATTGTGACGGACAGAGTAGTTTTGTTTTTTTAAGATGTCCTGTTCTTGTCGCCCAAAGAGTTGCTCGACATTTGTGGAGAAGCAGGAACAACGCAATGAAGTAGAAACCGCAGCGACAAAAAATAAACTTAGTCTCTCTGCATGCGCCAACTTTGTCCAAGCCAGCAAAACACAAACAGTTGCCAAAATGTCAGGAATTTTTTTTTAATGATCGCTCGCAAATTATTAATAGCTAACACATCTTAATTTCCTCCGTGTATGGTCGTTTACAATCAAATCATTATATTTTAAACACCCGATAAGTCAACTGCAACTCAATAAACGTTTTCTCCTTTTTGTCTGGATTGTCATCATAAGAAAAGCATCATGTGATGCCAGTAACGCCTCTGCGCACACTTCTTAAAGAGACAGCTCTGCAAAATCGCCAGACCTTATATAAATTACTTGTATAATCTATGTCGGTTTAAATTGTCGTTACAGCATGTAATGTTATATTAATAATTTATTCTAAACAGTATTACTAACAATTGCCTTATTGGTTGATTAGTTGACCGTATGCAGTGTGGCTTATCAATTGTTTCACGGATGTGCTCAAATTAACTTCACTTGTATACTATTTTATAAAAGGTCATTATATGTTAGGCACGTTTTTTAGACGTCTATATGTTTAGGCAATATTTGACATACAATACGCATTGCATGCGTTGCATTGTCTATTTCATTTGGTTGTTTTTGTACCTTTTCTTGTATCTGGCAGTGTTTTGATATATGGCATAATGTTTCTGATGATCTGCAATGGGCCAGGTGCAGATAACCTTCCGTATTAATTAATAAATAATCTGGCGCGGGATAAATAATTTAAATATGCACGTCAATCAGCAGGCCCATCGGACAACTATCAACCGTTCCACCAATCAGCAATTACGTTTGCGGCACCTGCAGCGTTTCGGCCAATAGGACACTTGGCTCCTCCATTTCCTGTTGTGGATTCGGAGTTGGAGAGCTAAATAATTCCTCTGGTCCATAATGTAAAAGTATCATCAGTACTGGGAGGTTTATACAATTACATTTTTTTTTTTACTAAAAGGCTCTAAACGTGCATCAAAGCACCCAATGCGTAAGTAAACCCTTTTGTGCGTTTTGTAGTAGTTCATGTGGGACAACTGTTGGAAAGCTTATCCCATGTAAACAGCTTATAGCCGTAATTGAAGTAAAGGAATCCCTGAAAATAAATATATAATATATTTTATGCACGACACGCATAGACCCGTATCGGTTATTGAGACGGTTTAAAGGCAAGATTTTCTAAACAGGAACCTAAGAGATGCCATTCATCGGCTGTACCTGATAGCATGACGCGTCTGTTGATACTCCCTTGACAACAACGGATCGGATACCAGTACTCAAGTAGGCTATGGTCTTTGAGCACAGATGTCTCTGCGCCATTATTTGGCTATCGATACTGAATTGAAATACGCCTTAAGTTCTGCCCATCTTCATTTTTGTTATTACACTAGCTGTACTACCTACCTATAGTTTAGAATGACCATGTCTAGTCTACCTCTTAGCTTTGTGGCTCCAATCAAAACAAGACAGATCGTAATGTTAGTACGAAGTGAAAATCCAGAATAGCCTATGAACGATCGGAGATTCGATCTAGACCCTCAGACCCTTCCCTTCTACCACCTATCCCCAGGCTCACCACCATGCCCATAACATTGCTGTGGGCGGTGGACGTGTATGGACGGGTGTACAGCCTCTCCACCGCCAGTGGGCGCTGGCAGCGAGGGGACGACAAGCTCTTGGAGCTGAAGCGTGTGAGTGCAGGGAAAGGGCGCAGCTGGGGGGTCGGCTGCGACCACCACGTCTACCTGAACTTGATGCCCAGCGAGACCCCAATCCGCTTCCGGGAGGAGACGTATGAAAACCAGGTATGAAAATAGTTGATGTAACCCGGTTGCACTGATTTTTATTTGATTGTCAGATTGATTGATTGATTGGCATGTCAGAAAAGTTATTTTATATTTTAAAATGTATCTGGTTGGCACTGGCACCTTTTAAAATCAGGCCTTTTCTATTCATGTCATGTTAATGACATGTCAATACAACTTTAGCAATAATTATTGCTGATATTTGGTATTTTGTTGCTTAAAATTATATCTATGGTGTTTACGCCATTGAGTTGTGTATTTACTGTAGGCCTTTGTAATAAGCCTTCTAGACCTACAAGTGGATAGTACTGTATTCATACCTCATATAAAAAGTCAATAGTGTAACTATATAACAGATTATTTGTAAATAGTGTATGCATAATAATATTGACATTGCATCTAGTCATTTAATATTAATGCTGCATAAATTAATAATAATACGTTGACTAGTGAGGTGTATATCTAACTAATGGTTATTGGATTCTAATATTTACAATTGACATTGATCAGATGCTTTCATCCCAGGGTAAAAGTGTTCCTATGCTTACATGCAGTATGACCTGGCCTGGTGGTCTATCTCTTCGTTTGTGTGTGTCTCTGTGTAGCGGTGGAACCCAGTGGAGGGCTTCACAGACGTGCTGCTGCCAACCGACCGCTGGCCCTGGAGCGACGTGACAGGGGTGAGCGCTCAGCCCCTCCACAGCTTTGTGTGCCACTCCCGCAGCTGGGAATGGGAGGGGGACTGGTACGTGGACCTGACCTGCGGAGGGGAGCCCAGCCAGGTGAGAGGCAGAACACACACACATGCATGCACACATGCATGGCTGAACACACGCATGTATGCACGCACGCATGTATGTACGTACGTACATACGCATATACATATACATATACATATACATATATATGTGTCTGTCCTTGTCTCTCTCTCAGGGCTGGGAGTATGCGGTGGACTTCCCAGCTAACTTCTCTCCAGAGAAGAAGTGGAACTCGTGTGTGCGTCGCCGCCGCTGGATCCGCTACCGAAGATACACAGCGCAGGGCAGCTGGGCCAAGGTCTGACTAATTACTTAATAGTAAATATTGTTAGTGTTTTGTTAAGTGAAGTGATAAACATAATTTGTATTTGGTCTAACTTTTACAGTTATCAATGACTTTATCACCAAGTGTCTTTCTAGCATTTAGCTAGCTAAAGATAAGTATTCCGCCATCTCTATGGTAACCAGGGAGACTATCCAGTCCACTATTTCCCTGTGGCTCCTCAGATCCCCCTGGACCAGCCTCAGAAAGCCCCCCTGCCCCTGTGTGACATCAGCTGTGGGGGGTGGGAGATGAGCGACCAGTCGGGCCGGTACCCTTGTCTCTGGGGGGTGTCCCAACAGGGCCAGGTCAGTACCACCTCACTGGCAATCTTTTTTTTGCATTATTATGATATTATTATTTGATTGTTAAATAACATACATTATATATGTTATGTTATTATAATTAAAGTGCATAATGAGTGAACTATCTGAATTTCATGATCAGCAAAAACCTAGACATGCATTACAGTGAGTATACTATACTTATCAGAAGGGAATGGTATTGCTGTTCTGTCTATGAAAGAGGATGATTTCGCCACTAGGGAGCAGCATATGACCTCAAGATCTTTCATAAGAAAACTTTGACACATGCCCCATGCTCTTATGCCTCTGCCCAGTGTTCAAAAACATTGTCAGTCTGCCAATATGCCATGGCGATCTTTTAATTGACGGTCTTATCTGTCTACCACTGTAAATACTACCCAACAGAGTGTAAACATAGGAGCCACGCAACATGACAATCAAGTTTGTCTTAGTCCATCAGTAATATGTAATAATTGTAACAACTATTAAATAAATAATTAATTGTTTGTGTGTGCGTGCGTGCGTGCGTGTGTGCGTTCGCACCTGTTTGCCTATGTGTGTGGATTTGTACTATCCCCAGGTGTGGTTCAGGGAGGGCATCCAGCCCCGGGTCCCAGAGGGGTGCTCCTGGGAGGAGGTGGGAGTGCCCAAGGAGGTGGCCCAGCTCTCTGCTGGACCTGGAGACCTGCTGTGGGCCCTGCTGTGGGATGGGAACCTGTTGGTGCGCATGGGCCTCAGCCTGGACAGCCCCACAGGTATACACTGCCTGTATCCGTCAGGCCTCATACCTCATGTAATATTCATACAGTAAATACACCCAAGAGGACTATAATAGCTCAACTGGTAGAGCACATCATTCACACTGCCAGGGTAAGGGGTGTTACCACTGTATCACCCAGGATAGAATGTATACCCTCACAGCATTGTAGGTACTTCGGATAAAAATATATCAATGTACGTAATTAAGACTTAATGACCAGCCTTTGTTTCATGAGATCTATGCCAGTTAAATCAAACAGGAAATCTTTAGGAGTGGTGTGTCCTCAAATCAGCCAAGGTTCTATGAATCAATAAATCACAAAAAAAATTAAGAAATGCAGTGCTGACTAATAATAAACATGCAAGGGGGTCAGAATGGTTGAACATTTTTAAGTGAATACAATATAGTTTTATTTGATCTAAGGGGGAATTTGTTGTGCACATGCACAACAAATTGTTAGAGTTGGCAATAACAGTAAAGTGCATTCTAAAACATGAAGTGTACGTACAAAAAAACAGATAACCCCTATAACAATCCATTAGAGACACATAATAGATACATACAAACACTGTACATAAGTGTACAAAGTGCCGTACTGTAAGATACAAAACCCGACATCCTCCTGCGCCCCCTTGTCTCCTGGCTTTTCAGGGAGCTCTTGGGTGGAGGTCGAAACACCTGGAAAGGAGGTGGAGGCCCTCCATGTGGCAGTAGGGGTCAGCGTGGTCTGGGTGGTCACTAAGGATTTTAAGGTACATGGATAAAGGGCCCTTATTGTGAAGGTGTATAGGTATGCAGTATCCTAAAGGGAAGATATACAGGGCCCTTATATGGTATACAGGCTATTAATGGTGATGGTACACTTCTAATATGAAGGTGAATGTGAAAGTATACATGGTTGCTAGTAAATTCAAAATGCATTCAAATGTTGAATCCAATGTGACTAAAAGTAAAGAATAAGGTTTGATGGATCTGGATGATTTGCTGTGTGTTTGTGTGTTTGCCTGCCTTCAGGTGTGGTTCCGGCGTGGCGTAAACTCCCATAACCCCTGTGGCTCTGGCTGGATCAGCGTCGGAGGGGAGATGATGATGGTGGACGTTGGACTCCACGACCAGGTTGTTAAATGTTTTGCCGACATGCGCGTCTGTCACATTGGTTTTAAATCACTTAACAATGCCTTCACGCAACCATATCACACTAGCGCTATACAGTAGGAAGCACCAGAAGTTTAAACTTAAATAAGAAATATATATGGAAAATATGTTTAGATATTGAATAAAGATATATTATCTGTAAATACATATATATATATATATATATATATATATATTCATACATACATACATAAAGATTTTTTTTCAATAATATTTATTTCTTCTTATAAGCATCCTGTTCTTTCTGGTGTGACACTCAGATTTACTGTCCGGGATTCATAAGGTACACTCAACAGAGGTGATTGTTGAATCTAAGTATCTACTATCGTATAAAAATATTTTTTACCCATTTTTCATTAACCTTTCAAAGATACAACAAAAACACCAGCACCATTTACCCAGTGCAGATATAAAGTAAAGCAAAGGTAATTCAGTATACTGAAGACTGTATGCTCACCACACAATACACAACACAATACACTCCCTGCAACAGTATATATACTGCAAAGCTTTTACTGTACCGCCTCCAATACTCAGCGTCTCTACACCTGGCTCTCTAATGCTGGGACCGCTTCATGTTACCACCGCTTCGGGTTTCACTGCATATCAGGCTGGGTCGGGTTAGGGGGCTCTTGGGTGTTTGGAGGTTGGGAGTGGGGCAAGGGGGACTGTGATAGTGCTGGTGGTGTTGTTGTGGGGGGGGGGTCTTGTCTTGCCTTGGCTCTGTGTCTCACTGCTGAGTGGGCTCTGCTGGCGCATACCTCACACTCGCACACAGACGTACAAGCACACACACATTCCCCCCCACCACACACCCACGTCCTCGGCTGTCTTGAAACGCGAGCACGGGCCAGCCGTTTCTGTCAATGCCCCCCGGCACTACTTGCACCCTGAGCCTTGCCATATATATCTCCCGTACCGGCCTGACATATGGGACACTCCCTAATTAGAGCTAGCCTGGCCTGTCCTCATCATAGCCCATATTTCATACTCCAAGCCAACAGTTATGGATATGTCGCTGCCAGTGCGCAGCCCGCTGTGGGAGCCAGCCGTATGGTGTATGACCTTATAAAGTAGCGCCGGACCGCCAGTGTCACTCTGGCCTGCCAGGATAGTATTAGGTTTAGATGACCTTTGACCACAATGCAAACGTGGCCTTTGACACATTGTAGGAGGTTATGAAAATTATTGTGTTTTAATAAACGCCATTCAAAATTGTCTATAAAATGTGGCCGGTATAAACAGCAGGTGAGTGTTTGTGTGAATGTGAGTGGGTTTACAGTATTTTCCCTCTTGTTATCTGTCTTACTTTGTTTCAATTCATGCTTTCAATTCACGTGTGTGTGTGTGTGTGTGTGTGTGTGTGTGTGTGTGTGTGTGTGTGTGTGTGTGTGTGTGTGTGTGTGTGTGTGTGTGTGTGTGTGTGTGTACTTGTGATTGTGTGTGTGTTTGCCTGATATTGCTCCATTTCCTTTCCGATTTTTCTCTTTTTGTACGTTTCTTCCTCCCTCGCTAACTCTTCCCTGGGCAGGTGTGCTACATATATTTGTGTGTGTGTGTGTGTGTGTGTGTGTGTGTGTGTGTGTGTGTGTGTGTGTGTGTGTGTGTGTGTGTGTGTGTGTGTGTGTGTGTGTGTGTGTGTGTGTGTGTGTGTGTGTGTGTGTGTGTGTGTGTGTGTTTATGTATGTGTATGGTGTGTCCACATGTGTGTGGGTGTGTATGTGCCAGGTGTGGGCCGTGGGTGAGGACCGAGGGCTTTATTTCAGGATGGGTGTGACTGCGTCTGAGCCCAGCGGCAGCGGCTGGATTCCCATCCTGGCCCTATGGGGGAACGCCACGGAATTAGCCCCACCCAGGTCTGCTAACAAACATGTTTACTATGTTGTATGTTTACCATGCTATCACTTCTAGCAATGCTACTACTACTAGCAATCATGCTTTCACTGCTAGTAATGCTACTATTGATATCACTGCTAGCAATAATGCTGCTGCTGGTTCACATGCTATGACTGCAAGCAATGCTACTGCTACTGCAAGCATATAGCTATTAATACTAGCTAAGAAGAGCAATATTCAATCCTCTGTTTCCAGCCAGTAGTGTTACTACTTCTAATACGCACCCTTTTTCTTTTACTTGCAAGCACTGCAACTAATAGCACCAATACCATTCCTTCTTCCACAACCAACCACACATAAATAATGTATGCGTGTGCGTTTTACAGAGATGATTTTGGGGGACGTCTGACCGAGGCCTCCCAGGGTTCTGTGTTGAGCTGCACTGACTCAGAATCAGAAGTGGGACCCGTGGACCAGCCCACCCTCACCACCACCGCCACCCTGGACCCACCTGAGGCCTCCACGACGGCCCCCACCAATTCCCTCTCCACGCCCCCCCCTGCCACCCAGGACGCTCCCAAGTCTTTCATCCCCACCAGCGACAGCTTCATCACCAGCCTGGTCTCGGACAGAGAGAGATCCCCAGCAGCCCCTCCATCCCACTCAGAGGCCCCCCTGGAGGAGAGTAGTGGGGAGCCCCTGTCATCCTCCGGTGCCGCCTCATCGTCCTCCACAACCACCACCACCCTGGTCCAAACACTTGGGACCAGTTCAGAAGCAGGCCAGGGAGCGGGTGGTGTTCCCTGGAGCAACGTGGACCTAGAGGGGGTGGAGGCGGCCAGGAGCAGCCAGACAGTGGGGGGAGTGGAGGAGACATTGATGGGAGGTGGAGGAGGTGGGGCCGGGGCGGCAGCCACCTACCCCCTTGGTCTGGATCCTCTTCCGGGGGTGGGGGAATCCGATGCCCCGGTGTGGGCCTGGATCTCTGGAGGGGGATGTGATGTGGACGCCAGCTCTCTGATAAGCTGGCTCAGCCCCACAGGTAGGGATGAACAATTCCAGGTATTCCGACTCCTTTTCCATGTAACGGAAATCAATGAATCGATTTATTTATTTTTTCATCATCTTTGACACAATAAATGGATCAGAGTAAAATAATTAAACACATAGGTATAGCATCATGAGCCCAGCTAGATATTCACGTTGTCGATTTGCAATAAATATCGTTCTGGCTTTGGCTGCGCAGCAATTGATATCCAATAATGAATGCAGTCTTACATTTTCTTCGCTCTTGCAAATTCCACGGGCAAGTTAAGCAAAAACATCTCCTGCAAAAAGCCTCTCGTGGTGATATCTGTTTTTCTTTTATCATCGTTATTTATTCTATTTCAGATGAAGCTTTTTTGATTGGGCCATATATTGCTAGACTTTACTTGGGTGCCCAAATTATTATTTTTTTATTCATCAGACTGCGGCACTTCTAGTTCATCATGAACTGAAATTCCCTCCCTTGAGGTCTGATCTCTTCTCTTTCTCCCACCTATCAAGCATGTTACAAATGTGTGTGTCCTTCAGGTGCTCTGAGAAGCTCCATGTCGCTGACTCCTGTTCAATCAGCTGCTTGGAGTGGACAGAAGGAATTCCCCAGACAGGAAGTCAGCAAGAAGCCCCTGGAGCACAGCAACGTAAGATGGATGCCTGCTCTCCTCATTACTCACATGGCCTCGCGTGAGCACTAGAGGAAGAAAATATGTAATATAATATTATTGTATTGTATTATAATTATATGACTGAAGAGTGTTTTTGCACTCTTGATACAGCTTGTTAGTATCCCCCCATCCCGCATTACTGTATACATTTAGTGTGCTATGCTTGTAAATGATAGCACTGAAAAGCTATTAGGGTTAAATGAGACACTTAAACTTACAATCATCATGGAATAGGTATAGCTATTAACTGTTATACCATACCAATATAACTACTACAATATATGTATTTTACAACGCTATTTTTATTAACCTCTATTTATGAACCTCGGCTTCCTACGGTGCAGTCGGTGTGGATGCGTAGTGGAACTCTTCGATGGTGGAGGGATTGGAAGCCCCAGCGTTGGATAGATGTGAGCGTAGCTCTGGAGCAGTCCACTGACTGCAACGGCAGGAAGGACTGCATCTTCTTCATCTACTACACCCAGTATGACGAGAAGAAGGTTGGTGCCACTGGTGGTGGGGGATATGGGAGAGTGGATTATGAGGTGGTGCTGGTGCTGAAGGTAGTGGTAGTGGTGGTGGTGGTGGTGGTGGGAAAGGTTGTGATGGTTTTAGTGGGGGTGGTAGGGCTGGTGGTGATGGTGGTGCTACTGGTAGTGATTTTGGTAATGGTACTTGTTGTGGAGGTGCAACAGGTAGTGATGGTTCTGGTTGTCTAAGTGCTACTGGAAGTATTGGTACCGGTTGCAGTGGTCGTGCAACTGGTAGTGATGAAAATGGTTGTAAGGGGCAGTGGTGGTGGTGCTTGTACTTCATTCACCCTCTAATTGTGACCTCACCAAGGTAGTTCTTGGATATTGTTTACCCCTTCATGTTCAGTCAAAGACATCAACAAGGAGCGGGTGATGTATGATGATGATGCTCTTCTCCACCCAGAGAAGGCTTGTTTACTTACCTCCCGGTTTGGATGTTGGACGGGAGCAACAGACAATACAGGTCCCCTGTGCAGCTGCTTGTCATTTTGCTGTGTTGTTGAAGCTGATAATGTAATTCCCCCTTGATGAAACGTTTCCGAGCCAAACACACACTTTTAAAATGCTAATTCTTCAGCTACTCAACATCAACTGTCAACTGGTACTGCATTCAACTTTATCTCTTCTCTCATTCGCCCTCTGATTTCACTCTTTCTCTCTCCCTCTCTCCCTCTCTTCCTCCCTACCTTACAACATGTTTTGCACGACTTTGCTATGCATCTTGGTTGAAGGCTACCATTATTTTTGCTACATCATCGGTAACATTGAATCATTGAATAATACCTTACTCTAATCTTCCCTCAAAAACTTGAGCCTTTATCTGAAGGGGCTTCCCTCAAATTAAATAATATATTAAGATCTATTCCAATGAAAACTTCTGTATTTTTGTCATCATTTCCCTCAATCTCTTTCCCTATTTCTGTGTCTGTCTCTATCACGACATGCCTCAACAACCATTCCATCGCTGTGGACCCTCCTCTCTTTCTTACCCACCACAGTACCTGCATGTGTTCGTCAACGAGGTGACGGCCCTGGTACCGGTGCTAGGGGACTGCCACCACGCCTTCTCTGTGTACACTGCCAAGCGTACCAGGCAGCGAGGGCCCCTGCTGCTGGCTGCCCCCACGGAGCAGGACATGACCGACTGGGTGAGGGGAAGGAAGGGCCCCGCTGCTGAGGGGGAGGGGCAGCTTAAAAACATAGGCTAAGGGTACTACCTGTAGGTATAAGGGGTATCTAACCCCTTGCCTGTATCTGAATTCACGGGAAGTCTGCAAGATTTGGATGAAAGCGTCTGCTAAATAGTTAACAGTTAAACACATTAAACACAGGTGTGCAGTTGCTGTTAGGCTCCAGGTGCCATAATTGGTAAGGGAATTGACCTGGGATCACCTGGGACCATTTTGAACAATCAAAAAAGAGATTAACAATAACCACTTTTCCACAAGAAATGTTGCTTCCTCTGAGGTTGGATTTTTTTTATGGTTGTTCATTAGATTACATATTGCGTACCACCGTTCCTTTAAAAGGACTGAATTGTATCAAAGCTATAGTTTAAGAAGAATGAAGGTGTATTCTTTTTTGTAACTTTTACAAACCTGAAAACCTTCTCAGCACAGAAGAAATTCTCACCCAGTATACTGGCTGTCTGTGTCTGTCATGTGTCCCATGTGTTTAGCTGTCCCTGCTGTCCCAGTGCTGCTGTGAGTGGAGGGGCATCTGCGGTCCCCCATCCAGACAGGCCCTGTGGTCCACCACCTCCAAGGGGGACATCATGGTCCACGAGCCCTCCCCCCTCCTGGAGACTACGACACACCCCCTGGCCTGTGAAGCCATGTGAGGCTCTGAGCTCATCTATCTCTCTGCCTCTCCCTCTCTGTCTGTCTGTCTGTCTGACAATGTCAATCTGTTTGTTTGACTGTCTGTCTGGTCAACATGATTTCTTAGTCGTAACTGCTTTTCATGAGACCACTAGAAATAGAGACCATTAATAACTAACAAAGCTTTTGGAAATTATTGTTTGTGTGCCCAATTCCTTGGTGGTAGGCGTGGCTAATGCTGGATACTAAATCTGTGCTAACATTATGTTCTAGCTCTGTTTGTCTTTGCTTACGCAAAGGTCTAATGCTGGATGCGAACACTGTGCTGCTAACACTAACAATGGCTTCCGCTGGATGCAAGGTTCTGGCGGCTGGTCCCGGGACATCTGCGCTGTGTCCAGTCCAACAGTCTCGGGCTAGTGTGGGGTATTGGGTGGGACGGTACCACCTGGGTCTATAACCAGCCCACCAATCCGGGTAACCTAGCCCTCTTTCTTAAAGCACTTCCTTATGTACACATGGGTCTTATAGTAACCGTGAAATTAGTCATCTCTGCACTTTAGATTAATTAACCAAATTTTTGTGTTGTGCTGTGTTTTGCCCGATTCATTTGTATAAAGAGATTGAACTTGTATCAGCAATTTATAATCATCAATCAATAAATCAGCTCTCAGCACTTTTTCCCTAAACATGCACGTGTACTTTTCAGCCATGGATGTGTTTTTTAACTCACTGATCTTTGCAGGGGGAGCTACAGTTCAGGTGCAGACTCAGACAGACGTCCGGTGTATTCACGTATATGAAAACCAGAGATGGAATCCGATGACTGGATACACAGATAGGTATAACCATAGGACAGTAAGCATTTTCCCTATACACCCCAATAAGTCCCGGTGTTCTACTATGCTATGGTATTTTATGAGGCCGGTGTTTAATCAGGCCTCGGCTTTTATAGGATAGAGTGTATTGGTAATGTTTTTAGGTTTGATCCCCCAATGTCTGCATGCCTACATGTAGGCATCCTTGAACAAGATTGGCAAGCCCTACCTGCTTACTGTACGATTAAGATTTATTTTAAATACATGCGCGTGTGCGTGTGTGTGTGTGTGTGCGTGACTGTGTGACTGTGTGACCTCCTCCAGGGGTCTGCCCACTGACAGGCCCATGTGGAGTGATGAGAGTGGGCTAAAAGAGTGCACTAAAGCCAGCACGCCTCCCCCCTCGCCTCAGTGGAGCTGGGTGAGTGCTGGTCCTGATAACCTTTACCACTGATTGCCTGTGACTGCACTGCCCTCTGTCCAATTATTTAAACCTGGTAGCACAGCACATGTTGTGTCATTTGATTGGGGGACTTGATTATACTTACTTGTCAGTCTCATTGAATAAAATTGTTTGTTAAATGATAAATGTTAAATGTAAATTATACTGCGGCTGTGATACTGCTGTGTGTATTTATGACAGATGTATGTGTTTTCATTACATGAGTGCTTTTGCATGTGAAATTCTGTGAACCACTAAGTCACACACCTGAGCAGGCATTTATGACCCTTTGGCCTTACATACACGTGTGTGTGTGTGTGTGTGTGTGTGTGTTTGTGTACGTACATGTGGGTGTGTGTAGACTTCCCATTCAATATCTCATGTCATCCTGTTTCATCCTTTCACCCACATGTGCTTTACTCCACCGGGCTCTCACATGATTTTATATGAATATGTTTGACAACTATTGGACAGTAGAGGAGTTGTGTATGCTAACATTTATTTATCATCTCCCTTCTCTTCCCTGCAGGTGACAGAGTGGGTGGTGGACTACAGTGTCCCCGGAGGAGCAGACAAAGATGGCTGGCAATACGCTGCTGACTTCCCTGTGTACGTTGTAGAGAGAGCGAGAGAGTGTGTGATTGAAGCTTGTAAATAGAGTTGTCTCTATAATATTGACATCTTTGTGTTCATGTGTGAACAGGACGTTCCATGGACACAAGACCATGAAAGACTTTGTACGACGCAGGAGATGGACAAGGTCATTAGACATACACACTCACTCACTCACTCACTCACTCACTCACTCACTCACTCACTCACTATCTCTTCTTATTGACCGCGATTGCTTGTTCATCTGTGCCAAAAAACAGAAAGTGCAGGATCACGCTTGGGGCACACTGGCAACAGGTCCCACCCATCCGTTTGAGTGACATCTCACTGATGCCTTGCCTGACCCAGAGCAGGATGGAGCAGGTCCCGGTCTGGGCCCTGAGTGACAAAGGGGACGTCTTGTGTCGCCTGGGCGTCGCCCCCAAAAGCCCAGCAGTGAGGAAACCATTGTTACTAGGATCTGAATCTGATGTAGAAACAGCTACGGTTTTTCAGTTTTGTCATGGGATTTGACTACAGTTGTTCAGCCACTCTTGTAGATAAAATATTAAAATATATAAAAAATGTTTGAAATGGATGCAAAATGTTGTAAAAATGTACTTATGATATAAATAATATGACAAAATAGGGACACAACATTAGTAACTATTCAAACTAGACAACAAGGTCATGTTTGTGTAATACACGTTTTGGTCATTGCACAAAAATGTATTGTCATGAAAGTGAATAAGTATAAGTGAATTATATAAATTATGTAATGTATAGAACGCCGGTCATTATCAGGAAAATAAGCCCCCACAGGGCAAACCAGACCCCGACGCGAAGCGGAGGGTTCTTGCTTCGCCCTGAAGGGGCTTATTTTCGATAATGACCGGTGTTCTATACATTATCTCGCTTATTATTTGGCTACTTGCCAAAACAAAACAATTTGTGCAGAGAAATAGTTTGCCAAAGACATTGACGTCGCTTAGCAACCAAATACGCTGGGGTTGATAAGTTACCGGACTACTTGCGGAGTGATACGAAAGACGTGAATGAGAGGCAAAAAATCCACTTTCCTTGACAGTGGTCAATTATGCTTAGTAATGGTCAATTATGCAGAAATAATTGACTGACGAACGTTGGGAAGGCCCATTCAAATGAATGGAGCATTAGGAAGAGCCGTATAATAAATATATTTATGTCCTATATTTATGTCCTATCTACAGGTCATTATAACCAACCAATCATAATCATCGACTTTGTGTCCGGTCATGTAGGGTACTTCCTGGCTCCACGTGGGTACAGACCAGCCCTTCAAGTCCATCTCCATCGGAGGAGCCAATCAGGTGTGGGCTATTGCCAAGGATGGAGCCGTGTTCTATAGAGGGTCCGTGTCGCCCCAAAACCCAGCAGGTCTGTCATATGGTTTTGAATAACTTTATTTCCAATGTGAACATTTTTTTTTAACAGTAATCTGTTAGATTACTGTTAAATATTTTTTTCACATATCTAACAAAGAAATTGCATAATAAAAGTAAATGTGTGTAATATATTTCTTTTTTTAACTTATTGATGCATGATTTAAAGGTCCATGACATGCCACCGGGTGGCTATCCAGTGGACAGTAGTAAACGTTGCTCATCTATCCGTCACACATCTAGGTGGACATGCCCACCTGTGATGTCATAAGGGGCAGATTTCCAAAATGGCTTGTAACGGCTAATCACACCACACCTGGTGACATGTCATGGGACCTTTAAACGTCTATAGAAATGTTGAAATGTTGCTCTATATGAAGATACAATAGGTAATAAACAGAAATGTTTCTAGAATCAGCTTTTTTCAAAATATTTAGATTCAGGTTATGTTTCAGGAATTCAAATGAGTCTGTGCCACTGCAGGAGAGTGCTGGTACCACATCCCCAGCCCCCCAAGGCAGTCCCTGAGGCAGCTGTCTGTAGGGCGGACCTCTGTCTTTGCCGTGGACGAAAACAGTGAGTAGCCATTGCCAATCACAGCCGTGGAGGAGAATGGAATTAGAATTGGAGTAGGTCTACTGGTAATTTTCTCTGATTTCAGCTTGGAAGTGAATCTCTCTCTCTCTCTCTAGGTAACCTGTGGTACAGACAGGGTCTTACACCCAGCTACCCCCAGGGCTCTGCTTGGGAGCTCATCTCCAACAACGTGACCAAGGTGTCTGTTGGACCACTGGACCAGGTCAATATCCACACTAGTCTCACTACTACTACTAAAAGATTAAATTACTATGAATACTATTTAATTATTTTTTATAATTTCCCTATGCTGTATTTCTTTCTGTATTTTTAACATGTCATTGCACGAATTAGAACTGTGAAAGACCGTTGTGGTCACCTCACGTGTTTGGGATGTGCGAAGAAAACAAGGCAATTCCGATTGGCCAAAAATAATGAAGTTTTATTTACTTCAAACCCAGGGTCCAAAAATAAATAAACAAAACAAATCAACTGGTTCCAAAAATACAAATTAATGTTAATGAAAAACTGTTCCCAGCATAAACTAAACTTAAATAATCCTAACAGAGATCTAAGTGGTGGCCTCACATCAAACCACCTCTTACCTCCCTCTCCCCAACACGAATTGAGACTCCCCTTAAGTAAGCTTACTAATTGGTCTCAGGTGTACCAATCAAGGCTATTTAGGCCATACCATTTACCCAGGGGGAACATTCAATGGCCAAGGCTGCATGCGGCATCTCTACCGCCACCTACTGCCATGGAAGTACAATACAAGTAGATAACATAACATAACCCAATACAAGGCTGCAAGTGAGAAGGGTTTCACTTTCTCACAAGAACGCATTCCTTAGAAGAATCTTACAACATTGAATTCTTCATGGACTCTTGCTGAGTTCTGCTTCCTTTTCCTGTCCAGGTGTGGACCCTAGCAGATGGGGTCCCAGGCTTTCCAACTGAGGCTCCGGGAACGCTCTGCCACAGGGTAGGCGTCGGACCCATGCAGCCCAAGGGCCAGTCCTGGGACTACGGTATAGGGGTGAGCCCTCCGTTAAACCATATTAGTAACCCTGATCAGCCCTCACTCTACCTGTCTGGGCCAACATGCTCAACTAGTTGTGGGCTGTTTGAAATTGGCTCTGGTGAGATTGACTCATGACTCTGAAGTTGTGGACGGTTTCAACCCACAGTTGCTGTGCCAACTCGGCATACCTATTGTATCAATGTTCAGGGTTTTTTTCAACTCCCAGAAAGGGACTTCAACCTAGAGCAGTATGCTCCAACACATAGTCATGTTTGCCTGTAATACTACTATGTATGTGTTGTGGCCCCCATTGCACTCCTATCCATCCCTGGAAGGAGGGATCCCCACTATGCGTTCCTTCTCAAGATGTCTTCCTTGTTAATTAAGAGTTTTTTGTCCTTTGGGGTGCTAGGGGGTGTCATAAATATATGGTCCCTTTGAGATCTGAATCTGAATGCACTGCATGTTGATTTGAATAAATCCATTTCCTGAATAACTCCATAGTAAATAGAACCAAGTCCTGAAGATGCATGGATGTAAAAGTTATGTTTTGTGTGTGTGTCTGTGTATTTGTTACAGGGAGGATGGGAGCACATCAGTGTAAGGGGCAACGCCACAGAGCCGGCGCGCACCATTGTCCCCGCTGCCATAGCAACCCTGCAACGCCCCCTGCCCCCCCCAACCAGGGAGAATGGGAGTGCTGTGGGTGTGTAGAACACCCTCCTCCTCCTCATTTACTAGTCTCCTTTCCTTGTCTCTTCTCCCATATCACCGCATCATCGCCTCTTATCACATCAAATGTTCTTTCTGTTCTCCTTTCCTCTCCTCTTACCTTCTCTCGACCCATCTCCTCTCCCCCTGCATCTGCCTCAGTTCTACTTGTGCCTCTCCCATTGGCCCTCACGTCTGAAGGAATGACTGAATGAATGGATGGATGAACGACCCTACCGGTGTGCACCTGCACAAGTGGAGACGTCAGCGATGATGAAGAGGATGATGCTGATATTGGTGATTATGGGGAGTGGTAATGGTGAAATTGTTTCCATCATCAGCAATCAGCTAATTGCTCAATACTTTTGAAATCACATCACTAAATTTAAAAGGGGTACAAACATTAACATAACGTGTGTATAGTGCATATATCAATATGCACAGCAAGAATCAAGTCCTGTATTATTGTGCAGGACTCATTAAAGATTTTGATGTTGCAAAAGTATGACATCAGCTGTTGCTGGGCAGTTTAGTTAGAATGGTATCCAAGTGGACAGATCCACTCGGATGTGGGAGGAGTCACAATTACTACAACAGCAAAGGGAACACATATTCCTTCTTCCTGAATGAGAACAGGCATATTATCACCTTGGTTTCCGTCACGTTGAGCCCCATGCTGAAGATGGCAGTACTTCAGCATCACTTGACTCTTTGGATCTCTACAAACCCCATAACAACTGCAGTTCAGAGTACTTTAATTCATTTCGGTGTTCATATTTTGTATCCTTCTGAATCCTTCCCTTGAAGTTCTAGCTTTCAAAATCGTATCTTTCAATAAGGTTTACTCAAATTTACCTACATTTCATCACCTAGGTGTGTAGAATCTTGTTTGCTGTTTAATGTTTGCGTTTGTTGTGTCCCTTGATAATTTAACACATTTATGTAATGTGCATGTGAATTTATTTAGTAGTTTTGTCTTTTTTTTTTTGATTCTCTGGGCTGCTTATTAGGTCAATATAACATTCCGACATTGTGTTCTCCCAATAAAATATATAAATTTATAACAAATCAATACTAAATCAATTAGCTTCCTTTCCCAGAAACATGTTTGTTTTGTCAGTATTATTTGCATTCAGACCCAGTTTAACCCTGAAAGGTCAATCTACACAGCAGGGCTGAGCAACACTACCACTTCTACTGTACTTTAAACTAGGGGCTGTGAAATTAAACATAAAACCAGCTTCTGCATCCTGTCATTATTGAACAATAAATTTTGTAAATGTTTTTACTTGGGAAATTATTTACCGTTTTGTCAATTAGCAGATGTTTTTATTCAAATATACTAAGTGAGTTCAGATACAGGTCACTAGTCATTTTGGTCTATAATGCCTATGCATAGACTGCAGACATTGGGGTTTGAACTCAAAACCTTTCAGCTAGAGTTGAGTACCTTTACAACACTAGGCTGTCCTGTCAGACAGCTGGCTCAGAGCAATTTGGTCTTCCACAACATGCACTAAAGATGTGATTCAGATATTAACCATTGTCAAAATACACCTTAGAGCATACAAATTCCATTTAGGAAGAATGGAATTTGAAGTGTCTTTTTACCGTTTACCTTAGCGAGCACATTCATTAATAGGACTAATTTGGAGCCGTGTGCCCACCACATATATCCAACCCGTTAGAAGTACATTTTGCATTTATTTCCATATTAAACAATGTAATTATAAACAATTAATTCAATTACAATAACCATGATCAATGAAATAAAAATATTTATAGTATTAAATCTACAAGTTCAAAGGACAATGAATTTCCACATTAGCTGTGTTCATTTAACAGGATCCAACCAGAGCTAATCCACACTAATGACAGTGATATGTTGCTTTTTTTTTCTTTTTTCATTTTGTACAACTCCTTAAATTACAAAGTGAAACCTCATACCTAGCACTTAATTACATAGTTTCCCATTTGCAGACAAAAAATATATACATCAGTATAGTTCAACATTAAGAAACACTTCTCAAATGTGCAAGATTAAGCAAATGTATACTGTAGTTGAAAATAAAACAAAAAAGATCTCTTAAATTAAAACGTTCAAGTTAACCAAAGTTGGCTGGTGGATTTTAAACAAGTTTAAAAGTTTTCTTGAGATACAGTGTGTATTGTACAGACTATCCTGACTATTCGCTACAGCTGAAGAGCTATTAGAGATATATATATCTATATCTAGAAATCAAGATATAGATATATATAGATAGATATATAAAGATATATATATAGCGATAGATAATCACCAAATGACAACTTATAACAAACAGTGTAATGGACGATGGAAGATGAAGAGAGTATACCCACCATAGAGTTTGGAAGAACTCAGTTTCAATGTATTTACATAAACACAGAGACACTGTATGAAAGATAAAATGAAAATCTCTTTGATCGTCTGACATTGCCATTAAACACATTTGCTATGCCATACTTTAACCACCTCTAGAGTCATGCATGATTCAATGGTATGGCAAATAAAAAGGTAGAGTGTGTGTGTGTGTGTGTGTGTGTGTGTGTGTGTGTGTGTGTGTGTGTGTGTTTGTGTGTGTGTGTGTGTGTGTGTGTGTGTGTGAGAGAGAGAGAAGGGGGGGGGGGGGGTCATACATTTTGAGAAGGGTTCTCATTGAGCACAGCATTTAGGTTGACATAGTAAACCCAACGCATCTGAGGACCCAACAGAAGAAATAAAAAATATATATATACGTATATTTAAGTTCCCGCACCACCCACTTACAATGCTGCCTTGCCAATCATCCTATGAACTCGATACACACAATTTCACTAATGAAATCATTGCACTTCTGTTTTACAGCCTTAATTTTACGTGACGGTTAAAAAAATATATAATAACACTTACCTTCTATATAAATTATTATTTAATGTGTCAACTACAGATTTTTAGTGTGCGAGTGAATAAAGGAGTGCCGCTATGATTCATACCATAACCGTGATTTCATTAAGCAATTGGACAAACCCAAAATTAAACCATCAACAGATGCTTCAAACTGTATCAATAAATAATCTGTTTTTAGTTATTGAAATATCATAATTTAAATTATTTTTAGCTGAAAGTATATATTCATCCCTCACCTTCCTCCTAGGAAGGTGAAGTGTCACAGAGTGTGTGTTATGAGTGTGTGCATATGTTGCTGTGGAGATATTCTGTACATGTTATTTAAAAAGTCATCTTTTTACTGAACACACCTGAAAAAGAGGTTAAAAGTCAACAATGGAACAAGAACCATTCCTGGAAAGAAAAAGGCAACCATTAATAATCGCACAATGTAGTGAAAAAGAAAACTGAAACATGGGCTTATTCCTTTGGGGCTGTACACAAAGCTTATCAAAAACATACTCACAATCCCCCCTCCAACCCCCAAAAGAAAAAAAACCAACTGACGACTCACGTGATCCAAAGTAATTTTTTTTGGTGAAAAGAAATGGCGGGAAAGGATTGCATAAGCCAAAACAAGAGAAGAGGCAGTTTGAGACGATTAGCGTGACACATCTTTAAAGCAAACATGAGAAGGACACCAGACCCGGCTTAGTGTTTGTATGTTGGTTGGTTTGTTCCTGGAGAGAAAATAATTGCACTGGTAGAAAAACAAAATGCAGGACATGTTGAACATCGCCAGAGAGGTGATGAGGGCCGAGCAAGGCGATTGCATTGACGGTTCCTAAATCGCTACGAGGTTTTTTATTTTTATCTGCTATGGCAAACGTAGCCATTCGTTTGTACAGTAGTAGTAGTTGTAGCAGTTCTCCCTTCAGCAGCCGTTAAGCCCGAGAGAAGCATCCATGGGTGCCCACAAAAACCATGAGACCAGTCCTAGTTCTGAAAGTGCAAGCGATGAGTTTGATCAGAGCAGTGGCACCCCTGCTAGCCCGCTAGTCCTTGTCTCCATCTTCACTGCTTCCTACAATTGAAGTGGAGGAAAAATATTAGAACAATACATCATCGATTTGTGGTCCAAGTATTCAAGTGTGAACTTAAGTCAGACTCATTCAGCAAATTTAAGGCATTAGCAGAATATCAAATTATTTTCACAGAAAGATGAACTGGAAGAGCATGCATCGGTATTTGCGAGGAGCCATTTGAAACTCTATAGACAGTTGGTGGTATTACACCAGAAAGTAAAATGTTACTACATTCAAATGATAAAGAACGCTCTAGAAAGACCCAACCTGATATTGGTCAGGTTAAATTATCTCCAAGGTGTCAAAGACACTCTTTGACACCTTGGAGATAATGGGTGCTAGGCTTTCTGTGAATATGCACAGCGCCCCACTCGCCTCCTTGTTCGATGTCCGAGTCTGTGAGGTGTGTAAGGGAGAAGTTGGCGATGCTAGCGGGTGAGATGGAGAAGCGAGAGTAGTTGGGCGAGGGCGTCCACGTGGCCTCGGGCTTGCGGCCAGTGGCGGGGGGAGGGCAGAAGAAGGAGGAGGCCGCTTCGGAGGAGGGCGATGCCTTTGAGAGGAATGAGGAGTCTGCGGAGGAGGTGAAGTCGTCGTCCCACTCGAAGCCTCCGCCTGTCAGGACAAAGGGGACATGGACGCTCAGACATGGACGGCGGCTTTTGTGTGTGAATCGTCCATGGGCCGATGTCCTCCCCCCCCCCGTTTCACTTACCCTCTTCATCGGTGGAGCTCTCAGAGTTGGTGAACCTGTTCAGGTAGCTGGCAGTGGGCACCGGGCTGCTGAACTCAGACACCTGGCTGCTGGAGCCTGCAGAGTGGTCGCCTAGCTCTTTAGTCGGAGTTTCCTGAAATCGTAAAACCGAAGCCTTCAGTTTCCAGTCATAAATTATAGGAGGATATCAAGATTTTTCTGAAAGCAAAAAAGTACTCCAGGAAACAAACACTATCGTACCTGGTCGAAAAGGTAGACGGTAACATCATCAAAGAAGGACACTGCTCGCCTGGAGTTGTCTGTTGGGGTACCTGATGTGGAGGGCGTTGGGAGTGTTTTCAATGCTACGTTGAGGGTGGGGGGCTTCAGCAGGCTCTTGAGGTTTTTGGCGGCGCTGTCGTCCGAGATGATGAGGGGAACAGGGTGGACGGTGTCGTCCTCACTCTCGGAACTGGAGTCTTGAAGCCGGTAGGCCCGCACGTCGTCGTCTGAGTCGTCGCTGTTCTCGTCCTCCTCGTCGGCGTCCATCCCGTCCTCCTGTCCGTCTATCTCACGCCGCCCCAGGAAGCGCCCCTCAACATCGCGCTCCCTGATCTTGACACTGTCGCTGGCGTAGGTCCTGGTGAGTTTGGGGTGAGCCATGTTCTCTGAAGGTGGGGTTTTCGTTGAGGTAGCAGAGGGATCTGGGGAAGTGGATTCTGGATCATCCGATCGATAGCCGGACTCGTGTTGAGCTGAGGACTTCTTCTTTAAGTCCACGTTATCTACATCCGTGTTATGGCCCTCTGCGGACCCCGTCGCCTCCTTCTCACGGATCTCCTTAGACTCCGAATACCCTTCACCTTGAAGAACCACCGGTCTTCCTACATCAGCCATCGCCATGGCAGCCGCAGAGGACTCATGTTTAGAAATAGTGGACAAATATTCCTCCACCATGACCTCAGCTGATGAACCACCTGAGGATCTGCTGACAATGTCAGCAGCATTCAGCACCCATAAGGTTTCAGTAGCGCTTTCAACCACGTTAACCTCCTCCAGCTTCTTCTCTGGTTCTGATTCGTTGTCTGAGAAGTATGCAGAGTCCCTGTAGCTACCAACCACGAAGGGCTCTCCAACAGCATCGATGTGCTCTGGTGGCTGATCCTCATCCACCTCATTCTCCTCGTTTTGACCACCTATTGCGTTCTCCACTTCAGAGATGATGATTTCTGGAGAAACGAGTGACGAAGCAGCGTCAAGATTCTCTGTGTCCTTCTCCTCCTCCTTAGGATCACTAATGCCATTCTCTACTGGGGATTGATCTCTGCCAAGGAGCTCAGAGTTCCATTCTGGAGACTCCAAGTTCTCAGTCTCATACCCACTGTCTGCGACTTTGTAGGGAGGCCTGAGTTTTTCAGGAGCTGCGAGACCGTTGATCTCTTCGACGTGGCCGCCCAATCTGTGGATGTCGAGGGAATCTAAAGAGTCGGGCGTTTCGGCTGAGTTATCCACCGTTGGGAGAGTGGTTGAGACGCTGTCCTCCAGTAAGGAGTCCTGGCTGATCTGATCCAGGGAAGGCCCTGATACAAGCAGAGAAGATCTAGTAGGAGTACCATTGCAGTCATCTGTGAAGGATTCTTCGTGGTCTGACAAGACCGTTTCAAGTTCCGCCTCCACGTCATCAATGAGTTCACTAAAGAAATCATCGCTTGTCAGGGCTTCGCTGTGGCCGTTGTCTGGAAACGTAGTTTCAAAATTATCGGGGTGGTTAATGTCAAGTACACCCACCCTATCCTCTGAGATTCCACAGTCATCCTTAAGTTCCGGGATGATGACGTCCCTGCACAAAAGGTCTACAGTGGCACATTCAGAAAATCCAAGAGTTGAGTGACTTTCAATTGGATCAATGGGAACCTCAAATCTTTCTGAGGCCAGACCTGACTCAATACCTGTGTCGGTGGAACACATCATACTGAAGTCTTCAGAAGACAAGCTATTTTTAACCTGAAGCTGGTTGTCCATGACATCATCTGTGATTACTACAATAGAAGGCAATGCCGTTTCATTTTCCATCAGAGACACACAGAAATCCCCCATGCTGGAACTCGAATCCTGACTGGGGGATAGGCTCTTTCCTAAAGGTTTGAAGTTAGGTTCTGCCATATTTAAACTGTCTAATGTGTCAATATGGTCCCAGGACCTCATTTTGAAGCTCTCCTCAGGTGCATGGGCTACTCCCGGAGAAAGAAAACTCAGCGGTGGAGTAAGACTCTTGGCGATTGAACTAGAACCTTCCCTCAGGAGGTTGTTCTCCTTGAGAAAAATAAAGTTCTCCTCTAGTTTCTCACTATTCAGAAGCTGGTTCACATTTCCGTTCCCCTCTTGGGGGTCCGTAAGGCGCATGGCTTCTGGGCGATCGCCTAAAAAAGGACCCCCTGTATTCTCATCTGCGTCTACCTCGGGGATCTCGGGAGTCGCAACACCAAGAAAAGGGTTGGTGCTGCGCTCCGGCAACTCCATGAAGCTCCTTCTCCAAGAGAGCGAATCCTCCTGCTTTGATTCATCCTCTGTGAAGATGTTGGTGTGGTAAGGACTGTCGTTCTCCAGAGAGGACCAGACGTGGCTGTCTGGCAGGAAGGAGTCCTTGGAGTCGATGCTTTGGTGGAAGAAGTCTGCGTCGGTGCTGGACTCGTCCAGAAGGACATCTTGGAGGACAACAAACTCCTGCCTCGCTGAGCTTGTGTCCAAACTTGGAACTGCATTTCCATTTTCCCCAACGACACACTCACCTTGTTCCTCCAGTTGGATGAAGTACTCATTCCCTCGAGTGGGCTTTTGTGCATTGAACACCGGCAAGATGCCAGGGATGCTTGCCGGGGTGCTACTACAGTCCGTGCTGGCTGTACCAGTGGTAGGTTCTGGGAAATGGGCCTGTATGGCCTCTGTTGAAGTGGGGAAGAACATGCTGTGATAGTTCAGCGTTGTGTCCATGCCTGAATGCCTGACAGTGGTCTCATAGTGGTCGTGTTTGGCCGCTTCCCAGACATACTCAAAACTGAGGCCCTTGCTGGTTTCAGTGACTGTCAGCACCTCATCGATCTCTTGACGCAGGGCGTCGTCTGCAAAATGATCCAAGATTGGGTAAGAGGAGTCGCTGACAGTGTTCTGCCGTGCAGTAGGGTTGGGCTTGAGCGCATCCCACCGCTGCTCAAAGTCTTCCTCTACATCTTTCTGGCCCTGCATACGCAGATAGGTGAGAAGCCTGTGGACCTCCTCAGCAGTGGCTCGCTTGTCTGGAGAGAGCCAGCAGAACTGAAGGACTTCATACCTACAGGGAGAAGGAAATCGAAAACTTGGCAATAGATACAATATAATGCAACAGTATGGTTCTGGAAGTAAAAATCCCATTCATTTTCATCAGAGATTTTCATTAAAAGCCATAATGTCGTAACCATCCAAATGATATGTACCACGATGGGTTTTGCTCCTGTAGAAGCCACAAGTTAAACAGGGCAACATCTAGTATTTTAGAAAAACACGTTTTATTCGCAATATCTTTGAATCCACTAAACTACCCATAATCGTAACGTGTGACACAACGTCTCTGATTGGTGGAGCTCACTGTTACCAGGAAACGTTTACTGCACCCACAAAAGTCAAGCCGTGGATGACTACAGTCAATGAACCCAATCGCTTACCGCAGCAACCATGACTTCCCTTATGATGAATGGAAAGTTAGAGCTGTAGAGGAAATGAGCTCTACATGTTGAAAAATATGTAGATATAGAATATATGATTAAAAATAAAAGTAGAAATATATGATATATCACTAGCAGTGCTTTTTAGTAACATTGGTAATTTAAAAGATAGGAATACATAATGTTTAATGAATACGTTGGAATACGGAATAATTGGAATTAGAGACTGAATTCACATGTATTAAAAACGAGTGACTGCAGTCAGCAACAAAGTGACGTACCATGTCGATGACAAGACTATGAACTATATGAAACACACACACACACACACACACACACACACACACACACACACACACACACACACACACACACACACACACACACACACACACACACACACACACACACACACACACACACACAATGACAAAGGTTATAAGATGTAAGAAACACACAAAACTATTGGGTTGGAACCATTGCGAAATGGTTTATGGGATAAGGAGTTCCTTCACTCGTTCACAAAAATAATTGATACAGTCTTTTACCTTTGCCTTTTCTTCCGTTTTCCAAATTATTTTTTGCCCCGAATCAAACGTTTTATGGTCACGACTTCGTTGACGAACGATTGGCTTGGTTCAAGGCTTAAAATTCTTCATATAACGATTTTACGAATAGTGGACGGTGAAAATGAATGGGAAAATTACTTTCGGAACCAAAGCTGTTAAAAAAGGGGGCAGTCACCGTTATGCTCCATACATGCAACACAATAAATATCTCAATCCCCACACTCACGATAACACAGGAAAAAAACTCAAAACATAAGGGGCCCTAGTTAGACGGTCTAAAACGCAGACGTCAAGGCGCAAAGTCAAAGTACTTTGTGGGCGGTTCTACGGCGCTGTTGCTATTATGACGGCGAGATAAATGAGCTTTGCACCCAGCGCAAATCTAAAAAGGGTTGGGCTGAAACCTGTAGGCGTGTTTTGGGCATAACGTGCAATAAACCAATGAGAGTTCCACCTGCCATCCCCTTTAAGACCCAGCGCATTTGACTTGGCGAGTTAATATTTTGACAGCGCGTTTGCAGTCTCCACTGAGACAGATGCATGACCACATGAATTTCAAACTTCAAATGGCTCAGTTTATGGCCAAATAATAGGCATAATTCACACATGGAATAGCGTTTTCTCCTCCAACTTCAGAAACACTGATTTGTCATGTAAATGTATTGTATACATTATCGTTATCAACATGTTCATAATATGCATGTGTCCCCCCGTTAATATACATATACTCCATGGACTGTATTATGTGTTACGTGTTTAGTTTGCATGTGTTTAAACAGATGGGTGCGCACACACACGCACACCAAGCATTACCCGCATTCATTCATTCTTTTAAACACTCACTCGCGGTAAGACGATGTTTTCTCATGATCAAATACTCATCAATCCCGAAAGATATGGTCTTGTAAACAATGTCTGTGTCAAGAAAAGATGTGTTTGCTGTATGGTGTTTGCAGATGCATTGATTTAAAAGTATAACTTACCGCTGTATCAGCTGTTACAAGATTTTAAAACGAGATTTTGTTTTGGGAGGCTGGAATATACTTTGCTCGAATTTATTATTATTATTATTATTTAAACGCATGGCATAGCCTACTCTACTGTGTTCATTCATGCAGCCCTATTGAAAAAAAATGTTTCCACAATCCAGACTAGGTATTTCCCGGTCAGCTGCGCAATTGCACTGGCGCAATGCTTAGATCAGTAAAATAGCACCAAATATCATTAGATCAGCTTTGCGCCGGGTGCAAACTAGCAACGACACATGCGTCGGTGTAGAAAGTCAATTGCGCCGGGCGCAAGATAGGGCCCAAGGAGTGCAAAGGAGATGCATTGAGTCATTTGAGTGAACCTACTCTCACCCTCACTACTGCAGTTTGCAGGCTACAAATCCTGGGTTTGAGATTCATCACCATGCAGTGCCAGACTGACAGTAATTTTAATGAAAAAAGATAATGTCCATTCATTTCATGCTCAGTAAAATTGTAGCTTATTTGTTTTTTCAACCATTTTGGTTATTGACTTACCAATATACTATCCTACCCCCTATTAACCAGTGGTTCAATGCATCATTGCTGGGCAGATCCCTCACCATCTGTCAGAGTAAGGAAGCTCCAGCTGGGGTTTGAAAGGCTTGATCTGCTGCTCCTTGATGACATGGTTGAGGACCTCCCGGTCGGACAGATGGGAATAGGGCTGAGCTCCATTCTCAAACAGCTCCCACAGTGTCACCCCAATAGCCCTGAACACAGAACCATCAGCACTGATGAATGTTTCTTCGTATCCTCAGGTGTGACGACACTGCAGCAGCATTTTCCAATGAGGAAATTACTGTTTTCGAGCAAGAATGACCAACGACTGTGAACCAGTTTTGGAAAGCCTTTCAAGATATTCACATTATTCTAATGCAGGGTAAGAGCTCTATATGTAGATTCATAGTTAATTTAAAATGTTGACATGAAATGTGTTTTGATTGACATATTGCAAAATTCTTGTTGACTACCAATAATAATAAAAAACGATTCTATAAGACATCAGATGTGCTTTAACACACAATTTTAGTCTTTTAAAACAATGGTTATTTCCTTACACTCCTAATGTTTGAACGAGTGTACTACACAGCGTGGTGGAGATCAGTACTCACCACACATTACTGTGCTTGGTCTGCTCCGTGGTGACCACTCCCCCATAGCGCTCCCCCACCAGCTCAGGAGCCAACCAGCGAAGAGGGGCAAACACATCATCCTCCGTGACGATGTAATCTTCCTAGTGTGTCAAATTGAAGACATAGTATTTAATAGTATGATCTGTTTCTTATATATTACTTTTACTTTGAACCGCCTACTACGTGGTTACTAGGGATCACTGGAACCACAAGTTGGTGTGACACACACACACACACACACACACACACACACACACACACACACACACACACACACACACACACACACACACACACACACACACACACACAATGACCTTAAATCACATGCATTGAATTCAGACAGAGAAATGGATATAGCTCCAGTATTAAATTAATGGAACCAACAGAATCACTTATGCAATGTATCAAGTTACAGTGCCATAGGGGGTCGGGTGGAACATTGACAAGTTTTACGATTTCTTCCCCCGCAACAACAACTCCAAAGTCCAGAAGTATTTAATAAGGACTGGTGAAAATCAACCACTTCATCTGAAAGTTATGAATGGGAATGATTATTGGGCATTACCATGACATTTACATTTAGGACATTTAGCAGACACCTTTATCCAAGCGACTTACTATCAGTACATTTGTCATCAGAAAGTGAAAAAAAAATACTGCTGTCGGTGCAGTAAGGATGTTCATAGAACCAAGTGCAAAGCACAACAAAGATAGATAGGATAAGATGCTACATAACTAAGTACTATAACCATGAAATGTATGTGCTTACTTTGTATCGGTGTGGCCCGATCCCATAGTCTCCCACTTTAACAGTCAAATCCACAGTCAAATAACAGTTCCTCAGGGCCAAATCACTAGAGAAGGAAAAAGGGAGAAAAGCACATATACATATATATATACACATACATATATACACACACACATATATATATATACACATATATATATATATATATTAGTGCTGTCAGTTAAACACGTTATTAACGGTGTTAACACAAAACCATTTTAACTGCATACATTTTTTTATTGCGAGATTAACGTTCTTTAATCTGTGGGAAAAAACGCCCAATCTGGCAACACATGCTGAACGTCCTCACGCTCAATCGCTAAAGGTAGCCCAATTCGGCAGGAAAGACAACCCAATCTGGCAACACTGCCTGAACGTCCTCATGCTCTAGCTTCAACGTAAATCAATGAAACCAACTGAAAATGAAGCAGTATGAAACTTAAACTGTGATTCTGAATATAGTATAAATTATATAAAAATTCCGTTTTCATATTATAAAAAATATTATTTTTATTATTATTTTCTCCAAGTGAGAATGTTAGTGTGAAATTGAACACTACAGTATATGTTGTTTTCACAAAAAAAAACATTTGCACAAAGCAAGCCGATCCACTTTTCCATGTTGATAAGAGCATTAAAATGAGAAAAATAAAAATAAAATAATGGGATAAAAAGAGATCATGGGCATTTAGAATAGATAAAAATGTGCGATTAATTGCGAGTTAACTATGACATTAATGCGATTAATCATGATTAAATATTTTAATCGTTTGACAGCACTAACACACACAAACGTATATACACACATATATATATATACACATACATATATACATATACACATATATACAGTGTGGAGAACAAGTATTTGATACACTGCCGATTTTGCAGGTTTTCCCACTTACAAAGCATGTAGAGGTAATTTTTATCATAGGAACACTTCTGTGAGTGACGGACTCAAAAACAAAAATCTAGAAAATCACATTGTATGATTTTTAAATAATTAATTAGCATTTTATTGCATGATATAAGTATTTGATCACCTACCAACCAGTAAGAATTCCGGCTCTCACAGACCTGTTAGTTTTTCTTTAAGAAGCCCTCCTGTTCTCCACTCATTACCTGTAACTGCACTTGTTTGAACTCATTACCTGTATAAAAGACACCTGTCCACACACTCAATCAAACAGACTCCAACCTCTCCACAATGGCCAAGACCGGAGAGCTGTGTAAGGACAACAGGGACAAAATTGTAGACCTGCACAAGGCTGGGATGGGCTACAGGACAATAGGCAAGCAGCTTGGTAGAAGGCAACAACTGTTGGCGCAATTATTAGAAAATGGAAGAAGTTCAAGACGACGGTCAATCTCCCTTGGTCTGGGGCTCCATGCAAGATCTCACCTCGTGGGGCATCAATGATCATGAGGAAGGTGAGGGATCAGCCCAGAACTACACGGCAGGACCTGGTCAATGTCCTGAAGAGAGCTGGGACCACAGTCTTAAAGAAAACTATTAGTAACACACTACGCCTTCATGGATTAAAATCCTGCAGCGCACGCAAGGTCCCTCTGCTCAAGCCAGCACATGTCCAGGCCCGTCTGAAGTTTGCCAATGACCATCTGGATGATCCAGAAGAGGAATGGGAGAAGGTCATGTGGTCTGATAAGACAAAAATAGAGCTTTTTGGTCCAAACTCTGCCGTGTTTGGAGGAAGAAGAAGGATGAGTACAACACCATCCCAACAGTGAAGCATGGAGGTGGAAACATCATTCTTTGGGGATACTTTTCTGCAAAGGGGACAGGACGACTGCACCGTATTGAGGGGAGGATGGATGGGGAACATGTATCACGAGATCTTGGCCAACAACCTCCTTCCCTCAGTAAGAGCATTGAAGATGGGTCGTGGCTGGGTCTTCCACCATGACAACAACCCGAAACACACAGCCAGGGCAACTAAGGAGTGGCTCCGTAAGAAGCATCTCAAGGTCCTGGAGTGGCCTAGCCAGTCTCCAGACCTGAACCCAATAGAAAATCTTTGGAGGGAGCTGAAAGTCTGTATTGCCCAGCGACAGCCCCGAAACCTGAAGGATCTGGAGAAGATCTGTATGGAGGAGTGGGCCAAAATCCCTGCTGCAGTGTGTGCAAACCTGGTCAAGAACTACAGGAAACGTCTGATCTCTGTAATTGCAAACAAAGGTTTCTTTAAAAGTATTAAGTAATTAATTACTTAAAAATCATACAATGTGATTTTCTCGATTTTTGTTTTAGATTCCGTCACTTACAATTGAAGTGTACCTATGATAAAAATTACAGACCACTACATGCTTTGTAAGTGGGAAAACCTGCAAAATCGGCAGTGTATCAAATACTTCTTCCCACTGTGTGTGTGTGTGTGTGTGTGTGTGTGTGTGTGTGTGTGTGTGTGTGTGTGTATATATATATATATATATATATACATATACATAAATATATATATACATACACATCAGTGGCGGCTGGTGGTTTTTAAAGTGAGGGAGGAAGGACTGTGTGCTTGGTTGCCATTGGCCTGCTTGCACTGTTAGTGGCATAAGTGTGTGAGAATCAAGTTGTTTCAGGGTGTTTTGGTGAACTACAAAATGGCAGGGAGGGATAATTATGTGAATAAAATTGATACAAATCCACCAGTGGCAGCATTGTACTTTGAAAGCTGGTGGGCAGCACGTCTTGCTGGGCAAGGGCAGAAGGGCAGAAGGAAAGGATGCAAAGCCAATTAGTCAAATCAGGCCTACTCTTGATTTGTAAAACTAAACTAAACTGCGGCCGCCTTTGTGGAGAATGGGCTACGCGAACCCGACAAGCATGCTGCTCCGTGATTGGCCGGCCCAAACGCCCCACGAGAGGCTGCGGCCCACGAGACGCCGCGGCCCTTCTGGCATCTGCCCAAATGCCAGACCGTCCAGTCCATCACTGTTCGTTGGTAAGGTTGGTCTGAAGCACTCGTACAACCTTCTTAGCTCTACCGTAGTGATTTTTCAGCTCCTGACGCTAGTCACTGCCACTACAGTAACCTTTAGAAATCCCAGTTGCGCATGGAACTGCCACATTGGCAGTGTTGTGTTTCACCAATATACAGTACAGTACATATACGGTACAGCAGGCAAGGTCAGCTTGACTCACTTCCAATAATTTCAAAAATTCGCAACTTCAAAAAATTATATTAATTTTACAAATCAAAAATGAACAAAACCGTCTTCTAAATTAAGGAAATGATACTGGGAAACGAATAAACCATTATAAGCAACGAGTGAACAGAATTAACTTTTTTCAACCTCTTTCCCTTGACGGTGCGCAAAGCCCGCACACAGACAGGTAGCAAAGAGCAAAGCAGTCTCAGCATTATATAATAAGCTAAATAAACTATTCAAAATGTAGCTTTCTTTTCCAAATGTATATTTTCATAAATAATAAGTCAGGCACCTTTGTAAACAAAAAATCAATAGCCTCACTAATGGCTGCGACAGATGTAATTAAGGATGTAATTGTCTCAATCTCCTCCGCTGTTTATATATTTTCTATATTTCTTTTAAATCAGTGTATCTATGCAATGTTCGCCCATGGTTAAATAAATGTTTAGGCCTACTAGAAGGATTTCGAGAAATGTTTTATTCGCAAAGACTGCAATATTTTTTAGAACGCTGTCATGCACCTGCGCATGAAATGGAAAATTGATCTGAGCATTCGATTTCAGCACGTTCTTTCTGGACAGCGCCGTTTACGATCGACGTAAGGAGTGTTTCCTAAGAAGACTCCTAAGAGACCGTTCGGGAACCACGGCTTTAGAGGTAAACAACTTTGATAAGTCTAAACGTAGGAGTGTTCGTAGCGCGAGTGGACGTTATCGGAAAACCGGGCCCTGCTCTTTCACTTTCTGTCTTCATCGCATCTCGGCATATGTTAACTTTTGTAACGGCATCTTGAAAGGCAAGGTTCATGTTGTGGGCATTACAATGCACGTACATTTCCTCTTCTTGTATGTCCTCACACGGTTGTAAGCCTGATCTGCTCCCTGACATATTCAACCTGTCAATCATTTGGCGCTCTGCCAACCATTGGTATGTCAGGAATGTTGCCAGCGATGCTTTAGAACGATTGGTGGGGCAGAGAGAGGGGGAGGGAGGTGGCAGGGTGCTAACGCAGCGCAGCACAGCATTCTATCACTCAGCACAGCGTTCTATCACTCAGCACAGCGTTCTATCACGTTTGCTTTATTTAATGGGACAGAAAACTAATCGTGCAGGTTCATTTCGTTTCAATATTGAGGGGTTTTTGCACCCCCAACCTTATCTTTGGCGGTCCAAGAAAGGGGGAGAGAGAGGGGATCATGCTCTGCCTCTGATCATGCTGAGTGTCATATCCAGAGGTTGTCTTTGGAAAATATACGTAGGAGTGCTGCCAACATTGCTGCAGAGGTTAAAGGGGTGGGGGGTCAGCTTGTCAGTGCTCAGACCATACGCCGCACACTGCATCAAATTGGTCTGCATGGCTGTCGTCCCCAGAAAGAAGCCTCTTCTAAAAATGATGCACAAGAAAGCCAGCAAACAGTTTGCTGAAGACAAGCAGACTAAGGACATGTAGTACTGGAACCATGTCCTGTGGTCTGATGAGACCAAGGTCAACTTATTTGGTTCAGATGGTGTCAAGCGTGTGTGGCGGCAACCAGGTGAGGAGTACAAAGACAAGTGTGTCTTGCCTACAGTCAAGCATGGTGGTGGGAGTGTCATGGTCTGGAGCTGCATGAGTGCTGCTGGCACTGGGGAGCTACAGTTCATTGAGGGAACCATGAATGCCAACATGTACTCTGAAATACTGAAGCAGAGCATGATCCCCTTTCTTTGGAAATTGGGCCGCAGGGCAGTATTCCAGCAGGATAACGACCCCCAAACACACCTCCAAGACGACCACTGCTGTGCTAAAGAAGCTGAGGGTAAAGGTGATGGACTGGCTGAGCATGACTCCAGACCTAAACCCTATTGAGCATCCTAAAACGGAAGGTGGAGGAGCTCAACGTCTCTAACATCCATCTGCATCGTGATGTCATCAAGGATGAGTGGAAGAGGATTCCAGTGGCAACGTGTGAAGCTCTGGTGAACTCCATGCCCAACATTTTCACTTAGGCGTGTACTCACTTTTGGTGCCAGCAGTTTAGACATGGCTGTGTATCATTTCTTAAGTGTTGTCCCATGAATTGAATGAAGTAAGCGGGATAATGTATAGAACGTTGCTGGTCTTTATCGAAAATAAGCGATAATGATCAGCGTTCTATACATTATCCCTTACATATTAATTAACATAAGTTGCAGTTAACCGGGTAACATATGACAGAAGGAAATTGGTAAGAGACCAGAATAAACCATGTGCTCACTTTTTACGGCTGTTCTGTCAATACGAATTATGAATTTGTCACTACAGATCATGTACCTTTCTCCTTGTTTGTGAATATGGACTGCGTACCTGCCCAGATACCGGTAGATAATAACATGAGTATGGGGAAAATAGCATGGGATAACCTGTCTGAAAAAGATCTATTTGACTACAGTAATCAGTCGGACACCATGCTTAGTAACGTATATGTATCAAGAGATGCTATCTCATGCCTTGATATTAACTGCAAGAACCCTCAGCATAGCACTGAGTTATGTGATATGTATGAGAATATTGTGAAGTCCCTCCTTGCCTCAAGCAGGCCACTGTGTAAAACTAGCTCGCACAGTATCAAGCCAGGCTGGAATGATTTTGAAAGAGAGCTTCATGCAGAGGCTAGAAGGGCTTTGAAAGTATGGGCTGATGCAGGTAAAAACAGGCAAGGCCCCTTATTTGAAAATAAGAAAAGGGCAAATGCTAATTTTAAATATGCCTTACGTTTTATAAAGACAAATGAAAATACTTTGAGGTCTGACTCTCTTGCAAGGAAGCTGCAAAATAATAATCTCAAGGAATTTTGGAAAGAAATCAAGACAATAAATAAATGTAAAACATCATCACCAACTATACTACTACTATATATTGATGGTGTCAGTGATGTCAAAGAAGTTACCAAGCTATGGCAGGAGCACTACAGTGAGCTGTTAAACGGTGTCAAAAGTAACACCTTTGTAGTGGGTGAAATACATAATGAGAATGTGATTGTCTCCCCACAAGAGATAAATAATGCAATCATGTCACTGAAAGACAATAAGGCATGTGGTACAGATAAGATCACTGCTGAGCATTTGAAATACAGGCAGGAAACTGTCCATTACTTTCTATGTGTTTCACTGACTTTTTAGTTCATGGATTTTTACCCAATTCAATGCTATCCATTATATTACAGCTCATTATTAAAGATAAGGCAGGTAAGATAAACTCTCTGAATAACTACTGACCCATAACTTTAGCTAACATCCTGTCAAAGGTCTTAGAGAGGATCCTGCTGAATAGGTTGGAGGAGTTTGCTCTGACCTCTGACAACCAATTTGGCTTCAAACCTAAACATGGCACAGACATGTGCATTTTTTGCATTCAAAGAGAACCTTGACTTGTATAATAGTGCCAACACCACAATATTTATGTGTTTTATTGATGCCTATATATGCCTATATATAAGGCCTTTGATTGTGTCAATCATGAGAAATTGTTTCTTAAGCTATATAACAGAGGAGTTCCCAAGTCTTTAGAATTCTTGTTTACTGGTATGGGCATCAGTCTATGTTTGTGAAATGGGGTAACAACATGTCTGACCCATTTAAAGTTAGGAATGGAGTCAGGCAGGGTAGTTTGTTATCCCCTTTTCTTTTTAACATCTATATGGATGTATTGTCAAAGCTGTTAAACAGCTGTAAAACAGGCTGCATGATTGGTGAATGCATCATCAATCACCTGATGTATGCAGATGATTTGGTGGTCTTTTGCCCATATAGTGCTGGTCTTCAACAGCTATTGAGGATGTGCTCTCAGTATGGTTATGACTTTGACATCAAATATAACGCAAAGAAGAGTAACATCATGATTATTAGAAGTAAGGCAGATAAGAAACTGACTACTTCAAATTTCTCCCTGTCTGGCACAGTCCTCATCATATGCAATGAGGCTAAATACTTAGGACATTACATAACTGACGACCTGTCTGATGACCGTGACATTTATAGACAGTATAGTTTGTTGTATGCACAAGCTAATACGATTATTAGAAAATTTGGTATGTGTTCATCCTTTGTGAAAGTATCACTATTTAAAGCTTTTTGTACCCCGTTGTACACATTTGTGGCAGAGATACAAAAGTAGCAGCATGCACAAACTCAATGTGGCATACAATGATGGCATGAGGCTACTTCTCAAAGTGCCAAGATGGAGTAGCGCAAGTCATCTTTTTGTGCATGTTGATGTTCCATCCTGTCCTTCTGTACTCAGGAATCTTATGTACAGATGTATGTGTAGATTAACTGTGTCTAGCAATAGCATAATTTAAGTTTTACTGAATCCCGCAATGAGTGCAGTCAGATTTACCTGAACACTGTGGAACCATTGGCGTCATAATCTTTATGTAAATATTTGAATATGGAGTGTGCATGGTCTTTGAGATTTACCTCTTAACTTACCATATTTATAATTTGTCTGTATGTCTTTGTATGTATTTTTCTACTATCGTTGTGTCCGGAATAAAGCTTGATTGATTGATTGAATACATTCATCTGGCTTGTTTGTGATCATCCTTAAGAATGACAAGCATTGTGTCTCTGCCATTAAGCATTGCTCATTGGCTTTCCCATACATACCAAAACTAAACCCAGATCGCAAGGCCTGTTGTTTTCACTCACGGACCTTTAGCAATGTGGGTGGCCTAATGCATGCACTTCCCCTGCTTTTAGCCTTGAAGGTCTGCGACATTATCTCTGTTTCCGCAAAAGAAACCTGAAAAAGCAGAGAGCCATGTTTCCACTTTAACACATTCAGCATCAGGATGTAGCTCCAGGTACACTTGCAGCTCCATTAGGATTGTCTTGCAGAGTGTTCTAGGAACTTGGGATTGTTGTATGCCTGTGGGCCACACATTGACGCACCTAGCCCTAAGCTTCCCTATGCCCAATTAAGGGTAGGACTGCTTTTAATGGCACAACAATATATGAATTCTATTGAACTGCTGAGTCAACACTAAGTGTACCGACTACCTCGTAGAAACAGGAACCCTCATACCCCTCTGCCCATGGAAAAAAACGTGACTTTTAGTAGCACTACCATATATGAGCTGGACTTCCGCTTTTAGTAGTGCTACCATATGTGAATTATATTGAACTGTTGAACTGCTGCGTCAGCACAAAGTGTACCTAATACCTCGTAGAAATAGGAACCCCCATACTCCTCTGTCCCTGAAGAAAACGGAACATAGCTTTATCGCAATGACTCATACGCCCGCTTTCGCACGCATAAGTCAGCTGGCGACTGGTATATATAGAGCACACCCAGGACCCTCTCGGCAGCTCTTCTTCTGCCCTTTTTTACTCCGATCTAGCTTATCGTAGCTGGGTCTGATAGTCACTCGTTGACTCTATCGGACCCCGAGGAATACTTCTTCTCCCCCTTCTAGCTTATTAAAATAGCCCCCACACAGACTCAAGCTGTGAGAACCGAGCATATTTCATTTATATCTAGCTTACTGAAATATCCCCCACAGACTCAAGCTGTGAGGATTGTGCATATTTTGTTTAGATCTATCTTATTGAAATAGCCCCCATGCACTCAAACTGCGAGGATCGAGCATATTTCATTTATATCTGGCTTATTGAAATAGCCCCCACGCAGACTCAAGCTGTGAGGATCGAGTATATTTCATTTATATCTAGCTTATTGAAATAGCCCCCACACAGACTCAAACTGTGAGGACAGAGCATATTTCATTTATAACTGGCTTATTAATCTAGCTTATCGAAACACTGCCCACGCAGTCTAACAGACTCACTTGTTGGCTCTAACAGACATGCAAGGAAAGAACATGTAGCCCTCTTACGAGGACCCCTCATGAGAATTTAGAATTTAGACTCTTCCAATGAATCATACTTTCCTCTAGGATTGTGTAAAACGGTTATATATATAAGACTCTATTAGCATTTAGGCTCTTTTTAAGGAGCATACTTTTCTCTATCATTGTGTAAACAAGTTTTCAATCTAAATAAAACTACCTTACTATGTGTTGTAGTAGGCGATTAAATCAGTGCCTCTGTGATTGATCCGGCTTTCCAGTAGGGGCCCGACCGACTGCCCACAGTTCTCCCAGCCTTCACACAAGAGGTAAGTAGCGCATGATACAAAAGGGTTGATGGTGACCAGTTCGGAGAGTGAGGCAATACAAAGAGGTTCAGACTTGTTAGCTGCTTCGTGGCCCATAGGGACTGAGGTGGCAAGGTATCTTCCTCCACTGAGCTTAGCCGAGGATCTCTAACATGTACAGAGGGCCAGCACCGGTTATGCCCCGGGGCCGAAGAGAAACAAGTATAGGGTACACCCCTCCTAGGCGACGGTCAGGAGAGGTCTTCCCACCTAGTGTGACTGAAGGTTCTCCCACAGCCCTCATACTATAAAAACCCATTATAGGTAAAACACTCGACAGGATGAACATCCAGCAGAGGGCATCAGAGAGGAACCCAGGCCTCTTGTGAAGAGGGCCCTGGTCAGGGACACATGGTCGCTCACTCACGCCCACTCTGCCCGTCAGCATGAGTTCCAAGACTGTGTCTCCCTTGCCCCCCCCCTCTCCCACACACATACACCCATGCATATCCACACACACTCTGCTGACACTACTGGCTGTCCCCTCACACACATCTAGCCCCTCGTCAGCGGGCAAGCAGGCTGAAACCTTTGCAAGATAAATTGAGAGATATTTAAAACTCCTCAGTTGCCCAGTCCTTTGGCAGAAAAGTCGGCCTACAGTAACACTGGCTGTAAACTGAGCCAATCAGAGCACAGCGTTTTATAGCCCAAGGAAGATGAGAACTGCAATGAAGTGAACACAATGTTGTAAAAAAAAATCCACCATTGTAATTTGCATAGGATTTTGTGGCCCGAAAAGAAGCAGATATACAAATCTTTATTAGAAGATTAGATTACTTACTGATAGTTTGGCATGAGCCCCTGAAATGTAGTATGGTTAATAACTAGTGCAAGTACTACTCATGAGAACTCATCTATTTTTTATCCTGCTGTATTGTAAACAGGAAGTACTGTGACTTTATTCTCACATATTAATATTAACTTCTCACATGTGCTGCTGTTACAACTGAATTTCCCCTTGGGGATTAATAAATAAATAAATTCATCTTATCATCACTTGATTAAACCCAATACATTTCACAGAAAAATATCCAGCTGATATAAGTGCAGTAATGACTAACTGCAGTAAAGAAGTAATAAAAACCGACTTTCATGCAGTGTTGAAAAAGTGTAATTCAGCCCTTGCCCAGCTCATACTAGAGGTATTACAGGATGTTCACTCCATCTCAGTGCAGAGTGAGATGTAAGCCAGCCCCGTATCAAGGGATTCCATGTTTAACCTACATAGTGTGCAGAATCGATACAGAACACTGCTGTTTCATCTATGTCAATCTATCTACAAACATAGTTTGTGGAAAGCTGAATGGTAATGAAATCAAAATGAAATAGTAAAAAACGCCACATGCATTAGTTAAATGCAGTGGTTAACACCCATGGCACTTTTCTGAAATTGTATAAAAAAATTGAATTGTGTGTAAAAAAAAGTTTGATATGTGGCTATCGCTTTACATGCAAAGGGCAGTATCATCAGATCTCTCTGTGGCAGATGACAGTCGATACGGTGGCAATGCGAGAGAGACGTGTAATTGGAGCCCCCCTGGGCTTATTCCGAGCACGCACAACAGAGTCGATGAGTTGAATGTTGTGTGGTGGTCCCAAGTCTCTGTGTTCCCAACAACCACCAGCACCACCCTCCACTGACCACCATCCACCTCTCAATCACTCGGCAAACAGCCACATATCACGACTCGCTTAGGGTAAAAATGTAAATGAAACAGAAGAGCCCTGCGTTCGAAAGGCAAGCCATTTTTGGAGTACATTGATCCTGACAAGGGAAACGTTGGGGCAACTATGCCTTTTAGAAACGTCGGAGGATCACAAAGGATTCATTTAGAGCTTGTCAGTAATGTGTGAGTTGCAAGGAAAGGATTTTGAGGCAGTGGGCCTGACTTCTTGGGGACAGGTGAAGGGATATAGATGTTAAATTAATGTGAATTATGTCCAAAATACAATATTTGCAATATTTGTCAAATATGCATTATAAATTGACAAGAGTACATTTTGTATTCTATCAAGAGGCCTGGATCGCAATATAAAATCATTTAAACAACTTAATAAATGTGTCTTTTGTGCTTAAAATGTTTCTGAGGATCGTATTTATAATGTTTTTGGTCCACAAACATGGTTGGTGTGGTAGAGCTCTGCAAAAAGACTACCAAACATTTAATATAAAGAGGCAGACAGAAATGCCATCTTACATTAGTTGTAGGTTACCACAACCGGTTGCCTAGCAGTACCAAAACTGTCCTTAAAGCACGTACAAAAGTAGTTGCAAGATTGGCATGAGAGCTTGCAGTTTTAAAGTGCTACCTATGCAGGAAGTTGTGTTTGTGAAGGTGAGTGACTCCAGCAGCAATTTCACAGGCCATCCTCTGTAGCTCCAGTAGCTCAGCATTTCTGAACATCCAATCCTGCTGAGACACATAGGCCCGCAGATCTCCCTGTGAAAAGAAAAGCACACGGAACAAAAAATTGATTACAAATAAAATCATAACATTAACGATACAGTCACAACCGTTGTTCTGTTCTATCTGTTTAGAGAAAAATCATGATGAAATTCACTCATGTATTTTGCAAGGCCACAGGGGGGCGGTAAGTGCACCACTTCCTCCCTCTTCAGAGCGCTTCCCTTTCCTGCTGATGTGGGGGCGGACCAAATAAGGCTAGGGCTGTTTAATAGGGCCCTCTGCTGTATCACAGCAATTTATAAATACAGTCACCCAGCTCTCTGGTCGGTGGACTTCCCGATGGGAAAGGGCCAAAAAGAACTGGGCGTCCCGTGGAAGAAGATAAACAGGGTAAATGTAATTAATTCAGCACCACCCAAATTAATCTGCAAATAGACCTGCTTCCACAGAGGGAATTTGGTTAAGATTTTAATCTTCGATTTGCACATCCTAAAGGGTGCAATGGGAAGTCGACAGAAAAAAGGGTGAACAGAGAAAACTATTTTTCTACTGGTTAAGCTCAGCTTGTGTTGAAAGACACTCTGGGGTTAGTTGGCCCGGCAACAAGCTCAGCCGTGCCCCGGCTTGGGAATCTCATTGGGCACTGCTGGTTCCAATACACAAATTAATATTGAATATAGTGTATAGTGTAATTACATCCAGTTTGTGGCCAAGGTGTTATCGTGCTGTGGGCCATTTATCTATTCTAAAGCATGTGTAAAGAATCCTAATTATTATCGTCGTTGTGACGGGCAAAGACATTTTTCACGCTTTAAAAGGCTCATCTCGTACCAATAGAGGGAGAGAGGTAAAGCCAAGTATTCCCTGGTTGCAATCATAATTGTGTTCCACACAAAGGCGGGAGCACTCCCCTGGCACCCCTTACTAGAGAGCTTTCTCAGGGGAGAACACTGGCAAAAACATGCCGTCTGAAAACCACACACAGCAGGTCACAGAATACAACAGCCATATTCTGTTTGAGTGTTGAGCTACATGACTCGAATGTTTTAAGTGTGTGATGCACATGCAAGATATAGTGTTAGCGTGTTAAAGGGGTTCGGAATTTTGGACATCGGACCTCATTTCCAAGTGAGCCAGTGTGTTATTTATCATTGGAGACCATTTTCAACATGTTTCAGTCCTTCTAGTCGCAGAGATCGCTGGTGCTAGGCTAGCTCAAGTCGATGGGATCTGCTAGCCTGCCAATAAAAACAGTTTTACCCACTCCACAGTACACCCGAGGCAAACCAATTATTACGCCAGACTATATATGTAAATGTCTGTGTTGATCGCATTGCATTTAGTTTATAATCCCTGTAGTTGGAAGCAGGCTACGGCAGCGGCCGTATTACCTTGAGTGCGCATCTGTTTACGTTCTGCTGTAGTGAATTGGTTGCTACACCGGAGGAAAGTGAAATTCTGCCGCTGCTGAGAAAGTAGTCCCTCAAAATGTAATGTGATCATTGCGATACAAGGATAGTTTTATTTCTAACATTATTCTATCAACACAGACATTTACATCGATGGGCGTTATAATTGGTTTCCCTCGGGTGTACTGTGGAGTGGGTAAAACAGTTTTTAATGGCAGGCTAGCAGATCCCATTGACTTGCGCTAGCCTAGCACCAACGATTTCTGCAACTAGAAAGACTGAATGAAACGTGCTGAAAACGGTCTCCAATGGAAATGAGGTCCGATGTCCAGAATTCCGAACTACCCCTTTAAGCTATGCAATTGCAAGGAGCTATGATGCCAGTGGCCTTACGTGAGAACTATAACTCTTGTTCTAGACACTAGATTGATAACCCTTATACAGGTCCAACAGTCACACACAGGCCACTCCTGGAAAGGTTCTTCACGGTAGAGCCATCTTAAACATATTGTAACCGATACTTCTGTTGTCTTCATTTCCTTTAATGACTCCCCAGCAGCCGACTTGGTAAACCTATGCGACATCACGGGTTGTAAATCAAAAGCGGTACAAAAAGAATCTTGGTGCAGTCCATTCCCTAATGCCATGTCTGTCCACTCCCAACCACCACATGAGTAACAAAGAAAACAAAGGACTGCGCTGTTGTTTGAGTTTATTGTTTCAAGACTAAGGTTGGTTGAGAATCATGTTGCATAACTAAATATGTATATTTACTGTGTATTAAATACTGTGTGTATAAAATATTGTCTTAATGGGGGCTTCACCAGAACACAATAAAACTTAATAGATTTTAGCCAAATGTCCTCCTTGACAACTTAACACAATACCCTTTCAACATGTATTTACAGTGAATGTGTAAGTGGCTGTTTCTGTCCTTGTTAACTCCTATTTAATTTGTTTCAATGACACCAGGGGAGAACGAGCTAAATCTGCCCATCTAGCCAATAGCTTATCAGAAGACAGGGGCCAGAAAAGGACAACTCCACCCACAAGGTTAATCTAGTGGTTAACATTCGTATGGGCACAACATGGTCAACAATGCGCCATTTAGTAAATACCATGGTAATGGCTTGAAGAACCACCTCGCCTTTATACTGTATAGACTATACTTGTGAGACTGATGCGTCCACTATTTTCAAGGAGACCCACATCATGATTGGATGGAGCTTGACACGGTGGCCCTACATTGGGGACTGTCAATCATGGCACGGTGCATGGCAAGCCGTGACCCCAGCTCCAGTTGCTTGCTGTATTCTGGTGTCGAAAATGTTTGAAGGCAAACAAAAACACAATCAATCACTGAGCTGTCACAGCTAGCATTGCAAAACGCCAGCTTTGGTGAGCTAGCGCCACACACTCGGTAGTCTCATGTTTCCACTACTATTTTGTGTGTGACCTCTATAGTGTCATTCATGTCAGATTTATAGATGATGAGAGGGCACTTCTTTTATGGTATAACTGTTTAAGTATTTAAATTATGTAATTGGGAACCAGGCTTAATACAGTCGTATGTTCCACAAAACTAGAATCCTGGTACACACAAGCATATATACAACGTTTTATATAGCTTTCAAGATGACTTGCAGACCTTCGATTGGACTGGCCAGAAAACAACAGAGTCTGGCGTCATTCCATGCCTGCCAAGCAACCAGCAAACAGCTGACAACCGCCCCGTCTACTAGTCTAATCAGAACTGCGATGCCTGGTGAGCTGCGCAATATTGGAACATGCCAAAAGACATCACAACAGGCGTGGAAGACAATGTGGAGACCTGCTTGTCAGTATCAGATGATTCCTGGACCATGTCTTGGGTCCCTGAAGACATGTGGAGGACTAGGGGCCCAAGTGTGCTTTGTTATCAGCTAGATAATGAAATTATAGGGCTTAGCAGCTCTGCAGGTTTTGCTGGTCCATGCTGCTCTGGGCTTGGGAATATCCTCGCATGTGTTTGCTAGCCAATTTCAAGCTTTGGATATTCGTTAGTTTTCCAACCAAATATCTGAATTTTCGGTGAATAAAAAAAAACAAAGAGAAAAAGTCCATTCATAGCACCTATCTTTCACTGCCTGTAAACGTAGCAGGAGGAAGCCACTGATGCAGGATCAAGTTTTTATCAACTGATCGCTGTCTAAATTGGATAAATAAATGTGTAGTTTAAATAATGCAAAATAGCAAATCAACAATTTCACGTCAGTTGCTTTCAGATCCATTCATCAGTCCAAGTTCGAAGTTCGGCTGAGCTTAAATGCAGCCTAAAAGTATCTGAACAGTTTCCAAAGTATGAGCGTAGGCCTACTTCCAATTATCGCAAAGCAAATAGGTGGATTGCACAATGTTTTGAAGACATTTCACGGCAGGACTAGAGCTATTTACCAGGTGATAAATCACAGATACTATTGTGGGGGACCGATTGCCATAAAAGGAAAGCGATCACTACCATGTCTACTCATGTTTATTAAATACACAATGTTATTATTAGAAGGCAGAGTTTTTTGGTGTCTTTTGGTCGTTTGAACATTGAAATAGCTGCTAAATACCTTCATTATTAAAACCTTTCTAAAACGATTAATGCATAATTAATGATGGCCGGCAGAGTTGATGGCTTGGGAATCCTAACCCTACCGGAATATTCTAATAATGTTTGAATATCTGAAACTAACAAATTATAATTCATAAGTCATCCATGTCCATTGTGATGACTGAAGCATTGACGTGAAGCATTATCTGACATTTAACATTAACGCCCTTACATGTATATTTTATCACTGGGATATTCAACATTAACCTTCTACGCATATACAGTCTCCAAATATGCATAGAAATTCAAAAAATATAAATATTTTTTGCATTTGTTTACTTTCATCAAAACAAAACAAATATCCGAATACTGAAGTGAGATTTGAATACCTACCTACCTCACAAACGAATATCTGAATATTTAAATATTCGGGCTCAGCTCTACTGCTTAAGTGTACTTTCTGGGGATGAAGTTAGGGATTTAGCACCTTGCCTGTAACAGCTCAATATCTATTGAATTGGGTACATATTAAAATCAGATTGGTTAATCTTGACTAACATTTCCTTATTCCTTTCTCTTACTACAAAACAGAAAAAAACAGTTACATTCAAGTCGGGGTACGGTCAATGTATGATAGGTTGGAACATGTAAACTCGTAAAATTTTGATTGCGATTCCCAAAAAAGATCAATGAAGAAGACCTACGACATGTTATAATAAAACATTTCTGCAGTTTCCAGCATCTGATTTCACATTCATTAAAACTGTGCAGTGTATTTTGTACGACATTACTTCTACTCCCTTGGACAAATATTAATTTAAAACCTATCTCTTTAAACTCAGTCAATGATTAAGTGGTTTGCATGCAGACAAGCACAACATAAACCTTTAATCCAACTTGATTGTAAAAGGAGTTCCTAATGTCTTTTAATACAGTTTTTCCCTTTCAGAATACCAAGAGGTTCCCACTTGCTATGGGGGCCGTCCCCCTTGATTGATGAGCCTTGTATTGATAGAACTGGCCCTTGCCACTCAAATTCACAAACACAGCAACTGGTGGTGCGTAAATGGAGCCTGCTGCTTTACTGGGGCAAAGCGGGAATGTGAGAAGTCCTAAGCTGGGCTCCGCTATGTTCTTTAGGGGGAGACGGGGAAGGAGAGAAGGGGGAAGGGGAAGGGGGTCCCCAGCACCCATGCACTAAGAATAGATCAAGAAAAATAGTAAATAAATTAGGTGGCGTGCTGGAGCCCAGTGACAGGTGGGCAAGAAGTGGTTATCTCAATTAGTTGAGATGAATGAAAATGAGACATCTAACATCTAAATTTGGATGTGGTCTAAAGTTCTAATGAGCAGGTGAGCTTAGAGGAATCTCCACCTTTGACCACAAAACAAGCAGGTGCTAATTATCAATTAATAACTTATGACAACTGAGCAATATTAAAACACGGTGGGTTGTATAGGTTAATGGATAGATCAGAGCCGTGCATGGGTTCGGGTACCCACGGGCACCCACGGGCACCCAACGGGTGGCCCGCAAAATTCGGGTGAAATGGATGAAAAATAATGTCCTGTGTCGGACATGGGTGCGGATTGGGTCGGACACCTGAACAGTGCGGGTCGGTTGCGGGTTTTGTGAATACCGTTTTCAAGGAGTCACATGCAAATAAAAAAATCATTACTAGTGACACATCTACAAAATATGCCTGCATTTCAAAATTAGGAGAGCAGTGCCTGAGCAGTGCCCCCGGCCCGCTGCCCCCACCCGAGAAGTGCGCTTGAGTGTCAGTGGACTATTGGACGTAGAGGATTCCAGTTATGAGGCTCTGCAATATTGGGACGAAGTTGCTGCTTACATTGATTACAAAACACCTAAAAGATGACTCTTTTGATGTGTTATCGTGGTGGGGACAGCACTCATTTCCCAATATTGCTCAGATTGCCAGATTTATCCCCACCATCCCTGCATCCAGCACAGCAAGTGAGTGAGCGAGCCTTCTCCGGTACTGGATATGTTATTCAGGAGCGGAGGGGTCAACTAAAACAGTGGATGATGTGCTTTTTTTGCATAGCAATCTTAAGCACCATTCCAAACACCAGATAGTGTAATTCCCCGGCGTTCCATCTAATGTCTCTAATTTTCCTTCGGGTGCGTGTTGGGCATTGGTATCCGTTTATAGTGGGTTGGCTCGGGTGCGGAATGTAATTCGTGCTACTGTCGGAAAAAAACGGGTCGGATGGTGCTTGTAAGACCAAAAGGAAGAATGACATTATTATTATTAATTATAGATATGTCACTGCTGGTTATTAAGGTTCATCCCATACAACCTAACATGTGTAAATCATTATGAGATTGGAGAATGGAATGGAGAAAAAATGTTTTGGGAACAACTGATTATATGTACCTACCTATACTAAAGGAACCAATAACTAGGAATGCTAGGAATTATTTGGTTATAGTTTTATCCTAACCCTATCGAGAGAGCTATTTATATCTCAAACTATGAAAAAATAAAACATATACATAGTATAAGAAATATATGGGGGACCCTTACCATCTCACAGTATTCAAAGACCAGCAGGAAGGGAATAGCTTCCACACACTGTCCCAAGCATTGTAGGATGTTTGGGTGCTGTAGCACTCTGCAAAAACAAACATTTTTTATTAATCAGGTCAGTGGTTTAGAAAGAAATGTATGACTTGATAATGATAAACTCAATGTAATGTCCTTCGGTAAAGACAGAGGGCGCTACTAACATGAGAAGAAACAATTGAGGAGTTTGGTTTCAAAACGTGATAAGTGCCATTTAAAAAAATAAAAATTCAATGAGTTAGTGCCAAAATCAGTACTGTATTTGGTCACTATTGATATGCCAATATCATTTTTTCCACAAAACCTGATATCCGCGATGTTATGCTGTCCTGTTTTCTCCCAAATTGCGATAAACGCCAGTCCACCTTTTCCATAAATCCAGTCAACCAATTACAGCTCACCATTCCACGTCCTGTAACCAATTGCCAGTGCCCTGTATGCAGCTGGCATCCTAAAGAGTTTGCGATAGGTGGCTGAGCTCTGGCGGGCTCCGGCGTGAGTCTGGATCCTCAAATGGCAACAATGCCTTTCGCCTGTCGCGGTTCAATCTGGACTTCAGGGAGTCAAACCCAAAATTCTATAGTCTAATATAATATGTGATATTTTTTTATGTTCAGTTACAATCTGAAAAATATATATTTCATCTTGATGCAATGGATTTATAGCATTTGGGGAAAAATGTGTCATGGATTTATTGCATTTTGGGGAAAAAAAATGACACACCCTTTTACTCAAATTGATCAAAATGGATTTATAGCGTTTTGGAACCAAACTCTTAAATTATATTATAATGATTAGACACCATCATGATAAACTAACCAGAAGAGAAGCATGATTTAACATTTTACAATAGACCTCAAATCTGTTTCTGCTAGTGAGTATAATGATGATAATGATGATGATGATTCACCTGTATGGGTCCCCCTGCTGCAGGAAGCTGTTTTGCTCTTTAGCGCTAGCATTAGCATTCAACTCCTTGACCACAACCCTGGTTACACCTGGGTCTGTGTATATCTCACTGAGAAGCACCTGGGAACACATACAATGCAAACACATACAATGCTTTTAAAACAAGCGTAATTTAATTAACCAAATGTATCAAACAATCAGCTAGAGTAGGTACTTTAGAAGCATCGTTTAGAAGCATTTTAAGTCATATTTGTTGAAATTCTCTTAACAATGCCGACAATAATGAATAAATCAAATGCAAAAAAAATAAATGCTGTATCTGTGGTTGTTGCATACCTGTAATAAGCCAGTAAATTCAGCCTGAATGAAATGATTGGATGGCTTTGCTGTCTGTATACCTACATACCAACTCAGCGCATGAGCAGAGTCTTCCACAAGTCTAGGCAGACCTATTGTTTAAGCTAGCAACCTAGTCATGTGTTTTGGGGGAGTGGCTTTGAAGGGAGGCCTAAAGGGTGGTTAGATACTTTCAAAATCTAGCTCATTCAACCAAATGGTTTCTCCAAATGCCTAGCCAAGTTTAATGTAAAATCAAAACAAATGGGTATGCGTGCATACCCATTTCTGTGTGGCCCACAGATAATTTAAAATGTAATAATATAAATTTAAAAAAAGAAAACCGTACTTTTCAGTCAAGATGGGAAGCAGAGTATCTTGTTCATAGAATTCAAAGGCAAACCCATGTGTCTAGTTAACTTAGAAACAATATCAGTCATGAAATATTTAAACTTAAAGGAGAACTCAGGCAAATTTTAACCCCATTATCGTTTTCCTGAGGGTCACCCCATGTTGAGGGAAGTAAAAAAACCAGACGAAAATTGATTCGACCAAGCCAGAGATCTGCACTGGCTGCCGGCACTACAGAATAGCTATGACGCTATGGGGGCAAGCTCTTTATGGGGCCTCTAAACACTTTTTTGGCCGCTTTTGGGGCCTCTAAACACATTACCCTGCTATCAGCCCTTACTAGCCGATAGCAGAACGGCTGCGCTCCCAGCCAGTGGCTGTGCATCCGCGTGCATCCGTTCTGCTATCAGCTAGTAAGGGCTTTCTGGATATGTCAACGGGGTAATCTGCGGTGAGTGTTTCCATGCAAAAACGCAAAGTTTATACTGTTTCGCCACACTATTTGAGTTAATCGAGCACGGTGGTGTCTCATAAGGAACCAACTCCTCTTACACAGGTCTTGGAATAGTTTTCTGAATGTGTTTAGAGGCCCCAAAAGCGGATAAAGAGCTTGCCCCCTTAGGTTAGTGTTATAGGTATTCCGCAGCGCTGGCAGCCAGTACAGATCTCTGGCTTGGTCAAATCAATTTTCGTCTTTTTTTTTTACTTCCCTCAACATGGGGTGACCCTCAGGAAAACAATAATGGGGTTAAAAATCACCGGAGTTCTCCTTTAAGTCGCCACTACAACTACTACAACTGCACTGAATATGATGCTAGTTGCACTTACTGTTGGGCCACTCTTTTTCAGTTTTGGCCATCATTGAATGATGATGTATGTTAGCCTTTTTCACTAAAGACAATACTAATCACTAATGTAGCTGTTGTTTTTTTTAAAACCAACTGGTTGTATTTGTTGTTTAACAAGAGTATAGACATGTTAAAAATGCATTTGAGCATGGAAAATATGAAATTAATGTATATTGGTTAAATTAACATACAGACATACGTATATACAAATATGTTGTTCATATTTAGAATTATTTTGTAGCTTCTCTCATATCCGATTAGTTGAAGTGAGCGGTCATGTCGCCCTCTGATGGTGATGATGAAAAATTGAGGCCCTCTTTATCATGAAAGTTTCCCATCCCTGTCCTAGATATATGCGATCAGCATGGACACATTTGGTTTGTGTTGTATTTTCTTTCTCAGTAACAACACTGCAAAAAGGTTGATAATGAGACTCACCTTGCCAAACAAGCCGTTGCCGATCTCCTGGATATAACTGAGGCTGTGTCGGGCCACCAGAGAACCAGCAGACCCATCTGTTCACCAGAATCGGGAAACATAAACGCATAAACGATTAATAGGAACTGACTACTCAGTTTTACTTGGACTGAGTTCAATTTTTGTTTGGTATTTTGATAGGTAGGTGTTCATGGAGCTTATAGAATATCCCTTGATTTTCCACAGTGGTGAATGTTTTCAGTAAATAAGTTAAGTAGATGAATGGCTTGTGATGGATTGGGGGACGTCACAGTATACCCTTCTAGCTATGCATAAGGATAACACATCAGTTCTCTAACACATATTGCATTGGTTATATTTAGACACAAGTAAATTACTGAAAGCTGTGTCTGTGACAATAAAGACTAATTTCCTTGAAGGTAAGTAGTGTTTCACTTGTACCTTTTACGTTTAAAAAACATTTATTTATTATGTATCCAACACTATTATTGTCACAATATATGAACTAATAAGCAAGTTAAATAAGCTCTTTAATTGACAGTTAAGTATAAGTATTTTTCTGGCCATTGAGAAAACCATGTATACATAATTATCCCCTGGGAAATGCTAAATGATTTTTGCACAGGCAGTAAAAGCAAAGGTCCATCCATGTTATTGACCTGGGGCGTGAGGTTGTGGCTGGAGGTGTGGGGGCCCTGGAAGAGCAACGGGGGGCACCGCCAGGGTGTAGACCTCCACAGGGGACTGCATAGAGGGGGTGTCCTCCGCAGGAGGAGTGAAGTCTATCTCATCATCAAAATGGTCCTCGAATTCCTGAGTGAAATAACGGCAGAGTTGAATATTGAGCCTTAAAAACTGAGGTTTGGTTTGAGCTGGATTAGTTTGGGAAAAACAGCTATAATCAATTGTATTAAAAACGTGCTGTAGGTAGGATTTGAGAGTTGTAAAGAGAGCAGAAGAGAGCAATAATTTGAAACTAAACAATCACAAAAAAAAAAACCTCCCTAGCTGCACCCTCCCTATGTTTCTCCATCTATAGCCGTTTTCACCGTCTCCGCTTTTTCGCCGCATTTGTATATCAGGGCATTAGACCCTGAGGGTGATTCACACTTATTCACACTTGATGCTTTATATGCATACATTGATGTCGTTCCGACATCAGCAGAATCAACAATGTGGGAAAAGTGCGGCCGCTGTCACTCTAGTTTGTTTTGGTTTGACCACAGAAAGCATGGAGGCAGAACGGGCAGAATGCATCGCGGTCATCTTAAATGTTGCTGCAACGATGCATCATATATTCCGTTGCATCCACAACATCCGAAGCATCAAACGATGAAAGATTGGAGCATGAGTTAGAGACAAATAGAAGAAACGACAAAGAAGAAACCGGAGAAAGAGCATATTTTTTTGCTTCATTTCACATACTGTATAACAAACACTGGGACAAATGTAGTTGATTTCTGTGTTTAACTGAGAAAACAGGGAGTGGAAGGCCGGGACCCTATAATGTTCAGCTAACTGTTGTAAATAATAATAATAAAAAAAACATTTTCTATATACGCGTGCAGCTTTGAACTCATGTATTGTACTTATTGTCTGATGTGTACTTTTAGGTAAGACCTATCTTTTACCGTTCACCACAAATGACTCTGAAAAGCAGTGCCAACATTTCAATATTTTTTAACTTTAACTTTTATACTACCTCAGGGGTAGTCTTTTTTTCAGGACATTTTCAGGATACCAATGTCAGGATAGGTCGTTCACACATAAGGCCCATCAGGAGCACAGCAGGAGAATAGCAGGAGAATAGCTGGACTTGTTGCATGTGTGAATGCAACTATTGAGAACTGTTAGTCCGCACCTGGGTTTAACATGCAAAAATGATTCCCTAGCCCAGGTCTGGTCAGCCTGGTTTTATGCAGCTCTTACGTTCATATCGCATTGTGAAAATATATATTACATATTTTCATCTCACGCATATGCTCGTTTGACGTGAACTTTCACCTGATCACATCTGTAAGTTCACTTTGTATGTAAAATGGAAGCGCCAAACACGTTTGGTGTGGACTCAACATAAAACTGCCGGCTCAGCTTGGAGGGAGGGAAAACCTTATTGTTGAGTAAACAGTTTGTGTCAACTTCGCTCTGAAAATGGCAGGGAAAAAATGCAAAGCAAAACAAAAATATGAAGATGAACACAAGGCGTTTTTAACAGAGTTGTACAGAGTTGTTGTTTTGTTATACATAATGCCAAGCCATTCTGCATTATATGCCAGGCATCATTAGCGCATTATAAGACTTCAAATCTTCAGCGCCACTTCAGCTCACTCCATGCTAACATCGAGCAGGAATTTCCAAAAGGGACTGAACTTCGCAAGGACAAGTTAATCCCTTTCAAAAGTCAGGCAGAAAAGCAGATACAGTTGTTCCAAAAATGTATGAAGCATTCAGAGACTGTAACGCTTGCATCGTATCAACTGGCTTGGAACATTGCACAAGCTAAAAAGCCATACAATGAAGGGGAGTTCGTTAAAAAATCCCTCAGTGACGTTGTTGAAATCTTGTCTCCTGAAAAAGACTAAAACAAATGGTATCAGACGTCCAACTGTCCCGCCACACTGTTGAACACAGAATGTCGGACATTAACACGCGCTATTGAATTGCAGTTGCATGCTTGAAGTATTTTAGTGTGGCATTGCATGAGTTTTATGACATACAAGACAAGCCTCAGTTGGCAATATTTGCACGGTCTGCGTCAAACAATTCTGTGATCAAAGAACTCATTGATATTGTGCCATTAAAAGACAGAACCCGTGGCATAGATGTGAAAGAAACAACGATGGCTGCATTTGTGAAAGCAAATTCAAGTAAATCTGTCTGAGCAGAGGTGTGTGTGCGTATGCGTGTGTGATGTTAGGCTCTTTAGAGTAACACAGTAAAAAATGTGTCTCTTAGTCTCTGACTGGCTGCATTTAGATCGCTAATAGCTGAGCGCTTGCTATCCCATTTCTTACAAATTACACTCAATAATAGCTCTTGGATCTTAACTACAGCACCTTTTCAAGTCATAAAATGTCATAACTATGTGGTTTTACCTTAAAGTTGATCTCTCTCTCTTTGCAGCAGGTAACACAGTTGACCAGCATCACTGTCAGAACCACCAGCAGTGTCAGGGACACCACCAGTGGCAGGAAGAGCGAGAAGGAAGGGGCATTCCCACTGCTCTCTCCTGGAGGAGATAAATACATACATACAGTCATAATGATGCAAACACATTTTGCATGGCATCTATGTGATGATGGAAAATATAACCATAGCAAAATCCTTCTCTGTGAGCAAGACATATAGCAGTATATATTGAGGTTAGGAATGTCCCGATCCGATCCACGGCATTGGAGGGGAGAAAATAATATGATCCTATCGGCGCCTATCCTATCCTTGAACGATCTTTTTCACGTCATGCTATCTACACACTATATGCCATATGAAAGCTGAGACTCCAAGGAGTACAATGGTACAAGGCTCATCATTTTGAGAGCTTATCTTGATTAATTTCAATAACATACTTTTCCTGGTTACTACAAGCGATGACACACTTGATTCAATCATTTCAGCAGGGCTCTCAAGTCTCACACATTGGGCGTGAGACAGACGCATTTCAACCCATTCACACACTCACACGCCACACTACGTATTTCTCACACAGAGAAATTACCAGGATAGCACCCACCAAGTTGCTATTTATTTTATAACGGTGGAACAGGTAGAAATCCGGGATTTTATTAAAGCCTCAAACATGTTCACATTGAATTTGCGCTTTGTTTCTCTGGGTCGTTCACAAACTAGTCAGGCTGCGCCCTCCCCTACTCAGTTCTATTTGCTTTGCATTGGTGGATGTGAGTAGGAGGAGTGGTGAAGTAGAGCGTTCGGATTGCACGGTTTGACTGTAGAGTAGAGTGACCAGACGTCCCGGTTTTACCAGGACAGTCCCGATTTTGAGTTGCGTGTCCCGAGTCCCAGCAAAAGCCTGTTGGGACGCTAAAATGTCCAGGTTTCCACCATCCACTATGAAATGTCCCCTTTTTTCAGCGATTACATAGCCAACGTGGCCCGATCATTACCTCACAAATAGAAAATGAAAGCATCCAGCATATGATTTCAACAATGTGTGAGGGCATACGCAACAGAGATGATCGCACAGTGGAATGCAGTGCTTGTCCACCCAGCGGACAGATGACACCTGTCCGCAATTCCACAGCAGGCTGTCAGCAAATCGATTTTGGAGCAAAATCACTCCTCAAACAAATATGTGTAGGCTAATTTGAAGAGCGTTTGTATGAGGTCATGTTTTCGGAGCCCTGAGGTTGATGTCTCTCTCTCACACTCACACACACACACACACACACACACACACACACACACACACACACACACACACACACACACACACACACACACACATTGTTTAAAAACTTTCTGAAGCTTCAGGCTAATTCATAAAAATATAGAAATATAGTCCCACACAAAACTCATTCAATTTCTTTTCATATTTTCTCATAAATGTGTAAATAGGCCTACCAAAATGATCATGATCTGCCTCAATATCAGTAGGTCTGTATATGCAGTGTAAGCTTGTCCAGGGCCTGCAAGTCAGGATGTAGGCTATGAATCTGAATAAATTTTTAGGCAGTGGAATCCCCAAAATGCACCAGAATACAGGAAATCACATCTAACAAATCAACATTTTTGGGACCTCAATCCAGACCTCGACATCCAGACCCCGCGTCCCTGACTGCGCCCCACCCAAAAATGTAATCACCCGCCACCACTGGTCCTACGTGTTGAAATTTAGCTTAATATCGGCGTCTTTCCTGTTCCCATACTGTACTCCCCCTGGAGTATAGCCTGGGGGTTGCCTTTTTTTTCTCCTCCCTCTCCTTATGTCTTGCTGTATTTTTCTCTCACCCTGTCTTCCGGTCCTGTCTACCCCATGTGTGTTGTGTTTATGTGTTGGACTGGTCGATGGCCCACTTTTCGTTGTGCATGCAAGTGTATAATGACCGGGTTTATTGTCATCAATAAAGTTGTGCTGTAATGTAATATAACCTCACGGTCATGCGCAAAGTGTTCCGGTTTTAGTTTCAGGAAATCTGGTCACCGTACTGTAGAGTCATCGTCATGTTTTGTACAGTGTTGTGCAAGTTCACACTTCACATGAACTAGTTCAAAGCTCAGTTCATACAAAAGAAAATGAATAAATTCACGTTAGGTCACCAATTCAGTTTTTAACTAGTTCATGTTCAGGGGCCGTATTCACGTATACACGTATTCAGCTTTTTATCTTACCGCTAGGAGTGCTCCTAACTCGCACTAAAACATTTTACGTAGGAGTTTTTTCTTAAAAGTTATTCACAAAGCCGCTGAGACCTACTCATACTAAGGATAAATCACTAAGAGTGAACTAAGAGTAACGCCCCCTAACGCCCCCTTACATCGATTCTCGTGCACGAGTTTTGAAGCGGTCAGTACGGTGATTGGCTGTTGAGTGCCGGCGGTCTCCGTGAAACTCATTCGCAACTTCCCACAAACGAGCCCACTAAATCAACGAAAAATAAGGAAATAGCCTAGGCTACAAATGAAGTCCTATCAAACAGTTATGGACAGTGCAGTTAGCAGAATACACGCACGATGACAAGTTTGTGCAGACCACGATAATGACGTTGTATGCACGTTAAAAAGAGAGCCAAAGCAAACAATAAAAATACTACGTAAATTGCATTATATCAAGGAAGTAATTAAAAGCACCCTGCAAACTATTATCCAATGAGCATATTTCCAGCACTTAAAGTTTGGGCGTAGCCAGAGATTGTAATTAAGGTGCGCCTGTGAGAGTTTGGGTGGCCTCAAGTTCACGTGATTTACCGGAACGCTGTTAGAATAACTGCTGCAAGTGTCCAGTGGAAGCCAGGGTCCGGAGCGATCGATACGACCATCCTGAAAGCAGCCCTGGCTCTCCACTAAATCACTCCACGCTGTACATGGGGGAATGAAATGTATGGATATAATCGCAAAATCCAATAGGGGGGTTTCCTTCACAGCCCCGCTTCTGTGGTAGCGAATGCGTGGACCTAGACCGGTCACTACGCAGTCCTAGTGCAACGCACACCGCGCACCGCTCACCGCGCTCTCTGTCACATTTTGCTTTAAATCGAAAGAAATCCTTGTAATGAATCAATTCTGAAAATATTTAGGTCTGCCAGGACCACGCTTGGGTGTCCCAGGCACACCCATGCACACCCGTGGCTACGCCACTAAACACTTTAAATATCAGCCCATACCACCGTTCAAGTCCTCCTATCATGATGAATGAAGGAGAAGACACAAGCGAAGAAAGCGAAGAAACGCAAGCGAAAGCCCAACTGGTCCAACTCCCGACTCCTTACTGAGCAGATTATAAACTCAATACAATAAATTATCTTACAATAAATGATTAGATAGTAATCATAAGTAATAAGTTAAGTAGTTATAGGCCTATTATTTTTTACTTCAAACCATTTATTTTTATTTCAAATAAATAATGATTAAAGTGTTGTATTACTATTAATACATGAGACAAATAATGATGGGTTAAGTGATTTATTTATATTTATATATTAAATAATTAAGGATGATTAAAGGTACATTTGTAACATTGCCCCCGTGTGTTTTAACCATCACTGATGGTTGCGATATTCCTAAATCGTCGTCATTGCAAAGTTGCATTTTCCCTGTTGCTAAATATCGGAGTGTTATTCACTAATTCCACAAGAATTCCACACAAACAAGTTTGATACCCTCACGATTTTGCCTATATCACCTTATCAATTCACAGTCTTCCATTGTCTCCATAACGTCTCGCAGCCATTTTCCGATTCTTTGTGAATAGGTCTTACTGAGTTAGGAGTCCTCTCGAGGACTTTTAAGCTCTCCTAGACTTAGGTGCTACTTTTAGGCCTAAAATACTTTGTGAATTGCTCTTAGTGAAAAAAGTTAGGAGTCCTAAATTTAAGACTGACACGCCCATTATTTTTAGGAGTTACTCCTAAATTCGCCACTTATGACCTACTTTTAGCCCTAAGATTCTTTGTGAATACGGCCCCAGTTCATTAAGTTTTTTTTAGAAACCGAAATAAAAACTGTTGGAGTGAGTATTCTGTGCTTATCTTTTAAAATTAATCCTCTCCATTACCTGCTGCCCATCACTACAATCTCAGATTGTTGTGGATATTATTTGCACACCTGTTACATTCATCACAACTAAGGCAGTAACTCTATTTAATAAACATGTCATCTGGACCTAAGCATCAATTCAGAATGTCACAAAACACTGAACTAGTTCAGTTCAAGTTCTTTAGTTAAAAATGTTACGTTCAGTTCAAAATTCATAGAAAAATGAACTTGTTCAATGAACTAGTTATTTTGAACTAGTTCATGCACAACACTGGTTTTGTATTTATTTTTTTTACCATTATTGTTTTATAGGGACAAACATTAAAAAAAATTCTCCTACAGGGGATTGATACTTTTTTTTTCTATTGAGCAGAAACACTTTACCACAGCATTAGCCTACTGTATGCCACATATATATTTTAGGCATTGGACTGAAAGCCACATAAATATAAAATTATGTTTTTGCATGCAACATTCAAAAGTCCAGGGAAAAGTATATCCCTCTACTGGTGTTGCTTAGGCCAATATCATTTTGAGGCAGTGTTGTTTCTGCATATTAGTGTTAAGGCCAAATCTAATTTGCCCCCCCGACCAAAACCGAACCCCCACCTCTTCCGCCAAAATCTCTCTAAACTCAGTTCAAAACTTGAGAGCCCTGTTTCAGACTTTATCAGAACAGCTCAGCTATTCTATATTTTATCTCAAATTTAGTCAAACTTGATCCCTTTAGATATTTGTTTAACTCTTCACTTTATTTGTTTCCAACCATTTTTTTTTATTTTTTTTATAATGGTGTGCATGTTTACTCAATTTAGACTTCTGAACTCAAATCTTTTCACTTGATTCAAGCCATTCAACATTTCTTTAGTGATATATTTTAGGTGGCTAATTGGCAATTGGACTGATATCGATATCGGCAGATAGTCAAAAGAAAATTGCGATATCATATCGGAAGTGAAAAAGTGGTATCGGGATATCCCTAATTGAGGTTAAAGGGGTAGTTCAGGATTTTGGACATCGGGTCTCATTTCCAAGTGAGCCAGTGTGTTATTTATCATTGGAGACCGTTTAACACTTTTCATTCAGTCCTTCTAGTTGCAGAAATCGCTGGTGCTAGGCTAGCGCAACTCGAGGGGAACTGCTAGCCTGCCAATAAAAACAGTTTTACCCACTCCAAAGTACACCGAATGCAAACCAATTATAATGCCCAACTATCGATGTAAATGTCTGTGTTGAATAATATTAGAAATAAAGCTATCCTTGTATTGCAATGATCACATTACATTTTGGGGGACTACTTTCTCAGCAGCGGCGGAATTTCACTTTGCTCCGGAAATACGAAACACTAATTTATGACTAATTTTCGAACGACTAATATTTTGACTAATTTTTCGATTAATCAACTAATGACTAACTAACTAACTAAAAACGACAAATTAAAAAAAAAAAGGTAAAATTAATTAAATAATTAAAAAATAATAATACACACTGAAATCAGGCAGGCACGCAGCTATGCTGCTCGCGTTTACACTTGCGTGCATGGCGGGGTTTAAAACATTACTGCCAAAGTCATATTAAGTGTTACGAGAGTAGTGTATGTGTGTGCGCGAGAATGGCAGTGTGTGTGTGAGTGATGTCAGCGAGTGAGTGAACGAGAAAAGAGAGCGAGCCATAGCGTGTCAGTCGAATGAAGAACGAAACAAGTCTGGTTATGTTTTGTGCAGACGTGTACAATAGGTTGCTGAAACTGTGGAATAAAGTACCCAGCCGTCAAGAAAAGGTGCCCGTGTCATTCCGACCAATAAGCAGATCCACTGCCGGTCAAAGTGAGGGTGTTACCCCCGAAAGAACATCGACCCTGGAGGGAACGTCTCCCCTGTGCTCCTTGACTACGGTCTGGGAGCCGAAGTGCAGGAAAGGTGTAACATAAGTAATATAACGCAGGTGTGCAAGGAACACACAGGAAACGCCAACATTGTTTTCAACCGCTCTGTACTGCGCCATATTAATTCCCAAGTTTTGAAAAGAAAATAAAGTATTTGAAGTGAATAAGTGATGCTGTTTTTGATTTGTTTATTTGGTTTTGATCAAATAGTTTGATGCATGTATCGGCTTTGAGTTTGTTTGTTAATCACATACACAGACACTCTTTTATCAGTTGGCCTGAAATACTCGACTTGATTCGCGTTAACACGTGAATGGTGGGGTTTAAAACATTACTGACAAGTCATATTAAGTAATATAATGCAGGTGTGCAAGGAGACACAGGAGACACCAACATTGTTTTCAACCGCTATGTACCGCGCCGTATTACCAAGTTTTGAAAAGAAAATAAAGTATTTAGACCAAATAAGCGACACTGTTTTTGTGTTTTTGCTGTTTTATCGCGATAGAAATAAATCTCTATCGTAGGCCATTTTTTTATCGTTTATATCGTTATATCGTGCATCCCTAATCCCTACTTATAGGTAGATTTTGTAAACAAAAAGACTTAAAATCATCCACTATTCAGTGATTTGCATTTGAGTGTGAGCCTTGCAGAGGCCCCGGGGAAAATCTACAATTTATCTACAATTTAAACAATTTAGTTACGGTTTCACACCAGCATTGGGCGGTACATGTAGCTATTTGGGTTGTGGTGGGCAAAAATGCATGATATGATGCGGCTTATACTACAGAGCATCTTATAGTTTGAAACATTATTTTGAAACATGCTTATAGCTTTATTTTCAAAAAATAAGGTACTATTGGCCTGTATTTGGAAGGGCAATCACAAATCATTGGATCACAAGCAGTGCACATTAAAACACACACTGTTGGAAATCATCAGGGGGCATCGGCACCCACTGGTTCACTCAGTCCAGGTAGTGGTTCCAATAAGGTGGAACAAGGTTGAATGAATCCTCTTAAGTTGTGATGCCTTCAGGATGGCTACATCATACCCTTTACTAGGAGTCCTTTAGAAGACGCCTTCATAACAATTTTTTCAAGAAATGTCATTAATTAGCAGGTAGGGGTTAGGCATCTTGCTCAAAGGTCGCTTCAGGCAAACTGCTGCCATTGGGGCATTACATACTAGTTTTATTAACACTAGTAATAATGTAATCCTGCTTTAATGACAGATAAGAAACAAAAGTTAAATCTAGCCTGGAAACCACAAGGATAGGATATAAATTAAATATGTATACCAGAAGCAGTCGGTCAGATTCCAGTGATTAAAATATCTAATAACAATAGAGAGGATGTAAATAAAGCCTAAATACCAGCAGGTGGTTCAGTTGTTCATGAAAACAGAACAGAGAGCATCATGCATGGACCTTGTTGCTGTGTTCAATGTTGGATACAGTGGAAATACAAAGTGCTAAAACCATTTTTTCAGCCATTTGATGATTTTAGCTACAAAATCATAGATGTGGGGGATTTCCTTTATTTCAGATTCTCACCCATGGCTAAATTAAAACTTGTTGATGTCCATCAGGCAAAACAGGCACATTTAAAATTTTACTAATAAATGAAATTGTAAGGAATGAATGATTGGGAGAAAAAAATGTATTGCCAATTGTTTAACCCAAGGATTGTTCCCTATGAAGTCAGAAAAACCACAATAAAACAACATACTGAACACGTTGATCATGAGGCCCGAGTTAAGACTCGAGCAAGAGTAACTATTGCTTCATGTGTCGGCTGGAAACACAAGCCAAGATGATATATGTTGCAGCAAGCCCAGCGTATCAGACAAGGGGATTATTCTGGGCAATCTAGGTGGCAAGGTGTCAGTGGGTGTGCTCCATGGTTATTCAGGTGTCTGAAGCACTACCCTTTATTCTCATTCCATCATTTAATTAAAACCTATAATTAGTTAAATACACTATATGACACTAATTTGTTTTATGGATTAAATATTTTTGATGGAGGCAAACCAGAGGCTATCAATTTAAAAAGTATACAAATAAAGTACTTGATTTGCATAATGGTGTAATAGACAGATTGAACAGATGCAGTTTTATGGAGTTGTGGTGGGTAGTATCAGAGCCCATCTACGGAGAGCCTTGGCACTCTCTATTGAGCCCCATTGCATATAACTTGGTTGCAGTTCCATTAGAATTCCACTGGGGGTGATTGCGGGCGAGTGCAAATTGAATGGGAGTCAATGGAGCTAGATGGCTAAACGTGTCTTTCACCTGCTTGTCGTTGAAATATCACAGATTTTATTGTAGATTCTGCAAGTTCATTATAGATTATAGTTCAAAAGTTGAATGAACGAGTACTTGTATCCTTTTGATTTATCCTTTTAACAGCTTGCTAGCATTCTGCTAATGAATGCTGAGGGACGGACTTGCGACTGATTACAACCAGAGACCCCACTTGATGGCATCTGAAGCTAAAGCAGAATCAGAAACATTATCTTAAGGAGGACTTTCCAGGCGGCGGGCGGACGGGATTGTTGACGGGGGGGGGAGGGTTGGTACAGGATTACGGGCTGGCGGAGTTGTTGACGGGGGGTGGGGGTGACAGCCGCAGCAATTTAGCGCTCATTCGAAGCAACAAGAGATCTAACGGGTATTTTTCTTTTTTTGGCGTGACATTTGTTGCATGTGCGTGAGAGCGTCAGATATTTATACTTAAAAATCATGTTAAAATTAAAAAATTAAAAAGCGGAATCAATTTGTGGCGCTCGTTGTTGAATCTGTGTATATATATATGTGCAGAAGTGCCAAAGTGAACTTGCCGTAAAGAAGGACCTCTGGCAGTATGCAAATGTGATGTCCAGGCTTGGAATTTCGAGAGAGAGAGAGAGAGAGAGAGAGAGAGAGAGAGAGAGAGAGAGAGAGAGAGAGAGAGAGAGAGAGAGAGAGAGAGAGAGAGAGAGACTCACTACTTGTTCCAAAAAGTAACAGAGTTAGTAACTGAATTACTCTATAATAAAAGTAACTAGTTACCAGGGAAAGTAATTATTTGCGTATCTTTGTAGATGCGTGTGTCGTTGTGAGATGCTTGATTAAATGAGAGTTGCTTACAACGGATGTCGACAAAGTCTTTGCTCCTGGACATAATGTTCACTTTACATGCACGTTCTTGCCTTTGACCTTAATGAATTTGAAGTAGTGCTTATATCTCCACCTTGAAAATGCCAACTTTTCATCGGATTGCTCCGGACTCACCATTTCTACTGCTTCATTGAATCTGTTTGGTGTTTGTGTGTGCGTGTGGCACGCATATCCTGGCTTGTGTGTAAAAACACTGGCTCTGATTGGCTACCATGAAACATGACTCTGCCTTAGCCAATAATAATCACTTATCTCTTTGTTAAACCACCCGGTCTACTCACTATCAGTTTGTGTGGAGCCAGGGGTGCGTTATTACGCAGTTTATTCAATCAATTCATAGTAACGCACCACATTTAACTGTCAGTAACGGTAACAGCGTTGTAACGACGGAAAAAGTAATTAGTTAGATTACCCCGTTACTGAAACGGCGTTATTACAAACACTGGATGTTGATACTTCACCTGCACGGCTCGCGAAGTTGCGCAAGTTCTATTTTGGAACAATCACAGCAGAGCAATCGCTCTGATCCACAGAGGACTAGCACGGGACTAGCCTACTGCGCGCACTAGGATGGCCGTAATTCCATAAAAGCCCACCACACGTCACTAGCGTTGTTTAAACTGGAACTTTGACAGGGGCACAAAGGCCACCTTGGCCGTACATTGAACATTTTTTCACAGGGCATCAAGGCCAAAGTGTGGGACAACAACGGCCATGGCCGTCGCAAAATTCCCACCCTGGTGACGTCATCATCTTTTTGAACAGATTTTTAGAACAGAGTGAACTTAAAAAATGCAATAGTCAGCTGAGTGAATTATCTTAGCCCCCCCTTTTGAATGCAACTTTCAAATTACTTGACAAAAAATGACCCTGAGAAAAGTGGAATTTGAGGGTGAAACCGCATAGACTCCCATTCGTTCTGCATTCGCCACGAGCGCCCTCGTATGGACAGAGATGTGTTACCGCAACCAGTTCAGAAACCGGAAGTTACCAGAGAGTGCCAGTTCTCTTCCTATTAGACATTCTCTGGTAGTATCAAAACAAACAGTACTAACAGTAGCAGAGTACAAAAAGCATGCTCAAAAAGCCTTTGCCAGTGGTGTAGTATTTGTAAATCAACTTTAGGTCCATTTAGTATACATCAAATGAAATAACAAAAACAAACAAACCTGGATTACCTCAAATAGAAGTGACTATCTCGGCAGTAAATCCCATCCAGAATGTAATGCCACTTTTCTGGCATTACATGACAGACTATGTTAAGTGTAAATGGGGTTAGCCAACGCAAGTTCAACTGAAAACACTGAGCCACCTCCTCATCTTGCAATTCAACTAGGCAACTGGTGCATGTGTGTGTGCGGGAGTGTCGCGGTTAGAACAACCAAATGCTCTCTCTGGCACTCTGCAGGAGATGCACAGTAGGGGTGAGGACTCACACACGTCAGCCAACGCAGCCCTAATCAGCCAACCGACCTCACCACCATCAACATCATCCTGCTGCCTAATCACCCCTCCAGCATCCGGGTTCCATTCAATCAACAGTCTCTCACTGATTGCTCTCAGGTCCCAACCTGAAGAGCTATGCGGCGCAGTGCTGTTTCTTGTGGCGGTAATTTGCCATATGATTCCTACCAGTGGCGGCTGCTGGTCTTTCAAAGAGGGGAAGCTCATTTTCGGCCTACATCATATAAATTGTCAATTTATATATATATATATATATATATATATATATATATATATATATATATATAAATTATGCTCTCTGTTCCTTTTCAAGGAAATGCTCTGTCATACCAACTAGCTGTCTTTTCCACTGACATGACCAGTGTCCTCTCAATGGCCAGCAGTGCTAGGCTGCTTAAATGGTCTTGGCCCATTGTGTTACGGGTATAGGACTTGAGCCGCTTTAAACAGGAGAAGCTCCTTTCTACAACTGCAGATGTAGCTCCAATTGTTGCCACTAATGAAAACAGTTTGTAAAGCTGAGGCATTGCACTGTCCAACTCCATGTCTTTAAGGAACACCAAGAAATCACACAGCAAAAGTCCTGAACTGAATACATGACTTTTCAGTTCAGACCTCAGGCTCCCTGAATCAAAGCGATGGCCAACTACTAAAACGATATTAAACTTGAACAAGGAACTGTGGGAATTATGTTAAACTGAAGCAAGGAATTGTGTGAATATGTGTATGAAACGTACAATGAAAATTGTCTAGCAATTTCGGCAAGCAAATATCAAAAAATAGGTTGCAGTTCGTCTTTCGACTTGCTTGCAAAATCCGCGATGGGACTGAAGGAATGAAGGAATGAAGACAGCTCCGGCGACTTTTTATAGTTCAAAATCTGTCAATTAAACGGCAACACAGTCTTTCACAAACCCTCCAATCATCACGCAGAAGCCCAGCATCCAGGGCAGCCCACTCCTCCATTCACCCCCAGAGACGCTGAGCGTCCGTGGAAGGGACAGAATTGCAGCATTATCCAATGACAATAAAAAAAGTGGTGGATGAAGTGGATGGACGCTGAGCTTCAACAGGCAAACTCACTGTGACGCTAAGGGAATGTATGAGAAGGAAATCGAGTCAGTCGACCTGCGATAAGCAGCTGATTCTGAACAAACTCATCTTCAAGATGGACGTGTTCTAATGCATTTTAGTCAATGAAATGTTAACACAACAGTATATATTTGACCATTTAATTTTTGAAATTTTAGGGGAAGCTGAGCTTCCCTTGCAGTCTTAGAGAAATTGCCACTGATTCCTACCCATTTGTATTATCTCGGAAGCAAGCGTTCTTCTTCTTCGAGTGCTGCTGCAACCAGAGAAATTATGCGTCTCTAAAGTTAAGACAATTTTAGGAAATGTAATATTTAAGTGCAGTTTCTGTAGAAGAAGCAGTGACCCAGAGGATGTCGCTGTAAGTGGAAATGTGTTGCTTAGCAGAGATTGGTGAAAGTGTACAACTTCTGTCTGACTCAGGTTAAAGTGAAACATTATCCAAAATGTCCTGCACACAATTAATTTTATTATTTACAAAATCAGTTTGCAGGTAAAAACTGACTAATTTTACATAATTTGACTTTAGACTGTGAGCCGTGATTCCCAAAGATAGACTATCACTAAAACGAAAGTGAGGTAATCATTAAATTAACTGTTGACCATTTCCTTCTTCAGGGTTTACAACTCAACCATGTAAACACAGCCCGAGTAGAGACACTTGGAACACATCACTTAAAGGTTAACCCAGGAACAATTATGCATAGTTGGCCGCAATGATGATTAATAGTTAACCCTCATGGTTAGCATTTCACCTCAGTGACAGAGTCCCGTCACCATGCATACGGAGGGTCTAATCGATGCTTTGTGTTATGTGGAACTCTTCTTTGGTTCTTATCTGAATAATTGATTCATATTATTATACATTTCCCGGCCCATCAACTATGATCTTGGAATCAACATGACAGGGAGCTGCTAGTTTTATTCAAGTTGTTTGGCATATTTAATTATGGATTAATCACAGAGCAAGGGTTGAGGTTTTTTTTTTGCCTAATTTCTATGCATTTTAAATCTCAGTTTACATGAGCCTAGTTCTATGTAGGGTACTTTAAATGCTACGACATTAACAGATAACTTAGATAAGCCCAATATATACACATTGCAATCTGTCACGGTAGTTGCCAATTTGCTAGGGAATAAACAATTCACAGAGGCAATCAATTTGAATGACATGCTGAGGAAATTTGACATAAGTAATGGCATACATGCTGCCAACTAGATAACGAATCGGTAACCAAAAAAAAGTATTTTTGTGTGCCAAATGCCAACCCAGCTATCCAAAAAGGTTTCCAAGGATAGGTCTGTAACAAAACATCAGATGCATAAAGTTAGCCTTTACCCTGATGGTTCGTAAATTGCCTGAAATTGGATAAATGCATCTGCTAAAAATTACCAAACATATTTAATAATAATATGCAATATTCATACTAATATAATTGTGTTTGGAAAACAGCAACAAGCACTAGCTATCTGCATGAACTGAAAAGGTTCAGGTTTGAGTTTAATTAACAGCTAATAAGGCTAATAACCCATGCATTGTTGTAATTTTGAGGCGTTTGTGTCACTCCATGTTCAGCCATTATATTACCTATGACACAAGCAAAGACAATATTTTTTTCCCAGTCTACAGTATACATGCATGTAATATATTGTATTTTTGTTTACCAATATAAATTAAAAATAAGCAATACATACTGTGGCATTAACACTAAAGGACACAATACCCATGTTCTGTCAATGACTGTTATACATTGTAAAACAGTAGCTAACCAATGCATTAAAGTTCAGAAACGCAAAGGATTCCCCGCAAAAATAGTTATTGGATGACGATTATTACAGTAAGGGCTGTATACCCCTCATTATTCTAGATTTCAAATCTGGTCAGATGCGTGTGCTTTCAAAGTTCAAAAGTGTCCAACCATCACCTCAAGCTATTGTTGTGTTCACACATTGACTATAAATCCTGCATCTTTATGCGCAAGAGTTATACTCCATCTCAAAAAAAATAAGTTTCCATACAACTAACTGTTAAATCATTGACTTGTGCTGATAAGACAGGTATGTGTTATGGTTACATATCACGGCCAATCACCAAGATGTCATTCATTTCAAAATTTGGGACACAGGCCATTCTAAGCGTTACTGTAGAGTGAAAGTGTAATTCATCAAAAGTGAGCGCCCAAACATGATGCTCTTTGTGGGTACAGGTGTCTGTTATCACATATTTACGAACTTTGAATTACTGAATGACCCAATCTTGGGCAACTCATTATATTGTCTACCGTTTTTATTTTGGTTACCGTTATCAAAGCAAAGGGTCGTGTTCCATGCCGATAGGTTTCTGTTGATGACCGTAAACTTTGACAGATGCTTTGATTAGGCACAGGTAAAAGGCCACCTATGCATTCCTACTGCACTATTACAAACGTCATTGCTTGTCAGTCTGCCAGTAGGCTTCACCACTTGTCCCAGGATGGTCATATGATTGTTATGACTATTATGGGCTTGGAAGTTGGTAGGGAAACAAATACTTTAAAGAAGACACTAGATACCCGTCACCTTCGGGACAGGTAGTTCTGGTTCGTTGCATTGGTTGACGACCTCGTAGCATCCTATACGCTAACCATTAGCACAACAGCTAAACTAAGCCCGAGGACCTGCTATATTTGCCAGCCGGTTGAACCTGAAGCTAGCACACAGCATCTACAAACCTAGCCAGCCAGGCGATATCACACGGGGGTCGCCTGTTGACGTGGACAGAAAACAGCATTTTTAAATTATATTTACGAATCGTATTAATGAAAAACAGATGTCTCACCTGATCTGTGGAAGTACTGTAAAGGGGCACCTTGACACAGTAACAACTCCGAGAGAAGGATCCCACCGACAAGCAAAACAAGTCCATGACGATTCTCCATCCTTCTAGCTTAGCTCACTAACTGACGCTAGCCACAGAACACAGTTGTCAAAACGGATAAATCACTTACAACTATTTAAATAACGCGTTTGGTTCATTGGCTTCCAGTATCATAGGAATAAATGCGGAGATAAACAAACGCGCAGCGCAAGCATATTTTCTGCCTCTTTAGCAATAACCCATTAGCATGTTAGCTTCGGCTAGCATCCCGACGCTAACAGGTTCAGCTAACGTTAGCAAAACCCCTACCAGATTTACAGCGTCCTCGTCCATAAAAAGAGAACACGAACTGTAACATTTGCCGCATATCATAGTTTGATGTGTACGGGTTAAATCAATATCTTTAACGATCAATATCATTAACTGTCAAGGAACACCTTTCCTCCAAAGCGCCATGTTCCTGTTTGACGTCACGTTCTGGAATGGGGGCGTAGCACACGTAAGCACAGGAGGCTGCCACCATGCATTTAATTCAATCATCATCTACAGTGCATCACAGTTAATAGAACAGTATATAATTTTATTCACACAGTATATTGCTATAATCGAAGTATTTGAGACAATTATTTTTAATTGGGAGACAGGTATCTTAGAATGTATATTCTAGTTATTTATTATGTAATCATTTGGCATTTTTGGATTTTATGTGGACTATTGCTTTAAAGCTCATGTGCAAATTCCACATCCTGCTTAATGTTTCAACATGAGTATATGTGTCATATGCTATTAGCATTTAACTATTCTTCCTATGTGTATGAAATTGATAATGTGGCAGGGATGAGTAAAAAGAGAGATAGAGATACCAGACAGAGATATTTATAACAGAATGAATACCAGATTACAATGTGTATGTATTTTATATGATATTTGTTTTCTGTAACATCTTTGCGTATCATCTAGTGTAACTAAAATGTGGACAAGCTCATTCAAAGTGGAATGCCCTTAATGCTGCAACAAGATAATATTTTGCACTTAGTGTGCAATAATAAGGGGGTCCATATTGAATTTAATAACTGAATTAGTATAAAGTGTAATGACATGATAAGACCTACATTATCCATCAACATTTGAAAACATTGTAACATAAATAAATCAATGTATGAAAATTAAACAACCATTAAAAATGAACCAATTTATCCAAATGAATTAGCTGACACATTGCAGTTGGATATTATTAATAATAATCATAATATAATAAATTAATCAAGTTATTATTCTTTCATTATTATTATTAATAGTATTGTTAATATTATTAATTTAGCATTTTTTACTATGCCTGCAAGTGTGTCAGGACAGTTGCTTCCATTTGATGAGGTGAAGGGGAGGGAAGGAGGAGGCTGGCAAGGCAAGTCTCTCTGGGCTTCAGGATAGAGACGTCAGGTTGCCTTCTACTCTGTGGATCACAAAGGAACAAGGCAGGGGTGTCAGCTGGCAGGCACCGAGCTTCATCAGCTGAGAAACAGAGAGAGAGCTGCACATCAGACACCTAGGAGTACTTGGAGAGACACGGTATGGATATTTTTTTTACTTTTTTGAGATTTATATTTTGAATCATCACAGGGAGGATTAATTGCATTGTGGTTATTATCCCTATATGCTCCAGAGTGTATTAATGATCTTTTGGAAAAAAAAAAAACACCTTCTATTGTAAGAGTTTTGAAAGAGTGTTCTGTTAGACAAACACCTGTGTCCATTTAATTAAAATGTGTGTGTGTGTGTGTGTGTGTGTGTGTGTGTGTGTGTAGAAACGCAAGACCATGGCTTTTACAGGGATGCTGAATGACAAGGATGTCAAAGTCGCGGTCAAGGTTTGTCAAGGTTTGTTCACACACACACACACACACACACACACACACACACACACACACACACACTGATACAACAGACACTTACGTACACACACACACACCTGCTATCAGGCAAGCATTCAAACTCTCTTCAGTACCTGAAACATGTAGAAATCACCCACACTCAGTTAAACAAGATGAACGTGAGGGAAATAAACTGACAAAAGCCACAGCTCATTGTCCCTCCAACTCCCAACAGGAAACAACTTGTAGGTAGGCACTGCTGTGCCTGCTGGGGGGCAGGGAGGCTAGGCTAACAGAGGCAGCCCTGGGGGAGTTGGGGGTTGACAATGGGTGAAGCTGGGGGTGGTGGGGATGGGGGTGGATCCAGCACAACAGATGTGAACGTGTTTATGCCGGCTGACGACACACCAGAGAAAACAAAAATCCCGCCAGCAGCCTTGCAGTCTTGGAAACCCCAATGCATGATTAATTATTAATCTCTCAGTCGTTCAATCTGCTTGAATTGGCAGCAGCAGTATGCTCTGACCATGAGTAATTAAAATGTCAGTGCTGATATGCTGCTCTTTTTCGCTGGTTGTGGTTGTACCTTAAGGCATAGTTTGGGGAAAGTGGATTAGTGATAACCTTGTCAATCCCTGTGTCATGAAGATGAGTATAGAATAGATGAATAGAAGACGTAAGATTGATTTGTCCACAGTAAGTGAAAATATAAAAACATTTTAATTAACAAAACCTTTTGAAGGAACAGTGTCGTTCCTTACCCGGTTGTATTAGTATGTATTTGGCAATAACAGAATGTATATACATCATGGTCTTTGGCACCAATGACCAAAATGCATCCAGTGCTAGCCATTGCTAGCTATTGCTTGCTTTTGATTTGATGTCCTTTGGGCAAGGGAGGGAAGGTTTTAAAACAATATCCATGTAAATGAAGATTGTTTGTGGAGCATACTCTATGACTGAGATGCACTGAAGGGCATGTATTGGTAAATGTCATTGCATGTGCAGGGAAAGTCATCTGAGCATATGAGTGCTCCCCCTCCGCCACCACAAACACAAACACACACACACACACTAACCCTGTCATCCTAGTCTTGCCACTTGCATCCCATAGTCACTGTATTATCTCTTCACCGACTGTCACTGACTTCGTCCCTCGCTCTTCTTCGCTTTCACTATCTTTCTTGTCTGTCTGTCACTCTCTCTCTGTCATTCTCTCTTTCTCTCTCACCATATCTCTCTGTCCATCGGTCCCTTTTGTTTTGTTCTCTTACTCGTCCCTCTTATTTTTCACTACCTCTTTATTGTCTCCCTCACCCTCTATTACCCCTTTAACTCTCTCTCTCCATGTCCCTCTTATCCTCCTTCCTCTTCCTTCCTTATCACCCTTATTCTTATCTCTCTCCTTAACTCTCACTCTACCTCTATCATTATCCCTCTCTCTTTATCGCTCTCTCTTATTCTTGATTCTTATTATGATATATTCTCCCCCCCTCCCCCTCTCATTGTTTTCCTTGGACTCAGCCCCGGGGACATTTGACTACAAGACCTTCTTTGACCAAGTGGGTCTGAGCCGCACAGCGAAGGACACTGGAGAGCGTGTCTTCACTGTACTAGACCAGGACAAGAGCGGATACATTGAGGAGGAGGAGCTTAAGTACGGGGGGACACTGTGTGTGTGTGTGTGTCTTGTGGCAACCCGCCTTGGGGAGTGAACCGCCTTACTCCAATCAGGACACGATTTAACCAGGCAAAAGCCAAAAAGGCACATTTATTGCAAAATCAAGTCTTTTACAAAATAACCAAAATCTGGGAGGAATTGACGGTCCCGTCACCCGGAAGGACCGTTCTCTCCACACGTGTGCCACGGCTGGGAGAGCCCTGAATGAGTGGAGAAGCAGGGCTATTTAAGCCCTGCTTCTCCACCAGTTCCTCAGGTGCTCTGCATCTGGCTAATTGGCAAGGCCGGGTTGCCACTGCGTGTGTGCGTGTGTGTGTGTGTGTGTGTGTGTGTGTGTGTGTGTGTGTGTGTGTGTGTGTGTGCACTCTTTTGAGAGATTTGGTGATTTGCAGATTTGGTCGTTTTTTTGGTCGGATTTTGTTGATTTGGGGATTTGGTGATTTAGGAATTGGAGTGCTAAGGGAGGATGCAGTGAGGTTCCAAAATGAACCCCTGCCACCAGCCAATTGCATATGATGTAGATTTGACCATTTGGCAGGTAGAGGAGATTCGGGGTTACATATTAAACAATTTTATAGCCAATAGCTCTGGCAGGTAAAAAGACAAAATTAATAATTCTGACACTTGTGTGTGTGTGTGTGTGTGTTTGATTGAGTACATGCAAGTGCATTTATGAGCATGTGTTTGTGTGACTGTGTGTGTTTGTGATGTGAGTGAGTTTTTGATTGTGTGTGTGTGTGTGTGTGTGTGTGCATGCATGTGCGTGTGCCTTCCTGTGTGTATGTGTGTGAGCGTGTGCGTTGTTTGTGTACATGTGCGTGTTCGTGCGTGCATGCGTGTGTGTTTGTGTGTGTGCTTTTAGTATCCAGTTGTAAGCCGCTGAAATAGACCTCCATGCGAGAGGCAAAGACAGATGAGATTAAAACAGGGAGGTATAGGGGAAATGTTTAGCAAATGTTGTACGGTAAAACCCAGCTGATACCATCAGAACTGTGGAAGTATGAATTGTTATCTCAGAAGGTGTCCGTGTGTCCTCCGCTGTCAAGGCTCTTCCTGCAAAACTTCTCCCCGGGGGCCCGGGTGCTGACGGTGGCCGAGACCAGGGCCCTGTTGGCTGCTGGAGATAAGGACGGAGATGGAAAGATTGGAATGGCAGGTATGGGCAGCTGTCAGCCATTGTGTTGTTGCTGCTAGATGCGGGAGAGGGTAAGGTTGGAGAGATAGAAGCAGGAGGAGAGCTGTCCACCCCTTCGTGTTGAAAGGGGGCAAAGGGAAGGGGATGTTTAGTTATATACAAAATAGCTAAGGACAAATAGAATGTATTCTGCATATAGATATTGTGAATCTGTGTGTCTCGGTTTGTGTGTGCATGTGAGTATGCATACGTGTCTGTGTGCGCGTGATTGTTGGTGGGTTTGTTTGTGCCTGTTTGATGCTATGGATATTGCAGTACCCAAAGCCAACAATGGGGCTGGGGATTGGTGGTCTGGGTTTGTCTGGCGGAGTGACTTAGGGCGGACCCCATATTCCTGACCGGGAGCTCCTCTTCTGTGAACAGATAATATGTGCATGTAAAAAGTGCATGTGGACAGGTTAAACTCTTCAAACGACATATGTTGAAGGCATTACAGCATGCCCAGTGTGTGTGTGTGTGTGTGTGTGTGTGTGTGTGTGTGTGTGTGTGTATTTTTGTGACTGTGTGTGTGGGAGCATAATTATTTTGTTATTAAAAGCACTGATTGATTCACCTGTCTCTTCTCTTCTCCACAGAGTTCTGCACTCTCCTGAAATAGATCAGTAGAAATATATGTTTACGCTGCCTTCCTTTAGGCCTATTTATTTCCCGTTTTTTTTAAGAATTGTAAGAACTGTACGCAATACATTGGAGGGCCAATTCTAATTAGTATGTGGTTGAATTAATTTGGTTTATTTGAAGGATTAATACAATTCTCACAAACGCACCTAAACATGACTTGTGTCTTGTTTTCATCATTGTTCCAATGGGCAGAGAAACACTGCGTAAATAAATGTGACTCTGAACCAAAAGAAAAGTCAGATATAATGTCATGTCCCGTGAATTCTGAAAATAACGTTGCCTAATTAGATTAGGCCTACTCGTTGTCGACAGTTATAACCCATTAATGCAGAATTTGAGGCATTAATGGCTCATTAAGACAGACATTCAAAGAAAGTGATTTAGCTTACGTGTCAACGCTTCACTGCATTTAAAATGCTATGGTTGCACAATGTAAGGCGTTGGCGTCAAGTTGCGCACATTCGGTTTACTACCGCCTTCTACTGGACATATTTGAAATAATAAGCAATTAAACACTGCTAATCAAATAAGCCCTTAAACGTCTCAAGTCTTTGTAATTGGTATAGGCTATTAAGTATAGTAAAGGATGAACAAATATCACGAATAATTAGAATAAATAAAATGAACAGGCCTATTAAGGATCTGGATCTACTCGATGTATTTAGCTATTAGTGGCTCAAGTATGCCAGAATGTGCAATCCGCATGGTTTAATGTGGTCTATACTGTAAGCTACTGTATTGCCTTCAGCCAATCGAACTCTATATTAAAACATATGAACATATGACCTAGTGTTTATTTTAACATGAGGTCCCTTGCTGCAAGTTTTCGTAATGCAATCATGTGTGACCAACATATTGCTTACTTGTTCACGCCGGATATCACGCACTGACGCACGCAGAGTTCCTGCAACACACAAATAGACTGTAAAAGGAATATGTACCGAGTGGGCTCGTTTCGTGTATGGTTCAGAGGCAGCTGGCACAGGGCGTACGGTTCGCTTGTAACCCGATTCATTGGCGACGTACATATATCATACCCCGAACCGTAGAAATATGTGGCCGATCAAGTAATTTGATCAACCCCATGCTAGAAAAGCACGGGCCAGCAAAATAAAGTGTCACCTCATGCTTTCAAGGCAGACTATGCCATTTCAGATCTTGATATGTTGGCCTATGTCTTAAATAGTTTAATTGTCGCAATTGCCTAACTGTCCTATGTTTGAGCCTGGACCATAAAATGCTATCACCGCGTGGTACAGGATATTCAAATTTAGTAAACCTGACACGTCCTTTCAGAATGTTTCCGTAACGCGTGTGTTCTACCAGCTTTGTAGGCCTACTCCATATATTATGACTATACTAGTTTATATCTTCCTCCTTATGCAAAATATATACACATATTATACGTGTTTTATTGAATACCGCAACATATTTTTTTAACTTAGATATCACCAGTTCAGTTCCAAGGGAGCAGCAATGCAACAGGTCTAGCTATAGGCATTCATGGCCGCATCCTCATTTGGCCTAAAAATAACTTTAGGCGACGAGGCACATTTTTTTCGAAACCGATGCATCTTGGTATCCGATACCAGGACTCCAAACCTCTGTAAATGGCGTTGCTGGACGCTATATAAGACGAGGGTGCGAGGCACTTGGGACAAACACTTGAGCTCCACTTGGTTTTCACTCGCCTCAACGCAGCGCAAAAGGTGAGTTTAGGGAGATGCGCGGTCTCCTCTTTGACGGCCCCACCGCGGGCCGATCGGCTCCTGCCAAGCACCTTTACATTGGGAGATGGGGAATTCCGATCATGGGACCTTTTCCGTGGTGGACTACCATAGAAAACAAATGGAACCCAAAATCCTAAGATGGATCAATGGACACCTCGGGTGAAAGGAATTGAAATGAGGCTTTTCTGAGGATTTTTTTAAATTTTTTGGATAACGCGTTTGCTAACAGTCAGTAGGCTGGGGAAATTAGTTATTGTAAAGAGTTTTGTTCTTTACAAACGACCTAAGCATGGTTTCGCCTTGGTCGTTCGTCGCATTGATTTCTCCTCCTGCTGACCAGAGTGCATCACCGGGGGTCTTTCACCCAATTTGGCCTCTGATTGGATGTTCAAATATTAACAGATCAATGCATGTTGTAGTTAAAATAGGCACTGCTGAGCTACACTTCTCATAGTATTAGGCTTCTATCTTGGTTTAAATAGGCCTACATGTATTTAAAAATGTGCTTTACTGCCGTTGGTAGTAGTAGTGTTAAGTGTTATTTTTAGGATGATATTACTCAAATATTGCTCAATATAGGCCTAGGCCTTGCTCCATAGAAGCCTATATATGCCTTTTAATGTGCACGCTATAGGGTTCATCGTAGGCCTCCGCAAAATGACCCATGCAATAATTATCAGGACAATATCATTATCATCATTATGGTTGGACTAAAGAAGCATTGTTAAGTTTGGTTTTCGATGCAAACGGGCCTACTATTGTACGCTTTAAACTCTATCTTCTCTCTCTCTTCTCAAAGATAGAAAAAATGTCCTTCGCTGGTGTACTCGCTGACGCTGACGTCAAGGCCGCCCTCGGCGCCTGCACAGGTAAGGGGGGGGGGGATAACAAATAGACACAATATCCGCGTTTCAGCCTAGTGTATTCCGAAGACTTCAAGCACATTTTTTATCAATTTCATATTAATATTTGGTCAAACAAAACATTGTAATTGAATGTCGCAGTGGCATACAATGATAGATTGACTGTTCCATAGCCCACGGCGGCGTCTCGCGTTTTACTGATAACGGAAAGCCACAATAAGTCTTCACATCCTTTCATTTAATTCTGGTTGTTCTCGCGAGCTTTTCGCACGCTCACGGTGATTCTAAAAATGTTTGCACGCAGCTGCTGACACCTTCGAGTACAAGGCCTTCTTCAAGGCATGCGGTCTGGCCGGCAAGTCCGCCGAGGAGGTCAAGAAGGCTTTCTTCATCATTGACCAGGACCAGAGCGGCTTCATTGAGGAGGATGAGCTTAAGTATGACTCATTCTTTTCACACTTAAAATTCCTAGGCTACTACACCATTTCACAGTGTGAAATCGCCCTTCTTTAAAGTTGAATTTTAAAGGCCTTTATAATTGCCAAAGATAATACAAAATACATTTACTTTTATTTCAGAGTTTAAAACTCAAGTTATAACTGCTGAAGCTTTTGACATAGGCCTATAGCCTATGACATATTCATAAGGAAACACATTTCTGTTCCTCATCCACAATTTCCTCTTTCTTAAGGCTCTTCCTGCAGAACTTCGGCGCCGGAGCAAGGGCACTCACCGCTGGTGAGACCAAGGCTTTCCTCGCCGCTGGTGACGTTGATGGTGATGGCATGATCGGAGTTGATGGTCAGCACTTTTTTTTTAATAAACTAGACTTGAGTATCACATCACACATTGGTTCACATCATGAGACGAGAATCTGATTGAGCTTCATGTCATAGAAAGGCCTGCGGCTGCCTCTATAGCCTACCAAAGCTGTACCTCAGAATACTACTGCTACTTCTAATACTACTTCTAAAAATTCAAACAACAACCAGGACAACACTGTTTGCTAAATTGATGCACTGATTGTTTGAGGATTCAGCAAATTAAATGCTTCCCTTTTCTACATTGAGGACAATTATTGCCAGTTCATAAATATAGTTAATAAAGAATTATTCATACATTTCCTAAAGCAGCCTGAATTTACACTTTATCTCTGCTCAATACTAATGTTTTATACCATCTACCTTATCCCCACAGAGTTTGTCACCCTTGTTAAGGCATAAATCTCCATTGACCAACATCACAACAACTCTACATGGAATCGCGCACTCCCTGCAAGACTCAGTAACCATCAGCTGAAAGAATATTTTTTATATCTTATTTATGAATTGCCTGCGGACTTTTTCTCAACATCTAACACATCGTGTAATGTTAATGTTAATTGTTACTCGCATGTGTTAAATGTTCTGGAATTGACCTGTGCAAATGTACAAACTTATCTGCACTTTTGAGGAAGAGTGAAAAACCAGGAATAAATGCTCTTTTGTCGTAAATTCCTGCTTGTCAGCTCTACTTGTTATGAGATGAATGGTGATGGATGGATGTTGGGGGGGGGGGTTTCCTCCCTCTCTCCGCCCTTCCCCTCTCTCTATCAAGCCCTCTCTCTCTCTTCCTCTCCGCTTTCCCTCTCTCTCTCTCTCCCTCTCTCTCTCTCTCTCTCTCTCTCTCTCTCTCAATCTCTCTCTCTCTCTCTCTCTCTGCATGGTCAGTGTGACATATTGCTGTGGCAAGCAGATGGTCAAGGGGTAACTATGAATAGCCCTTGGTTGTATCCGTAGGTCCACCTACTCAAGCAGGCTGACACTAGCCAGCAATTCTCGTTTGTGTTCGGATGAGCATGTGGGACTCATTTGGGACACTTTGTACTCAACAAACATGTGTCAACCGTAAACTGCTTATCTTTCAACATAAATGCTAAAATTATACGCTTATCATATGCTATTAGCGAGAGAGAGAGAGAGAGAGACTACAATTAGTCATCCAAGACACCAATGAGAACATTAGGGTTGACCCAAATTTCAATTTCTATCTTAAAAGGAGCTATACTAGAATGTTAAGCCACCATCTTGTGCGTCTTCTGTGTATTTGGTGATTTGAAGAGTTGAAATATGATTGATTTAATTTCATTTAGGAGGTCAAGGGTCACATTTATGGAGCAACACCTGCCAGTGTTGCTCCATAAATGTCTTGCTGTAAAATCTTTCTGGCACACTGACTTAAGACAATGACATTTACCAAGGCCTACCAATTAAAGGAATCAATTGCAGTTATCATAAAAATTTTCTTTTAAAATAATTTTCAGATTATTTTCTATGTCTTGTCTTCACTTCACCTGCACAATTTAAAATACAAAGGCTAAATCAAACCCCACCCTTCAACAATCAGAACCCTAGGCCTACTTCATTCCACGGTGTAGGCTTATATATTATTAGCATTTAGGTTGACTATATTGTCGACTTATTGAAGGCACCTTTTAAGTGTCTTCTTTGTGAAACTCAAAATAGACCAGGCACTGGCCAGTAGAATTCTTCTGCCAGCCCCTCACAGCGGTGTCAGTTATCTTATGCCTCAGATTTCGATGCACCAAAAGTATAAAAGGTCACAAGACACGCCTGGAGGACCACTGCAGTCGAAGTGTTTGTCATCTGTACAAAGCAAAAGACACCAGAGGTGAGTTCAGATCGGACTCGCTTGGGAGTTTAGAGGGATTTTGCAATCCACTCTGGCCAGCCAATGAGAATGAGAAGGTTTTTTGCATTGTTTCGGAGGGAACTTGCAATCAGATCCCATGATGCCATGGATTCGGCTGCTCTCCAAACCTCCCATATCCAACTTGGTGCCAGATCCATGAAGCCGGACTCTTGGAAATTCACCGTCCAACAAAGAGTCTTTTGCTTGCAATATATTATACGAAGTTCGTTTTCGTTTTGGAACAATGTTGGTACACTTGTCTTTTGTTTGTAGACAAAACCAAGTAATTCATTGCTCATTTGATTTTCGTCTTTAATTTGTTGTTTAATGTTGTTATTTTTGTTGTGGTTTGTTTAAACTAATCGTTTTTCAAATATTCAAATTTACAATATTAATACAATGTAGGCCTACATTAATAGGCTACTATTCTATTATTATATTCCATTCTCCATTTTTCTATTTCATTCCTGATTATACTTATTATTATACATTGTCAACTGCCCAGATGCTAACAAGAGATAAGGATGTCATATTTTAATGACATCTAACCCTAAATATTAAAGTTATTTTCGTTCAATCTATTCAATTCTATTTTTACAGCTCAAAATGGCATTCGCAGGAATTCTGAAGGATGCGGAAGTTGCTGCAGCCCTGGAAGCCTGCAAATGTAACGTCTCGTTTTGGGACAACCAAACATGTTAAGACCTTGCTTGAGTCATTACTGTACATTTATGAGTGTTGTTCACAGTGTTTTTTCTATGTTTCCAACAGCTGCCGGCTCATTTGACCATAAAAAGTTTTTCATATCCTGCGGTCTGGCCGGCAAGTCCTCCGATGACGTCAAGAAGGCCTTCGGCATCATTGACCAGGACAAGAGCGACTTCATTGAGGAGGAAGAGCTTAAGTACATGAGACCATTTTAGATGCATTGTATATCAAGTAGCCTACAAATAATACATACTTTGTCTTATACCTTGACACCTAATTAAACTCTCTCTTCGATCAATCAAAGGCTGTTCCTGCAGAACTTCAGCGCAAGTGCACGCTCACTGAGCGAGGCTGAGACGAAGGCTTTCCTGCAGGCCGGAGACTCCGACGGGGACGGCAAGATAGGAGTTGATGGTAGGGGCTTATTTTTGCCTTTATTCTATATTCTACAAGCAGCCCCATGAAAACATACCGTGCGCCTTGTAGTATGGTATCCAATTTCTCTCTTTCTCTGTCTCACGTTGTTGCTCGCTGTTGTCTCTCTTTCTCTCTCTCTCTCTCTCTCGCTCTCTCTCTCTCTCTCTCTCTGTCCATCACTCCCTCCCACCCCCTCTCTCTCCCCATCTACCTTCCCCTCTATGTCTCTCTCTCCCTCCCTCCCGCTCTATTTCGCTCTCTCTCCTTGCAGAGTTTGCTGCCATGGTGAAGGCATAAACAGACTGACCAACACCTGCTCTGATGGAACAACAAGGCCACGTAGACCTCCCCCCTCTTCATCTGAATATACATTTTTATACACTCGCTTGTGAGACATTTACTCCTATGCAACACACAGAAGAAGAAGACAAATTTTGATTGTGAATGTAGCTTGGTTGTGTTCATGTCTTAAATATGAATTTTGATGTATTGTAAAATCTATTATGCACTTTTCAGAAACGAACGATAACAGAAATAATAAAATAATTGTTCAATGGTCACTTAAATTGAGACAGTGATACCAAGAGTATTTATAGTAGGCTACTTTTAGTCCATAGTAGGCCTTCATTAGTTATCTTAGTAAGGAGCAAACCTGGAAAATGTTGCACCATAACCGCCTACTTCTTTAAAAGTATTTGATATGAATCGTACACCTAAATATAAAAAGTAATTCAATCATCATGACCTCTTATGTTAAACGGCTATGAATCCAAGTCAAACATTATTTACTTTTCATTGGATTGGCCCCATTTCAAAATACATGTTTATTTTCATTTTAAATTTCAAAATTAGTTCAACAATTATAATGTCAATATAAATGTAATGTTAATGTTAATCAGTGTTTGTAAAACACGGATATTCATACCATAAATAGGCCTTTAAAGCTTTATGGAGTAATAGTCAAAGGTCTTGGCCATTGAGGGAACCATGCCTGCAGCCTATAGGTCGCCTCATACCTCCGGATCCGGACGAAATTCGTCCGTATCCGTATTTACAGTAGGATATGAATGGGCCTTTATTCTTCCAGGGATTGTCTTATACATGGCTGTTACTTGTTCAACCACTAGATGGCGCAAACCCATAAGCATTAGTTATATGTCCATAAGTTGACTTCTCGTTGGGGGTTTTGCTCTCAACATCTTCAACTTTTTAAACAATAATCATTCGTCATTCAGACTTTGTGCACAATACATTAGCTATACCAATCAGCACTGGCATGTTTTTCTTTATGTCAAACACAACATAGCCTATACAGTAATTAACGATTAAAGACTATTGTAGGCTTTGCCTTCAATGAGTTGTAATTAACGGACACACACGCTTGTCTCTGTGGACGCCACTTCTGACATTTAGGAAGGGGTTATCCCGAGTAGAGGAAAGCTGAAATTAGCAAATGTGAATAAATAAATGATAGAGCAGTAACCAAATAGCCTAATCTGACTGCGCTGTATCAACATGGCGCATGACATCATCGGCTCTTTCGATCCGATGTCCGCCGTCTCTTCAACAAGCAGGTTGAGTTATCTCCCTTTCTTGCCGTTGTATCAATCTCCCAACACAGGTTAATTAGAAGTGGCCACTAGGTTAGATGAGGTGGTTGTTGACAGTGACAAACCCAACCACCCCAAAATACTACAAGAGTGCATCAAATAAATAACTATAACTATAAATGCAATGAGAAAGAAAATAAACAACGAATTTAGGCCTATCAGATATAAAACATTAACAGCCTAGAATCACTTGGTCACACAATGTTTAAGCATATATTATTTATTAGTCGTTGTATCAGGTTCAAACCACGACACCACATTACGCATGCAGTTGGATAGACGGAACGCAATAGTCCCAGACTACGTAGAGCTACACACATGACATCATTAAATAATGTTTACGCGAGTCAACCTCGAGCCACATCTCATGACACGGCAGCACGCTAATAGCTACTGTTTAAGTTTTGAGGCTTAGTTATGGTTCCACGTTGACGCAACGCAATGACCACGCAGTCGCTTCGACGCAGTCGTGAACCTGTTTTGTTCTGCGTCGGGTTTACGTTAGCGGACCAATCACAGCTTGCTGCCGCCTCGACGCAAGGTTACAATTTTTGGGAGGTCGCACGTCAGGCCCTTGCGGTGGCCGCAAGGAGAGTCCCCAAGGACGGTCCGCAAGCAGGGTCCTCACGGTCGCCAGCTGGCGCATTTGTGAGTGCCACAGCATCTCAGTGAGGGACGGCAGACAGGTGCCTAAAGTCGGTCCCACGTTCACGCAACGCAAGGACCACGCAGACGCTTCGACATAGTCGTGAATGTTTATGGTCCTGCGTCGGGTTTTAGTGAGCGGACCAATCACGTAACCCCCTTGCGTTGCGTGAACGTGGGACCATAAAGAGCCATTAAAGGTGTCCACCAGCAGCAGCAGCAGCTGAATTCTACTGTGTTGCAAACCGAGCCGGGAATGACTGCTGGGTCTGTCGGAGGATATGGAGTCATATAGGAGGCATTTCCGTCCTGCAGTGTCACGTTGCGGATCAGATGACCCACTTGTCACAGTGTCCTAGACAGTTTTTCAGCAAAGCAGAATACATCCTGTTTTAAAAAATATATCAAGTTATGACACCTGTACAGTGCACACACACACACACACACACACACACACACACACACACACACACACACACACACACACACACACACACACACACACACACACACACACACACACTAGACAGAGAGATAGATGCATAGAAAGAGATGAACAGATGAACACAGAGAGAGGGAGAGAGAGAGAGAGAGACATATCTTTATATATATATATATTTCTTTTTTTTCTCCTTTATTTAACCAGGTGAAGTCCCATTGAGATATTGACATCTCTTTTACAAGGGAGCCCTGATATTGCAGATTCTGAAGCACATCAATATCCATGGTCGTTGCTGAAGTCTCGCAGGACTCTGTCTAATAACCCTTTGCTTTGTGTTTGTGTGTCAGACCGGCTGGGGCCAACAAATGTCTGTAATACACATGTACAACACGCACTTCATATCAAACGGTCAGACACAGAGGCAGACAGACAGATAATTATACGGACGGACAGACAGAAGGGAAGACAGAAAGGCAATGGCAGTCATTTCTACTTCGTCAACATTTGAAGGAATGGGCCATTCGGTAAAACGATGGATCTGAAAGGACCTCTCCTCACCCAAACAACACTTCTTAAGGTTATCTGATCCAGGGTGTTCACCATGACCTCTTCTTCGGACATGAGCTCACCTTTACACACACACACACACACACACACACACACACACACACACACACACACACACACACACACACACACACACACACACAGTCATGCACACACACACACACACACACACACACACACACACACACACACACACACACACTCAGAAACCCAGACACATGCAAGCATGCACGTACAGTCATAAACTTTACTTAACTTATCTTAGTCCACCGTGTCCAGATTATGACTTCTATTTCTGCATTTACTGTATATATGTGTATTTTTATGTGTGTGTGTGTGTGTGTGTGTGTGTGTGTAAGATTGCATATGTGTATGCTTGTGTGCGTGTGTGTGTACACACACACACACACACACACAAGCCGAGGCACCAGGTGAAAATTCTCACCGGTGTTGTACTGTACAGCAATATCTGAACCTTCATCATCATCATCATCATCATCATCATCGTCCTCCTCCGCATCCTCATCATCACCAGCACAGGGAGAGGTTGACCTTGTGTTGCCCATCCCAACGCCTCTCTGAGGGTCAATGATAAGGTCAGAACGCCAGCGACTGCATCCCAGCAGCAGGCCGTCATGGTGGGGTCGGCCATTAAGCGGCCGCCTTCCATTCTGGAACTTCATCTGTTGATTGGAGTTTGTCTCGTAACGTCGCAGGATATGTTTTGAGGGCAAGTTTGTACCCAAAAATGGCCTTAAGCGAGATACCCTAAAACACATGCATTTATAACACATATGATAAACTTTATACAAAAAAAAGTATAAAGTCCTTTTAAATCAAAATGTTTGCTATCTGGTTGAGACTTCAAAGCCCAGTCAGAGAAGCTCAGTTTCAAAATGTTGTGTGTTCTGTCATGGAAAACTGGAAAGGGATCATCAAAGTTGTGTTTCGGGACAGAGGCAGCGGAGAAGTATCTGAATGAGCATTCTGTGTGTGTGTGTGTGTGGGGGGGGGGGGGGGGGGGGGGTGAGAGTGGTGGGGGGATCTTACATAACCATTATTGTTAGTAAAGGTAAGGTACCTCCTAACTTAATTTAACCATTTACAGATCGCTCCACTATCTCCCCTGTCTATCCCTATCGCTCTCTCTCTCTCTCTCTCTCTCTCTCTCTCTCTCTCTCTCTCTCTCTCTCTCTCTCTCTCTCTCTCTCTCTCTGCAGGGCGTTATACGTAGTAAAGGTTAATTAGTTAGGTAGGAAACTCGATCAGGGGCGGGCAGTTGGAATTGGATCCGCACACAGGTAACTCAAGCGATCGTCTTTGTCATTGGAATCAGACCTATATAAATCCTCCTCGACGGACACCACATCACCACATAGTCCACCTCCTGCTTCTTCTGCATCATCACCACTTGTCGGCAACAGCCTCCAACATCACCTCGGTAAGTTGTCTTTCTTGCTGCTCGTTTGTTTGGTCTTGACATTCGGCTGAGTAGGGAATGCTTCATTTTAACTTCCCGTTTGTCTTTCGGATACAATACTTTTATGCTTAGAAATGTGAGGTGTGAGTGTGTATTGTAGGCTAAACAAAATAAGTTTCCGTATTTCCAATACGGTGGTCGCTTTAACGTGCGTTGAAGGATATGGATCCATTAAGATTGACATGATTTGCCTTTGGCAGAAGCCAATCATCGAATGGAAAAACACCTCAGTCTGCGTTTTTATGACATCCATAACAATTTGGAAGTGCACTAAGCTACAGTCCATGGCGCAAACCCAAAAGGGTGCTCTCTCGATCAGCGCGTTAACTAAGACAAAGTAAACTAGGAGCAGTAACTCGCCCTTTGCTTTTGTGTCACTGTCAATTAAGAATGACCGCTCTAGTTCAACGTGTTAATAATTCACTCTTGTTTTTCTTACAGGTTTAAAATGTCTCTCTCATCCATTCTTTCTGCTGATGCCATCGACAACGCTATCAAGGACTGCCAAGGTATCGCCTTTATCCACTGATCCTAGTATCCGTGTCATCTTTAGGAAAACACATTTAGGCCCTACATGTAGCCTCATCTTATCTTATAAAAAATCAACAACTGATTTTATCAATGTAGAAAATTTTGAAGATAAAAACCCCAGCTAAAATCATTTAAAAGGCTGCAATAGAATCAACCGTCAACACGCAGTCAACTTTGCTTGGTCCAGAACTGGTCTGAGCTGCGTGTTTCTTGCTCTTGAAATCATTGTTGAATGTCTTTGTACTTCCAGCTCCGGATTCCTTCTGCCCCAAGAAGTTCTTTCAGATCTGTGGTCTGTCCAAGAAGAGTCCAGCAGAGGTGAAGAAAGCGTTCGCCATTATGGACAATGATGCCAGCGGCTTCATTGAGGAAGAAGAGCTCAAGTGCGTGAGAGGCTGTACAGATTAATGATTGTAGGCTGGAATACTTTAAAATGGACCAATGAGATTCTTAGAAAAACATTCAGAAGTTTGAAAATGACCCACATTTTGTCAATCATAGTCGAAAATAATACGGTCGGTTGCCTATCCTTCAGAAGATCAACACATTTGTTAACCCGGATTATTATTTTCATAATCAGGACTTGTATTAGTTGGAGCCTTTATAGATGTAGCCCTACCATTGTATGAAATGAAGTCAAGCCAATAGCCTTATACACTTCACATATTTTCAAAGTAGCATTACCATTTGGAAAGACATCAGAGGTTCAAAAAAAGAGGCAAGCATACACTTGATAGTTGGTGATACACTGCAATTGTCAATGCCGTATGTAAGCTTCCGTGAGTGACTAGGTATATAAATGCCAGAATAAAAAAACAACAAGCATATAAAAATTTAAAGTCACATTAAAACATTGAAAGAAAAGCTCAAGCACTAAAGAGGGATGAGAGGAGGGTTGGAAGAGAGAGTGTGTTCTTCTGAGTGTAAGCCATGTAATCGGTAATTGACTCTTCTCGGGTTTACTGTGTCCTACAGGTTTTTCCTCCAGAGGTTTTCTCCCGGAGCACGTGTGTTGACCGCTGCAGAGACCAAGAACTTTCTGTCTGCTGCTGACGACGACAGCGATGGCAAAATCGGTGCTGATGGTGAGTCGACCAGTGTCATCTAGCTTCTCTCACCTGGACTTTGACAGTCCGTCACAGTGTTTTCCATTAATGAAAGAGGGTAGGCAATGTTGTATAATGGGGCCTGTGAAGCCCTGTCAGACTATAGTTGTGATTAAGGGCTATACAAACAAAATTGACTTGCCCGCCAATAGGTGAAAAATTGCCAAATTCACATTGTGGGAAAGTTTTGGTGCATGGCACATGGGTGCCTACAGTGAAACCTATATATATTGTGCAAGCAGTAAAACAGCTCCACAAGGAATTTTGCACAGAGCCATCCTTGGAATGTGCAAAGCCAGATTTCCATTCCATTTTCATTGGTCCTGTCTGAAGGTTATGTAAATATTTGGAATTTTAGGGATTTCACTGATTTGCCTAATGTGGGCAACTCCGATCTCACATGAGGACACAGCGTCGCTGTGGACAGCCATAAAACCTGCAGCTCGCTTTGCATGTGTGAGACTATGGATAAAGAGTTTTAGTGCACCTTAATCTGAATAAATGATAGAACCTCTTAGAATAGTTGAAATGATATTGCAGATGATATCTTTTATAATATTGTGAATGATTCCGCTAACAATATATCTCTATCTGATAATAAAATGTATACCTATCTCTACATGATAAAAAAAAATCTCAAATCATATCTCTATCTGAAAAAATATCTCTAATGATACCTCTCGTAATGTTCTGCTGTTGTCTCTTATGTCCACAGAGTTCCAGTCCTTAGTCTTGGCTTAACCCCTTGGCCTCCACCTCTCAGTCTACTTCTCCTCACCTCTCCAATGGACTAGGATAGATTAGTTGGCTATCTAAGCCTGCTTAGAAACCCTCTTATTTATTATATTTCTTTTTAATGTTTCTTTTGCAAGACTTTCCTATGGTTCAAACACATCCACTTTATCATACTTATTAAGCTTTTGAAAATGTTTCTCGCAATTGATATTGTTATGTTGACCAATTACATGTACCATTGACCTACTGACCTATGATAATAAATGAATAAAAAGCCAACGTTTTGTGGTTGTCATGATTTTCTGTCTTGTGAATGTTTTACCTTTCAAAAAAAATGTCTGAAGATGCAGAATGGAATGGTATATGTGTGTTATACAACCAACTGACTTGGTGGAAGACGGTTGCATAAGTCTGTTACCGAATGAGTTTCCTGATGCACCGAGAAAGAGTGCATCCTCCTCACGCGAAGGTCCAGGGCAAATCCACACAAGTATCCAGAGGTTTGCATATGCAAAAATACATTCACACACTCATAGCCGCATAGCAAACAAGCACATGCAAGCTCTCACAGACACACACACACACACACACACACACACACACACACACACACACACACACACACACACACACACACACAAGCGCATAAAAACACTGATTATCACTTATCACCACACGCACACATACAATCTCACACAAAACTCAGAACCACACAGACAAACACACGCACACGGCACACACACGGCACACACACACAAAATCTCAAACATAATTTATGACCTCACACAGATGCATACGCGCACACGCAGAGACACACACACAAACACCACACAGGGATTATTTCAAGTGCATTTTTTTACCCTCAGTTCCTTATTTAGTTCCTTATCTGCTAAATGAGCCTTGAGATTACATTATGTAAGTGTGTTTCTGTTTCTGTCTGTGTGTGTGTGGGAGAGTGAGATGGAGAGCATGAGAATAAAGGAGACAGTGAGGGAGAGCGAGAGACCTATGAGTTGCAGTGCAGAGGCAAAGTGGTGTGAGGACGACCTTGGCGGTACATCTTGGCGTCACCAGGGCTGTATCAAGTGACACCTAAGCGCACCTCACTCTGGACCCAACACACACACACACACATACACACACACACACACACACACACACACACACACACACACACACACACACACACACACACACACACACACACACACACAACTCACTCTGGACAGAACACACATCAACACACGCACACATAGACACACACTCTCACTCTGGACAGAACACACACACAAGTAATCTGGACAGAACACACACTCATACTGACTCTGGAAAGAACACACACACACACACACACACACACTCAATCTAGACAGAACACACACGCACTCACATAAAGACACCCCCCCACAAACATATACATCCACAAGTGCCCCCATACACACAAGCACACACACATACATATGTGCACACAAAAGAAAAAAAACAGCATCTCATCTCAAAAATACTTAACTTCACGCAAATTAGCATGCACATCAGAAAGGTGTCTCACATGTAATGTTTGACACAGTGAAAGATGTTTGGCAAGGCTCCTAGTGTAGTGAATCCAGACCACCACAGCCCACTGGGCCAATTCTTGTGGATGCAAGTAGGAACATGCCTTGCGCAGGTCCCCACCACCAACACCACTCCACCTTCAGCCTTTAAATAGACAATTCGTAACTCTTTGCCTGCACTTAGAGGATTTTCCAGGGATTTGATCTAACAACCACCTCCTCGCTCACCCACCCGCTCGGAGGCGTCGGCGCCGAGCGCGTGCCGCACAAGTACGCTAGAGTTAGCGTAGCCCTAAGTATCCGGTCACGGTATACAGTATTTCTGTATGTATGTGTGTATGTTGTGTGTGTGTGTGTGTGTGTGTGTGTGTGTGTGTGTGTGTGTGTGTGTGTGTGTGTGTGTGTGTGTGTGTGTGTGAATGTACGATTGTGTATGCATATGCTTGTGTGTGTGTGTGTGTGTGTGTGTGTGTGTGTGTGTGTGTGTGTGTGTGTGTGTGTGTGAATGTACGATTGTGTATGCATATGCTTGTGTGTGTGTGTGTGTGTGTGTGTGTGTGTGTGTGTGTGTGTGTGAGTGTGTGAGTGTGTGTATGGATGACAAATGGTAAGGCGGTTTTCACATTTCGTGAAGGTTGCTTGTTTATTTGAGGATAGGGATAGATTTATAGTGTTATCGCTTCAAAACAATAGAAACCACCTGGGTAAGCATCCAACACGGGTCGTGTCATGGTAGAGTTTGCATGTGTTTGCGTAGGCTTCCTTTAGTGGTGAAAAGATTAAAGTTAATTTGTGACTTTTTTTGTGTGTGTGTGTGTGTGTGTGTGGTTGCGTGTGTATAGGTGCAGTTTTATGTACATGCATGTTCGTGTGTATGTGTTGTGTGTGTGTGTGTGTTTGTGTGTGTAATCCTGTGAGGGGACGATGCTACCATTCAGTGTGCCCGTGTGCCTAACGTCCTCAGACAGCTTGGAATGGATGAATAGCATAATAACACATTGAATATTTCATACAAAGTCATATCTGACCTTACACCAACCCTTCCTTTTACACATACATGCCTGTACACAAATGCATCACAGGATAGCAAGATCCAAATGTGTTCTACATAGGTCAAGATTTTGTTTTCATTTTTTTGTGTTGTTCCTTGAACCTTTTAGGAGCCCTGGTCACAATAAAATGGGCCATACACTGTGGGGATTCAACTTTCTATTTTTTTTACAGGGATTTGGGGAAATTGTCAACTTTTGGACGATGATCATAACTCAACACAAAGTTGGGCCTGTTACTTAATGTTACTCACAACCGAACGTTGCCCTGATTAATACCAATAAAGGATTGAACGTATTGTAATTAAAGTGCAGCAATGGGACCAAGCCAAACATGTTGACAGACCAATTTAGGGTCAAGTTCCCAAGAGTTCAAGTTGCCCATATTCACAAAGGATCTGTGTGTGCGCTGTTTGCGTTAATGCGTGATTGTGTGTGCATACCTGCGTTCCTGCTCTATCTGTGTTTCTACGGCACTTGTGCATATATGCAAGTGTGTGTGCATGTGTCCTTTCATGCAAGTTGGTATTTGTCTGCAAGCAAGTGTGTATGCGTGCATTTTATTGCATATGCATCTATTGTATTAGTATTGTATTAGCGTGACCCTCTTGTCCGATTAACAGCGAAAAAACACAGTTGGCATAATCCAAAGCACATTACATTAAACTGAATTCATACGCATATTAATATCATGGGGTGGTCCCTGCGGGAATCTAACCCAAAACCATAGCACTGTTAGTGCCATGCTTTTCTCCACACAGGACACACAGGACCTTGTGACCCCGTGTATTGCAATCTGACGTTCTTAAGTCAAAGTGAACTTTATTGTCAGTTCGACCGTGCAACAAGTTACATAGAGGACCGAAATTGCGTTTCCCCATCCTCCAAATGTGCTATTAATATATTTACGAAACAACATATAACATTATAACAAAATAGTGCAAAAAGACAACAACAAACATATAACATACAACATAATAGTACAAGAAGACAACACCAAATACACACAACATATATAGACAGACAGTAGCTACATTACATTCTACAGAGTAGAATATTCACAGTGTTATGAGGTTATAAAGGTGAAATATAGTAAAGTGCAAAAATGGTGCCGAATAGCAGCATGAAAAAAACACACAAACTGACAAACACGCTCACCCTACACACTCCCTCCCTCCCTCCCAGAGAAGGCAAAATAATATGCAGCCAACTCTGGGACCCCATTGGGAGAAAGGAGAGAAGAAGGGCTGCCCCCTTCCTGAAGGAAGATCAAGAGGAATGGAGGACACGATTGGGAGCTCATCCCATGGGTACTGCAGAGAGAACCAGGGACATCACTGAGGGAAGCCAATCGGTAACACAAGCCCCGTGTGGGTGGAGCAGGGGGTATGGGGTGAGGGAGAGGGAGACATACAATAGAGGGCCTGACCCTGGCAGGTCAGGCGGAGAGACGCATGGTAAACAGGAAGAGGGAAATGTGAGCTAACGGTCCACGGTCGACTGCTGCGGGACGGGCGAGCGAGATAGAGTAACAGGGAGATTATCAAGGCTCAAGGTTAGACAGATGGAGAGAGAGAGAGGGAGAGAGTAGTAGAGACACGGGGGGAAAGAGAGAGAGAGAGAGAGAAAGAGAGAGAGAGAGAGAGAGAGAGAGAGAGAGAGGGAGAGAGGAAGAGAGATTGATACGATGTCGGAACAATAATGCTGTGCTACCTATGAAGACAGACATACAGGTTGCTGAAATGTGAGTCCAAAAAGTGACCGGCAGCTTCTCTAATTGGCTAAGAGCATGATCGGCTCCTGAAGGCCTGGAGAAACAGGACATTTCCAGTCTACTACTATGAGGGTTTGACACATGATTATATGGAATTAATATGGAATATCAATAAATTAACATAATATAATATGGATCATTAAATAGTTATCATTACCATACCATGCTATATATATATATATATATATATATATATATATATATATATATATATATATATATATATATAGCATGTATATATATATATATTCATGGAATAAGAATATATTTAATAAGAGATAAAAAACGATGTCAAATAAATACAAATCTACACATCAACACCTAAGCTGAATAAAAAATCCTTGTTCTTAACAAGCTTCTTACTTCACAACTGACAAGCCACTCAATGTTATTAATCTCTCTCCCTCTCTCTCTGTTTCTGGAAAAGAAGCCATGAGTTCTCGATTGGTCCATTTATCAGCTTAGTATTGCTTTCCACTCCATTGTTTTTTGACGATAACACCGTGCAACAGCTATATAGAACCACGCTCTGAGATATAGTGTCAAAGAGGGGGTTGGGGGGGTGGGGGGGTTGGGCCTATAGCACTTGTTCTTAGAAGCTCAATAATTGATGGTACCTCTTCATTGTCACCAAAAACTTAAACCAAGAAAAGAGTGTCTGGCTCACCTTACCTATTAAGTCTGTTTGAAACATTAATGGGCCACCCATCTTCCTACTGAAAACCAATTGACAAAGAAAGAGAGACAGACAGAAAGACAGAAAGACAGCGAGATAGCAAAGCATTGTAAAGAAAAACATAAACCAATTTTATATTAAAACACCAGCGAGTGCAACATTTTGGATTCGCCCTCGTCCTCCCAAATGGGGATATGTGTGGATGTATGTAACAGGACAGTCACATGATAGGCTAAACAGGGATGGATGTTGTGAAAGATGTAACTGCATTGCTTGGATGAATGAATGGGCTGGGTGAGCTCAGAGCAGGGTCTCCATCCATAATGCAGGGGCTTGACTGTCCACGGTTCTCTAGTGAGTTGCGGCTGCACTGTGCCTCAGATGAAGATTATGTCTTGGGTCTAGGTAGCTTCTCATCCATGAATGATGGATGGAGATGGACATATCCATGGGCCTATGGCCCTATTGATAAATCAATAATAATTAGCTCTTGTGCAAGAGTCAGTCAGTCAAAATCTCTTGAGGTGGTAAAAAGCCAAAGCTTTATTTTTTCAAGATGGCAGGATGCGTCTGCACAATGTATTGTTATAATGTATATATTCTATTTGATACAATTTAGAACTTTTTACTGGGATGTCAATGCTGCACATTTCAAGTTATTTGGTTTTGAAATTCAAATGGGGGAAGGAGATGCTCGGTAGAGAGAGTCCCTCCCAACACAAGGAATACCTTACTCGTCTTGATCACAGTTGGACACAGTTGCCATTCTTACTCAAAAACAGAAAGACAGATGCATGCACTTAACGCCTATGTGGTCTGAGCAGTCGAACATGTCTTCAGTACCATCGGGTTTCAGATACAAACCATGGGAGGTGGTGGTCAGTCTGGTCAACTAAAGCATCACAATGTCTCAGACATTAGGATAGCTACGTGTTGCAGTGAGGACACACTTTGTTGAGCCGTGTCAAAGAAGAATGTCGTACACATGAGGGGCGACACTGTTTCTTCAACCCTCAGCCACCTGCTGAAGTCAAACTGGAGGAGAAGACTGAGCTCTTCCGTCTCGTCTCTCTGCTTCTTTTGTTGGCTGCTGCCTCTTAATTTCCCATTTAAAGGGTCGGAGGGACTTCTAACTAGTATATCATTGATGGAAAGAGGGGAGGCTATTATAGCTGACCTTTAGGCATTCTTAGAGAGAGATAGAGAGAGAGAAAGAGAGTTTGTAAATATGTATTAGCAGCTGGATCTCTTATCAAATCACCATTAGGAAAATTATCATATGACATGATTATGGAGTAATGTTCTTATTTTGTGCTTATTTGTTTTCTTTATGTTTTTTATGTTAATTAGCTTGAATGTTTTAATTATTTTTGTTTTATTTTATTTAAGTTTATGGCTGAAGCCTTCACATTTACCCCATCAAGCGTTGGATCTGCGACCAGACAGTATGCTAACAGGTGCTCCTGCATGGCAAATACCTGTGGATATTTTTCAAATAACCAGGTGCTACCATGTTAGATTCTAGGTCCTTTCGCAAGATCTTTAGTCGATTATCCATATTTTTGTAAATGTAGATGCCTAACCCAACCTGTTCTTTAATGACGTAACCCTGAGTGTAATATTTGAGTGTAATATTTTGATACCTTAATCCATAATTAATAGAATCAGTCAAATCTTTGTCTCAAACCAACAAATTCTTGGTGATTTCAATAATAGTCAAATTTACCATCAAACAATAAGACTTTATGTGTGTTTATGTGTGTGTGTTTGTGCATGCATGCATGAATGTGTGTGTGCCTGTGTGTGTGTGTCTCTGTCAGTCAGGATACGTCAACTATTGACCTCTGACCCCGTACATACTCTTCACAGCATTGGCCATGTTCCTACACGGTGTACAACATGACCGCAGTTCACTGTCAGGTTACAACCCCAATGCCAGCTCAGTTTCCTGTCCATCAGATCTCACCAATTGCTCAACTGGGCCACCCGGAAAACCCAAAACTCAACCGTTGCATTTTAATTAAGCTCTCTTCACCTGTGTCCCCTCTAGCTAAGTGGCATGGACACCTTTCTGGAAACAGTACAAGGGGTGTACCGTATCGAAGGCAGGGATTAGTGACAGGGAGTGGTCGAGAGACATTGTAAATAGAACCACCGTCAGACCGCTGCGACCTCAGGGACGCAAGGCTTCTCCTGCAGTGGTGAATAAAAAGGAACTCTTCTGCTGCTGCAAGGGGAGGAGCGTGTCTCCATGATACAGAGCAGTACATTCAAATGTAGGTTTTATCCAATCAGAAGAAATGTATGGCAGGTGAGATATATATATATATATATATATATATATATATATATCTCACCTGCCATACATTTCTTCTGATGAACAAATACGTATGAACAATACAATATGTTGTGTTGTTCTGTATGTTTTATTAAAACTGTTAGTCAGTCATCAAGTGTACGATATGCTCTTATCTAATTGAAAATTAAAGTTAAAACTAAAATTTGATGAGATCCTGTTTGCAGAGGTGGCTTCGTAAGACAAACCCATGGGTCGCTCATAGCACTAATTATTAGCCCAGGCATTGTATGTGTAACGGATGCCAACTAGCCTGGGCTAGCTGGCGGTAGTACGTTGTAAATCCTCACACCCCTAGCCTTAAGAACGCTTCTAGCCGCTGAGTTAGAAGCCTGGGCTTTTAGCTCAGTGGTTAGCGCGTTCAACGCTCATGCCGGTAGTGTTGTAGTTCGAGAGGTGGCAGGATCCAGACCTTCGAGTGGTCGAACCGGCCTCTGCTACATATGTACCAGCCAGGGCATGGGTTGTAGACTATAGTGAAGATAACTCATATTGACCACAGTTGGTGGTTTGACACACATCAAGGAAACACCTACATATCTACCCAATGAGAATGTTGAAGGCTACACAGTGTTTGCCCTGCTATGAGATCTCTGTGAAAAGGGTCCGTGGTCAATGTATGCTATCTTTGCTAGTTCAGTAGTTTAGTTTACTATATGCCCTGGTACATACAAATATAGCAGAGCTGCTTTCCTGCGATTACTCCTCAATGATTAAGTCTACATTTGCATTTGCACGTGCACAGGTTACATAAAAAGCACACGTGAACACACACACGCACACACGCACACACGCACGCAATCGTCACGAGGTGATCGAGTTAAAGATAAGTACTGTGGCGCCCTCTAGCGATATAATTATTCATATGCAGAAATGAGGCACAGAACGGAAATTGTATTGTTTTCACTATTACCATTTTCATAGGAGTAATATTTACAATAGTAATACATTGCATTAACGTGCGCACCAAACCAGAATGTATGACAAATGTTCATACGATTGTATTTATTAACGGATGTGACGTTTTCGTGACGGTTTTTTCGTTCCGGTCCAGGCATGTCCGTGAGTTAGCTGCCGCTGCTGCTGTCTGTCAAGAAACATCACCCAAGCACAGCGTTTGCTGGGATTTTATTTTTAATTGTAGCAATCAGAGGCCGCTAAACATCAGACAACATGTCTATGTACCAGGTAAAGCCCATATATGAGGGTGGAACAAAGGTTGATTTGCCAACGTGCATGTACAAGTTACCCAATGTCCACGAGCAGCGAGCAAGCAGCTGCTCCTCCGAACATGCGCATCAGGTAACCGCACTTACTTAGCACAGATGATAATAGTGATCCACACATCACTCAGTATTCCCAGTTATTTTAACTCGTTTAACTAATAATAGAACCTCCCTGATTGGCAACCGCACATGTAGCCTAGCTTGATAGAAGTCTGGATCAAAGACAAGTAGCCCTGTTGTGGATGATGCAATGTCACCCCATCCTTGGTTTCCACAATGTTCTGGTATTGTTATATGGAAAGGATGATTACGTTTCTTCTACCAACATATTTGATTGTCTGGTGATATGGGCGTTTAACTCTTGGAATGTGTGTGCTTTGCTCTATATAGCGTGCATGTTTGAGTTTGTATTGTACGCAGCATGACAGTATATACAACACAACAAATGTGTCCGTTTTTAATGGAGCTAATGTGTGCTATGTGTTCATTCAAGTCATACTCATGAAATTATCTATTTACAATAAAAACACTAGTGTGCAAAACCATAAATAATTGTGGATATACATATCCCTAACCCCTCGACAAAATAATAATCTCTAACATTATCCCAGTGCTTACACACATTCTCCTCCTCTCCTTCTCAGAATGGCGAGCCGGACTCGGCTGTGAGAGCTCTGGAGGCTCGGCAGGACGAGATCATGAGGAAGCTGTTCGAGTTGAAGGCAGCAGTTGACGGTCTGGCTAAGACCGTGGCCACCCCGGACGCTGACCTGGACCTGACCGTCAGCTGCAGCCTTGCATCCCCCAGCCCCACTGCTTGCACTTTTACAGGCACTGCAGATCTGGACACGCTGCTGGGCAAGGTTGGGAGGGGCTGTGGACAGTGGTTATCTTGCTGTTGCGTTGTTTATATATATTCTCAGACTGGCTTGATCAATATGTGCGTTGTAAAAGAAGAATTTCCATTATATTGCCATTACTGGGCATACTTAACATATATTATCAAATCAATTTAAGCCTCACAATCACGGCAGTGGTTAACTCAGGAAATCCCAGTATAACCGGTTTAAGTCGGAGCACAAATTATCAGGATGTCCCAATAGTCTTTCGGAACAAGTGGAACTTGAGCCCCTATTTTTGAAAATAACAATTATGAGCATGTCCTGATGATGACGACCTCTTCGCCATTTACCTGTGCCACAGGACCTGGGCGCCCTCCGTGACATTGTCATCAACGCCAACCCTGCCCAGCCTCCCCTCACCCTACTGGTGCTCCACGGGCTGTTGTGCCAGCGCTACCGCGTACTCTCCGCTGTCCATGTGCACTCGTCTGTTTCGGGTGTGCCCACCCAGCTGCTGTCCTGCCTGGACGCCCGCCACGCCAACGGCTCCGCCCGCCACCTCTTCCAGCTGGGCTTCACCCTCATATGGAAAGACGGTACGGGAGGAGAGGGGTTGGCTGGGAGAGATTTTGGAGGGAGGGAGAGGTGACAAACTGACTTAGGTTTACCAGGGAGTGAAGCCAATTAACTGTGTTTGCCGTAAATATGGATGGGCTGTACCAAACATGTTGACATGTGTATTACTAAAACCGGTCTGCAATAATGAATAATTATTTGGTCAATAAGAAGAAGCTTATTATTCTAAGTGAATTCTAAATTTCATTGTACATGGAAGTAATCAGGCGTAGGTGGGCATTTTGACTAGGATTAGAACAGGATTGAACCCTGACCCTTTCAGCTGAAAGACACTTGAGCCACTACACTAAGCTATGGGTAAGATTGGATGAAGACCCCTCCCCTCATTGTCCACAGCACTGCCATAATATTTACCAGACTACTATTTAACCAATTTAGGGAATTTATTTAGATACTTGCTTAAGAATGTCTACCAGTAGCAGTGGACATTGGGACTTGACCCCAGAACCTTGTGTCTGGAAGTCAAACACCCCAACCACTGCACTGCCCCCTCTTCTATCTTGGTGTCTCACTGCTCCCCTGTCTTTCTCTTCTCCTCCTCCCCCCACCTACCCACAGTGCCCAAGCTGCAGATGAAGTTCAGTGTGCGCAACATGTGTCCCGTCGAGGGCGAGGCCAATGTGGCGCGCTTCCTCTTCCGCCTGCTCTCCCCCGACCCGAGCGACGCGGGCCTGGCCACGCTGGTGGACAGCTGGGTGGACACGGCCTTCTTCCAGCTAGCCGAGGGCGGGGCCAAGGAGCAGGCGGCTGCACTGCGCTCCCTGAACGCCGCGCTGGGCTACCAGCCCTGGCTAACGGGACCTGAGCTCTCCCTGGCGGACATCGCGTGCTACTGCTGCGCGGTGCGAAACGGTGTGACGGCGGTGGCGGCGCCCACCCACGTCCAGCGCTGGATGAAGGCCTGCGAGAACATGGGCTATTTTAGCCGGGCCAAGCTACAGTAGGAGGCCGCGTCCAATCAGAGAGAAGCTCTGTGAAGATGTGTATCTTGTATCTACTGCTTGTTCTCCCCCTGGTTCTATCAAGGAGAGGGGAGAGAAAGTTGGTATTTGCAATTCACAAATCAAGAGAACCCATGTCCCACTTTCCCTCTCGTTCTTCGTTCCTCTGAATGGCTCTTTGAACGTGGCAGTCGATGCGCTGTTCGGGAAGGTCCTCGTCATCTTGGGTTTTATATCCAGAGGAAGTAAGCATCAGAGGACGGTATGGACAATGGGGGCTTTGGTTATGAATTGGAACAAAAGGGAAAACTTATACTGTTAAACACACACACACACACACACGCACACACACACACACACCTCGTGCCTAATGTGACCCTGCTCAAGATGCTGTGTGTGTAATATATGGGGATGGGTGCAAATACAATTTTTACATTCAATGGTGCAAATGGGATGCAGACCTGACCCACATCATGTGTGCTGTGTGAAGATCTTGACACTTTCTATCCATGTTTTTTTCTTTTCTTTTCTTAAGTCATTAAAACAGTATGGGAAAACCCCTGAACTACAGTTTGTGTTTTTGAAGTGTTGGTTTGAAGAGCTTTTGTCTTTCAGGATTAACATCCCACACGAGTACTCCGAACGGGTAATCCATCTTTCACTTCTATGAGTACATAAAAAGGACTAGCATACTTATTTCTATTTTCAACAAAAGAGAATTTCAGCCTTGCTGCTTGCTTACTTCATTTAGAATGTGTAATTTCAATTGGAATAATTTGCATTTGAAAGGGTAATCGTCAGGAAGTGGTGGGCCAACTTCTATTTAAAGATGGGACCTTTTAGTTTGCTTTGGTGTCCAGGTGTGTAATGTCCACATGTAGAATAAAATGGAGGGCGATGTACTTCCTTTTCAACCCCACCATATGTTTGAGTCATACCAACATCTTTCTGTACCATTAATTTGCACGATGCAAATGAATGGTTTAGAAAAAGATGAAACTAGGATAATCTGCACTGTTTGTGCATGCATGCTCTGTTCACATTTAGAAATTAATGCACAGAGGCTTCTTTTGAAAGAGTCATCAGTAATCTGTTGATGCACTCCCGGCAGTATGTAAAACAGCTGGTCAAGTGATCATGCCCCACTTCTACACTGATTAGATCTGGTTCACATAACCCCTATGACCTAACCCCTCTAACTACTGAATAGCGAATGGGGTTCACGAAAGAAAGAGGAAAAACACACCAGCTAAAAAGATTTTGCGTTTATTTTCTTTAGTGTAGTACAAAAAACGGATTTAGTAACCAAGGGAACTCAAATGAATAAAATCCTAAAATCACATGTAGATAATAAATTTAAAAAATGGGTTCAGAGTAACTTAATGTTTGCCTAATGGGCTACTTATCCTGAAGTCTGATATTGGCCATCTCATTCATTAATTACATACAAAGAAATTATCCATTTAGTTTCAACGTCGATCATTATATAAATTCACCTTTGATGATTAAGCTTTGAGCTCCACTAGACGTTCACGAGCACACGGTGCTGTTGTATCTCAGCAGGTTGATCCTCTCAAAGAAGTCGTCGGTTAGACTGGTGATTCTCTGTGGGGCAGCCAGGTTTGCCTTGTGGCTGAAGAGGCGTTGCACGGGCGCCGCAGAGGGCAGCGTTGTGTTGTACTTGATGAATAGCTGCCTCACTCTGGGGAAGTCCTTTAGGCACTCCAGGCTCTTCCCTGTGCCCTCCAGGTACTTGTGGATCTCCTCCTTGGCACCTAGCTTCTCAGGCCGACCGCGAGGTGTCACGGGCCCGTAGCTGAAGAAGTCGTCTTCGGACTCTGTAGTGGTGTCGTACTCGTGTGCCTCCTCTTCCACGGGGAAGCCGGGGTCCAGCTCAGCCGCCTCCAGCAGGCCGCACATTTCCTCCCTCTCCGAGGGAGGCATCCACCACAGCCGGAACTGGGGCGTGGTCGCCGTGGCGATTTTGGCCTCGGTGCTGGCAAAAATGTTGCAGAACCGCGAGTCAATGGTGGCCACGACGGTGTCGATGACGTCGGCGAAGAAGCGAGCTGCTGCCCGCTGCTCCGTCAGCTTGTTCTTCAGGCTAAGGATGGTGGGGATGACTAGGCCCAGGTAGCACTTCTGCTCAGCCTGGAAAAGCTCCAGGGCAAAGGCCAGCGGCTTGAAGACCACCACGTACTCCTGCAGGAAGGCCATCTCCTTGGCCTGCAGCATGGGCACGCCAAGCCGTTCACTCAAAACCAACCGCTCCCTCTCGGCCAGAGACACCAGCCTCTGCACCATGCAGTACTCAGCGTTCCAGCGGCTAGCGCACGGCACCACCAGGGGCATCTTAGCCACGTCTTCGGCTTTCTCGGATGCCACCTGCAGCTTGTGGCATTTGCTCCAGAAGGCGGAGACCTTGGACATAGTGCTGTAGTGCAGTTGGCACATGGGGCCCTGGGACACCGCCAGCCAGAAGTCCTCCATTACAATCAGGTCCAGGGTGTGCGAGGCGCAGTGGCCTACGTCCGGCAGGAACACCGGCGCGTCCCGATCCTGCTCACCGTCCAGGATGGCACCAATGTTTTCAAAGAACCCCACGTCGTCTTCATCGCCGTCCACCAGGAACTCCTTGAACATGCCGACGAAAGGACTGCCGTTGTCCACCAGTGTGGTCTGAACTTTGCTCTCGATGTTGTACGCACAGTGGATGTCGCGGATCCGGCCTGAGATGGCCTCAACTGTGTTGGGCCCCTCAAGCCGAGCGAAACCCAGGGCAGCGGATTTCCGCTCCAAGGTGACTGAGTCGATCCAGTGACAGGTCATGCCAAAGTAGCTCCTGCTGTCCATTGTCCAGATGTCGCCTGTGGTACACATGTACAGGACGCTGTCGAGTTTGGCCGTCAACGCCGCTCTCATGCTAGAGAACACCAGGTTGACCTTGGTGGACAAGGTCAGCTTGTCCATGGTCAGCTGACCCTCAGTTAAACCCTCCAGCAGTTTCCTGAAGCCAGGCTGCTCCAGCAGATGGAAAGACTGGCAATCCTCCACAATGAAGTTAAATATCAGCTCATCTAATCTCGATTGTGCCTGACTTTTGGAAATAATCTCTGCTTTAAGTTTCTTGAGTTGGAGATGACCGGTAACCTCATCGTTTTGTTCCTTCTTTCGGCACCTCTTTGCTGCAGCATTGACCTTGTCTTCATCACAACCCAAATGTTTCCTCTGAAATAAAATACAAATTACATGTTATCTTTTTTATTTTACACCCACTTTCAAACGAAGTGGGACATCTGACAGAATAAGGCTGTATATATCTAGATAATGAACAATTATTCAGATATTGGTCCACAAAACCACAAGCCACCAAGTTAATTCAATGAAAGTGAAATGACCAAATAACCTAAGGACACATATACAACATTTAGTGCTTCATTCTTTCACCCAAAACAGGTACCTGCCTTTTACCACTGCACAGAGAAGCACAAAGATACAACTTACGTCTAAATGTTTCTTTAGGTTTGACGTTGATGTTTTTGAGGTGGATAAAAGATTAACCTTCGGTAAGCATAAATTACACTGGACGATTACATTTTTCCCTTGATCTGCCTTGTGTGTAAAATGGTGGCTATAACGCCAAGAATGCAGTGCCGTTTTAGTGTCTATGACGGATTCTGTATGATCCGTGTCCATTATATCCGTTTTGGTATTAAAAACTATTTCAAAATGAAACGAAAGTATCGAAATCTGATTTAGTAATCAGAATTACATGTAATGTAACGCAGACGGGAAAGGACTCGAAAGGGGCATGGGACTTGAAAGGGGCATGTCTCTTTTGAGATTTTGAGGGAGGGGACATTGCAATGACTCTACGTGCGCTTGCGCACTGCCAATCTGTGGCCCTTAAATCTTACTGCGCATGTGTACTGGCCACACGTCATTGTCATCATCAAATCAGATCAAATCAAAACTTTATTTACCTATTCAGGTTCCAAATACAAAGAAAAAGGACAACACACTGAGTAAATTAAAAACAAACACGATACCACCGATATTATTGTATTATGTCTTCTTCGTGGCTGGAAAATAAATAGAAACACGAGAGTGACTACCCTCATTGGTACACTTGAGTACAGCCCACCCAATTAAAGCATCACTCTTTCGTGACTACAATTATTAGCCTATTATTGTTTAATATACGTTCTATATATATCGTTCTACAGATCTGGCTTCACAATATAACGATGACCAAAAGGGAACACGTGGTAGAAAGTGTAAAGTGAAATCCAGAAATGAATCACTATTATATGGCCTACAAAAGGGCCTACACAAACAGTCTATCCGCAGACCCTCAGCACGTTACTTATCAATTTCCTATTACATCTAAAAACGAATGGTGTTTAATAAAGCAATTTGTTGGCTGCTTGATCACCGTCACTGCCAAAGTAGAGGGTGTTGGCCAATTAGCCTATGTGTTTATATCCGTATGCAAATGCTCAAACACAGACGCACGCACGCACGTGTAACAGTAACAACAACTAACAAATGTTAGTTTATAGTGAACCTCCCCAAATTTTGACCTGTAACATAGTACATTATTTATTTAGTTCCACTCATAATTTATTATTGGTTCCGATGGGGCGCTAATTGAGATTGCACACGCCAAGACTTCCTCTTGTTGGAAGTTTGGAAAGGGGTTAAGTTGGACTTATGAATCCTACATCATGTAAATTTTGTTACAGCGGTTATCTCATTGTTTATGACATATATATTTTTTTTTTTTCATGGTGTACGAATGTCTACTATAAGTTCCCTGTCCGTAAGTCGGCAAATATGCAAATTAGTCTAATAAGATCCGAAATGAATGAACGTATTTAAGTAGGAGCTAACTGGCTAATTATGCTGTCGTAGGGATGACAGCGTTATTTCCAACTACCCGTGTGTGATATGCCCTGTTTGTCCTATGTTACAGGTATGTGTGTTAATAATATTTAAAGATCTGTCAGTATTTAATTCATAATTATGCATGTATTTTTATTCTTTTAATTTATTATACTTGGTATACACTATACGATCACAGTATTGTCTTCTATTATTTTGTCGCTCTTGTTGGAAGTTTGGAAAGGGGGGATGCCAGCGTATTTCCAACTACCCGTGTCCGTGTGTGATATGCCGTTTGTCCTGTTACAGTTTGGGAAGAAAGAATAAATGCTGCCAGATCCATTCCACGTCTCCTCTGCGTTATCGGTCAACTAGTCATACAAAGAGTTTGAACGTTAATGTAACAGGCTGATCAAAGTCTGTTACACACGCACACGCGCGGTTAAAAAAAATCGACAAATAAATTAGTCACAGCGCAGTCTCTGACGCATCGTCTCTAGTATTGTATCCGGCTTCATTGGACTCCAGTGAGTGATGGGTGAAGGTGAAAATAGTGTGCCTTGACCAACAAACACCAATCAGTCACTTTGCTTGTGAAGCTAATCAGAATATTGTAGGCTATGTATTGCAGCTAATGAAGCTGTATTAAAGCCCATGTTGCAGGTTAACCGGAAGTTTCGATTAATGGGTACATAACGCACTCAAAATATGTATATCATTTGTAACCTACACCACCCTAACACTAACCATAAGTATCAGAGTTCCCGACCTAAGATGTAATACAGTATTCCCCCTATCAAGTATTCAACTGAATGAATGAGGGAGGAGACGATGTACAAAAATAATGCACTTCAATTGAGATGGTCTTTGCTACAAAAGAAAAGTAAAATATATGATAATCACCCCACAAATGGGCACAATCACTTCTATAAAGGTGAGGGAATAGGCCTGTCAGCCGAGAGTAGAGTTACCCAGAGAGAGAGAGCTATACACTATACAACGATAGGGCTATGATGTGCTTAGTCACACAGTAAAGTATATATATCACACAACAGGAATGTTACAAATAATCCACTACAACTTCAACACAAACAGTAGGTTAACATCCCTGCACACAAACTGATCGATAAAAGCCTCAATACCGACAGTAGTGACTTCCGCCAAAACAGACCCACTGCGCTGGACGTGCATATACTACACTACTCTCTACGTTCTCCCCGCCCCGGCTGACTAAGAAAAGAAAAGAAACAAACAAACCTCGCCAAAACAAAACAAGAAAATAAATAAATAAACCACATAAGTTGGAGGTGGTCTTACACAATGATCAGGCATACAGAACTAAACAATTTTAAGTAGGAGAAAAACAGTGGCTACAATCCGCTCCTGGAATTAACAAAAGACCACATTCGTTTGTTAATTATTACTTTCAACAACTATAAAAACAATGATCACCTCACATCAATACATAGCAGCACATACATTTCTCATCTTAATTCATTCATGAATTGACACTTTAATAAACATAACATTTACCTTCATACGATCTTCAATAACCATTCATACTGCGAGCCATCCACTGTTAGAACGCGACAGTTTAAACAAAGACGCTTCCCTTACCTATCTCGTATTAAGTCACCGCCGGCAGAGTTTCCATGCGAACAACCAGCCACTATGTTAGTCGCGCCATCTGATTAAAAAGTGACTGCCAGCCCTATTCTACCTGCGCCACTACTGGTCACCTGATGAGAAAGCATCAGGTGACCTCCCAAACCCAACTATGCCAATTGGAACCAGGTGCATCGCTGGGTTATCCCCCTCCCACCCGTCACACATTCATAAAATCTCAAATTTTTGGTGTTTTTTGTCGTTTTTTGGTAGTAACGGGTGTTTTCATCGCAACTCGGCGATGACGTCATGTTGGGGAGACGTGGTGAAGGTAGCCTCAGCCTAGTACTAGAACTAGGGCGTCTGGGATGAGGAAGAGGTGGCAAGAACCACAAATTACATGTATGATGATGATGGCCTGCAGCTGTATAATTTGGGTTCTGTGGTGTAAAAACCTCCAAACATGTAGTTTTTTTTGTCATAGAAAACTAAAGCGGGGACACTGCCCTTACAGGATTACTGACGAGGGGGGGGGGGGGGGGGGGGGGGTCGAACGGGATTGTTGACGGGGGGGGGGCGGACGGAATTATTGACGGGGTGGGGTGGACGGAATTGTTGACGGGGGAGGGGGGGTGTACGGGTTTGCAGGCGAACGGGATTGTTGACGGGGGGTTCGGATCTTTCAGTCACAGTCAAATCACATTTCCGGGGACAGCCGTAGCCGGGGACAGGTCACTGAAAACGGGGACTGTCCCCGGAAACCGGGGACGTCTGGTCACCCTTAGCAACGCAGCAACGAGCGCTGGAGCTAGTCTATGAACAGCAGTGCACACAATAACAACACTTTTTTTTTTTTTACTGTCAGTGAATAGCACCGAGTGAAAGTCAACGTTTTCTTTATATCTAGTGACAGTGATTATGTTGTTAGTTCAGCAGTTCACCGGCACTTAGTCAGAAGATCTAGAAATAGAAGGCATAATGCTAGCTATGTGCTAACTTGCCAGTCCCACCTGTGAATTCCCTCCCAGATAATCCATAATTAATTCCCCCCCCCGACGCAAACACATTTCCGATTAGTTATCCCACATTTTGATGGTAGCCTACTAGCTCCAGTAACAACATCTTTGCCTTTAAGCCTTTAAGTTTTTTGCCTTTAAGTTAAAAGGTGTTAGTAAATGTTTAAAATGTTTTTGAATGCATTGTGCAGAATGTTTTATTTTCCTATGGCCTGTATTTTATTTTCCTTTGAATATGTACGTTGTTGATATCATAATGTGACCTTTGAATCAGGACCAGGGAACCGTGACCTTTGAACCGGAGGGTTCAATGGTCGGAAGCTGGGAAGTTAATGGAGAGACGAGATGGCGAAAAGAAAGGGTGTGGACGGCTAGTCCAGGCTCGCAATTCTGTGTTCGTCATTACACGTGGCTCTGTCCAGGATATTGGGTTAGAGATAAATTGTTGTTGTTTTCAGTTAGAGAACTACCATATCAATGATCGTGTGATGCGCCGGATTGTGGACGTTCCTCCGAGCTCCGAAGGGGAGTTCGCATCAGCGGAGAAGACAAGGACCTCGCGCCGTTTGGCTTAGATGGAGGCGTGGACCTGTCGAGAGGAGGACTGTGATTTTTCAGTTTGTTTTGCACACACACACACACACACACACACACACACACACACACACACACACACACACACACACACACACACACACACACACACACACACACACACACACACACACACACACACACACACACACACACACACACACACACACACACACACACACACACACACACACACACACACACACACACACACACACACACACACACACACACACACACACACACACACACACACACACACACACACACACACACACACACACACACACACACACACACACACACACACACACACACACACACACACACACACACACACACACACACACACACACACACACACACACACACACACACACACACACACACACACACACACACACACAGCTCCCCTCCACGTGAGGTAAAGGTACATTTTTTGTTTGTTTGCTTGTGGGAGTGAAGCGGCTATTTTGTTTTGAGCCTCCACGTACCCGAGCGTCGACCCAGGCCTGCAACGTATGGTTATATTTTGTGAATGCCGGCCTAGAACGCTTTTGTTATAGTTATACTATCTGGTTTAAGTGTATTATATTCAATCAATGTGATTCCATGTGTGAATAGCAATGAAAAATACTATTGGTCTATGTTCTATTGTATTATTGATGACCATTTAATTTCATCTGTGCTACAGTAAACATTTGATATATTCAGACTAACAAGAATATGTGTGTTTGATTAGAATTTACTCTGCCAGTAATTCTTATTCAGGAGGAACTAGCTGAGAAGGGTACAGGTAATTTAACTCACTACAAACTAATAACTTAAATTGTGCAGATTTCCACACATAGTGTGTGGTCGGTTAAATTGAACTCTGGAGCGTCCCAGGTTGATCAAATGAGATGGTCATGCCCATAGTCAGGGCATTGGGGCGCTACACCTATAACATTACAATATTTCATTTATGCAAGCCAAGACAATCAGTCTATAGCCTACATGACAACACACACTTAACAATTTTGATAAACCGATATGCTATAGTATTCGTAAAGAAACACTGACTTATGAGGCTGCAATGGCAAAGATGTGCATTACAATGCAAACACGACAATAATTGGCATCAATCTGGCGCATTTAGAAGAGCAATCAACTGAATAAATGCCAGGTATATAGTCTATCAGACACGCAATCAGTGAACTTGCAAATGAGAGCCTGCAATATGACCGATCGTGTGACTGACACACAAAGCACATTCGTCCAACCCGGCGGATGCTGACAGCCCACAACGAGCCAAACATCACCACGGCGGGTGTGCCCTCTCTCGCTCTCGCACGCATACACGATCACAGGCTAGGCTGCTTCAGAAGACAGAATCTCTTGGGCGGCGTATCGTAGATATAAAGCTTAGAGACGCTCCGCGCGTGTTATACACTATTCCTCTCCTTTTGTTTCATAGACAGACAATAGACCAAAACCTTTACCAAAAAAACGGAGTTAAAAGCGATCCTGTCTCGGCGGCCTTTCCTGGATTAAAAACAACATAACAGACCAGAAAACAATTACTTTCTCTCCATTGAAACCCATTCATATTTTACGATCTCATAGGTCCCATGGGAAGGGACCTATTCGCCACTCCCTGTCTGCCTTTTCTCGGTCAAGACGGCACCAAATTATAAATTTATGTTACTATTCGACTACATATATGACCCACTTTCAATACAGATTCATGTCTCCACCGGTGAAATGCTCCTTTAAGCACACTATTTAATATGCTAATATGCGGACGCAGCAATAGAGAGAATTTATGAAAAATGGGATACGTCAGGAAAGGATGTCTGCCATTTTAAATTCCACAAGGTGTACACATTATTTAGCGCTTGTTTAGATAACGTATGCTTATAACGTATACTGTAATTTTATTGTAGGATATTATCGGTGGGTTTTATTTTACTTTGAAAGGACATACCCGGAAGTCGTATAAAGGCGTGATGTCAAGTTTGATAGCTTCGTAAACGCACTCGTTTCTCTGATCGACTTTGCTTCTTTTAATAAGGGAGTTTCATTATGGATTGTGTCTAAGGTGAGTTACTTCATGCATGTGCTTCTGGACTATGCTATCTAAATATCAAGACCGTTTTCAGGGTACCCATTTAGCTTTGTCGCGCTTTTTCAAGGTCCGTAACGTTAAACGGTCCACGATTCAACCTTGTGTCAGTCCTCTGTTTACCTAGTTAAATAACTTAGATGTGAACCAAACTATTACACATTACAAACTATCACATCTTCGGACAATAATGGCTTTCCCAATGATGGAGTTAATTTGCTGCAGCATATGAAGATAGCATTACAATGAATTTCGAGCCCCTGGCTGTATGTCTGTATGTATGTCTCACTTTAGGGTTCTTCTCCTAACGTCATCAGTCGTGGAGGCATGGTTGGTTTTGACCCTGGGGCCCCTGGTGTCGTCCTGTCTCCAGAAGAGGCAGCGCTAGCTGGGTCTGGCGCTGGGATGGTCACTCGAGCTCTCATCAACCCGCTGGATGTCGTCAAAATTAGGTTTCAGGTAAATGAAAGGCTTCACTGTTAACGTATTAAACACACATAAACTGATTTCAAAAACATGTCAAGGCGTAATTTATCACTGTTTAAAAAACCAAAGCCAACCTTGACTCTTTTCAATAAAGTTTTTTTTCATCGAATAATGGCCTGCCATCTGAAACTTATAAGGCAATACAAAAGTAATTTATAAACTGCTACATTTCTATGTGAAGAGATATGGACATCATCTGTAAGCGACTAACTGCAAAGACCATAGCCTGTATTTATGATATATGTATGATGATGAGACGACATAACAATAATCTGTACTATATTTAACTGATAATTCAGACAATAGATAGTTATGCCATGACGGAAAAAAAATGAAATTATTTAAAACAAAGCATTTATAACATCTCTTGTTTTAATTCATTGTGTAATACACACAGTATAACACATCACATACTCAATTGCACAGCCTTCATGATCAATCCACATGCATGTCAAATGTAACACTCCATCATCCTACATCTGGGGGACATAAATTATGATATTTGTCCAACTCATAATCCAAAAGTGTTATAATTAATAATAATAACAATAATAATAATAATAATAATAATAATAATAATAATAATAATAGATTGAATTTATATAGCACTTTTCTAGACACTCAAAGACGCTTTTACAGTGAAGGGGGGACCTCACTAACCACCACCAATGTGCAGCACCCACTTGGGTGATGCACGGCAGCCAATCTGCACCAGAACACCACACACCAGCTTGAGGTAGAGAGTGAGGGAATTAATGAATGAGCCAATTATACAGGGGGATGATTAGCGGGGGGGGGGATTAGGGGTTATGAGCATGTTACCTGTTAGCTATTTCACATCATGTGGTTGCCTTTTTTCTCTGCCCACAGCTCCAGATAGAATGTGTGTCTTCCCTGCATCCTGAGGGGAAGTACAGGGGCCTGCTCCAGGCCTCTCGCTGCATCCTGAGAGAGGAAGGCCTCCCGGCTTTCTGGAAAGGACACTTCCCCGCCCAGCTCCTCTCTGTCTGCTTTGGGGCTGTTCAGGTTGTGTGTGTGTGTGTGTGTGTGTGTGTGTGTGTGTGTGTGTGTGTGTGTGTGTGTGTGTGTGTGTGTGTGTGTGTGTGTGTGTGTGTGTGTGTGTGTGTGTGTGTGTGTGTGTGTGTGTGTGTGTGTGTGTGTGTGTGTGTGTGTGTGTGTGTGTGTGTGTGTGTGTGTGTGTGTGTGTGTGTGTGTGTGTGTTATGGGATCCTATAATTTATCCTATCACATGTATATTTACATATGTATATAAACATTTACATTTAGGGCATGTAGCAGATGAGTACATTTGTCAGAAGAAAGAAACAATATATCGCTGTTGGTACAGTAAGGATGTTTGTTGAACCAAGTATAAAGAACAATTGTTAGGTTAACCCATTCCCCATATAAGGTAGCCACGATAAGATGCTACACAATGCTAAGTTATATTTCTAATGACGGAAGGACGTACAACATACAATAAGTGCGTACATTGAGTGCCAGGACGTACAACATACAAGTTGTGACTTTGATGATTGACCTTTGCTTGCGCTTAACGATGGCGGTACCAGGCATCCAGCTGAGGTAGTTGAGCGGAGCGCTCGAGTGGGGTGTGGGGTCTGACCAACGCTTGGAGGTAGGCAGGGGCAGTTCCATTGACCGCCTTGTAGGCCATGTTGAATCTGATTCGAGCTAATACAGGGAGCCAATGGAGGTCACGGAAAAGGGGTCACATGGAAGAATTTTGTTGAGGCGGGAGATGACGATATACAGTATATACAGGGATAGTCTAGTGGTTAGGGTGTAATACTCCCAGCCAAAAGGTTATGTAGGTAGTTCAGTAGGTATCCTCGATCAAGCTGCCTTACCCTTGCCTGTTCAATAATGACATGTATTTAAATCTAATCACGGTAAAATGACAACACCAACATAAGGTGTCTTGCTATAAAATAAGGCACAAATACTAAATAACTTAAATAATCCCAATATACATTTCCTTCATACCCTAGTATTTCTCACAAATACAATTTGTGTATCCCTCGCAGTTTGCAAGCTTTGAGTTTCTCACTGAAGCAGTGCACAAGTCTACGCCGTACGACAGCCAGACGGCAGGGATTCACTTAATCTGTGGCGGTCTGTCGGCCTGCTCTGCCACGCTGGTCTGCCAGCCCCTGGACACCCTGAGGACACGCTTCGCTGCCCAGGGAGAGCCCAAGGTGGGACAGAACCATGATTTGAGTGGGTCAAATAGTGACCATACCCTAAACAATAACATGACCCATATTTGACCCTGATGGTTGTGAAAACCTTTTTTTAAAGTTAGTGGTGTTTCTAGGGTTGGATATTACTACCAATGCCAGTTCATGGGTTTATGCTTTTTAATACTTTTGAATGTAACGGAACCCAGGCCTAGCTGCTATAGGTGCTTACTGCTAAAAACTCCCTCTCATTGACTCAGGTGTACCATAATCTGCGCCATGCCGTGTCCACCATGTATCGCACCAGCGGTCCGCTGTCGTTTTACCGTGGCCTGGCTCCCACATTGGTGGCGGTCTTCCCCTACGCCGGGCTACAGTTCTTCTTCTATAAACTCTTCGGTCAGATTTTGTCGAAAAACTCAGAGGGTGGGAATTCAGGCGGTAAGTAGTGGATAATAAACAGTTTAACAAAATAATCCAAATGATTTATTGCCAGGTTTGCATATTCTAGGATTTTTTAATTCAAGGTGTGTGTGTGTGTGTGTGTGTGTGTGTGTGTGTGTGTGTGTGTGTGTGTGTGTGTGTGTGTGTGTGTGTGTGTGTGTGTGTGTGTGTGTGTGTGTGTGTGTGTGTGTGTGTGTGTGTGTGTGTGTGTGTGTGTGAAGCCTTGTCATAATGAAATTTGTCCATCACAGGGAATTTGAGAAGCCTGCTGTGTGGCAGCGCTGCTGGCGTGCTCAGCAAGACCATCACGTACCCCTTTGACCTCTTCAAGAAGAGACTACAGGTTGGCGGCTTTGAGGAGGCCAGAGTTCAATTTGGACAGGTGAGCATGACGGTTAACTTAAAATGTTATTCATATCTTTTTTTTTACAAATAAAGATGCAATGCGCTTCACTTGAAAATCGCTTCACACTATCTCTTCTTTGATTGGTTCAGATTCGGCATTACCGGGGCTTCATAGACTGTATGGTACAGATAGGCAAAGAGGAAGGCCTCCGCGGGTTCTTCAAAGGCCTGTCGCCCAGCCTCGTGAAGGCTGCCTTCTCCACTGGTTTCACCTTCTTCTGGTACGAGTTGTTCCTCAATGCCATGCAAAACCTCAAGGAGAGGACTCAATAACTTATCCCAAGACACTAGTATCTTATGCTGGTATCTGCACATGTCCCCAGGCATTGGTACAGGAGGAAAAGCAAAGATCGCCCAAAACACGCACAAAGGAACAGTGAACTTTGCTTGAGTTGTTCTATGTTTGCACTGAGGACACCCTCACTCGGGTTTTCAAGGGAGTCAGCTGTATGTTTTTTTATATATATATTTTTTGTGTTTACATATAAACAGGCAACTGCAAGGTGTGGCTTCTTATCGTAGAGCAAATTATATTTATAGCTACTATATTTTACCCAGGTTTTTTGATCATTATTCATTATAAATATACATATTTAGAACCTATCTTGTGTTTTAAGTGCGTCATATATAGAGATATAATCATATCACTTGCCAGAGCCAGTGCACTTTTCACTTTTCAAGACCTTGGCATGCTTTCAATATCGTGGCAAGTGATGTTTGGGTGTTAAATGGGAATTACACAAACACAGAAGTGTTTGTGTAATATTTTGTTCATTTCTATTGCTTGTTTTTTTCTTTAATAATTTTGTGCTGGTGAGGAGCTAATCAAACTACCAATTAGCTCTCAAAAGCTGCGCTTAAACCTCGACGTTTTTATATAATTAACCATTATAATAAACGTTTAATCTGTGTAAATATGCTCATGCGCATGCGCACATGGAAAGAAACCAGGAACTGGTTAACCAGGGCAGATGTGTTCGTTTTTAGACGAGGTTAAATGCCATAAAATATTTAATTGTGTCCCGGCTTGAAATGTGAGTAATCTCTTAATGCTTTTAAGTTCCCCTTCCATTGAGTTATATATGTGGTGTTTCTTAATATACTGATTTTAATGAACTTTTACTTGTATCAAACTAACATTACACTAATGACCAGACGCTAACCAAACGGCAACATAATGGTTCGGTTTTCAAACAGAATGCCAGTGGGAGGAATGGAGAAGATAATACATTTCAATTACATAAAATAACTTTCTGACTCAATGTAAACAACCAATATGATCTGAAGAATTCCAAAGGAGAGTAGTATTACGACTAGCATCGTTAGCCGATAATGCTAACATGAAAACAGTTTCCTAATTAAGTAAACAAATATTGAGTATTTTCGCTGCAACACACATTTAGTATTTACTTAAGTAGATCACCATGGAATATGCATGTTTTCTATATATCAATCTCCTGTATGTGATCATGTATATTATAAGAAGGTTAACGGTCCTGTTCGTTTTCAGATTAGAAATATAGAAGTGAGTGGTGGTTTATATATTCAGCCATAGTACGTGATGAATACCGTGATGTCGGATACAGAGGTTATTGGCAAATACATCTCAAATTACAACAATTCGAAGTCAGGTAAACAGCATTTGCTATAATAAATATACAACACGCCTAGTTAAGCTAACTGTGTGTGTGTGTGTGTGTGTGTGTGTGTGTGTGTGTGTGTGTGTGTGTGTGTGTTATGGGATCCTATAATTTATCCCATCACACGTATATTTACATATGCATACACATTAACATTTAGGCCATGTAGCAGATGACTACATTTGTCAGAAGAAAGAAACAATATATCGCTGTATGAGAGAGTGTAATGGCTTTTCTCGGGGAGATTGTTCATAGGTCTAAAATGCATGAAATTGTTTTATAGCGTGAGATATCTGGATTGTAAGTTGATACCAAAAAAATGGAAATGTCCGCCAAAGAAGACTACAAGATCCAGTCGTTTGACCCAGAAACTCAAAACCTTCTGAAAACAGCTCTCAAAGGTACTGCTATTATTATTAACTATCAGCAACTAAAGTTAAATATATTTACTTGAATACGGAAAATAGTTAACTATTTTAAAATGTATTTCTCTATTTTCTCTTGCCGTTTAGTTTTTATTTAAGAAATCTGAATGGTAAGCTGCTTTGGAAGGAAGTTTCCAAGTGTCTAAATAATAGGATACGTCATTTTTCAGAACCAAATTCAGTGGACCTGGAAAAGGTAGCTGATGTCATCGTGGACCAATCTCTGAAGGACCAGGTGTTCAGTAAAGAGGCGGGCCGCATCTGCTACACCATTGTACAGGTCCATCCTTTAATATGGCAGTAATGGCACCAATAACTTCATGGAACAGAGTAAAAGCTAATATGTTGGACGATGGTTAAAATATTGAATAGTTTTAGAAGATGCTTCTTTTATCTAAAGTGATTGACATTAAATTCAGATACAGGTTATTAAGGAGCAGGTAGGGGGTAAGACACTAAACTCAGATACAGGACATTAAGGTGAAGGTAGGGGTTTAGACACTAAAAATCAAGAATACACGTTATTAAGGAGCAGGTAGGGGTGTTAGACAGTGAATTCAAATGCAGCTTATTAAGGAGAAGGTGCGGGGGTTCGACAGTGAATTCAATGAATACCTTAGTTTGTAATCACCCAATCTCGTTAAAACAGAGTTAGTTTTAAGCACTAGGGCCACATGGCGTTTGAAGAAACCTAAGAAACCACTATGCCTCTTTACACCAAGGACGCTGTTTACCTCCAGACTGACTTGTCTCTCTCCGTCCTCCCTCCGTCTATCCAGGCAGAGGCCAAGCAGAATAACGGCAGCGTGTTTAGGAGACGGTTGCTAACGCGCCTCCAGCAGGAGTTCAAGGTACGAGAGGAGACCAGATCACACTCACTGCAGGAGTGGGTGTGCTATGTCACCTTCATCTGCAACATCTTTGACTACCTCAAGGTACGGGCAATTTTGATAGCGCTATTATATGTTATTATATGTCTTATCTATCTATTCCCTTGGTCTAACCTATTCTTTGTGAACAGCTGAACAACATGCCCATGGTGGCTCTGGTGCATCCTGTGTTGAGACAGTCATGTTGTTCTCCTTGTCTGATAGTGTTGATCTGATAGTGTGTGATCTTGGGTCCTTCAGGTGAACAACATGCCCATGGTGGCTCTGGTACATCCTGTGTACGACTGTCTCCTGAGGCTGGCTCAGCCTGATGCCCTGCTGAACGAGGAGGAGGTCAGTGTGCTTGCTCAGCTTTGGGTGTCGTAGAAGTGGAGTCGGCCTCCTGTTGTCTATATTTGGGAATTCCAGGTTGAGAGATAAAAGTCCTCTCCAAATACCAAATACATATATTTACATTTGGGTACACGCAGATACAGAGTACCGATATGAGTTCTTTATACCATTACAGTTTAAAAACGTATTTTATCTCCATGGTTATGGCCCACAGCAACTTTGTGATAATGCTTTTGTACCGTCGTTATGTATGAGGGTTATAATTAGCGATATTGTATATGAAATGTGCCACACACCGTAGCGTTATATTATAGGTGTCCGGAAATCCTCACCCTCGGATGAGGGTATTAAATAAATCACTGCTCATACGGAGCTTCACCATCCACACACACTGAGGGTTATACTATACAGGTGAAACTCGAAAAATTTGAATATTGTGCAAAAGTTTATTTCAGTAATTCAACTTAAAAGGTGAAACAAATATATTTTATAGACTCATTACATACAAAGTGAGATATTTCAAGCCCTTATTTGTTATACTTTTGATGAAAATGGCTTACAGCTTATAAAAGCCCCATTTTCAAAATCTCAGAAAATGAGAATATTGTGAAAAGGTTCAATATTGTAGGCTCAAAGGTTCACACTCTAATAATTAATCCAAAACACCTGCAAAGGGTTCCTGAGCCTTTAAATGGTCTCTCAGTCTGGTTCTGTAGAATTCACAATCATCGGGAAGACTGCTGACCTGACAGTTGCAGAAAACCATAATTGACACCCTCCACGAGTAGGTAGAGCCTCAAAAGGAAATTGCAAAAGAAGTTGGATGTTCTCAAAGTGCTGAATCAAAGCACATTAATAGAAAATTAAGTGGAAGAAAAAGGTGCACAAGCAGCAGGGATGACCGCAGCCTTAAGAGGATTGTCAGGAAAAGGCCATTCAAAAGTGTGGGGGAGCTTCACAAGGAGTGGACTGAGGCTGGAGGTTCTGCATCAAGAGCCACCACACACAGACGGATCCTGGACATCAAATGTTGTATTCCTCTTGTCAAGCCGCTCCTGAACAACAAACAATGTACAGGATGGAGGTCAACTCTTTGACCATGTGGTGCAGAGACAACAACCTCCTGCTTTGCTGAATGTCAGCAAAACAAAGGAGATTGTGATTGACTTCCGGAAAGGCCACACCGAACACCCACCACTGACCATCAATGGTGCTGCTGTGGAGCGAGTGAGCAGCACCAAATTCCTAGGGGTGCACATCAGTGAGGACCTCTCCTGGACCACCAACTCTGCAGCACTGGCAAAGAAAGCCCAGCGGCGCCTCTACTTCCTCCGCAATCTCAAGAGAGCAAAAGCCCCCATACCCATCCTGAACACATTCTACTGGGGCACCATTGAAAGCATCCTGTCCAGCTGCATCACTGTGTGGGGCGGTAGCTGCACTGTATACAGCAGGAAAGCACTGCAACGCATAGTGAACCCAGCTGGTAAGATCATTGGTGCCCCACTCCCTTCCTTGCAAGACACATACACCACCTGCCTCACCCGGAAAGCCACCTCGATTGTGAGTGACACCAGCCACCCCGCACACAGTCTGTTCAACCTCCTACCCTCTGGAAGAAGGTATAGGAGCGTTGTCCCACCACCAGACTCAGTAATAGCTTCATACACCAAGCTGTCAGGACGCTAAATTCTCTCCCTTAACTCCCCCCAGCCATATCCTCCAGACTGACAGGAAGCTGAACGCCCCCCCCCCCCCCCCCCCCCAAAAAAAACCACTCAGGACTCTGCAACAAACTGTCTCTTGCACTTTTATTACTTTTATTACTTTTAGTATCACCACTTACCAAACAGACTGAAATTGGCCGCTATCTAATATAGTAATAGTAATTCAGTATTTAAAATAAAAATGCATGTGCCCTTTTTTGAATTTGAGCCCCTGCCCCTCAAAGGGTCTCTGCACGGCCCTGTCTTATTTTATTGGCTATCTTTTAGCATTTGTAAATGTTTTACTTGTTTTATGTTTTACTTACTTCGTATTAGATATGTCTTGTCTTATCTGTTGTGCCTGTGCACTTTATCTGTTTCACCGTGGGAGAGTGGGAAATGTCCTCTCGATTCCTTTATATGTTTGACATGTGAAGAAATTGACATTAAAGCTACTTTGACTTTGACTTGATGTCAGAAGCGTCTTACCTGGGCTCGAGAAAAATGTAACTGGTCTGTTGCTCAGTGGTCCAACGTCCTCTTTTCTGATGGTTTTCTGATTCTCATTTGGAAACCAAGGTCCCAGATTCTGGAGGAAGAATGGAGAGGCACACAATCCAAGATGCTTGAAGTCCAGTGTGACGTTTCCACAGTCTGTGTTGATTTGGGAAGCCATGTCATCTGCTGGTGTTGATCCACTGTGCTTTATTAAGTCCAGATTCAACACAGCCGTCTACCAGAGCACTTCATGCTTCCTTCAGCAGACAAGCTTTATGGAAATGCTGACTTCATTTTCCAGCAGGACTTGGCACCTGTCCACACTGCTTAAAGTACCAAAACCTGGTTCAATGACCATGGGATTACTGTGCTTGATTGGCCAGCAAACTCGCCTGACCTTGCCAAGAGAAAGATGAGACATGAGACAGAACCGCTATGGAAGCATCCTGGTCTTCCATAACACCTCAGCAGTGCCACAGGCAGATAGCATCCATGCCACGCCGCATTGAGGTAATTCATGCAAATGGGGACCAAACCAAGCACTGAGTACATATGCAGGATTATACTTTTCAGAGGACTGACATTTCTGTATTTAAAATCCTTTTTTTATTGATTTCCAATTTTCTGAGATTTTGAATTTGGGGTTTTCATAAGCTGTAAGGCATAATCATCAAAAGATAACAAATAAAGGATTGAAATATCTCACTTTATTTTGTAATGAGTCTATACAATATTAGTTTCACCTTTTAAATTGAATTACTGAAATAAATGAACTTTTGCACGATATTGTAATTTTTGCATGTAATAATTTCAGCATGTAAACGCAGTCAGTATCGGGTCAGAGTACTGGTATCGGTGCATCCCTAAAATATGTGATGCATTTACTTGGGCCTTGAGTCTATAAACCCAAAATATTTTTGATTCCTTTAGATAATCTACACTCTGTCCAGTTGTTTTTTTTTTACTTCTTTCTAGTTTTGTAGATTGAGGGGTCTTTTTCCCTCCAAGCTCTTTTTGTGCCCTTAACTGTTGAGACTCAGGAGGACAGTGCTCTGGAGAAAAACAAAAGTCTGCCTGGAGCCCATTCCTGTCTGCTCCTGTGTTCCCTTCCCCAGGTGGACTGCCTGGTATTGCAGCTGCACCGCATCGGGGACCAGCTGGAGCAGGTGAATGGCCAGCGCATGGACGAGCTCTTCTTCATGCTGAGGGACGGCTTCCTGCTGCAGGAGTCCATCGGTTCCATGGCCCGCCTGCTCCTGCTGGAGATTCTTGAGTTCAGGGCGGGTGGCTGGAAACTCAGCAGCACGGCCAACAAGTACTACTACAGCGAGCTGAGCGACTAAGGCACCAGTGGGCCAAGAGTGCCCCATTCAGCCAGCCAATGCTAGGATTGCAGCCACTCTGCGCCACGGCTAATGGAGAGAGAGAGACACACGAGCGGACCAGAGACTTCCGAGCACTTGATGCATTATACGACATTCAAAGCAGAGCGACACAGATGCTGAGAGTAGGATATAGAGAGAAGACTTCTTCCACAGCTTCCATTCCTTTGTCCATGTTGATTGGGACAAAGCTCATTTGATTGACAGCTACTCATTCTGTTAAATCAGATTGTTGGCCGAATTACGAGTGCGGTTGTAATGAGGAAGTGAATCACAATATTTTGGGTATCACATGAAGAGCAAGACATCCAGAGAAAATGCATTTCTTAAAAGCTGGTTCTATCTTGTTGGCAGTCCAGTCTTGGTGAACATTCAGATTGTTTCCTCCTTTGATAATATATTTTGATTAATCTGAAATGGCTTTGATAGACATTCCAGTCAGGTAAATCTGTACGTTTCAGCATCTGCTGTTTTAAAGTCGCAATGTATAAGATTGAGCACCTTACAGTTGGTAGACTTTCTGAATCCAAAAAAACTCAACAATGTTCTATCCACTGGTATTACAACTGTTTTACTCAAACTAGCATAGCTTGAATTGCAATGTGGTGGTGTGGAATGGGTTTTGGGAGTGTCGATAATACGATTTTTAAACAGAGAGGTACGGACCATCAATTTATATATATCAGTTATAGGATTTTACTGACTAGGATTATACTGATTGATAGTGATCTAAATAATGTTGAGCATATGTCTGGGTTACTTTAAGCTACGAGCTAGTTTGTATGTTACACATTGCAGCTTTAATGGTTTATGTTTGGTGGAACCTGTCTTTTAGGTTGCATTGAACTATGATAATTGACTAACAGATGTGCTAGATTGCTTTCCAAAGGAAATCTGTGTGTAGTAAGTTATTACATTTTCCTTGAAACCAGATACCTTTGTTACAATAGCAAATACCTGATCGATTTTTTAATCTTTTTTTTTTAAAGTTATTAATTGTACAGATTTTCTAATCAAATCTAGCCAGATGTCCTTATTAGCATTATTTTGGTTATAGATTATCAGGGTTCATATTTGTCCTTTCTCATCAAAGTGCCAACGTGATCTACACCAATGCAATCAATGCAGACAATTATATTTCTTTAGGTGTCCATAACTTATCAAGATAATACAACAACCCTGTTCAAATAGGTATTAATGTTCTTTTTCTATTTTACTTCATTGGTATTGCTATCAGAACCAATAAAATTATACATTTTATAGGTCCCATGACATGCCACCAGTTGTGGTGTGATTAACCTTTAACAATGAATGAGACAAGTCTTTTGCAGCTGAGTCTACAACTGTTGTCTTTGCTGTACTAAGTGACAGCTTCTTCAACAGTGACTAAAGTGAACAATCAGACCAGTAACCAGCTACATTTGGTTTTAAAACCATTGAAAACAGGGATCACTGTGATAAGTGAAAGATGTTTTATTTAATAAAACATTTCTTTAGGTGTAATTGTGTTTTTGAATTGAATAGAATTTGATGTTGAATTAGAGGATTAGCTTCAGTCAAAAGCAATATTCAGCATTGTAAAGCCTAGGAAAGCCTATAAAATGTTTACAATAATACCTTGGCGTTAACGCATGGTGGACACAAGTTGATCTGTCGTTAAAGGTCCCGCACACACATAATATGAATGCCTTCGGCAGAATTCAAATGAGCCATTTTAATCTAGATTAACTCCAAGATTACAGTGAGATTAATCTAGATTTAAAAAAAAAATCTATGCCCACCACTCGCGTTAACGTGCTGCGTTAACGCGAGACTCTAATCGGGCGATAAAAAAAATATCGCCGTTAATCTATTCTCAAAGTTGAACTAACCATAAGCTGAGTTTAATAAAATATACTGTCCATAATAGCTCCATATGCTGGAGACAATGTAGCAATGATAATAGAAACAACTTGGGTGAGCTGCCCGCCTTGGTACGGTGGTAGGCGGACGCGTGCCCGTACCCGTAGGGGGCGCGCGATTACGGAAAACCGCTTCGCGGCACGGTTCGTTTTTTATTTCGCTTGCTCGTGCCGCCCCCCATGTAATGCCGCCCCGGGCGGCTGCCCGGTTCTCCCGTGCCTAAAACCGCCACTGCGTACCAGCCGTCTGCCGTCAACGCCACCGCCACCCCGGCTGCCGCGACAAGCACCGGAGACGAGCGTCCCGTGGACCTGTAGCGAGAACGCGTCCCGGCGCCGTTATAGTTTCCCGCGTTTGAGCTGCGCGAGGAGGTGCCGGCGAAACAAAGCACACAATACTATGTCGGCGAAACAAAGCACACTATGTCGGCGAAACAAAGCACACAATACTATGTCGGCGAAACAAAGCACACAATACCCATGCTCAGAATGCCACATCATATATGTCGGCGAAACAAAGCACACAATACTTACTCGACTCAAACAACATTTATATAACATACACATAGGTACATCCGACATTAGACTGGTCGAACATTTCCAAACACACCCCATTACCTCATTATTCATAACTGGGCTGGAGATGAAGGCGTGCTGGTCGGACAGACAGAGGAAGGCGGCGGAGCATAGATGGATAGCCAAACTAAAAACACTTACCCCCTTGGGCCTGAACATCAGGGAGTAGGGACCGCGCCGGGCCGCTGCTCTCCTTGGGGCTCCCTGCATGGCACCGGGTCCAGTGTGTGTTTTAAAATGTTGCATGTTTTTATTATTGTGTGTTCTTTTTTTACCATGATTTTATTTAGGCCTCCAGTCCTACAAGTTCCAAATTCTATTGGAGGCCTCTCGTTCTTTCTCTCTTCCCTTGCTTTTATGAAAGAATGACATGAATGTTTGAATGGTTTTAATATG
>NC_140271.1:6521178-6528678 GCF_964030765.1 Micromesistius poutassou | reverse complement strand
CTAACGTTAACCCTGCCTCCCCCTGTCCTAACCATAACCTCGCCTCCCTCTGCCCTAACCCTAACCCCGCCTCCCCCTGTCCTAACCCTAACCCCGCCTCCCCCTGTCCTAACCCTAACCCCGCCTCCCCCTGCCCTAACCCTAACCCCGCCTCCCCCTGTCCTAACCTTAACCCCGCCTCCCCCTGCCCTAACCCCAACCAACTACCCCCCCCGCGCGTCTCCTCCTCACCACTCACAACCCACCCAGTCTCATCCTAGCCATTTTATCTCCACAGTGGTACATCATAGTCAGCTCGCACTCACCACGCCTCACCATAACCTCTCGTCACCCACTGCGTCTCACTTTAACCCGCCTGTAGCCTCTACAGTGGACCCCCACCTTCGCCCTAACCCAGACCAACTTCCACCCTCCTCTATGCCTCACCTCAGCTGGCTCCCCGTCCACACTGTGGGGGCGGACTTAGCGTCCGCCCCTGTCCATAGGCCGACTGAGGTGGGGCCTCCACTAGGAGTGCCTGGATCCCTGAGTCAGGTGGTCTTCCCCAACAGGTTCCCTGAGGGGACCCCTGACATCAGGAGCGGAGACGAGCAGGAGCGGCAGCCACATACACGCATCATACCCCTCATCAGCACATTCTCACAAAACATCATACACATACACTCCAAACTGAAACACGCATTCACACGCGCAAAACACAACAATCCCACACTCCATAACCACAAAATAATTTCAGCATACAGGAAGAACCGGAACCTACAGGATATCCTGGTGCGGGCCCGCTTCTCCACGACAACTAGAGGCGCCCCTTCTCCGCACTGTGACGACCCCGCCTACTTATTTTCTCGGACTCTTCAAGGTGATCAGCTGATGCCATCAGCTGGATCTGGAGCACCTGGGCCCGGTGCTCCAGCCGGATGAAAGGGCAGCTGATTGCCTGTTTTTGTAGTTGTTTTTGTTTTGACTTTTTTTATTTTATTCGTTCACTTTGTTACCTTATTGTAATTATTGTAATTTAATGTTAGGTGGGCATCCTTCATAAGCCCTCTAGGGTTTATTTTGTCCCACCGTGCATTTATGTATGTCTATGTATCTTTTTTTGTTATTTTAATCTTGTTTAACTTGCACAAAGAATTTTTTTTTCGCGAATTTATGTAACTAATTGTTTCGACATTAACATGTAAGACCAGATTTAACAGAATTACATGTTGTAACAACTTTAACTAACATTATTAACCCTACATCAACTTGTTACAATTCCATACATGAAGCCATATCATCACACTCACAGTAAAAGCAAAGGAATTCAAAATGGCCAACTTTGACGGCACGCCACGGACACGACCTTCAACGTACAGTCACAAATAGCATGGCTTTGGTTCAGGACCATTTTTTGACTGTACTGACCAATTTTGAAGCAGATCCGATAAATTCCCTAGGAGGAGTTCATTCAAATACAAGGTGAAAAAGTGAAATTCCATTCAAAATGGCCAACTTTGACGACACGCCACGGACACGCCCGTCAATGTACAGTCCCAAATAGCACGGCGTTTATTCAGCACCACTTCATGACTGTACTGACCAATTTTATTTTTAAGCTGATCCGATAAATTCCCTAGGAGGAGTTAATTCAAATACAAGGCGAAAAAGACCCAAAATGGCCAACTTTGACGGCACGCCACGGACACGGCCTTCAACGTACAGTCACAAATAGCACAGCGTTTATTCAGCAACATTTCATGACTGTACTGACCAATTTTTAAGCAGATCCGATAAATTCCCTAGGAGGAGTTTGTTCAACTACAAGGCGAAAAAGTGAAATTCCATTCAAAATGGCCAACTTTGACGGCACGGCACAAACACGCCCTTCAACGTACAGTCACAAATAGCACAGCGTTTATTCAGCACCATTTCATGACTGTACTGACCAATTTGGAAGCAGATCTGATAAATTTGCTAGGATGAGTTCGTTCAAATACAAGTCGAAAAAGTGAAATTCCATTCAAAATGGCCAACTTTTATGGCACGCCACGGACATGCTCTTCAACGTACAGTCACAAATAGCACAGCGTTTATTCAGCACCATGTCATGACTGTACTGACCAATTTTTAAGTTGATCCAATAAATTCCCTAGGAGGAGTTCGTTCAAATACAAAGTGAAAAAGTGAAAATGGCCGCCGAGAGTGAAAATGAAAAATTAAAATAGCCGACTTCCGGTGGGTTTTGGGGCATGGGTCCAATAGGCTTTTCTGTAGGTATTGGCACTTCGTATGTGTCTACCGAGTTTCATACATATTGGTGAAACGTGACGCAGGGGCTGCTTTTTAAAGATCCTGTAGGGAGCGCTACAAACACGACAAACACGAAGTTGGGTTCATCTTGTTCAGAATTTGATTCCGAACAACTTTTGTAATGGAGTCAAGGTCATAGGAGTCCAACTTGATGTTGATATGAGCAATTGAATATTTTTAGCCTCTGGCGGCCATGTTGTTTTGTCAATCAACTTAATTTTACTTGAGGAGTTGGAACTTTGGACCCCAATAGGCACTGTGTCGGTCCCGCTCAAATCAAACATTGCGTCTATGAACTGTGGCAATTTTAGTGACAGGCCACGCCCATTTCGATGCCACACCCTATTTGGAAATATGTTGAGTTAATCTTGTTCAGAATTTGATTATGAACAACTTTTGTATTGGGATCAACATCATAGGAGTCCAACTTGATGTCGATATGAGCAATTTACTATTTTCGCGGTTTAAACCACGCCCGTTTTAGAACTCAATGGCTCATGGGTGCTTTAAACTTTATCGTACAGACTAATCCTTTGGTCAGATTGAACATAATGGAGCATAGATGATGTATTTGGACATAGACGATGGATTTTTGTGAAAGTGAAAAAACCTGGGATCTACTGTTTTTAACTAAATTCAAAATGGCGGAAAATCTTGCCACCCGCAAATTTTCAGTTCAAGAGGCTTATTTGTTTAGCATGTGTATATGCATGTGTGTGCGCCACCTTTGGGCCAATCAGTGTAATTTTTGCTGTGTGCTAATCGTGGGTCAACCTCTACGCGTATAGTGAGTTTCGTAAAAAGCGTGCGATCGGTAGGGCATGTGCAATGCAAACGTGGCGGAATAATAATAATCCAAGAATAACAATAGGTTCCTTGCAGGTTCCCTGCTCGGTCCCTAATAAATAAATAAAAGCACCAACCCTAACTCGCCACTAGATGACAGCAGCAGTAATAAAAAAATTAGATGGCGGCAGCAGTATTAAAGAAAAATAAAAAAGCAATAGCCCTAACTCGCCACTAGATGGCGGAAGAATCTTATCTCTAACCCTATTCTATACACCCACCCAAACAATATATTGTGCTCTATCGATTTATAAACATTGTATATGAACAATTTTTAACATTTCAGTCTTTTGTTTTTTCAAAATCTGGATTTTTCTTATTTTGAATGTCAACTTGAATATCGTCTTTTTCTTACTTTTAAAGATTCTCCTCCTATTTGTGGGTTTTGCTTATAATTATTTGGATTAGTAAAAATAAATCTGACCATAATTGTGCATTATTATTTATAATGTGCAGTGTAACCACACTGTAGGATGAAATTAAGTCATATGGTTTACTTTAACTATATCCTTTTCACTTAAAAGTCTCAAAAATATGAAGCCAATGAAAACGATGAGCAGCTGGATCATGCATCGTGCGCAGAGCGTGCTGCGTGTTGTGGCATCCGATTGGTCACCAGGAGGAGCCAATGTCGATGCCCGTTCTATTTCCAATTAATTAAACCAATGCCCGTTTTCTAACAAGCTCGCTTAATCAATCATTTGCTTTTCAACGAGGAGTTGCTCTTCAACGCAGCAATAAAACGAACAAAGAAAAATATTTAAAAGTCATTTATTCTTTCTTCCAGACCCGGTACCACGTGAGCCGGTACCGGGTGCTAGAGAATCAGGTGCTTTGCTGTTCTCTTGAATCCTCCTTCTTTGTCAACATCTCCAATCATCACACCTGCCATACACGCTACTGAAATGTGCCTGCCCGCATACTTGTTGTGTGTATGGTAAAGCGCGCAGCACATGGGATACTTATGGGTATCCCATGTGCTGCGGGTGTTATGCAGGCTTCTCAGTAAACGACACGAGACGTAAAACTGCCTCTGTTGTCATCTTTACACCTTTCTTCATTCTTCGTAGTCGCTCCCAATGTTTTAATAACTGAGCAGCACTATTCACAAATGGATGAATGGATCATGTGCATCAAGGCTGCATTTCTTGCCTACTTCTTATCGCCTACCTCTACCTCTAATTTATTAAAAACATTTAAGAAATAACCATTTATTTTATATGTGTAGCGAACCGTGACCTTGGCCCTCTGACCCCCCTTCCCCCGTCGCGAAAAAAGCAAACCACCTCTCTATAGTACTGCAAAAGTTACCTATGACAATTCCAGCTCTGAAACAAAAATGAATACGCTAGTCCAGCCTTAGCAATGCATGCAACAAGCAAACAGCAGGGAGAGAGTGAGTTATCACCAAAACTAAAAACAGCTATCTCTTAAGCTTAAGCAAAATGCTAATCCTCCTGACAAATAATCGCATCATCACACAAGCTGTGTGTGCACTTCAGTAGAATATGACAACGGCCCGGGGTGCAAAACGCATGACAGCAGATAGCCCTACCACACAAAACCAACAAAATGTCACGTAAGCCAAGTGCCGCTTTTCCACCGACAGTACCAGGCACGTCGCGTTTCCATCTAATAAAGAACCTCTCCAACATGGGCGGGTTGTCATTAGGTTTTAATCCCGGGAGACCTGAATCTGATCAAGACTATTTCCTGATTCCCGGGAAAGTTTATGATGGGAAATAAAATAAAAAGCGCAATGACTGCGCGTCTATTGTTGTCATACGGTAACGTTGATCGATGCGAAACTCGAGCCCTGGGAAAGGAATGACACAAAAACGAAACAGCGAAACGCTGATCAGTGTCCCCCTCGGGAGCGGGTCCGTGGACTCCAGCCACGCCGGACACACTGCGGTTTCTCACTGTCCATGGTTCTGAAGTCTGTCGCTGCTGTGTGCGCGCTGTCATGATACAGCGCGCACAGCATTACATGAAATGTTATGCACATTTACCGTGCATAATGAACGCTGAGTTGGTAAATTTACAGATTGACTGGTAATTCTGCACAATGACCGTTTTGCCAAATAAACCTTAACATACACATAACAGTGGCAGAGGCGGCCAGAATAAAATAAGTTGGCACGGCGGCCTATACGTTTTAAATAACTTACCCTTTGATGATCGCATTACTTGAAAACAAAGTCCATCCTCCTGTCCTTTTGGATGAAGTGGTTGATGCTTTTAATTTAATTTACTTTTGCTCCTTGGTTGATCCTGTTATCCACAGGTATCGCGTATAGTTGGTGGAGTTGAATTGCCTTTCAAAAGCTTTGGTTTTCTGAACCAATTTTAGCTCTGGTGTGGGTCTTCCTGTTACGACTAACTCCAACTTTTTAAAGTTAACCTAGAAAACGGCGTAGATAATAAATCAGAAACAATGTCCTCCTCCTCGGTTACGTTACTCGCGGCGGCTGCCATCGTGAAGTAAACCAAATCATGCCCCATAAGATAGCTAGCTTGTTTATTGGCTTGTGGTTCGTGTCCCTCACAGCGGGCGGAACTTGTCATAAAGTTAGCGATAACAAAGCCCACCCATTTAGAGGGAAGATGTGATTGGTCAATTTTACTGTTTATTTTATTAGTCTCATTGACTGCGTTTACATGGACATTAATACTCCAATATTAATCGGAATATTAGCCTATTATAAAGACAGTAAAATTACTCAAAAAATGGTGTAAGGCTTAAAAGACAACTTGTTGCACAAGTAAGGTTATTTATGTGGTAGCCTACCTTTACTATTAAAAAGTACATATTTTGCTGGTTATATTACGCTATACTTTTACTTAACTAACTTACCAATATCTGTCATCCACCACTGCCTGTAAAACGTATGACGGCCACCCTTTGCAGTTGACAAAGTCCCTGTACCCGTCTGTTGGTGGCAGTACAGGTATGTGGGTGCCGTCAATGCAGCCAATGATCTGGGGGATGTGATGTGTCCTCTCAAAACGTTGGGCAATCAAACAAGCCTCCTCCAGACTAGGTACTCTTATTAGATCATTTGCGACGTCTGATACCATTCCTTTACAGAATAGGTATACCATTTTTTTCACTGTACATTTGTGCACACCGAATTGATTTGCAATCACGCGATACTCTCCGCAACTGGCCAGTTTGTACAGCGCTATTGCCACTCGCATCTGTAGTGGTACAGGTTGGCGAACAGTGGACGCCTCCGGACTCATGACCCCCTCCATCAGTATACATAATTTGTTGAATGATCTCCGTGACATGCGGAAATTCTCCCTCCATTCTCCATCGGAAAACTCCTGCAAAAAAACCCTTTCCCACCAATCCTTGCTACGGACTCGCATCCAAAATTTACGTGTTTGTCTGGGTGGCTTACATAAGCCTAACGCTGTGATGGTGAGAGCAGTACTGGAAGCCTGTTGTTGCATGAGTTGGATCCTCCTATGCCTATTGGCTTTTATCACCACAAAAAATAATATTTGAAGCATAGTTATAATCAATAATCAAGAAGAAAACCGAAATTATAGTATAGGGTAGCATGGTTAGGCAAGCTGATTCTGATGCTACATGAGTGTTGCTATGGAAAGAATATTACGGTTACTTAGAGATGATCGCGAGAACCTTAACGAACACTCCTTAATCAGTGTATGCTGGGCTACATGTAAACAGGGAATATGAACGGAGTATTCTTTTAATAACTCATGTAAACACCTTAATCGCAATATTGCCATAATCAGAATAAGGTCCATAGTCGGGTTAAGGTTGTCCATGTAAACGCAGTCATTGAATTACTATTACTCCACCTTCTGTGAAATTATAGCGGGACCACCAATCACAGAGCTGCATAGCATTTTCCTTCCCAACAACTGCCGAGTCAGCAAAATTCTGATAGGCTGACAAAGGGACTTCTTTCATTTAACCCTTCACATTCCAACACAAATTGAATAGGCAGGTTTGAAGGGTTTATTTCCTCAGAAACATTTTTGTTTAGATGTTGATTGTCAAATTATGAATTAATAAAATAAAATTAGAATATCTAGAATATCTTAGGCCCTCTCTGAGGACCTAGAGGGCCCTGACGGTTCCCCTCTGGTGTATTTATATAGAAATAAATTACAGATTTTCTGATTATATTATTACAGACTTTATATAGTCGAATCTATTCGCTTAGCACGGTCAATGTTCGTTCACAAAGTCTCGTGCCTTCTTCTCCGTCTCGCGTTCCAATAACCCCCCTGCCACACTAGTGAAACCAACTTATGGAAGTATTTATTTTATTCAAAGTGAGAGTCTGAAATGATTTGGTGTTATTTCATCTGCAATTTCAGTTT
>NC_140271.1:6451178-6516178 GCF_964030765.1 Micromesistius poutassou | reverse complement strand
GTTTTAGACCTGACTTTAGACCTGGGTTCAGTGCAGTTTAGGAAATAAGTCCTGGCACACACTAGTGGGTTTTCCCAACATAGAAAAACTGGGAGACCACCCTTATGATAGATGAAGTATCCCTAACCCTCACAGCCATGTACATAATATTTAATACTTGCTTTTTGGAAACGGTCCCCGATGGCTAATTCGGCCAGGAGAACTGGTAGAACATCAACCTATGAGGAGGAAGAGGTTCTAAATCATCAAATAAGGCAAATGATCCTGTAGTGTGTAACTGGCATTACACAATCAGACATTAGACCTGGAAACCCAGGAAACACAAAGCCATACTATGTAGTATACTACTACTAGTATACTAGTATGGAGATAAAGTATAGTCTCATCTCAACTCCAGATATGTATGTCTAATAAGCACTCATAGAGAGAATGTTTATGGATATAATGATGCTGTATGCCGTTTATGATAATATATCGTTCCATTTGTACTTCTAGCCCTCTTCCTTCCTAAACAAAATGCATTGTTCGATTTTTAAACATAAAGCATTGACACACACACACACACACACACACACACACACACACACACACACACACACACACACACACACACACACACACACACACACACACACACACACACACACACTTATCCATTTCAGAGGAAAGCTGCCTGTTGCCCCATGACGGTATCAGGCCATATGATCCCAGCTCATACACTCACCATGCCATGTGTCAACACAATATATAATACAATTCTATATTTTAAATGCAGTGTTATAGAAAGGCTTGGCTAGTGATTTAAGAGTTATTGCCAGTATCTGGTAGCATAGTGACCAATAGCCGACAGTAACAGGAAATGAGTGTATGAAACATCTCTGTTTGATAAATGTATCTATTATTCATATTTTTCTAATCGCTTTGGAGGAATTACTTTCTTATCATAAAGAATCAATCAATGAAATACCGTCTAATCCAATAGGTTTACTTCCTCCTCAGACCCCTCCCTCCCCAACGTCCAGGTGACCCGTCTCACCCTGGTGTGTGGCCAGGCCCCGCCGCCAATCAGCATGGAGCTGACAGGTAACACACCTCCTTCTACAACTCCAATACGTTAGTCTTCATCAAAGGGTTAGGGTTAGGGTAAGTTAGTACTTACTATTGAATGGCATTTGAAACAGCTAGTTGATGGATTAGGGTTAGGGTTGAACCAGCTGGTTGATGGGTTAGGGTTCAACCAGCTGGTTGATGGGCTAGGGTTGAACCAGCTGGTTGATGGGTTAGGGTTGAACCAGCTGGTTGATGGGCTAGGGTTGAACCAGCTGGTTGATGGGTTAGGGTTGAACCAGCTGGTTGATGGGCTAGGGTTGAACCAGCTGGTTGATGGGCTAGGGTTGAACCAGCTGGTTGATGGGTTAGGGTTGAACCAGCTGGTTGATGGGCTAGGGTTGAACCAGCTGGTTGATGGGTTAGGGTTGAACCAGCTGGTTGATGGGCTAGGGTTGAACCAGCTGGTTGATGGGCTAGGGTAAGGCATCCCTTCTCCAAACCAAGTGTTAGCGAAACTGACCAATGGGCGATTGCCAGGACGCCTTCAAACGGCCTTAGCTTGAGGCAAACAACATACATGTTGCTAAAGTAACGGCAACAATCATCAAATATTTAAACAGATTCATACAATTGCTTTGCATCTTAACAAACATATATAAGGAAACACACAACTGCTTGAGTTTCCTATAGTGGTGTAAGGTAAGGCAGTGGATGGTGCTTTGTAAGGTAGGATGATGTAGCACCAATGCACCTAACCCTAACCTTTACCCTAACCCTCCCTTTACCAAGCTGAAGCACTAGAACTTTGTTCTTTGTTTCTGGCTTTCCATTTACACAGCTACTTCTCATCGTGTTTGTAGATATATTGTTACACGTACATTGTACCTACTAACAACGACTAGTATTATTTCCAGTATATTCAAGTACTATTTGCAGACAGTAGGATTTTAAAAAGCAGGGCGCATTTAAAATGGAAATGAAACCATCAGCCCTCCCACCCTGAGAGCAGGATAATGGTTCTGCCGGATCGGGTTGCGTTGAGATAGCCAGACGGCTCCAGCATGCTTCATGGAATGCATTTAGCATCCCTGGGCCAACGCATTACACTCATTATACACAATGTACACCGTTAACAGCATGCTGCTCTAAGTCTCAATCTATACTGGATTACTGCATGTGTGGAGTGAACGAGGACATCGGTAAGTAAAGAATAGTGACAGAGAATGCTGCATACAACAAAAATATTGAAAGTAAGCAATTTTTATCACATTATTAGGTTCTTAGTAAACCAATATTTTTTATAAATACAGACAAGCATATCTCCTGACGCTTTTGACCTACAGCCATAAAACCAACTAACTCTAACCTCACATGAGTCTGAACTCATCGGCCTCATGAACCCACGACTTCCATCTCTATTTGGATCCCTAAGGATCCTAGGTTTTTCTGATTGAATGGGGGTCTATGGGGCTAGACGGCTAAATGTATCTCTTTCACCTGCTTGCCGTTGAAATATCGCAGATTTTATTGTAGATTCCGCAAGTTCAATGTAGTTTATAGTTCAAAAGTCGAATGAATGAGTACTTATGTCCTTTCGATTTCTTACAGTTTGGGCCGTTGTTGACCGTACACGCTAGCATTCTGCTAATGAATGCTGATTGGTCAGGGACGGACTTGCGACCAGAGACCCCACTTGATGGCATCTGAAGATAAAGCAGAATCAGAAACTAACCCTATTATCTTAAGGAGGACTTTCCGTCAAAGTTAATTCTTATATATTATATGTATATATATAATATATAATATATATATAGTATATAATAGGGTTATAATATATAATACTGTATATTATATGTGCGGAAGTGCCAAAGTGACTCAGAACTTAAAGCAGCAAACGTAAAGCAGGACCTCTGGCAGTATGAAAATATGTGACGTCATCATCTTTTTGAACAGATTTTTAGAACAGATAAGTGAACTTAAATAATTCAATATTCAGCTGAGTGTATTATCTTAGTCCCCCCCCCCCCCCCTTTTGAATGCAATTTTGAAATTACTTGACAAAAAATGACACCCTGAGAAAAGTGGAATTTGAGGGTGAAACCCTTCGACTCCCATTCATTCTGCACTGCCCGAGAGCGCCCTCGCATGGACAGAGATGTTACCGCAACCGGTTGAGAAACCGGAAGTTACCAGAGAGTGCCAGTTCTCTTCCCATTGGACATTCTCTGATGAGATCCAGCTGTCAGAGCATGGCATCCAAATGGGCGTGGCCTGGGACAGAGTACCACAGTCCTTAGCCCAATGAAAGATTGAGCTGAAGCAACTTTGGGACGACATGGTCGCTAGATCCCGCAAATGGTCCAATCAAATTTAAAGAGAAAAAGTCATGAAACTTTGTACGCCTATCACCGGAGCCAAGCTGAGTTATTAAACTTATTTAATCAAGTTATAAAATAAACAAGTTTTAAAAAGTTGTTAAAATGAAGTAGGCCTAGGTTATAAGGGGGAAGGGGAAATACCTGGTTCACACGGATTTCAAGTGATTCTACATGAGCAAACAATTCACGCGTGGTGAAATATTTGAACTTTTCCGGGAATTTCACGTGATGCTTGGTCGTGAAAGCCAATCAGCGTTCACTCCCTGAAGTCCAGAGTGATCCGCAACATGGAGGGGAAAGTGATTGTTGCCGTTTGTGGACTCCCGGAGCTCGATAATTTCTAGATAATATAATATACAACGCCTAAACCACAGCATTGGGTTCTCCGACGTCTCTGGTACCGTAGTGGTGGTAGTGCCGGTAGTCTACACCACTGGTCTGGCTCAACACCCGTATTCTGTAGGATGTGGCCGGCTGCCAACAGCCTCTCCACAGTAAAGAGCAGAATGTGTGGTCATTAACATATTGTTCTCCTGCGCACAGCCATTGTTTACTTTCTGTTCTGCTGAGCAAGGCCTTCCTCAGCATGACCCAGCAGTAATACACTCAGTCTCACCACCGCCTTTGATTTGGATCAACAATTTAAGATGAAGTATACGGAATGTAACTACAGGAAATTAGTGAAAACAGTGATTTGGAATGAGCCGATTGCGGTCTAAACATGTCTCATACACATGCAGGCGCAGCTAGCCCACTAACAGCTGATGGATGGCAATGCAATTTTTAACCAATTACACTCAAATAATAGCTTCATGTTTATTACAAAAAATGTGTATATTGTCTTTTACTATTTTGTGTTGTAATGCAATTCCAGTTTCCCAAATGACTTGAAGTCATTCCCATGGCCGCTTCCAACACCTGCCTTCAGAACAGGTTTGGAGGGCAGAGAATCAGGCCCAACACAAAACATTATTTGAGGGGAGGGGAGGGGAGAGAAGAGGGGAGGGGAGAGGCAAGGGGAGAAGGGAGGAGAGGAGAAGGGAGGAGCAGTAAAGGGAGGTATTGTGACCTCAGGATAACAGGGTCAGTTGCTAAAGAATGAATGAAAGACACAATAAACACCTATCTACCCCTTGTTTGATGCATAGTGTGCATTTTATTATTTTTGTTACTATAACATATGTTTATTCAAACGTTTGGTATGGTCACTCAGAACATATGTTTATTCAAACGTTTGGTATGGTCACTCAGAACAAATGTTTATTCAAACGTTTGGTATGGTCACTCAGAACAAATGGTCACTCCCTCCCTCTGAACATTAGTGCATCACTCTGCTGGTTTGTCCTGATATGGAGGAATGAGCGATGAGCCACTGAGTCTCTGATTGCTGCTGGATGCATTAACCTTTGTTCTCATAGTCTCATAGACAGACAGACTCCAGAGGGCCTAGAAATGACTGCACACATCTATATATATATATATATATATATATGTGTGTGTGTATATACTGTATATATATGTGTATATAGAAATATATATATAGATATACATTATGTGTATGCTTATATACATTTAAACAGCATTATATATAGCCTTTACTGTGTATAATACCTAAACTGTCTGTAATAATACTAATAATACTATCTCATAGTAAAAGGTATAATAGCTAGACTAACAGACGGTAGGCTTATGTTATCATGCTCATACTAATAAGACATAAGGGCCATGTGATCTGTGGTTGAGGTAATGATCCTCATGGGTCACTCTGATGTCATTATCCAGGAGAGGGTTATGGTGAGGTAATGATCCTCATGATGATGTCATTGTCCAGGAGAGAGTTGACACAGTGAGGTAATGATCCTCATGATGATGTCATTGTCCAGGAGAAGGTTGACACAGTGAGGTAATGATCCTCATGATGATGTCATTGTCCAGGAGACTTGGAGACCCTGAAGAAGCAGAGCTTCACCCTGAAGGAGGGAGTGGAGTACAGGGTCAAGATACACTTCAAGGTACCTGTCTGTCTGTCTGCGTCTCTGTCTGTCTGTCTAAAAGCAGTCATATCCTAGTGTCCCACATGCTAAACAACAGGGCATGAATACTTTTGAGTCTGCCTGTCTCTCTGTCTGTCTGTCTGTCTGTCTCTTTTGTCTGCCTGTCTGTCTGACTGTCTCTCTGCCTGCCTGTCTCTATGTCTGCCTGTCTCTCTGTCTGCCTGTCTCTATGTCTGCCTGTCTCTCTGTCTGCCTGTCTCTCTGCCTGCCTGTCTCTCTATCTGCCTGTCTCTCTGTCTGCCTGTCTCTCTCTCTGCCTGTCTCTCTGTCTGCCTGTCTCTCTGTCTGCCTGTCTCTCTGCCTGTCTCTCTGTCTGCCTGTCTCTCTGCCTGTCTCTCTGTCTGCCTGTCTCTCTGTCTGTCTAAAAGGCGGTCTTGTCCCAGTGTCTCACATGCAATAAGTTTCAATAATAACAATAGGGCAGGAATAATAATACTAGCATCATATTTCCCAAGGCTATAAATAGAGGAAGAGGGTTTTTTAAAGGTCCAGAGAAATACTGGATGAAGAATGAAGGTATACAGGAAAATAAATAGTATTGACTTTTCTGATGAGGATATTTAAAGGTGCCATGACATGCCACCAGGTGTGAGTGTGATTAGTGTCACAAGCCGTTTTGAAAATATGGCTCTTCTGACATCACAAGTGTCAATTCCACCTAGATGTGTGACAGATAGATGAGCAATGTTTGCTACAGTCCACTGGGTAGGCTGGTAGACTGATCTATCCAGTGTACAGCTAGGTGGACACGCCCACTTGTGATGTCAGAAGAGCCAGATTTACAAAACGGCTTGTAATGGCTAATCACACTCACACCTTAGCTTTAACCTTTTTAGTAGTTTTTCTAGTTTCATGGTGGATTGATATAAATACCTAACTGTTGTCCGTATACTTGAGGACCTGCAACAAAATAAGTTCATTCATGTCAAATGAATGGCAACATAAATCATTTGTTGAATATCCTAGTGATACTGATCACATTTCATTTTGGGAATGACAACCGTAAGGTGCTTTCTGTATTCTGCTTGCTGCAGAACTTTCTAGGAGTTAACAGTGACTACACTTTTCATTTTCTTTTTACATGAATCTGAATTAGATTTGGATACCAAGCATATTTGAGGGATTCTTTAATATTACAGATTTTATGTAAACTGTGTGCATAAGGAAAATTACACAATTAGTGGAATTCGTAGACTAAATATTAGTAGTGTAGTAATAAATGTAAAGTTCACTGTGTCAGTATATGTGTGTGTGTGTGTGTGTGTGTGTGTGTTTGTTGTAAGTTATCCTTAGAACACACACAGACACACACTCAGTCAATGTATTAAACTGTACCATGAGGCCTCCTTCTGGTGTGACAATGGTACTGCAGTAAGTTGATTCCGCTCTATTTGTGTGTGTAAACTCAATAATTACCATGCTAGAATCATCAGGGAAGTGGGAGGGATATTCTGGGGATAGACATCTAAAAACACTTCATTCACACATCATTTGTAGACATGGTCCACTAACATAAATGTTGATGGTGTTCTCCAGGTGAACAGAGATATTGTGGCTGGCCTGAAGTATGTCTATGTGACATACAGGAAAGGAGTGAGGGGTAAGTTCACTGTTTACTTGGGGGGGGCTAATACTATTAGTACTAGTACTAGTTATCACAGGTATTTTCAATTTAAATTCAGTGTTTTAAAATACCTTGATCTGGAAGTTTTACAGATGTATTGTATTGTATTATGTAAGACCGGCATGAAATACTAGCCCAAAGGTTAGCGCTTTGTCGCACAGTCCACCCCACTGTGTAGGTACTGTCTATGTTGTTCTTAGCGTTTTGCACTAGACTTCAAATTGAGATTTAAAAGTTGATTTGAGTTAAAAGGGTTGTGAGATTGCGATGTCTTAAACTTTGCTGTGTCGAAGCAGGTGGGAACAGTTGTCTGAGAGATGTAGACAACACAACCAGGCAGTGTTGCTACATTCCATCTAGATGGAAAACAGATAAGTTATAAGTTATTAGATAAGTTATAAGTTATATAAGTTATCGTCCAGATTGAATCCCTCATGGAATCGTTGTCAAATCTCTTGCTTAGCTCAGACCTCACTGGTCGTCTACCAATAGAAAGCAAGGATGCGTCATATGCATGCGTCTGAAACATTGACGTGCTATGCCAAGTTCTAGACCTTGCATTTCCATTATTATTGAATATAATAATATAATAATAATAATAAATAATAATTAATTTATTTTGTATAGTGCTTTTCAATGACCCAAAGACGCTTACCATTCACACACAGTCATACAGGTGGTGGTAAACTACGATAGTAGCCACAGCTGCCCTGGGGCAGACTGATGGAAGCGTGGCTGCCATTCAGCGCCTACGGCCCCTCCGACCACCACCTCAAACATACAGCAGTCAGACACATTCACACGAGGCAAGGTGGGGGAAGTGTCTTGCCCAATGACACAACGACCATGACACAAGTGGCAAGGGCCGGGATCGAACCTCTGATCATTGGCCAACCCGCTCTAACACCTGCACCACAGTCGCCCCATGTTTGGCTGCATTATTAAGCATGTAAACTGGTACACCACAGTCGCTAGGTCTCACAGAGATTGTGAAAATGTAGGATATGGTTCAAACCTGTAACCTGTATGTGTTCACATATCAAGCCCGGCCCCTCGTAAACAGACCCTACCTGTAAACAGGCTTGTGAGCCCATTGTTGACAGATATGTTTTTGGAACTAGATATGATCAAAATGTAAAGACAAATGTAGAATTAAGATATTTATGAATCCATGTAAACAGGACCTATACATGGTGTATGTGTGTGTGGTTTCAGTAAACAGGTTCCATACATGGTGTGTGTGTGTATGGTGTGTGTGTGTGTGTGTGTGGTTTCAGTAAACAGGTCTAATACATGGTGTGTGTGTGTGTGTGGTTTAATACATGGTTATGTGTATGGTTCCAGTGGACAGGTTCGATACATGGTTGTGTGTGATACATGGTTGTGTGCGCGGTTTGATACATGGTTGTGTGTGATACATGGGTGTGTGTGTGGTTTGATACATGGTTGTGTGTGATACATGGGTGTGTGTGTGGTTTGATACATGGTTGTGTGTGATACATGGTTGTGTGTGTGGTTTAATGCATGGTTGTGTGTGATACATGGTTGTGTGTGTGGTTTGATGCATGGTTGTGTGTGATACATGGTTGTGTGTGTGGTTTGATACATGGTTGTGTGTGATACATGGGTGTGTGTGTGGTTTGATACATGGTTGTGTGTGATACATGGTTGTGTGTGTGGTTTGATGCATAGTTGTGTGTGATACATGGTTGTGTGTGTGGTTTGATACATGGTTGTGTTTGTGGTGTCAGTGAACAGGTCTAATACATGGTGTGTGTGTGTGTGTGTGTGGTTTAATACATGGTTATGTGTATGGTTCCAGTGGACAGGTTCGATACATGGTTGTGTGTGATACATGGTTGTGTGTGTGGTTTGATACATGGTTGTGTGTGATACATGGTTGTGTGTGTGGTTTGATGCATAGTTGTGTGTGATACATGGTTGTGTGTGTGGTTTGATACATGGTTGTGTTTGTGGTGTCAGTGAACAGGTCTAATACATGGTGTGTGTGTGTGTGTGTGGTTTAATACATGGTTATGTGTATGGTTCCAGTGGACAGGTTCGATACATGGTTGTGTGTGATACATGGTTGTGTGTGTGGTTTGATACATGGTTGTGTGTGTGGTTTGATACATGGTTGTGTGTGCGGTTTGATACATGGTTGTGTGTGTGGTTTGATACATGGTTGTGTGTGATACATGGTTGTGTGTGTGGTTTGATACATGGTTGTGTGTGATACATGGTTGTATGTGTGGTTTGATACATGGTTGTGTGTGTGGTTTGATACATGGTTGTGCGGTTCCAGTGAACAGGTCGGTGTTCATGGTGGGCAGCTACCCCCCCCACGCTGAGGAACACGAGTTCATCAGCCCAGTAGAGGAAGCGCCCAAAGGCATGATGGTCCGTGGCAGCTACCACATCAAGTCCCACTTCACAGATGATGACCAGACCAACCACTTGTCCTGGGGCTGGAACCTGGACATCAAGAAGGACTGGAGCGACTAGACTAGTGCAGACCTTTGTCTCTCATTCTTCGTTATGTTCTTGGTTTATGCTTCCTGTTGGACCAGGTTTGTTGAGGTCTGTGACAAATGTAAGGTGGATTATTTGTTTAATTCAAGAATAAAAGGGAAAACATCAACATATATTGAGCTTAACAACCACGCCATCTCCTCACATGTAACACAGCCTGCAGTTCTTTCATTGTTAGCGTTCCTTATCCTCTTTTCCTTTAAGCCTCCCCAGTCAGACCCTCGGTGGAGGTTGGCTGATGTATTCTCTCAGGCGTGTGGGAAACCTGACTTCCATAAAGAGTCGTACTACTCATATTATTTTGGAATTTGCAGCCCTCTAAAAGTTAATATGAACTAATACATTGTAATATTTAGTCACTAATGTAGTACTAATATGTAACAAAAATAGATTTGCAGACTCCTCTTCCTCACTATTGTTGCTTCATGCTCCTCCCTATGCTTTCTGTCAGGCTGGCTGTACATATTAACTCTAAACAAGTATAAGCAACTATCTAGGAACACATTTAACAGGAATCGAGGCAAAGTGGTTGTTAGGGTAGAGCAGGGTGGTGTTAGTTCCACATTGTTAGAACCTTAAGCACAGAGAAAACACCCCACTGATATGTAGTACAGTTTCCCCCTCCTACATCCTGCATTATAAGGAGCACATTGGTTTATGCAATACAAAATAACTATCTAGCTGCTCTCTAACTTCATTGAACTTTCTTAGGTTTGGAAGCCCATGGTTCAGTCATGACACTACAGTAGGCCCTACAGTAGGCCTTACTATAGGCCATACAGTAGGCCTTACAATAGGCCATACAGTAGGCCCTACAGTAGGCCTTACAATAGGCCATACAGTAGGCCTTACAATAGGCCATACAGTAGGCCCTACAGTAGGCCTTACAATAGGCCATACAGTAGGCCCTACAGTAGGCCTTACAATAGGCCATACAGTAGACCTTACAATAGGCCATACAGTAGGCCCTACAGTAGGCCTTACAATAGGCCCTACAGTAGGCCTTACAATAGGCCCTACAGTAGGCCCTACAGTAGGCCTTACAGTAGGCCTTACAATAGGCCATACAGTAGGCCCTACAGTAGGCCTTACAATAGGCCCTACAGTAGGCCCTACAGTAGGCCTTACAGTAGGCCTTACAATAGGCCATACAGTAGGCCCTACAGTAGGCCCTACAGTAGGCCTTACAATAGGCCCTACAGTAGGCCCTACAGTAGGCCTTACAGTAGGCCTTACAATAGGCCATACAGTAGGCCCTACAGTAGACCCAGTAGACCGATTCATAAAATATTCACGTTTTGTTGCATAATTTTCTTACCATAGATTTTAAAAAGCAGTTCATTATCAATAATATATACAAATCATATTTTCATCCCCCCACTCTTTCTTTCTTTTTTCATACAGTGAATTTACAATGATTAAAGATCAAATTAAACCCCAAATTACCCTTTCTCTCAAAGGGCATTCAACATCATCTACCTTTAAAACATACTGTCCCCAAATGTTCAGGCTAGGTGTTTTATGCTGTCGAAAGAGTTGCATGGATGTAATTTTTCCTCAGTTGAAACGAGCAGAACATTAAAAGAAAGAACCCTGATCAATTCAACAGGTATTTCAAAGACAAATGAATATAATGACACATGTATTGAGTTTAGTAAGGTATTAGTGAATATGGTAGATGGTCCATGATGCTTTAGTCCAACAACTTTTAAAATATAGACAATAAATAGGGTGTACAAACTTTGGATATAATATTGTTATTTTCACTGATTATGATATTGAGTACTGAAATGCAATGAAGATGGTTGTCGCTCTAAGAATAATAATTGTTGGTTTGTTGGATGTTGCATGATATACCAAGAGTTTCTTCCTTTTTTCTTACAACTTTCCTAAAATAAAAAAATAACATTTATTGTGTTTTAAAATGATTGAAAAAGAAGAACAAAGATGAACACAAATGAATGTATTCAAAGTATCTGTAGGGTTTACATTTAGCAGAGTGGTGGGCATAAAGAAGAAAACATCAAAGCTGTCTGACCGTATGACACCCTGTCTGTTAAAATGTATCATGTTTCTTTTAATAAAGATTTGAATGACCAAATGGGAGCTTGTTTCAGCACCTTCGACCTGTAGGTGGGAGCGGGGTTACCATAACCATTCGGTGGTCTGTGTGAGTGTCAGGAGGGTTAGGGTTAAGGTGAGGGTTACCATAACTCTTACCCATTCGGTGGTCTGTGTGTGTGTCAGGAGGGTTAGGGGGAAACATGTGCATTATTTTACAACCAATCAAATAAATATTGTGTGAATTTAAACTTTTCTCACCATGATACTTTCTTACATGACATCAGATGATGGCAGATTTATCAAATTTAGTTTAATAGTTGATGTTTATACATTACGTTTTTTACATATTGTAAATCTTTTACTGTAGTGGTAAATGTTAAATCAATCCAAAAACTGTGGACACACCCCTTTAGTGTGTGTTAAGTTGTGTTCCATATCATGTCTGTTTAATTACATTATTGAATGAGGCATGGTCAATCTGCTAAACATGGTCGACCTGCTAAATATTTCAGATTATACTGCAACACGTATACATATGTTGGTCATTCAAATGTTTTACAATAATATTTTGTTAAGAGTATCACATTTTCTCAATGTGTTTTCTTTTTTTTTTTGTTCCACAAAAATATTAGTTTTTAAACAATGAACCTTGCCGTACCGTATAGAATATGATTCAAAGTTTAGAAACACATGCTTCAGAAAAATCCAAACACTGTCTAAATATCATTATCACCTTCTTCAGACCAAGTGGTTCGGTTCCCATGCGTATCAGCTAGCCTACTCTAAATATAGAGCCTGTTTTTCTTAGGAACATCAGCATTTTAATCATGTTACACAGTTTGTGGATATGTGGTTATTTGCAAATCATGTTGTCAGTAATTTTATTTACAAAACACAATTTGACCATTGCACTTTTGGCTGATCACTTAATTATTTTGGATGATATTTCACTTCAAAGACCATGAAAATAACAGTTCAATTCATGATAAGAGTTGTATCTCTTTGAAGTTATTTGTGAGAGGATTTTCAAGGCCTCCACCCTTACCTAACTTCACCCCTCGGCTATCCCGGATACCCACACCCTCCCCACTCGGCTACTCTGCCAATGCTGCTAAATTAAAGACTGCATCGAGGACAATGTCAGTCCAGTTTTCGCTACCAAAGGCCCCTGGGATATTATCAACATAAGGACACATAATGATTTGCTAGCAATAAGCCACACCCTTGACTGACAGGATGACTATATATTGGGCTGTTGCTCACCATTGCTTTGCTTTCTTCCTGGAATATTCCGGCAGGTTAGTTGGGCTGCTTTAAAATTGGACAAAATTGTACAGCTTTGAATTTTTATTTTTTATTTTTTTTTTTATTTTGATTGGTTGATTTGCATCTCCTATTTTACAATAACCTAGTTTTTGTTTTATTTAACAACTTTTCCGATATATCAGATTAAGGTTGATTTGTTTTAAATGTATTCAATAATAAATAATTCTGTGAAAAAGTAATACGATATATATGTAAATGAAATAACAAGATGCAATGAATTAGTAAATGTGTATTTATTATTGAAAGGATTAGATTATCATGTTGAAAAATATATTTAATTTAAAATATTTGATCATTTGACTAACTATTCAGTAGCCATTCAAAGCATATGCATTGCCGGGCTATCACAGGTATGTCTCCCAAAGTTGCAGAACTTCATTCAACTTGAAAGCTTAAAATGTTACCGGAGGCAAATTTATTCTGCAATGATTGACCTGAATTAGCATACATATTAACAGATACCTATTAGTGTGAAACATGTGAACGATGCTTTAAGCCACCGGTGTAATGAATACCAGGCTCCAATACACAATGGTGAAACCAAGCCCTGCCACAAGTACAGACATAGCCCCTAACAATACGGGCAGCTCACCTGAACGGGCAGTAGCAATTAAAAGAGCTATTGGAAACACAGAAACCTAATGCCAATGGCAGCAGCAGGGAGAGAGAACGCCTCCTTGGCTCATTTTCTGTTGCTTTTGCCTTTTGGAGTACTTCATCTTCAAAAGAAGAAGGCATCCATATAAGCCCTAGTACGACTGCATTCTCTTACCCCACTGCCTCCCTCTTCCTACCCCACTGCCTCCCCCCTCCTACCCCACTGCCTCCCCCCTCAGTGTTATCTATACCTGCTCTGCTCATTGTTACTGTCTCTCCTCTCAGTATGCGTGTGATATTTAGCGGGGGCCTGCTCTGGGCCCTGCTGCAGCTCGGGACGTCTCTCCTCCTGGGGGCCTTCAACATCAAATCCTTTGGGGACAAAAAGGCGTCCAACTCCACACTGATGGACATCATAAGCACAGTACACTAACTACTATTTAGTATAACTAACTACTAACTACACTAACTACTATTTAGTATAACTTACTGCTAACTACACTAATATAACTAACTACTAACCACACTACTATTTAGTATAACTAACTACTAACTACACTAATTACTATTTAGTATAACTAACTACTAACTACACTAATTACTATTTCGTATAACTTACTGCTAACTACATTAATATAACTAACTACTAACCACACTACTATTTAGTATAACTAACTACTAACTAAACTAACTACTATTTATTATAACTAACTACTAACTACAATAACTATTATTTAGTATAACTTACTACTAACTACACTAACTACTATTTAGTAAAACTAACTACTAACTACACTAATTACTATTTAGTATAACTAACTACTACACTAACTACTATTTAGTATAACTAACTGCTAACTACTAACTAAACTACTATTTAGTATAACTAAGTACTAATTACAATAACTACTATTTAGTATAACTGACTACTAACTACACTAACTACTATTTAGTATAATTAACTACTAACTAAACTGACTACTATTTAGTACTACTGTACTACTATAGTAGTACTATACTATAATTATACTAACTATAATTAATACTAACTATTACAGGCTTCTTAGTGGATGTTGCATAAAATAAATTATCTTCTTTCCTTCATCTTTTTCTACTAGTATGAATGAGTAAGAAGTAGGTTAATCCCCCTATACCACAGTTACCAACAATGATTAGATATTAGTTTCATCCAAAACATTATTGTTTTTTTATTCAACAACGACAATGTGGTAATGTTGTAACCGTTTTTTTATCAACAGCTATTTTAAGTATTCGTCTGTGGCACTTTGAGCATTTTGTTTTTGTGTTGCCATAGGGTTGATAGTTGTATCTGATCGTTGGTTAAAAGGTTAGTTAAAAGGTTGGTTAAAAGGCAGAGGTGTCCCGTTATTGAAAAAGAATGCACACTTTGGAATGTTATTGACGAATCAGGGTCAAGTATTTTAAAACGCTGTTGTATAAATATGAATAATTCCTTCCATACTCGTTCCACCCCACTGGTTTAAATCTGAGCAAAGTAACTGTATACCACTTTAGAGTCAAGCTTGATATTAACCTTTCCCCTCTTATTACTTGCTCTTAGATTGTCCATCGCTATGACATCATTCTGATCCAGGAAGTCAGAGACAGTGATCTGTCTGCAACCAAAATCCTCATGGATCACGTCAACCAGTAATGGAAATTCATTCATCTTTTTATATCAGATATAAAAGCATATGCCTCTATGCATATGCCTGTCTCTTAGAATGTGAAAGGTACTTGAATGTGTGAGTGCCTGTGTGTACCCAGGCAGGGGGGGCCAGGCCAGTACAGACACATTGTAAGTGAACCTTTGGGCCGCAGCACATACAAGGAGAGATACCTTTTCCTTTACAGGTAGGACTACATCTCCTAATGTTCTGTTAATATGACCTTGATTATCATGTAGTTAGGTTGGATATTCTGACATTGATCCAATGCTTATGTGTGTTATTTCCAGGGAGGATACTGTCTCCGTAGTGAAGAACTACACCTATGACGATGGCTGTGAGCCATGTGGTACAGACATCTTCAATAGGGAACCTTTTGTCGTCATGTTCTCTTCCAGAAACAGCGGTATGTCATTGATTGTTGCTTGACTAACATTGATAAGACTCAACTTTCACTTGGTATTACTGGCTTGACACTTGACTTAGACTTGAGACAGATAACTTGAATATCTTTCCATCTTTCAAAATATGGAGAAGTTACATTTTGTTTTTTAAACATGATTGGTTTATTTCTTACTCTTTAAACAAAGCGTGTCTGTATGTAACACTCTCATTAATCTAACATAGATTGAAGGATATAAAAGAATCATTCACAGATGAGGTAATTTTTCTTTCCACCTGGAGCCCTTGAGCTATGTTCTCATTTCAGAGCCCTACTCACTATTGTTATCATTAGGTAGGCTTGTTATTGATTGCCAGGTATTGTTAAATATCTGTATGATTTATAAATTGTTGCATGCTGCAACCATTTTCATTAATGTTGACTATAAACTCAACTTTTCATGATTACTTTTATGCTTTTGACTTGTTTGTGACTTGTACAAGTGAGTTACTCCCACCTCTGGTCTTGATCAGCCAAATTACATTTTTGCTGACTGGACAAACACTCAAGTCACCTCTAGTCCTGATTGCAGTTTCTTTGTTTTGTTTAAGCAGGTGGGAGCTTTGTCCTGATCCCTCAGCACACCTCACCAGACTGGGCAATCAAAGAGGTGGACGCTCTCTACGATGTGGTGAACGATGTCCACACTCAATGGAACACTAACGTGTGTACTTGTATGCACCTATGCACCGATTGCAAACTTTTTTAAGAAGCCCTGAAGCCCTCCACCCAAAGATAGGTTCCAAATCCTTAAAAAATAAAAGTTAAGATAGTCAATGAACGGAATCGATCTATGAACTCTCAATGTTCATTCAATATCTACCCCCACCCTTGGTAGCCGTGTTCAATTCACTTATTTGTGTCCACATGTTGAGGTATTGATTGTTGGCTTTCACGTTTATAAACTGGTTGGCGGAGACATAGGAATTTGAAATTACGCTATTATTTTAGTAATAGTGACAAACTGAAGTAGATTGATGATCCCCATGATGAAGTCATATTATCATTTTTGAACGAAAAAAAAGGAGAACAATTGTAAAGAGAACGTTTCCTGGTTCCAGCCACTAAATCCCTGCCCACTTTTTAAAAATATTGTGCGATTTGTCAGTTGCTTGAGTGGTACTCGGCTGGGCATGAATTCCCACGAGCCAACAACAGAGAGAATGTCATTAATGGAATTGTTATCTGCTTCTTGGTTAGTTAAGGTGGAAGCAACTCTGGCCAGTTTCTGAAAGCGGATGTGAAATGAATCTGAAGATAAATTCTAGATGATCATCAGGCTACGAAAAGTGCAAAAGCACGATTTTAAAATAACAACCACATAAAATATCAACTCAAAATATTTAAAATGATAACAATGTGCATGATTGACAGGCAACACTGTGCATGATTGACAGGTCAGAAATAAGCGTGTGATGTCTAAAATCCTGCCTCTAGCTATACAGAGGCAGGAGAATTCAACTGTAAACATATTCTCAAATAATAGCTCTAAAACCTTACCTACATCACCTATTGTTCTTACCTGTAGGATATCCTGCTCCTGGGCGACTTCAATGCAGGCTGCACCTACGTTACTGGCAAAGATTGGGAGAAGATTCGCCTCTTCACCGAAAAGAGCTTCCACTGGCTCATCTCCAATGATGTGGACACCACCGTGTCACAGACCAACTGCCCATATGACAGGTACTTAACCAACTGCCCCTATGACAGGTACTTAATACCCACAGATACTCAAGGTGAGAGGACATAATGATCATTGACAGTGCTCTTGTTAAAGACTAATTTCTCTTAAGTATTGAAATGAACAATACACTTCATACATGGACACAACTAGTGTATTGATACTTTATAAAAGATCAACGAAACATGTAAAAGTTTTGCTTGAAATAGTGGAGATACACTAATAAATAATTGAAGCTCAAAGTAGCTCAAACCTAGGAAAATACTTTTCCATGTTGTTCCTCTTTAGGATTGTGGTCACAGCAGACATGCTGAAGAGAGTGGTACTTGGTAGTGCTGCGGTCTATAACTACATGGTGGACCTCCACCTCAGCCACAGCCTGGTGAGACTTCCCTCACTGTCTTTAATAACCAAGGCAGCAGGTATGTCATCAATCAGCGGTGGGTCGGAGTTCCACCTCTTCCATACCTTCTTAAACAAAAAGCCAGGAGCAAGTTGTAGTAATCGAGTCGGGAGATGCAAACTTTTGGACCAAGAGCTGAGTTGCTTCCCTCATGTGGAAGGGCCGGATCCTGCAGATGTTGTAGAGAGCAAATCAGCAGGAGGGGCCACCGTGGTAATGTTCGCTGTGCAGCATAGCTGATTGTCCATTACCACACCGAGGGTCCTCAAGGTTTGTGATGGAGATAAGAAAAAACAAATAAGTCCATGTGATGGCAGTCTCTCGCTGGCAAAAGGAGGAGCAGAGGAATATTCGAGTGTTGTCAGTGTAGCAATGATAGGAGAAACCATGTGACCATGTGAGCCCAAGAATCTAGTAAATAGGGAGAACAGAAGTAGTCCCAGTACAGTGCCTTGAGGGACACCAGTGTCAAAAGGACAGGGTTTGGACAAAGGAGCCATTCCATGTGAGCTGATCAGTGCGGTTCGTCAGGTAGGATGGGAACCAGGATAGCGCAATGCCGAGTTCGGCAAGAGTGGTGAGGAGAATCTGGTGGTTCATGCTGTCGAAGGCCATGGAGAGGTTGCGGCGAATGAGAACCGACGAGGCTCTGGCAGCATGGAGCTACCCTATCACCGCGAGGAAGGCAGTGATGTCTCAGTCAAGTTTGTTACCGGCCCTGTGGCTCGGAGAAGGACAGTGTTTTAGGATGACGTTGGTGAAAATGTATTTAATTCAAGGCAAGGCAAGGCAACTTTATTTATATAGCACCTTTCATACACAAGGCAGACTCAAAGTGCTTCACACACAAACATTGTCACACAACAAAAGAAAACAATAGTTAAGTCAAAAGTAAAATAGATAGAAAATAAAGGCAAAGTTAAAAAAAAACATTTTAGAAAGGCAGAGTTAAAAAAAATGCATTTTAGAAAGTGAGAAAATAAAGGCAAAGTTACTAATAAAATAAAATGATAAATAAATAAATAAAATAGAAGCATTGTAGATTTAAGATTTAGCAGAAACATAAAAGTCTTCAGTCTTGTTTTAAAAGCTGTCAGAGTTGGGGCAAGTCTTAAATCCCCAGGGAGTTTATTCCAGCTATTTGTTGCATAGTAACTAAATCCTGCTTCCCCATGTTTCGTGTTGACTCTGGGGATAATTAACAGATTGGTCTCAGAGGATCTTAGTGGCCTGGAAGGCTTATGTAGTGGAAGCATATCAGTTAAATATTTTGGCCCTAAACCATGTAGGGATTTATAGGTTAGCAACATGATTTTAAAATCAATTCTCTGACATACAGGGAGCCAATGTAATGATTTAAGAATTGGTGTAATATGTTCACATTTTTTGGTCTTTGTTAGAACTCTAGCAGCATTCTGAACAAGCTGTAGTTGCCTTAGAGTTTTTTTTGGGAGACCTGTAAGGAGACCATTGCAGTAATCAAGCTTGCTAGTGATAAATTCAGATGACTACAACTTCTCTGGCAGCATGTTTAAGTCACCCAGGACAATGAGTGATGTACTATCTTCAGGAAAGCAGCTGAGGAGGGTATCGAAGAAGTTGCGGAAGGAAACTGGTGGACGATAGATCAACCGATCTAGAGAGCTTGATAGGAAGGGTGACAGTGACAGTGTGGAGTTCCCCTGGAGTCAGGTATTCCAGGGGAAGTACCTGGTAGGACTACTTTGGCTGCCTGTATTATACAGCCTCTCAACAACAATGATGACTGGCAGAAATAGCTACAGCATCTGCTTCTTTCTGCCAATGTTATCTCTGTGACCCCCCCACATCCTAATACTGCTCCTTCCTTTCATGGACATATCGCATCTTGCAGACGTGTAGATTCAATTTCTGAGGACTTGCACCAAACAGACGCATCATGCACACACAAGCGCATAGTTAAAGGTGCCATGACATGCCACCAGGTGTGGTGTGATTAGCCGTTACAAGCCATTTTGGAAATCTGCCCCTTATGACTTCATAAGGGGCAGAAAGTGGGCGTGTCCACCTAGATGTGTGACGGATAGATCAGTCTATCAGCCTACCCAGTGGACTGCAGCAAACGTTGCTCATCTATCCGTCACACATCTAGGTGGACAGGCACACCTGTGATGTCTTAAGGGGAAGATTTCCAAAACGGCTTGTAATGGCTAATCACACCACACCTAGTGGCATGTCATGGCACATTTAACAGCATAGTAGTATATCAAGTATATCAGACCAAGAGGACATTCGCAATTCCCTCCATGGAGTCAGGGTTAGGGTAACAAATATAACAATTAACAACAATTATATTAATAATATTAATTATATATAATTATATTAATAACAATTATATAGAGACTTTTATTTATGGGACTGTATATAATTTTCACGTTCCCCACACACTCGCTGGGCTTTAATCTTGTCCATGTTCTCTTAATACATCTATGTTCAGTAACAGGTAACTTTAATTACAGCTAAAGTTATTTCAGCCCTGGCAGGTCTGTATAATGTTTGTAGCTGCACACATTGTCTGTGCTGGATGCATACAAGATGGTCTGGTAGAATACATACGATTATTTAAATGCAGTAGTGAAAATGTTGTTTCATCTGATCATCTTGTAGATGTTGGAAAATCCATTTTTAATCTTGCGTAGGTTTAAATTTGATATCAGAAAGCAATCAAAAAAAGAATGGTAACGGTTAGTATTTGTAAAAAGATGAATTCCTATGACTTGTTTTGATGCTTATCAGCAGAGATGTATAGTAACAAAGTAGAACTACTTCACTACTGTACTTAAGTACTAAAATGCTGTATCTGAACTTTACTGGAGTATTATTTTTTTCTCCTACTTCCACTTTTACTTCACTACATATTTTTGATGAGTTTAATACTTTTACTCCAATACATTTTTCATGTGCTGAATCGTTACTTGTTACAATTATAAAAATGTTATCCCATTGATTTCTGTTGGAAGACTCATTGCTCGTTGGCCAGAAACGGAAAGGGGGGCTGTTTACGTTTGGTTGTAGTCTTTTCGTTCGGTTCTCCATCTCAACAGTAGGGATAGAACCGAACGAAAAGACTACAACCAAACGTAAACAGCCCCCCTTTCCATTTCCGGCCAACAAGCAATGCGTCTTCCAACAGAAATCAATGGATTTACAAAATGCCAAATAAAACACGACAGAAACTGTATGTCACGCAATACTTGATTTGGAACATCAACGAACACCACTAACCACTCGGTGAGTTGCACATTTCTGAAAACAAACGTTTAGGGTTGTTTTAAGGACACGTCGCCAGCCATTCTGAAGCAGGCAGGGGCGATTCTAAATGAGCCAAATACCTGAGACAGGACCAATAGTCAAAATGTTCTCTATTTCATCCTAGACAAACCAGAAAGGGGGCTCAATGTTCAAAATACCGGAATTGTCCTTTAACTTACCCATGTTTGTCACTTAGCCGTTTTCTTGGAATACCCCTCTGGCCTTTGAGATGTTTTAGTTGTTTGTTTTTACATAAACACTTGTATGTGGCCTTTGACAGCTTTAAGACAGCTCTGTATGTATTCCTGTCCTTGTACTGCTGCTACAGCCAAAGGAATTGTGTGTCCTTCAATTTAAATATTTGAGATCATATAAACAATATGATATTCAAATTTTTTACTGCTTTCTTTAATATAAACATAACACAATACTTTTACTTTCAGTACATTTTAAAATAAACTACTTGCAATACTTAAGTATTAAACATTTTGAATACTTTAGTACTTCCACTTAAGTGGGGTGTTTAAAGAACACTTCTACTTCTACTCAAGTCACTTTTTTGATACAGTACTTGTACTTTTACTTAAGTCTGGGTCTCTAGTACTTTATACATCTCTGCTTATCAGATGGTAAATGACCCGACACTACATACTTCAAACTAAACACTTTACTGTCTTCTGGGCCACTGATGAGGAATAAGTCTGGAGACGCCACTGCAAAACTAATTCAATACATTGTTTATCTCTCTGGAGCATAAGATATTAATCTTAACATTATAATGGACAGACGTGCATGCTTGACCAAACCATTTGTGTGCCTTAGGCCTTGGCCGTGAGCGACCACTTCCCTGTGGAGGTGAGACTCCACCCCTCTGTCGGCCTGAGCCCCGTAGCACTGGACAAGAACTTTAAACCGATGGTTTAAACGTTGTTTCGGCCAGTAAGGAATAACTCATGTCAGTTCACAATGCCATGAGTAGCTGGACTTAAATAAAGTTGGATGTAAACGTTATTAAAAGGGCTACATCTGTGCTTTGTTGTGTATATAATATAATATATATTATCATGGTCAAAAGCTGTTTGTGCCTCCGGATGATATTATGAATCTCAAACGACTGCGTCGGGTTCTCAGACACCTTCTTCCACTTCCACGTCAATATTAAGTACAGACTGAACCGTGAAATGGAGGAGAAAGGGATTGTTGCCCAGGATTGTCCACTGGAGCCCTGCTGCCCGCTGAACGCTGCCTGTTGCCCGTTGCCCATTGGGTTGTCTCCCGCAGCGGGGCTCCAGCGGGCAGCGGGGCTCCGGCGGGAGACAACCCCGGGCAACAATCGCGAGCAACAATCCCTTTCTCCTCCATTTTGCGGTTCAGTCTGTACTTAATTTTGACGCGGAAGTGGAAGAACCAGAGGCCTCTGAGAACCCGATGCAGTGTCCATGTCGCGGTTCCCAATTCCTTCTCAACCATGGCCAAGATAACCCCCACTACGAATCTCGTTGTGGAAATACCAGAGACCTCAGAGAACCCGACGCAGTCTAGTCTTTTCACCAAATGGGGGCTTTATGCAAGCTTGCGTTACTGTGTTGCGTGTTATGCGCCATAACACCAACAGCAGAACTGTTATCCAAATAACAAAGAACACTTGCGTTACAGTGTGTGTATTCACACACACACATGTGGCGCTCGCACGGTCCTAGCTCATTGTCTCATTGGCGAGCCAAATTCTCTGGGCGGGCCAAGTGGCGAAAGGGGAGGTAACCTGGCCCCATATGACGACATCTGGGGCCAGTTCCCAAAACGGAGCGTTTTGGGAGCAAGATACCTACTGCTCGTTTTACACCTAACGCAATTTTTAGCTACTGGGGGACCATAGGCAGGCTAGGGGAACTCATATTAATGTTAGAAAACCTCATAAAGTGAAAATTTCATGCCATGGGACCTTTAAGTAATTTAGAGGAAGAGGAATGAGAGACAAGAAGGTACTGGAATGATAACGTTGACAATCAAGCAAGTTTAAATAAAGATTAGTTCTTTATTGGACAACAGAACGTTTATGGCAACCAAGATAGAATAAAAGAATTGTAATGAATTCAAAGCAAGACTAATTAACAACACATAACAAAAACAGGAATCTGTCTATACTTACTGTATGTCAATGCATTGAGAGCAGGCGCAATCAAGCAAATGTTGTCTTCCAGTAAGGCCAAAGTCACGTGATTGCGCCTGCTCCACTGTCAAATAGTGGAAAAGTGCAATGAAAAGACAGCAGGAGAAATTATTGCAGGACGAAAGTCTCACTTTCAAACTAGAGTCACGTTAGCTTAGCAGCAGGGCTAGAGTCACGTTAGCTTAGCAGCAGGGCTAGAGTCATGTTAGCTTAGCAGCAGGGCTAGAGTCACATTAGCTTAGCAGCAGGGCTAGAGTCACGGTAGCTTAGCAGCAGGGCTAGAGTCACGTTAGCTTAGCAGCAGGGCTAGAGTCACGTTAGCTAAGCAGCCGCAGAAGGAGGCAGACCTAAATGCAGTCTGGTACAGATTTGGAACTCATATTGTGGAGCAGTGAGGACCATTCAGACTCAAACCTCCTCCAACACCTGGACGCCACGGGAATCTAAGCAAGGATCATGTTTGTGGATTCCAGCTCCGCCTTCAACACCACCACCCTTCAACACCACCAGCCTTCACACTGCACCTCCCTGACTCCACCTGCAGTATCTGAAGCTGGGTAAACATGTCTCTGACACCCGGACCACCGGCTGCCCCCTGCTCTCCTCCCTGGACACAAACTGCCTCCAGTCAGTCAGTCAGCTCAGGGTCAGCCTGCCCCAGGGGGCTCACAGTCAGTCAGTCAGTCAGGGTCAGCCTGCCCCAGGGGGCTCACAGTCAGTCAGTCAGTCAGGGCCAGCCTGCCCCAGGGGGCTCATCTCTGGTGGGGAGGAGTCTGCCTACAGGTGGGAGATGGACATTGTGTGTAGTTTGTGTATGTGTGTGTAGTTTGTATATGTGTGTGTGTAGTTTGTGTGTAGTTTTTCTGTGTGTTTTTCTGTGTGTGTGAGTCTGTGCGAGGCAGAGATCTGCTAGTAGAACGATCACATGAACATATGGAAAAATGGATTTGAAAATTATCAGTTAGTTTGTATTTCATTTCACGGCTCCGCAGGACATCAAGAACATTTCTTTGCAGTATTTGTCTTACATAATAAAACATAGTAAAACATAGTTAAGCTCCAACGGTGTGATTACAAAGTCTTTCAATGTTCTCCACTTTTAGCCCTTTCTGTTCTTCAGCATCTTCAGGTACATGCTGAGGGACTTCTGGACGGAGGCTTTGGTGATGAAGCTCACAAAGTTGTTGACATCGGCCTCCCTGTTGGACAGCAGCTTGTCAAGCGTGGGCTTCCTCATCATGGCCTTGGTCACCTGCCTGGCATGCTCTGGAAGAGAAGGGAGGTGCCACATGTTATCACTAACAGGTGGTGATGAGGTCTACACAACTGTTGGGATGTCTTCAAATCAGATTGGAAACACAGAGATTGCGATGCATAGAGAGATGTTTTCTCTATCTGAACAAGCAGGAACATTTGTAGGGGAACATACTAACTGTATGAAATGTAGACCAGAAAGCCAGGGTGAACCTGTGCTAACCTGTGGTAGCACGTACCACTGGTTAGGGTTAGGGTTAACACTAACCTGTGGTAGCCTGTACCACTGGTTAGGGTTAACTAACCTGTGGTAGCCTGTACCACTGGTTAGGGTTAATGCTAACCTGTGGTAGCCCATACCACTGGTTAGGGTTAACACTAACCTGTGGTAGCCCATACCACTGGTTAGGGTTAACGCTAACCTGTGGTAGCCCATACCACTGGTTAGGGTTAACCCTAACCCCTGAAGGATTAAGGTTACGACTCTAGGACTGTACTCTGGTTCATACCATCAATGGCAAGCCACTTGCCCATGGTCTGGGTGGCTGTGTTTACCACCTGGTCTTCTGGTACCAGTTTATCCACCAGTCCAATCTTCAGGGCCTCTGGGGCAGAGTACAGCAGGCCCAGTCCTAAAGCCAGCTCTGTGTTCCGATGCCCCACTGTGTTAGCCATGGTGTCTTTAAACCTGTGGAGAACCAAATGCAATCTTTCCTCATTAAAGGGTTTGTTTTTGTTGAAAGTGGTACTATGTCTTAAATGATCGTAAGTAAGAGAACAAGAGAACATAGATTGTAAGTAAGAGAACAATGAAGTCAATCCATGTTTTGAATGTTCCACTGTGCTCCCTAACCCTAAGTGTGTGGAGCTCTTTCTGTGTAGCAGTTGATGTTTGATTGCTGAGTCTGAGAAAGGGTTAAGTTTCTTGGACACCAACAGTATAATGGCATGATCATTTAAAATAGTACCACAAAGTAGGCATGGCTCATGGCTGTAACCATGGGGATAACCGACCCCCCTCCTTCCTAGAACTACATTTTTATTTTTATTTTCAAATTCCCGCTGGAAGAGTGGACAATTTGATTATTTTACTTTCACATGTTCAATTTGCATATGCGTCTTCCCTTGTCGACATACTATTTGAATATCAGACTAGTCAATTCACATCTTCTGCATGAAAGAATTGTATGCGTTAATGAAAAAATAAATGAAAGGGTTAAAAAGTGAAAGAAAGAATTTAAATCAATCGATCACCACATGTTCCGACCAATAAGGCGCTACGATGCCCAGCAGCGTCTCGTTGAGGCCGATGCTGTAGCGAGGGTTATCTGCCATGACCCGGTAATCACAGGCGATGGAGACCAGGCAGCCCCCCGCTGGGCTGGAGCCCTGGACACACACACACACACACACACACACACACACACACACACACACACACACACACACACACACACACACACACACACACACACACACACACACACACAATATATTAATGTTTTTGAACCCAACAAAACTTTGTTTCTTTGTTGCTTCTAACGTGGTAATATGATTACTACGATCCTAAAATAAGAATCTGACCCCTTTATCGAAAGGTCTGGGTGAGTTAAATTACACCAAACAATCACAACTGCTCACACGGCAAAACCCGGTACGGGGTTAATGGTTAGTAAGTTAAGTGTAGAGAGAGTAAGGTTAGAGTAAGGTTAGAGTAAGGCAGCTGCCTGCTCCTAGGGGCTCCATCTATTAGGGGCTGAATCCACTCACATTGATCGCTGCTATGGTGGCTAATTTGGAGCCGTAGAGTTTGAGCCACAGCTCCTGCACCGCTTTCCAGAATTCCCCGCAGTGTTCCGGGCTTGTTTGGTACATCTCCAGGATGTCAAGCCCAGCAGAAAATATCTTTGGGAGAGACTAGACGGACACAAGTACAAATATGGATGTTACTGCTGCTGGGTTTGTATGAGTCTGTGGGTTGTTGAGACACATTGCATTTGTAAAACATTGGAAACACCATCAGCAATTACGTGGATATAATGACAGGTGAGATAAAATGACAATCGTATCTAATATTTTTACATTCATTTTACTAAAAATTATTTTCCCAACACATTTACATTTGGGGCATTTAGCAGTCGCTTTTATCCAAAGCGACTTACAACCATTCACACACCGACGGCGGAGTCTACCGTGCAAGGCGACAGCCATCTTGTTGGGAGCAGTTAGGGTGCCTTGCTCAGGGACACCTCAACACTCTAGCTAGCAGGAGCCGGGATCGAACTAGCAACTTTCTGGTTACGACTCACCCGCTTTACCTGCGCTAAGCCGACACTACACATAGATGGATGTTACTAATATCAAAACAACAGTTGCCAGCATGGTACAACCTAACCAGACAGTGAAGTTGAACAAGTCTCTCCTGTCTGTAAAGCGTGGGGACCTACTGAGGTGATGATGACTCCACGACAGCTCTTGTCCATCTCAAGGTTCTCTAGTGTTGTGGTGAACTCTGTCAGAAGATCCATGTTCAGGCTGTTGACAGGCGGACTCTGCATCCACATAACTGCTACTCCTACGGGAGGCCACACCCACTTTAATGAATAACACAAGGTGGAGGGGTTAGCTAAACCTAACCCACTTTAATGAATGACACAAGGTGGAGGGGTTAGCTAAACCTAACCCACTTTAATGAATGACACAAGGTGGAGGGGTTAGCTAAACCTAACCCACTTTAATGAATAACACAAGGTGGAGGGGTTAGCTAAACCTAACCCACTTTAATGAATGACACAAGGTGGAGGGGTTAGCTAAACCTAACCCACTTTAATGAATGACACAAGGTGGAGGGGTTAGCTAAACCTAACCCACTTTAATGAATAACACAAGGTGGAGGGGTTAGCTAAACCTAACCCACTTTAATGAATGACACAAGGTGGAGGGGTTAGCTAAACCTAACCCACTTTAATGAATGACACAAGGTGGAGGGGTTAGCTAAACCTAACCCACTTTAATGAATGACACAAGGTGGAGGGGTTAGCTAAACCTAACCCACTTTAATGAATGACACAAGGTGGAGGGGTTAGCTAAACCTAACCCACTTTAATGAATAACACAAGGTGGAGGGGTTAGCTAAACCTAACCCACTTTAATGAATGACACAAGGTGGAGGGGTTAGCTAAACCTAACCCACTTTAATGAATAACACAAGGTGGAGGGGTTAGCTAAACCTAACCCACTTTAATGAATGACACAAGGTGGAGGGGTTAGCTAAACCTAACCCTAACCCTCTAAAGCGATTGGTCAGATGCTGCTGTTCTAAAACCAATCCGAGGGCAAGGCATGGAAACATTTGGGATAATGTTGTACACAAGAACATTTCATATTTAGAATAGGTCTAGTCGTTTTTAGATATTTAATGCAGAAATTGTACATATTATGCCTTTAACTGAAGACACAAAAATACCTGTGCTTTGGTCAAGATCTACTTTAATCTTGGAGGAAGTGTTCCTCTTCTGACAAACCAAGTGTGGGAGGGGTCGAGGTCCATGTCTAGAGAAAAGCTGAGGCAGGAACCCTTTGAAACATAAAGGAATGGATCAGTTCATTATTTCTTATCGTCTGACATACATGGGTAAGTACTAATCATTCATTGAAAATATATCAGTATGCATGTATTCTTAAAGTAGGAACTGGCTTACTTATCAAAACAAAACGATTCTACTAGGAAATGCAATTGTTATTTAGATGTAAGGACTAGAATAGTCTGACTTATATTCTATGCACAGCGTTTTAGCACCATACAATCAATCGTGGCTGGCACCACTTTACACTTACACCTTACTACACCTCATTACTTTTAGTACCACTGCTTTAGTTTTTCTACTATTATTACTTACTTTATTGTATTTGTATTATTATTATTTATTATTGTGATCTATTGATACTGCTACTTATTTTTACATATAATATTTTTTACTATCTTTATTTACTTTATATTGTATTGTTGCTGCTATGTAACTGATGAGAAACCAAGCCTAAGAATTTTACTCTTGTGTACTTGTACAATAAGATGTAATAAAATAAACTCTGAATCTGAATCTATATTTTATTCTAATAAATAAAGAAAAGCTATCAACTTTCAAACTTTATTATGCATCTAAAACAGAAGTCGGTTTGGGCCTCAATGACATAGTGACTTTAAAAAACGATTTTCTAAATAACCATCCAGCTATCCAGTTAAACATGAACTTGAAATGACTGGACAGCTGGATGTTCATCTATGAGAACAGTACACCTGCACTTCTATGAACTCTTAGAATATGCATACTTTATGCTTAATAACAAGGGTCTTCCACTTGTAACGATTTCTGCTATGGTTTGTTCCATACATTGTATAATATTAGTGGTTTATCTGCTTTGATATGTTGACAATGTCTTAATTTCACATTATTTATTCAATATTCATTGTTTTAGCTTTAAATTAAACTCCAACATATACTGCATAGATGACTTGTATATGTATGCGATATGTTGTTGGTTGTAAAACTTTCACAAATCATATTTCGATGACATCGCAGGATCATGAACACCTTTGTCCTTGCTTGGTGTATATATATAATATATGTAACCAAGTATAACCGCAGAAAGGAGCTGCAGTTATACTTGGTGTATATATATAATATATATATATAACCAAGTAGAACCGCAGAAAGGAGCTGCAGTTATACTTGGTGTATATATATAATATATGTAGGTCCTAACCAAGTACAACCGCAGAAAGGAGCTGCAATTATACTTGGTGTATATACATAATATATGTAACCAAGTATAACCGCAGAAAGGAGCTGCAGTTATACTTGGTGTATATATATATATAATATATGTAACCAAGTAGAACAGCAGAAAGGAGCTGCATAGTAAACCAATGACCTTTGTTCCACTTCCTAACAGTTCACGCACATTATCCAGTTGTCTACCATACATGTGACAAGATGTCATGCAAATATCCATATTCTGTTAACATGTGTTTACCTGCAACGCCGCACTTAGAGAGTCTCCTCAGTGCGTTCGCCATGCTGTCCTGAAGGTTGAGCTGATAATAGAAGATAATAGATAAAGGGTTAGAGTTCTCCTGTTCGCACAAGGAAGGAAGAGGTCCGCGTTAACTCCGCCCACTCGCCGCGTCATCTGCGACCCTGAGCGCATAATATTTATATATATATATATATATATATATATATATAGTGTATATATATATATATATATTATATATAAACAATAATATATATAATATTATATAAGTACAATATATATAAATAAAATAATAACGGCCCTGAGCGTTAAACAGCTCATATAATAATAGATACAGAATTATATATACAGAATATAATAATCTATATTATATATATAATAATATTATATATGATCATTTAATAATATATAATAATAAACAGCTCATAAAAACACTAAAGTTTAATTGTTTGGATTTAACTGACTACTGTAGGCCTACTGTTATGCTGATTGTTTTAAATTCATACCATTTTATTTTAGATTTCTTCACCATATGGGTGTCCAGATTAAAATCACAACAAATTACATTCAAGCCTAAACGGTGTGTTTGTCCGAGCTATAATAGAGCATAGCATCAATTAATTATTAATTGATTATAATCAATCAGCAATTCACAAAATGATGCGTGCACACACAAACCCACACAGATTATGGTAATTATTACCATTAATAACATTAGTAGTAATAAATAAATAAATAAATAAATAAATAAATAAATATATATATATATATATATATATATATATATATATATGCAGACTTCTTCAAGAGGAGAAGGACAAATATATTGACATCGACAACATAATCTGGCTCAGGTGACAATACAATTAATTTGTGTATGTTTGGCTATTTTCACATGTAAAGTAAAGTTGCACTTTCGACACAATCTGCTTAGAAGCAAAACAATAGTAGTAGTAGGAGTAGGAATAGGAGTAGAAATACAATTTACTTACACAATTAACAGCAGGATATGAACAGCGAAATACTGGGAAGAAAAGCTTAAAGATGTAAAGATGAGGAGGGGAGAGACGCATTGGAGAGTGAGAGAGGGTGAGACAGGGGGAGGCTGACACTTAGCGTGTGAGGGAGGGTGAGACAGGGGGAGGCGCACCCTTGTGAGGGAGGGAGGGTGAGACAGGGGGAGGCTGACCCTTAGCGTGTGAGGGAGGGTGAGACAGGGGGAGGCTCACCCTTGTGAGGGAGGGAGGGTGAGACAGGGGGAGGCTCACCCATGTGAGGGAGGGTGAGACGGCAGGCTCACTGAGGGAGGGTGAGACAGGGGGGGCTCACTGAGGGAGGGTGAGACAGGGGGAGGCTCACTGAGGGAGGGTGAGACAGGCTCACTGAGGGAGGGGACACAGACTGGGACCAGTACTCTGCTATAAGCAGCACAGACATCACCGCTCTGCTGACCAGTAGGTACAACCTTCAGCATTATTCTTTTTTGTACTGATTCTGCATATTTATATATATTGTTATTATATTATATATATATATATATATATATATATATATATATGTATATATATTGTAAGTATATATTTATATATATATATTGTTAGTATATATTTATATATATTGTTAGTATATATTTTTAGTATATTTGGGCCGAATCCATACCATACTACCATGGCTGTACAGAAATAGACTTCCAGCTGTAATGAGGATAATGAGATTGTGAGAGTGGTAATGAGGATAATGAGATTGTGAGAGTGTTGTTATGTTATAACCTCATGGTGAGGGCAGTGCCTATCAACTACTGTCACCACTGAGTCTGGTGGTCAACTTTACTGCGGTACACAAGAGACCGACTGTGACATGGATGATAGAATCCCCTGTATGGGTTTTTGCTGGATTGTATCATTAGCCTTTTGCCTTAAAGCGTATGTTTCATTGTGTGTGTGTGTGTGTGTGTGTGTGTGTGTGTGTGTGTGTGGGTGTATTGGGTGTGTTTGGTTCTGTTGGTAACATGCAGCCTGCTTCAGTACAATCGAACCTTTATGGAAAATCTATAGCTGTACGTCACACGTCCCTGTTACCGTGGGGACAGACCTACAGCAAGTATCCTGAAGACAAGAGCCTCCCTCACACACACACACACACACACAGACACACACACACACACACAGACACACACACACACACACACACACACACACAGACACACAGACACACACACAGACACACAGACACACACACAGACACACAGACACACAGACACACACACACACACACACACACACACACACCTCCACTTTATGGACCTCATGGAATCTGACAATGCTGGCAGTGGATGTGAAGAGGGGTGCTGGAGACTATCTTCTTCAGACTTCCTGGATAATTTCTCTAACCAATCAGAATCTCAGAGGGAGGAGTCAATGTTTGGACTGTCTGAGTTAGGTTGGTAAAAGGCTATAAAATAAACTTTATAGCTATACAGTATGATATGCTTCTACTTAGTAATGTTTAAAATGACAATATAGCAGATACTCTTTGTGTTATACATTACATATATCAAAAACTACACTAACATAACTACATAACCTCTATTGTACTTTTCTTATTTGTGTTCTTCAAAATAGTGTGTGTGACTGCGGTGTGCATTCTGTTGATGCTGCTTGGCATTCTGGGTAATATGTTAACTATCTTGGTGGTTTGGCTCCGCCCCCACATGAGAAGTTCCACCTACTTGTACCTGAGTAGCATGGCAGTGAGTGATCTGCTGATTCTACTGCTGCTGCCCCTCGATCTGTATAAGGTACACACACACACACACACACACACACACACACACACACACACACACACACACACACACACACACACACACACACACACACACACACACACACACACACATACACATACACATACACACATACACACATACACACATACACACACACACACACACACACACACATCCAGCAATGTTCTTTTGATCAACAATTGAATAATGAGTAAAGCATTACATTTAAAGGTGCTGTTGGTAAGATTGAAGAGCTTTTATTTAATTGTCATTTCTTATAAATGTCATGGCAACCTTTCAGCTATTGATAAGTGAAACACGATGTGAGATAGGTTATACATCCATATGTTTGGATGTATAACTCTAACCCTCCCCTAACCCTCCCCCTAACCCTCCCCCTAACCCTCACCCTAACCCTAACCCTAACCCTCACCCTCACCCTCTCCCTCTCCCTCTCCCTCCCCCTAACCATAACCCTAACCCTAACCCTCACCCTCACCCTCCCCCTAACCCTCACCCTCACCCTAACCCTCACCCTAATCCTCACCCTCACCCTCCCCCTAACCCCCCCCCTAACCCTAACCCTAACTCTCACCCTCACCCTCCCCCTCCCCCTAACCCTAACCCTAACCCTCCCCCTAACCCTAACCCTAACCCTAACCCTCCCCCTAACCCTAACCCTAACCCTAACCCTCCCCCTAACCCTAACCCTAACCCTAACCCTTCCTCTACCCCCCCTCAGCTCTGGAGGCCCCGGCCCCTCACTCTAACTCTACCCCCCCTCAGCTCTGGAGGCCCCGGCCGTGGCCCCTGGGCGACGTGGCCTGTAAGCTGACCATGTTCCTGTCCGAGTGCTGCACCTTCTCCACCCTCCTCCACATCACCTTCCTCTCTCTGGAGCGCTACATGGCCGTCTGCTGGCCCATCCTCACCAAGACCTGTTTGACACGCCAGCGTACCAAGGCCCTGATTGGCTGCCTGTGGTTGGGGGCGGCGCTCAGTGCCACGCCCGTGCTGCTCATGGTGGGTGTGGAGGACGTGGGGCAGGAGGCGGGCGGGGTGGAGGTGCAGCGGGCGGAGAGGAGGGCGGACTGGACAGGAAGTGGACGGGGGGAGGACGAGGGACGCCTGGCACAGGGGTTTGTGTCCGGGCCGCGGGACGGGACGACGGAGCGGTGGCCGGCGGGGGGAGAGGGGGGAGGAGCTGAGGGAGGAGGGGAGACAAAGGGACGGGATGAGGGACGACAGCAGAGAACGAGCGGGAGGGAGGGGGAGGCTGCGCTGTCTGCAGCGGCGGCAGGAGAAGGAGAGGCGGACAAAGGTGGAGGAGAAGGTGACAGAAAGAGAAGTGAACCTGGAAGATCAGTGACGGATGCTGCAGTGACGGAGCGACCGCTGAGGAGAGATGAGCGAGACGGAGGAGCAGAGACCCAGCCAGACAATGCAGAGTGCCGCTGTACGGACTACGCAGTCGCCTCTGGCCTCATGTCAGCCATGATGATCCTGTCTAACCTGTACTTCCTGGTGTCGCTTGGCATCCTGGCCGTGGTCTACAGCCTGATTGGACGTACACTGTTGCTCCGCCCCCCAAGCAGCCGAAGAGATAAAAGCCACACGGTCAAGATGCTCGGTGAGGAACACCTTCACCATCAAGCTGAACTCACACCTCTGTGGCCCCCAGGTCGGATGCAAGATGAATGCCCTAATGTGTAGGCCTACAGTGCAGCGTGACACATAGGCCTACAGTGCAGTGTAGGCATACAGTGCAGAGTGACGCGTAGGCCTACAGTGCAGCGTGACACGTAGGCCTACAGTGCAGTGTAGGCCTACAGTGCAGCGTGACGCGTAGGCCTACAGTGCAGCGTGACACGTAGGCCTACACTGCAGCGTGACACGTAGGCCTACACGGCAGCGTGACGCGTAGGCCTACAGTGCAGTGTAGGCCTACAGTGCAGTGTGACACGTAGGCCTACAGTGCAGCGTGACACGTAGGCCTACAGTGCAGTGTAGGCCTACAGTGCAGTGTGACGCGTAGGCCTACAGTGCAGCGTGACACGTAGGCCTACAGTGCAGTGTAGGCCTACAGTGCGACGCATAGGCCTAAAGTGCAGTGTGACGCGTAGACCTACACTGCAGTGTAGGCCTCCATTCTGTCCTACCATATGGTTATTATCTTCCTCCTCTCTCCCCTCCATTCTGTCCTACCATATGGTCATTATCCTCTCTGTTCTCCCTCCAGGGGTCATCGTCTTGGTGTTTGTCCTGTGTTGGCTGCCGTTCCACATCGGCCGGACTATCCTGTCCTTCTCCCTGGGCTCTACGGTCGGACAGGAAGTGTACATGGGACCCAACATGGACGCACAGTGGCGTTCTGGAAACCTGACGGACGGAGACACGGCCGAGATGGCCGCACGCCTGGCCCCAGACGGGCCCCTGAACGAGGTCACGGACACACACACAGTCCAACGCCTCGTCAGCACAGGAAGGCTCACAGAGACACAGAAGAGACGGGCAGGCAGGGCGCCCAGTCCTGCTGACGCCCGCCTGCCCCCCGCCACAGAGCCCGCCCTGCAGACCCCCAGCTACGGGCCGCCGCCCCAGGTCCAGACGGAGGTCCAGACGGAGGTCCAGATGGAGGTCCAGATGGAGGTCCAGATGGAGGTCCAGATGGACCCCTACCTGCTGTACCACCTGACTCAGTACTTCAACCTGGTCTCCTTCGTGCTGTTCTACCTGAGCGCCGCCGTCAACCCGCTGCTGTACAACCTGATGTCAGGCCGGTACCGCCAGGCTGTGCGCAGCCTGACGCACGGCCTCGTGCACGCTCGCAGCGGCTCGGGGAGCGGCGTGCGCTCCCTGCCCCCGCCCCCCTCCACCACCACCATGTGAACCTTGTTTGAACAAAGGCTGTGTTTACTGTTAAACATAGAAGATGTCTAGATGTGTGTGCATATCATTAGTAGGAAAACCTAATCATGTGTTTACACATCTGTGTGTGTGCGTTGTGTGAGTGTGTGTGAGTGCTCTTACATCGTATATGTTACAGGGCTATTCTTGGAATTGATGCCATCAGGCACACGGCTGATGTGTGGAGTGTATTGCATTACACGCTGGGATATGTCAGAAGTTGATATAAATGTTTTCATTAGAGTCTCTGGTTCTCGGGAGCACAATCCCGTTCAGCGAAGCCAGCAGCAGGGACCACAGTCTACGCCTCATGGAGAGGACACACTAACCTCCTCACAGAGGTACACACTAACCTCCTCCTCACAGAGGTACACACTAACTTCCACACAGAGGTACACACTAACCTCCACACAGACGTACACACTAACCTCCTCACAGAGGTACACACTAATCTCCTCCACACAGAGGTACACACTAACCTCCACACAGAGGTACACACTAACCTCCACACAGAGGTACATGTCACTAAAGTCCTTTGAGATATTGTTTTGATGAGGATATGCTACTGTTCCGTCTGATTAGTGGTATGGACATGGTCTACATTTTCCGAGATGGTAAATGATGGTTATTTCATCTGAATGCAATGTATTTGACCTCCCAGGGGCTCTAGGGTTAGGGGCTCTAGGGCTAGGGGCTCTAGGGTTAGGGGCTCTAGGGCTAGGGGCTCTAGGGTTAGGGACTCTAGGGCTAGGGGCTCTAGGGCTAGGGGCTCTAGGGTTAGGGGCTCTAGGGCTAGGGCTCTACACTACAAGAGGAGAGCTGAACTACAACCTCCTTCCTCCCAACCCCGGTGTCCCAAAATCAGTCAACTTTACAAGCTGCACGTTATATATTTGTTTCATTTAAAAACATTAAAGAACAAATATTTTTTATATAGATAGGCCTATAAATAAATGTCTTGTACTGTGTCGAAAGACATTGCTTCTGTATTTATTCACTTAAAAAAACACCAACATTCTACACACTCATACTCTTATTACTATTTGCAATAAGCAATGGCTTATAAGGAAGGCAGTATGCAACCATATCATATATATTATAACTAGGATCAATTCTAAAATGTACAAAAGAATGACATGACATTCACTTATATAGAAAGGAAGATATTTTTAAAGGCGATAACAGGGGTGATGTTGCTAACAGTAATTATAACAGTGCTGTCTGAACTCATTGAGTTAACAATAACCCTTAACAGGCAGGTCATCTACGGCCTATATAATCCACAGTGTGTAACCGACCGAGGGGCGGAGTGATACCTCCGTCTAGTGCTGCGTTCAAGACAACTCGGAACTCAAATAAGGAATAAATTCCGAGTTGTCTCGAACCTGGAACCTGGAAAGGAACATGTGGAATAAATCCAGTATATATATAAGGAACAAATGTCCCCTTCATCATTCACTCGTTTAGTTTAGTTTAGTTTCGGTTGTTTTGATGACATCAAACTCTTTGGAGCGATCCGACACAGCGGCGGAGAAGGGCAGGAAGTGACCTAACGACCAGGAACCAAAGAGAACTAAAGATAACAGAAGATAACTACTAACCCTTTATCTTAGGATGGACCCAGACCAGAAGTAACTAAATATAACTACTAAGTGTTTATCTGAGGATGGACCAGGGCGATGGACCGGGGGTCGGGGGGCTGGAGGACCAAGGCGATAGACCGGGGGTCGGGGGGCTGGAGGAGGACGGAGCGGCGGCACCGCAGCCCCCCGCGAGGAGCGGCGGGTGGGCTGATGATCCTCTCTTATCTTTATTATAACTCATTATTAGAACTCTTAACTCATTATTATAACTCTTCGTGTTATAACTCTTCATGTCTCCTCCAGGCCGGAGTCATGTCTCTTATATCTCTTTATTGTATTGTATGTATGTATATATATATATATATATCTTTATCTTTATCATAACTCGTCATGTTCCTTCATGTCTCCTCCAGGCTGGAGTCATGTCTGGATCACTCAGATTCAGACGCTCATGAATTCGTAACATTCAGACCTTCGTCTCTTCCAGGTGACTTCTTGTCATCCTCATGACTCTGCTGCTGTAATAATAATAATATTATAATAATATTATAATAATATAATACAGGTTAAGACTGTTAAACTGTTGATTTAAAACACTGTTAAAGGCCAGTTGTATAACAACCCTTTAATCACCTTAATGTTTTTACTTCTTATTGTGGTTTATATTCATATTATGTGCTTCTACTCAAGTATTTTATAACGGTTGTTTCTAGAAATGGTAGTATCAAATATGTTCAAGACTATCAGTCTTGATTGTGCTGAATGGATCACTGTGCACACTGTGTTGGGAACACTGGCGTGTTTACTGGTCTTCATCTTATGGTTCTATCCCTGTTGGGAACACTGGACTGTTTACTGGTCTTCATCTTATGGTTCTATCCCTGTTGGGAACACTGGAGTGTTTACTGGTCTTTCCTTAATGGTTCTTTCCCCAGAGAACCATTACGCCCCCAGCACCACGGAGCCGATCAGCAGGGGCCTGCAGACGCTGTCCGAGCTGCTGGCCTGGGGGCGGAGCTCCGCCAGCCCCCTGGACGTGGCCACCGTGCCCCTCGCTGGGCGGCGCCCCCCGCTGGCGACCAGCGCTCACCGCACCCTGGTGTCACATGACATGATGGGGGGTTACCTTGAAGACAGGTGGGACCTGACAGCTCTTAAGTTAAGAAGCTGCTCTGTTAATTCATAGATGAAGAAGATTCACGTACAAAGGCTTTGTTAAGAAAGCCATTAACCCTATATTATTCTTAATATATTTCTTCCTGAGAAATTCAGCGATATCTCAAAAATGACGTGGTCCAAAGTTGTGTTTATTGGAGGGCTTGTAGAATTTGTACAATGGGGAAGGGAATCACAGAAGGGGCAGATCGGCCCTTAAGTGGAGCTATTTGGATTTAATGCAATGACCACAAGTTGACCGACGGCCCACAGTCACTGCCTGAGGTCATAAGAGCTGCTTGGCCCACCAGACCTCACCATACACCTCATCATAGACCTCACCATACACCTCACCATACATGGTGAACAAAGTGAAGCAATAAGACCAGAGGCAGAGTGTGTGATGTTTAAACAGTTAAATGTTAGTGTTAGGGTTAGTGTTAAAGAGTAGTGTTTAAGTAGTGGTTAGTTTAAGTTTAGTTTTTAAACAGCTAAAGGCTCGGCTGTCTACGATGGCTCAAAAGAGGAGGTTCCACGTATACCCATTCAAAATTTCAGTCTATATTTTTTATTTGTTAGAAGTTGGCCTCTCTCCAATGCTGCCTGGGCCATAAAGGGGTACACGCATCTTTCTCTGAAGTCTGGTTTGATTTGATTTTGCTTTGTTTACTTTAGAAAAATCATTGGTGATGATTTTCACATGTTTACTTCCAGTAAACCAGTTTTAAGGCATACCAAAGCCATCTTACCATCCCTACCAAGCTCACCATACCGCCAGGTATGGAAGACTCCTCCTCCCTCTGCCCGTGGCACCACGTCCCTGTGGTGTGGTGGTGCAGCGGGTCGCGGGTTAGAGTCCGACCTAGACCATTGTGAGATCATGGACTCCAGTCTGGTGAGCTTGACTGGATGAGTACAGGTCTGAAGAAGGTGTACACAGTTGAGTACAGGTATGAAGAAGGTGTATACAGTTGAGTACAGGTCTGAAGAAGGTGTACACAGTTGAGTACAGGTATGAAGAAGGTGTACACAGTTGAGTACAGGTCTGATGAAGGTGTACACAGTTGAGTACAGGTCTGAAGAAGGTGTACACAGTTGAGTACAGGTCTGAAGAAGGTGTACACAGTTGAGTACAGGTATGAAGAAGGTGTACACAGTTGAGTACAGGTCTGATGAAGGTGTACACAGTTGAGTACAGGTCTGATGAAGGTGTACACAGTTGGGATGGCAGGGGAATGGCCTCTGGCACTGAGCCAATTGTAAACCAGCTAGTCTAAGAGCATGTGCTGCCTGGGAGGCGTGTCCTCATGATATGATTGGTTCCTTTAAGGTTCGTCCAGGGAACTGAGTCAGAGGCACCCTATGCCTTCTACCACTGGCAGCACATCGACATCTTCAACTACTTCACTCACAACCTGGTGACCATCCCCCCGGCGGTCTGGAGCAACGCGGCTCATAGGCACGGGGTCCTGGTGATCGGTGGGTGCTTTAGTTCAGGTTCACATGCACTCTGCTCTTTATCTGCTCACCTTCCATTTAGATTTATTAACAAAGCTAAATTAGTCTCTGCTGTCGTCCAGGGACGTTCATCACAGAGTGGTCGGAAGGCGCCGCGGTGTGTGAGGCGTTCCTCAAAGACGAAGAGTCTTACCGGCAGGTTGCCGACAGGCTGGTTCAGATCAGCCACTACCACGGCTTTGACGGCTGGCTCATCAACATCGAGAACAGCCTCAGTGTGAGTACCGGTGATGGTCAATGAGGAAAGGGTCTTAGCTAAAGCTCCATCTTAGAGACGTTGAAAGGCTGTGTTGAACCTGAAGGCCTTCTTCAGGAAGTGGCCGTGAGGAATACGCCCCTCTTCCTGCGCTACCTGACGGACCAGATGCACCTGCGGCGGCCCAGCAGCCTGGTGATCTGGTACGACAGCGTGCTGCAGGACGGGAGGCTGCTGTGGCAGAACGAGCTGAACACACGCAACAGGTGAGGAGCATGAGACCATGGATACGACAGGTGAGGAGCATGAGACCATGGACACGACAGGTAAGGAGCATGAGACCATGGATACGACAGGTGAGGAGCATGAGACCATGGACACGACAGGTGAGGAGCATGAGACCATGGACACGACAGGTGAGGAGCATGAGACCATGGACACGACAGGTGAGGAGCATGAGACCATGGACACGACAGGTGAGGAGCATGAGACCATGGACACGACAGGTGAGGAGCATGAGACCATGGACACGACAGGTGAGGAGCATGAGACCATGGACACGACAGGTGAGCCTTATGGCCACCATACCCTCAGCCTTATGGCCACCATACCCTCAGCCTTATGGCCACCATACCCTAAGCCTTATGGCCTCAGCCTCATGGCCACCATACCCTCAGCCTCATTCCTCTGTTCTGCGTATGGACGATGAACTTGTTTTCTGTTTTCTCAGGATGTTTTTTGATGCCTGTGACGGTTTCTTCACCAACTACAACTGGACGGAGAGCAGCCTGGAGGCCATGGGCTCCATGACTGCTGAGGACCCGGCCCTTGGGGGCCGACGGGCCGACGTGTATGTGGGGGTGGACGTCTTCGCCAGGGGGGAGGTTGTCGGGGGCATGTTGGACACGAACAAGGTGCTCATGAGATAAAATGGACTTTATTGACCTGGAGGCAAACAGAGCGTTTGTGTGTTTAAAGTGGGGCAGCGTAGTGTGGTGGATATAGATGTACTTTCATATGATGGTTAAATTAAAGGTTCACCTCTCGTTCACAGGCGCTAGAACTCATTCGGAAACACAACTTCTCAGCGGCCATCTTCGCCCCGGGCTGGGTGTACGAGAGCATTCCTGATAAGACCAGCTTCCGCCACCACCAGGACAAGTGAGATCCCTCTGCCCTAAAACACTGAACCAGCTTTAGTCCTCCTCTGAAACACTGAACCAGCTTTAGTCCTCCTCTGAAACACTGAACCAGCTTTAGTCCTTGCAGCAGGAGATGAAGTCAATATGACCGAATCAGGTCAATGGTCTCCAGTGACTGGTGTCTACTGGGTGGTGCTGGTTTAACCAATGGTCTCCAGTGACTGGTGTCTACTGGGTGGTTTAATCAGAGGTCTCCATTGACTGGTGTCTACTGTGGTTTCAGGTTCTGGGCGCTTCTGTCGGACTTCCTGGAGCCCCATCGGTCCACCACGCCCCTCCCCTTCGTCTCATCCTTCTGCCAGGGCTTTGGGAAGGCCCTCTACTGGAGGGGCCAGGTAGGGCACCACCACACAATAAGAGCTAACCCTAGCCCTCTACTGGAGGGGCCAGGTAGGGCACCACCACACAATAAGGCCGTTGTGGGTTAGGGTTAGAGCTAACCCCAACACAAGACAGTAGTTTGTCTCCAAACACAAAGCTAAAATGATTATGGGCATGGTCATTATCAGGCTAGGGTTAGAGTTAGGGTGATTATGGGTGTGGTCATTATCAGGTTAGGGTTAGAGTGATTATGGGCGAGGTCATTATCAGGTTAGGGTTAGAGTTAGGGTGATTATGGGCGAGGTCATTATCAGGTTAGGGTTAGAGTTAGGGTGATTATGGGCGTGGTCATTATCAGGTTAGGGTTAGAGTTAGGGTGATTATGGGCGAGGTCATTATCAGGTTAGGGTTAGAGTTAGGGTGATTATGGGCGAGGTCATTATCAGGCTAGGGTTAGAGTTAGGGTGATTATGGGCGAGGTCATTCTCTACCTCTGATCCTATATCATAACGTATCATAAGACTCTCTCTCTCTCTCTCTCTCTCTCTCTCTCTCTCTCTCTCTCTCTCTCTCTCTCTCTCTCTCTCTCTCTCTCTCTCTCTCTCTCTCTCTCTCTCTCTCTCTCTCTCTCTCCTCCAGCTGGAGAAGAGGAGCAGCTGGTTCAACCTTAGCGCCCAGGAGCTGCAGCCGCTGTACGGCCAGGAGGCCCTGGGCGGGGGGGGGCCCCCGGAGGAGGTCCTGGGCGCGGCCCTGAGGGTGAGGGGCTGCCCGGAGGAGGCCTGGAGTGGGGGCAGCTCCCTGCTGCTGGAGGGGCAGCTGCCGGCCTCCGGCCCCCCCAGCGTGGGGGTGAGGTGGGTGTCTCTGCATCACAAGGGAGGCAGTGGCCCTCTCCTTCCCTCCCTCCCTCCCCCTCATGTTCTCCCTCTCTCCCTCCCCCTCCTGTTCTCCCTCCCTCCCTCCCCCTCATGTTCTCTCTCTCCCTCCCCCCTCATGTTCCCTCTCTCCCTCCCTCCCTCCCTCCCCCTCATGTTCTCTCCCCCTCCCTTATGTTCTCTCCCTCCCTCCCCCCTCATGTTCTCTCCCTCCACCCTCATGTTCTCTCTCTCCCTCCCTCCCCCCTCATGTTCTCTCTCTCCCTCCCTCCCTCCCCCTCATGTTCTCCCTCCCTTCCCCCTCATGTTCTCTCTCTCCCTCCCCCTCATGTTCTCCCTCCCTCCCCCCCTCATGTTCTCTTTCTCCCTCCCTCCCCCTCATGTTCTCCCTCCCCCTCATGTTCTCTTTCTCCCTCCCCCTCATGTTCTCTCTCTCCCTCCCCCTCATGTTCTGCCTCCCCCTCATGTTCTCTCTCTCCTCCCCCTTCAGGGTCTTCTCCCTCCAGCTCCCCCTCCCCCCCGTCTCCCTGGTGACGCTGGTCTTCAAGTCTTCAGCGGGAGTCAGCATCTCACTGGAGTTACACTGGACCAGAGACACAACGGGTCTGTCTGTCTGTCTGTCTGTCTGTCTGTCTGTCTGTCTGTCTGTCTGTCTGTCTGTCTGTCTGTGTGTTGAAGCCTGCTCTCTGTTCCCTCCCCTGGTCAGACGTCAGAGGCCGTCCTGCGGCCCTGGAGGACTCGGACCCCGCCGTCAGGACCCTGGCACGGCTCAGAGGAGGCTGGGGCCACAGTGGGTGGACCGTCCGGTGGGTCGACACTCTCATACCAGAATGGGAAGGGTTAACCCGGGGCCTCTGTTCGATGATCTGTGCCCGGGGGCCCCTGGACCCTCTGTTTGATGATCTGTGCCCGGGCCCCTGGACCCTCTGTTTGATGATCTGTGCCCGGGCCCCTGGACCCTCTGTTTGATGATCTGTGCCCGGGCCCCGGGCCCCTGTAGGTGCTACCGTCTGGAGCTCCAGGACTGTGAGCTGAGAGAGGTGGTGGTCTGGGTGCAGCGGGAGCAGCCCCACGACGCGGCCTTCTGCTGCCGCCTGGGGGAGCTGATGGTGAGACTCATGACTTAACTTAACTTTAACTTTAACTAACTTAACTAGGATAAGGGGACAGGAAGTCCTTCACTAGAAGACATGGGCCTCGTCTCAGCCAATGAGAAGCTGAATGTTGGTTATATAGTGAGATGTTATAATGAGATGTTATACAATGAGAAGCTGAATGTTGGTTATATAGTGAGATGTTATAATGAGATGTTATACAATGAGAAGCTGAATGTTGGTTATATAGTGAGATGTTATAATGAGATGTTATAATGAGAAGCTGAATGTTGGTTATATAGTGAGATGTTATAATGAGATGTTATAATGAGAAGCTGAATGTTGGTTATATAGTGAGATGTTATACAATGAGAAGCTGAATGTTGGTTATATAGTGAGATGTTATAATGAGATGTTATATAATGAGAAGCTGAATGTTGGTTATATAGTGAGATGTTATAATGAGATGTTATCTAATGAGAAGCTGAATGTTGGTTATTTAGTGAGATGTTATAGTGAGATGTTATAATGAGATGTTGGTTATATAGTGAGTGAGTGTCCTGACCGCCTGTTGTCCTCCTCCAGGTCCTGGACCTGGCCGGTCTCCGGGCCCCCAGCCAGGCGGTCCAGGGGGTCTGCATCGAGGACGTGGTGTGGCTGCGGGCCCCTGACGGGCCCCTGCGCCTCAGTGCCACGCTGCGCTGGAGCTACCCCCCCTGGCTCTGGCGCTACTTCAGCCTGTCGTGGCGGCGGCTGAGGGGCCCCGGCCCCCGCGTCCCGGACGGGCCCCCGGTGCCGCTGGGCCGGGCCTACTCCACCCTGTTCCGCCTGACGGAGCTGGAGGTCCCGGGGCCCCCCGCCAGGGTGGAGCTGATGGTGGAGCCCGTCCTCAAGGAGGGGCTCCTGGTCCCGCCAGAGCTCTGGGGCCGGCGGACCCTGAGCTACTCAGGACCAGTAGAGCAGACCAGTCAAGACTAGTAGACACCATTCAACCAGTACCATCTAACCTGACCTAGAGGACCAGTAAATAGACCAGTAAAGGCCTGAGAAGGACCCTTCAGGGACAACTTGATGAAGACCTCTTCCTCTGACCCCTGCAGAGCGACATGTGCAGTGTTTCCCTGGAGGGGAAATCCTGTTGGTGCTGCAACATGTTGATGGACCAGCTGTTGCAGATAGAACCTAAATCATCAAGTGTTCATTGGTCTGATTTAAATGCCTCACAAAATAAAACAATCCTCTGTACATCTTAACTTAAAGGTCCCATGGCATGAAAATGTCACTTTATGAGGTTTTCTAACATTAAGTTCCCCTAGCCTGCCTAGGGTCCCCCAGTGGCTAGAAATGGAGATAGATGTAAAACAAGCACTACTTATCCTGTCCCGCCTTTGAAAAAATTAAAGCTCAGATGAAATGAAAGCTCCCCTTTCTCTGCTTGGCCCGCCCAGAGAATTTGGCCCGCCAATGAGCTACGACTGTGCGAGCGCCACGTGTGTGTTAATACACACACTGTAAGGCACTGTACACACTTTGTTATTTGGATAACCATTCTGCTGTTGGTGTTATGGCACATAACACGCAACACAATAGCGCAAAACGCAAGCTTGCGTAAAGCTCACGTTTGGTGAAAAGACTAGACTGCGTTGGGTTCTCTGACGTCTCTGGTTCTTCCACAACGAGACTGGTAGTGGGGCTTATCTCAACAGACTGGTAGTGGGGCTTATCTCAACAGACTGGTAGTGGGGGTTATCTCGGCCATAGTTGAGAAGGAAATGGGGGGAAAGGACCCAGACGGCGGAGTCCTGCTGCCGGGGCTCCGGTGGGAGACAATCCCGGGCAACAATCCCTTTCTCCTCCATGTCGCGGTTCAATCTGGACTTCAGGGAGTCAAAGCCAAAGTTCCTTTCCCCCAATTCCTTCTCAACCATGGCCGAGATAACCGCCACTACGAGTCTCATTGTGGAAGAACCAGAGACGTCAGAGAACCTGACGCAGTCATTTGAGATTCATAATATCATCCGGAGGCGCACAGCTTTTTCCTGTGATAATATTTATTATGCAAGGGATAATGTAACGTATAACGCCGGTCATTATCGAGAAAATACACCCCGACAGGGCGAACAGATTCAGATTACTTTATTAGTTCCTGAGGGGCAATTCTGTTTACAGCCAACCCATCCATTAAGGGTAAAAAGTTAGTATACAATGTTAAAAGTAAAATAGAAAAATAAGTAAGTGCTGCAGCATCATACTGCTGCATACATCACCCTGTATACCGATCTCATAACATCCTACACATGACCAATCATTGCACACACACATGTCTTTTTACAATTTCTTACTATTCGTAGTGTTAATCAGCAGAGAAATAGTTTGCCAAAGACATTGATGTTTCTTCGCAACCGAATATGCTGGGGTTGATAAGTTACCGGACTTCTTACAGAGTGATATGAAAGATGTGAATCAGGAAGAAAAAAAAATCCACTTTCCTTGACAGGTCATTCTATACAATTTTCAAAAAGATTAATTGACCTCCGGAAGTCGGGACCCGCCTCGCTCCTCATTAGCATTTAAAGCTACAGACACAGAAACGGCACGTTTGTGGAAAGCTCATTGTGGGACTGGCTCGTAGTGGCTGTAATTCTGTACCAAAGCTGAATTTCGGGAGTGAGTCTTCAAATACTGTATTATGGGCCACTAACACCTATATAAAAGCATCCATAAAGTAGCATACCACGGGACCTTTAGTTGCTTAAGTTGGGTGTAGGCATCTGAATCTAAGCAAACCCTTTGTATTCAGATAATTTTACACAATTGGATTTTGAGAACCATTTGTTCTCAATAAGAATAAATGACCTCACTTAGGAAACAACTGCCTTTATTGTTTACAACAGCCATAATGAACAAATATCCATCAACGTGGTTACAGTACAGGGGGACGAGATTGTCTTGAGCACTTGAGGAAGGTAGCGTCAGGCCTGCCGAGTCACCATCTTCATCATCTGTAGCGCCATGGCGCCCTGGTCGGAGGGGATCTGGAGGGACAACAGAAGGACGTCAGGGCTTTGCCCATAAAGGTTTGTAATCTGCAACCTGCTGCTTGACCCCTTCGGCAAGGCAGCACAAAGCACCCCCTACCATGTGGCCCGCCTTCAGGATCCAGTAGAAGGAGAAGTTCCTGTAGCTCTTGTAGAAGGCTCCGGTGGTCCCGGGGGCAGCGGGGTCGTCCAGGGGGGTCCACCTCAAGCCCTTATAGGTGGGGAGCCCCTCCCAGGCCAGAGCGTTGACCCAGCGCTCCTGACCTGCAGACAACACGGTCAGACTGAACTATAGGACCCAGAGTCGACCCTAGGGTAGTGCTAGGAGCCTCAGGAGGCTCCTAGCGAGGCCTTAGGAGGCTCCTAGCGGGTGGTAGGGTCCTACCCATGGTGTCCACGATGAGGTCCAGCTGCCCGTTGTAGACGCTCACATTGACCCCGGCCGCCAACAGCTGGTCCACCAGTGCCACCACCGGCCTCATGAAGTCTCCGGCCATGGAGCTGAACACCTCCTCGGCCTGGCCTGCACAGACACACACACACACACACTGTCAACCTACTGCCACCTCCTTGGCCTGGCCTGCACACACAGCCTGTCAACCTACTGCCACCTCGCACTAACCCTAATCCCAGACAGGAAGTGAGGTCAGAGAAGTCTGAACAAGGTATTTAGTTAGGAGTTAGTTAGCTGTGCAACAGAAGTCTAGTGCTGATAGGGATCAAATATAATATGCAATATATCTAATTCAGTGCACAACAAAAAGTGGGTGCTCAGACGCAGTTGGCTGTCGTTTAGGTAAGGGGAACTATTCTACAACATCTTTAAAGGAGGTCACCCTTTCTGACCTGCTTCTCATTCATTTAACTTTATAGAAGTACATTCATGAAACGGCCGCCATGAATGTGAATGATTTAACAGCCAATCAAAGCCCAGACATTGACAGCATGGCTCCAGCTCCTCATGACCTCCTAGCTCCTCGTGAACTCCTACCTCCCCAGGTGACGTTGTGAGGAATGAGCCCCAGCTTGTCCCGGACCTCTCCGTTCATCAGCTGGCCCAGAGACTGTCTGTGGAGCGGACGGACGTGATGCCGGGCCAGCAGAGCTGTCAACACCAGGGAACAGTAGGCAGACAGCTGTCAGTTATTCTATTTCCACGTCCTGGAGATAGAGACACTGAGCTAGCTAGATAGACACTGAGCCAGACAGACATGAGGTGTGGTCCTGTTGGTATAGAGTCCAATAGCCACACAGTACAGGGAGCACACACACACACACACACACACACACACACACACACACACACACACACACACACACACACACACACACACACACACACACACACACACACACACACACACACACACACACACACACACACACACACACACACACACACACTTTCTTCAGCATTAATTGTCTCTGCTTTTAAGAAATATCCAGAAATAGACTTTCAGAATCTTACCAATAAAGTCATCCTTTGCCAGTGAGGAGAGTTTGTCATCCGGCTCTTTGGTTAGGATGTTGTAGAAGTTCACCCCATTCGTGTTCTGCAGGCAGACAGAAACATTGAAGCACTGGTTGCATGCTGGCCCGTCCCTCAAGGTTCTCAAACCAACCTGTTCTACAACGCTCTCCGCAACAGACCACAGCTCTGTGGCCTTCAGGAAGCTCTGCTCCTCCACAGCCTTCCTCACTGCCTCCGCCGCCTCACTGACCTCCAGGAGGCCGTAGTCATCTAGGAGAGACTGGACAACAGTCTCCTTATGGGTGGAACTTTGTCCATGAGATACCAGAGACTGGACAACAGTCTCCTTATGGGTGGACCTTTGTTCACTCTTCAAACACGATTCAAATGGAAACGGGGAAACTCTGAGTGGGGGAGGATGAAACTGGGACCAGAGGAACCATTTGTTCCTCTAGTTATATGGGAGCAGATCAGTCAACTGGCAGAAGAAAGCATTTGGTGACCTGTGCCACGTGTGAACAACTAATAGAGGTAACCAGTCAATTCAAGAACTAAATATCTGGGATAAATAGCTTACTGTGCTGTAGAGATATGGACCCCAGGTCAGGACCGAATCTGGAAGAAGAAGACTTGTGACTTATGGGAACACATGACGAGCTTCTCCAGCCTCTCTGTCTACAACGTTTCTATAGTTGAGCACCAAAGCTAACCTAGCACCGAAGCTAACCTAGCACTGACTCAAATTACAATCAGTTTCCATCTGACTCAGGAGGAAGCACGTCATACCTACAGGGGAGATCCACATGGACCATGGAACAGTACATACCTACAGGGGAGATCCACATGGACCATGGAACAGTACATACCTACAGGGGAGATCCAGGAGTCTCCGAGGGCCACGCCGGCAAAATTGCATTTAACAGAACCTTGAGTAACAGCCTGTGTGGAGAAGAGAGTCACTACTACAACATGTCAAATGTACACATCTCAAGAAGGCCCACCACCCCCAAGTTCCAGGAGAAGATATCTCAACTTTAAGCCACAACTCTGAACATGGGGAGTGCTGCCCTGCACTGTTTGTATTTACCGTTTCAGGACAGCAGAGTTAAAACCAGCGGAATGAGATCATCAAGTAATAGTGATAATACTGAGAATCCTTTCCTGACATCTGAAACCAAGTATTCTGGTATCCCCATATCTGACCTAACAGCAGGTTGCACCAGGGCAACCCCAACATTTTACCCTGGACACCCAGCTCCATGGTAACCCCATCAATTAACCCCAACATTTAACCCTGGACACCCAGGGTGTCCATGGTAACCCCATAAATTGATCCCAGCTCCATAAATGAAGAGGATTCAATGATGGAGCGCTGTCATGCTCAGCAGTAGTTAACTAACCCTAGTTAACAAACCCTAACCCCCTCATGTGGAGGTCATGTTGAAGGCCTAGTAGTCAGAAGTACCTTTGAGAGCTCCACTGAGATGGCAGCAGCCATCTTGCCTCCGTATGACTCAGAGAAAATGTAGAAGGGAACATTCTGCAAAGGGAACAGCAACACACACACTTCCTCATTTTTTAAAGCACAAAGTATATTCAATGTTCCTGCACTTTAAACTAAATAAAAAACGACAGCTGGAAGTAAGGAGGGTGAAATGGACATTATTCAGAAGCCACCAACCAAGAATATAGACTCAACAAACGAGTTGATGAAACTAGAGTGCCAGCCCAAACAAAACCTTGTTGCATTCTCTTTTAGGATACAAAGATCACCCAGCCAAGTGACTCAGTCAGAGTCAAGCTCCTAGTGGCCGCTGGCAGGAGTCTAGTCCTGTCTGGAGAGCAGGACCAGGACCAGTGACCATGCAGTCGTACCTGGAGCTCCCTCCTCTGGGTGAAGAAGCTTCTGAGAAGAACCAACATGTCTGAAGCCACTGTGGCCACATCCCGGGCAAAGCCATCCGGCCCGTCGACATAGCTGAACCCGGTTCCAACGGGGTTGTCCACAAACAAGAGGCTGGCCGCCTGCACCTGAAACACCACAGGGTCACCAGTTACCACCCAGTGTCACCAGTTACCACCCAGTGTCACCAGTTACTGCACCTGAAACACCACAGGGTCACCAGTTACCACCCAGTGTCACCAGTTACCACCCAGTGTCACCAGTTACTGCACCTGAAACACCACAGGGTCACCAGTTACCACCCAGTGTCACCAGTTACCACCCAGTGTCACCAGTTACTGCACCTGAAACACCACAGGGTCACCAGTTTCCACCCAGTGTCACCAGTTACCACCCCAGTGTCACCAGTTACCACCCAGTGAGGCCCACCCAGTGAGGGCCAACCCCCCCAGTGAGGTCCACCCCCCCCAGTGAGGTCCACCCCCCCCAGTGAGGTCCCCCAGTGAGGTCCACCCCCCCCAGTGAGGTCCACCCCCCCCAGTGAGGTCCACCAGTGAGGTCCACCCCCCCCAGTGAGGTCCCCCAGTGAGGTCCACCCCCTCAGTGAGGTCCACCCCCCCCAGTGAGGTCCACCAGTGAGGTCCACCCCCCCCAGTGAGGTCCACCAGTGAGGTCCACCCCCCCCAGTGAGGTCCCCCAGTGAGGTCCACCCCCTCAGTGAGGTCCACCCCCCCAGTGAGGTCCCCCCCCCCAGTGAGGTCCCCCCCCCCCCCAGTGAGGTCCACCAGTGAGGTCCACCCCCCCAGTGAGGTCCCCCAGTGAGGTCCACCCCCCCCAGTGAGGTCCTCCTCCCCCCCCCCCCCAGTGAGGTCCACCCCCCCCAGTGAGGTCCCCCAGTGAGGTCCACCCCCTCAGTGAGGTCCACCCCCCCAGTGAGGTCCACCCCCCCAGTGAGGTCCCCCCCCCCCCAGTGAGGTCCACCAGTGAGGTCCACCCCCCCAGTGAGGTCCCCCAGTGAGGTCCACCCCCCCCAGTGAGGTCCTCCCCCCCCCCCCCCCAGTGAGGTCCACCCCCCCCAGTGAGGTCCTCCTCCCCCCCCAGTGAGGTCCACCAGTGAGGTCCACCCCCCCAGTGAGGTCCTCTGAGTCTTGTGTGGCCCAGGGCAGAGCTCACGAGCGGAGAAGTTTACCCAGGAGGTTTTCCGGGGCTGCTGCTCCCGATCCAACGGACCGATTTCCTCAAAGTTCCCAAAGCCGGTGGAGGAGCCGCCGGGCCCGCCCTGCGGACGAGGAGACAATGAGACGCACAGCAGGGCTTCATCACAAAGAGCACCCAGACAACCAGACCTACCTGCAACCACAGCACAAGCGGCAGGTCCTGGTAGGAGGGGGGGCCAGTCGCGTAGTACAGCCACCAGAACATGTGGGCGCCCTCCCGGACATCCACGTACCCCCACGCCTCCTTCCCTGGGGAGGGACGCCCCCCTGCTGGGAGACAGGCTCATGGTGGTCATTCAGTATCGAGTCTCAAACATCAGGTGGCTTTCAGGGTGAAGCAGGCTAGATGACACTCTGACGGCACGCCTTGTTACCACTACACTGACACACTGGCTGGTTGTAATATTATTATATATGATAGAGGGTTAGTATTACTTTCAGTTTCCACCGGTTTGAGAGCAGATCCTCAATGTAAACAACATACCTGCGCCAACCGCCGCCAGCAGGGGAAGCAGCCCCAGTACGAAGCACGTCGTCGGCTGGGCCATGGCTGAAGAGGAGACCTCCCGTGGAGCCTCTTGTAACGCTAGAGCGGTCACGTGACGATCATGTGACAGTGATCGGGGTGGTCATGTGACAAGGTTCAGCTGGTTGAATCACAGGCTTTTTGAAATTGATTTGTTAATATGATGTATTTAATATTTTATTGTTATACAATCATTTCTTTTTTTTTTTTAAAGATATAGAAAACACAATTTAGGCCGACCGCTTGTAATTGCAAAGCCTTGTTTAAACGAACGTTTAAGTTTAAAGTTGTAAACACGCGATAGCGCCTCCAGAACACCGCGGGGCGGTACTGCGCATAACCGGAACACCACAGGGCGGTACTGCGCATAACCGGAACCGCACAGGGCAGTGTGGCGCATTAGTTGAAAGGCGCTCCGCGGACCTCCAGCATGGCGTCCGGCAGCTTCGTCCGCGTGCGGCTCCACTTCGACCACGCGACCCCTGGGGAGGCGCGCCGCCGCGTCTGGCTGCTCGTGGACCTGGACCAGTGCCGCGTGGTGGCGGACCTGGAGCACGTGATCCGGGAGCGCTTCTGCCTCAGCGCGAGGAGCGTGCTGAACCTCTTCATCGACGGCTGCTACCTGCCGCCCGCCGAGAGCATCCGGGTGGTGCGAGACAACGACCCCGTCAGGTGATGCTCCCCCGTCACCGCATCCTCTCTGCTGCATCACAGGCTGTCGCTATGGTTACATGTTATTACTCTGTCCTCTCTGCTGCATCACAGGCTGTCGCGATGGTTACTATGGTTACATGTTATGACTCTATCCTCTCATCACAGGCTGTCGCTATGTTTACTATGGTTACATGTTATGAGTCTATCCTCTCATCACAGGCTGTCGCTATGGTTACTATGGTTACATGTTATGAGTCTATCCTCTCATCACAGGCTGTCGCTATGGTTACTATGGTTACATGTTATGAGTATCCTCTCATCACAGGCTGTCGCTATGGTTACTATGGTTACATGTTATGAGTCTATCCTCTCATCACAGGCTGTCGCTATGGTTACATGTTCTGAGTCTATCCTCTCATCACAGGCTGTGGTTACTATGGTTACATGTTATGACTCTATCCTCTCATCACAGGCTGTCGCTATGGTTACTATGGTTACATGTTATGAGTCTATCCTCTCATCACAGTGATGACATGTGTCCCTCTCAGTGTCCAGGTGGAGGGCCGCCTGCTGAGCGGAGAGGACCGTGGATCCAGTAAGAAGAGCTGGCGACGCCCAGAGGTGGAACCCCAAGAAACAGACGTCGTTATGGAACGTAAGAAGAGCAAGAGAAGGAGAACGACAGCAGGGGGTCAGGAGGAGAGCCAGCCTGACCCCCCTGAGGAGGAAGAGGAGAAACAGCTGAAGAAGAAGAAGAAGAAGAAGGAGAAGAAGGAGAACACAGCAGGGGGTCAGAAGGAGGAGAGCCAGCCTGACCCCCCAGAGGAGACGGCACAGAAGAAACGCCTGAAGAAGAAGAAGAAGAAGGAAGAGCCCACGTCCTCCAGGACCCCGAAGACCAGCGGGCTGCAGGTCCACAAGATCCCCAAACCAGCAGTCCTTAATGGTCCCAAACCAGCAGTCCTTAATGGTCCCAAACCAGCAGTCCTTAATGGTAAATCAAAGCAAGCTTCCTCCTCAGATTCCAGTGACAGTGGAGCGGAGGAGGCTGCTCCCAGTGTCACCTCCAAAGTGCAGAAGAAGACCCCCAGAAAGGCCCCAGCGGCCCCCCAGGGGCCTCTGAGGGCGCCGCCAGCCTTGGGGAAACGCTCCCAGCCTCGTTCCTCTTCGTCCTCGTCAGACTCTTCCTCTGAGGAGACTCGAGGCCGGACGACCTCCAAACCAGGGGCTGGTGGCGGGGCCCCCCCTCAGGGCAGGCCCCAGACCGGGCCCCAGACCGGCCCCCGGACCTCCCTGACCCCCCAGACCGGCCCCCGGACCTCCCTGACCCCTCAGACCACGTCCTGCGCCCCGCGGGCGGGGCCGGGGGCGGGGTCGTCGGACTCTGACAGCGAGGAGGAGATCCAGCTGGTCATCAGACGCCCGCTGCACCGGGTCGGCGGAGAGATTCATCTGAACAGGCAGGAGCTGGCCCCCCCCTCAGCGACGCTCCAGGTAAGACCGCCGCCTGATTGGTCCCCGCTCGGTGACGCTCCAGGTACATGGTGCTGATTGGCCCCCCGCTCGGTGACGCTCCAGGTATATGGTGCTGATTGGCCCCCCGCTCGGTGACGCTCCAGGTAAGATCGCCCTCTGATTGGCCCCCCGCTCGGTGACGCTCCAGGTATATGGTGCTGATTGGCCCCCCGCTCGGTGACGCTCCAGGTACATGGTGCTGATTGGCCCCCCGCTCGGTGACGCTCCAGGTACATGGTGCTGATTGGCCCCCCGCTCGGTGACGCTCCAGGTACATGGTGCTGATTGGCCCCCCGCTCGGTGACGCTCCAGGTACATGGTGCTGATTGGTCCTGGGGACTGATCCAGCTACACTACACATCATATCAGCCTTATCAGGCTTTGATCTAAAGATTAAAGCCGGCTTTGCTGTGTTAATGTATTCCTGTGGTGTGTGTGTAGCAGCTACACACACCTGTATGTAGGTTTGTGTAGCAGCTACACACACCACTGGCATCAGCTTTAGTTGTGCGTCTGTCTCCTCTGCAGAGCCCTGCTGACCCCCGACCCAGGAAGGACTACAGCAGCCTGCCGCTTCTCGCTGCCCCGCCCGGCGCGGGCCAGAAGATCGTCTTTAAGGTGAACTGGTTCGGACTGGTTCTTAATGGTTGGCTACGAATGACTAGAGCTGCTGAGATGAGAAATAAGATGGAATGGAAAAAAGAAACTGGTGGACTGGTTTATTGATCTGGTGCAGAGCAACACTACTGGTTACTGTCTGACCTGTCAATCAACACCACTGGTTACTGTCTGACCTGTCCATCAACACCACTGTTTACTGTCTGACCTGTCAATCAACACCACTGGTTACTGTCTGACCTGTCAATCAACACCACTGGTTACTGTCTGACCTGTCAATCAACACCACTGGTTACTGTCTGACCTGTCAATCAACACCACTGGTTACTGTCTGACCTGTCCATCAACATCACTGGTTACTGTCTGACCTGTCAATCAACACCACTGGATACTGTCTGACCTGTCAATCAACACCACTGGTTACTTTCTGACCTGTCAATCAACACATCTGTCTGTTTCCTTCACAGCTGCTGGAGCTGACGGAGAACTACACCCCAGAGGTTTCGGAGTATAAAGTGAGTCAGACAGATGACAGCCAATGAGGTCGGCTTCAGGTAGAACCGCTTCCTGATATAAGAGGGAGTTCGAATGAATAGTCTGTGAAACCCTTCAATAGTCCAGTGGTAACGCTCTATAGTCCAGTGGTAACACTCTATAGTCCAGTGGTAACGCTCTATAGTCCAGTGGTAACGCTCTATTGTCCAGTGGTAACGCTCTATTGTCCAGTGGTAACGCTCTATAGTCCAGTGGTAACGCTCTATAGTCCAGTGGTAATGCTCTATAGTAACACTCTATAGTCTAGTGGTAACACTCTATAGTCCAGTGGTAACGCTCTATAGTCCAGTGGTAACGCTCTATAGTCCAGTGGTAACACTCTATAGTAACGCTCTATAGGTTCTATAGTCCAGTGGTAACACTCTATAGTAACACTATAGTCCAGTGGTAATGCTCTATAGTAACGCTCTATAGTCCAGTGGTAACACTCTATAGTAACACTCTAACATTCTATAGTCCAGTGGTAACACTATAGTCCAGTGGTAACGCTCTATAGTCCAGTGGTAACGCTCTATAGTCCAGTGGTAACGCTCTATAGTCCAGTGGTAACACTCTATAGTCCAGTGTAGCGGTCAGTAGAGCGTTACCAGTGGACTGTTTGAGGTCTAGTGGTCTGGACGGTTTGAGGTCTAGTGGTCTGGACTGGTGGTTTCCCACCCTGCTGACCAGAGATGGCGAGTCAGGGCTGATTATCAGCAGCAGTAGAATGCAGTGAGGACACATACAGTGCACCAACATTATAGATCCTTTATCGGGTTCTCCATAGACTTCTCCCTGGACCAGAGCTCTCTGCTGTGACACCGCCATCGCTATGTTGGACCATGACTATGTTCTTCATTCCTTACTGCAGGAGGGGAAGATTCTCCATTTTGACCACGCAACCAAGCAGGTGGAGATGGAGCTGCTGAGCTCATGGCACGGTAAGTGATCCCTGAACAGGGGACCTCTGGGAGTCTACTGGGGGTCTACTGGTCTGACTGGTGGTCTACTGGGGGTCTGCTGGTCTGACTGGGGGTCTACTGGTCTGACTGGGGGTCTACTGGTCTGTCTGGGGGTCTACTGGTCTGACTGGGGGTCTACTGGTCTGTCTAGGGGTCTACTGGGGGTCTGACTGGGGGTCTACTGGTCTGACTAGGGGTCTACTGGGGGTCTACTGGTCTGTCTGGGGGTCTACTGGTCTGACTGGGGGTCTACTGGTCTGACTGGGGGTCTACTGGTCTGACTGGGGGTCTGGTCTCCACACTATATAAAGTTCCCTACGGTTGTTTTGATCTGTGTATAAAACAGTGTGGGCCTCCTCTCCAGTCTGTACAATTTGACTTCCCGTCTGTATAATGGTAGTTCCCGTCTGTATAATGGTACTTCCCGTCTGTAAAATGGTACTTCCCGTCTGTAAAATGGTACTTCCCGTCTGTAAAATGGTACTTCCCGTCTGTAAAATGGTACTTCCCGTCTGTATAATGGTACTTCCCGTCTGTATAATGGTACTTCCTTCTCCAGCCCCTGCAGAACCTGGTAAGTTTGACCTGGTTTACCAGAACGCAGACGGCTCTGAGAGCGTGGAGTACGCAGTGTCCCGCAGCGGCTCCCGGGTCAGTGCTCTGCTAGTTATAGTAGTTGTAGTAGTTATAGTTAAAGTAGTTATAGTAGTTGTAGTTGTAGTTATAGTAGTTGTAGTTATAGTAATTGTAGTTATAATAGTTATAGTTATAGTAGTTATAGTTAAAGTAGTTATAGTTATAGTAGTTATAATTAAAGTAGTTATAGTAGTTGTAGTTAAAGTAGTTGTAGTTATAGTAGTTAAAGTAGTTGTAGTTATAGTAGTTATAGTTAAAGTAGTTATAGTAGTTGTAGTTAAAGAAGTTAGTTAAAGTAGTTGTAGTTATAGTTATAATAGTTATAGTAGTTATAGTTATAGTAGTTAGTTATAGTAGTTGTAGTTAAAGAAGTTATAGTTAAAGTAGTTGTAGTTATAATAGTTATGTAGTTATAGATAAAGTAGTTATAGTAGTTGTAGTTAAAGAAGTTATAGTTAAAGTAGTTGTAGTTATAGTAGTTATGGTTAAAGTAGTTGTAGTTATGGTTAAAGTAGTTATAGTTAAAGTGTGTGTGTGTGTACTCCTCAGGTGACGGAGCGTTGGGACTCGCTGCTCGAACCACGGCTCCTCCTCTAGATCAGCTGCTCCTCCTCTAGATCAGCTGCTCCTCCTCTAGATCAGCTGCTTTGGTTTTGCTCTCCAGTTTCTGTAATGTTGTTGTTTCCACGTTGACCATGTGACCAGATAGTAAAATGTGCCTTAGTCCAAACTACTAAGGTTATGGCTGGTTTAAGGATTAAAATACCATTGTAAATAATTCAACATTTTTAACGTTTTAATAAATAAATTCTGCATTATTTGTATAGTATTCTTTCTCTATTAAAGCCTAGGATGGTTTGGCCTTGGTTTCTTTTAGACCCATGGATGTTAATAATGTTATTAAATAAGAGTTTTTTTTTATACAAATAAATCTAAGTCTGGAATAAAAAGTGTGTGCGATGCATGGGATTTTATTGTCTTATCTTATATGGGATCTTATTGATCCTCGGTAAGTGGTATATCATATGGAGGTCTACCCTTTAATTCACTGAAAATGGTTCGCCCCGTTCGACCGGAGGAGGCGGTGACGTCACAGCATCACTTCACGGAAACGATGGGATCTGCGTGACGTTACAGCTCTGCATCCAAACATCCTGCATCTCAAAAACACCACGATGGACGGATACGCGCTCCCCGACCGGAACCAATTCCTGCAGTTTTTGAAAAAACTAAAAGAAGTGTTTGACGCGTGCGACGAGCACGCGGACGGCTTCATCCGCGTGCAGCGCTTCGTGGACCTCGGACTGCGCTTCGGACAGGGAGATGAGGTAAGGGTCTCTTAAAGGGATGAGGTAAGGCTCTCTTAAAGGGATGAGGTAAGGGTCTCTTAAAGGGATGAGGTAAGGGTCTCTTAAAGGGATAAGGTAAGGCTCTCAAAGGGTTGAGGTAAGGGTCTCAAAGGGATGAGGTAAGGGTCTCTAAAAGGGATGAGGTAAAGCTCTCTTAAAGGGATGAGGTAAGGCTCTCTTAAAGGGATGAGGTAAGGGTCTCTTAAAGGGATAAGGCAAGGCTCTCAAAGGGTTGAGGTAAGGGTCTCAAAGGGATGAGGTAAGGGTCTCTAAAAGGGATGAGGTAAGGCTCTCTTAAAGGGATGAGGTAAGGCTCTCTTAAAGGGATGAGGTAAGGGTCTCTTAAAGGGATAAGGCAAGGCTCTCAAAGGGTTGAGGTAAGGGTCTCAAAGGGATGAGGTAAGTGTCTCTAAAAGGGATGAGGTAAGGCTCTCTTAAAGGGATGAGGTAAGGCTCTCTTAAAGGGATGAGGTACATCCCACAGATGAGACGTCACGTTTATTTTAGAAGTACAGTCTGGGAGCCTCAGTAGGAGAGCAGCGTGTCAGACTCATATAGACTATATCAGACTCATATAGTCCATATCAGACTTATAGACTATATCAGACTCATAGACTATATCAGTCCATATCAGACTCATATAGTCTATATCAGACTCATATGTCCATATCAGACTCATATAGTCTATATCAGACTCATATAGTCCATATCAGACTCATATAGAGTATATTAGACTCATATAGACTATATCAGACTCATATAGACTATATCAGTCATGCCTTATGGCCTCAACAGCTGAAGACGTCCTCAGGCTCTGGAGGTGAATCTGCTGGCCCAGATGCACCTGGTCTGGGCAGGGTGTGGAGTCTCTGATGTGAGGAGAGCTTCTGCTCGCTGTGGTCTTGATCCTCCAGATCCTCCGCCACGTTCCTCCAGCTGGAGTCGGTTCACACCAGGAGCCGGTCCCCAGGACCTGACCGAGGGCCCCACGCTGGGGGCCTGACCGAGGGCCTGGGGGCCTGACGAGGGCCCCACGCTGGGGGCCTGACCGAGGGCCCCACGCTGGAGGCCGGTTCCCGGTGTGGGGCCTTGACCTGATGAAGGGGAGGATAAATTGAGGGTATTTTGTTGTGTTAGAGAAACCGATCATGAGAACAAACCCACGTGAACATGGGGAGAACATGGACATGTGAGGGCCCCCTCACATGAATGGAATGGAACCCAGGACCTCCTGGAGCTCCTGAACCTCCTGGACCTCCTGGAGCTCCTGAACCTCCTGGACCTCCTGGACCCAGGACCTCCTGGACCTCCTGAACCAAGGACCTCCTGGAGCTCCTGAACCTCCTGGACCTCCTGGACCCAGGACCTCCTGGACCTCCTGAACCAAGGACCTCCTGGATCTCCTGAACCTCCAGGACCTCCTGGACCTCCGGAACCCAGGACCTCCTGAACCCAGGACCTCCTGGACCTCCTGAACCTCCTGGACCTCCTGGATCTTCTGGACCTCCTGGACCTCCTGGACCTCCTGAACCTCCTGGACCCCTTGGACCTCCTGGACATCCTGAACCCAGGACCTCCTGGAACTCCTGGACCTCCTGGACCTCCTGAACCCAGGACCTCCTGGACCTCCTGAACCCAGGACCTCCTGGAACTCCTGGACCTCCTGGACCTCCTGAACCCAGGACCTCCTGGACCTCCTGGACCTCCTGAACCCAGGACCTCCTGGACCTCCTGGACCTCCTGGACCCAGGACCTCCTGGACCTCCTGGACCTCCTGGACCCCCTGGACCTCCTGAACCCAGGACCTCCTGGACCTCCTGGACCCAGGACATCCAGGCTGTAGGGTTAGAGTTAGGTTAACCTAGTGGTTAGCAGTGATAATCACTAGAGTTGGGGTTAGGTTAACCTAGTGGTTAGCAGTGATAATCACTAGGGTTAGGTTAACCTAGTGATTAGCAGTGATAATCACTAGAGTTGGGGTTAGGTTAACCCAGTGGTTAGCAGTGATAATCACTAGGGTTAGAGTTAAGTTAACCTAGTGGTTAGCAGTGATAATCACTAGGGTTAGGTTAACCTAGTGGTTAGCAGTGATAACCACTAGGGTTAGGTTAACCCGACGCAGAACCAAAACAGGTTCATGACTGCGTCCAAGCAACTGCAGGGTCGCAAACCTCACAGGGTAGAACCCATGCTAACCCATGCTCCCCCCTCACTAACCCATGCTCCCCCCACACAGGGGCCTATAGCACGCGAGTAGTACCATCCTATAGTTCAGAGACAATATAATATGTATACTATATCTTCTTCATCTGATTTCAAATGTCTTGTTTTATATTTGATGTTGATTAATTAAAAATCGGAAACAAACACTGGGTTTGAAAAGTCAGATTGCTTCTTTGACATGCTGCTTCTCATAAATCCAGTAATACCAACTCAAGTTGTGTAGTGGTCACACACCTGAAGACCAAAGGATTCTTCGGCTCACCTTTCATATCAGTGATTCTTTGAATCACTGTTTACAGCAGACAGCTCAGCATGCTGGGTACAACTTGTTGTCCCCCACATGGGTTTCTTATGCACATAAATGCAACCGACTGAACAGAGTCTATTTGTGTCTGTGGCAGAGAGAGCTGTGTTCTGCTGGAGACGTTGGGGGGGGGGGGGGGGGGGCAGCGCTCCATGCATTGCATTATTAATGCCCTTATATAACCAAGCCTTTCTGTTTGTAGGAACTGTTATATAATAGTTAATATATAATAGTTATAATATATAATATATAACATATAATGGTTTCTGAGATGTTGGCTGGCTGGTGTTGGGGTGGAGGTGTTGACTGGCTGGCTGGCGTTGGGGTGGAGGTGTTGACTGGCTGGTGTTGGGTGGAGGTGTTGACTGGCTGGCTGGCGTTGGGGTGGAGGTGTTGACTGGCTGGCTGGCGTTGGGGTGGAGGTGTTGACTGGCTGGCGTTGGGGTGGAGGTGTTGACTGGGTGGCGTTGGGGTGGAGGTGTTGACCGGCTGGCTGGCATTGGGGTGGAGGTGTTGACTGGCTGATGTTGGGGTGGAGGTGTTGACTGGCTGGCATTAGGGTGGAGGTGTTGACTGGTTGACGTTGGGGTGGAGGTGTTGACTGGCTGGCTGGCGTTGGGGTGGAGGTGTTGACTGGCTGGCGTTAGGGTGGAGGTGTTGACTGGCTGGCTGGCGTTGGGGTGGAGGTGTTGACTGGCTGGTGTTGGGTGGAGGTGTTGACTGGCTGGCTGGCGTTGGGGTGGAGGTGTTGACTGGCTGGCTGGCGTTGGGGTGGAGGTGTTGACTGGTTGATGTTGGGGTGGAGGTGTTGACTGGCTGGCTGGTGATGGGGTGGAGGTGTTGACTGGCTGGCGTTGGGTGGAGGTGTTGACTGGCTGGCTGGCGTTGGGGTGGAGGTGTTGACTGGCTGGTGTTGGGTGGAGGTGTTGACTGGCTGGCATTGGGTGGAGGTGTTGACTGGCTGGCGTTGGGGTGGAGGTGTTGACTGGCTGGCGTTGGGGTGGAGGTGTTGACTGGCTGGCTAGTGTTGGGGTGGAGGTGTTGACTGGCTGGTGTTGGGTGGAGGTGTTGACTGGCTGGAGTTGGGTGGAGGTGTTGACTGGCTGGTGTTGGGGTGGAGGTGTTGACTGGCTGGCGTTAGGGTGGAGGTGTTGACTGGCTGGCTGGTGTTGGGGTGGAGGTGTTGACTGGCTGGCTGGAGTTGGGTGGAGGTGTTGACTGGCTGGCGTTAGGGTGGAGGTGTTGAATGGATGGCGTTGGGGTGGAGGTGTTGACTGGCTGGCGTTGGGTGGAGGTGTTGACTGGCTGGTGTTGGGTGGAGGTGTTGACTGGCTGGTGTTGGGTGGAGGTGTTTACTGGCTGGCATTGGGTGGAGGTGTTGACTGGCTGGCTGGTGTTGGGTGGAGGTGTTTACTGGCTGGCGTTAGGGTGGAGGTGTTGACTGGCTGGAGTTGGGGTGGAGGTGTTGACTGGCTGGCTGGTGTTGGGTGGAGGTGTTGACTGGCTGGCTGGTGTTGGGTGGAGGTGTTGACTGGCTGGAGTTGGGTGGAGGTGTTGACTGGGTGATGGATCATGTCTATCAGACGCTCTCATTGGAGGAGCAGGTCAGCCCGTCTCCTCCCCTGCAGTTCACTGGGAGGTTGATAGGTGCCGTTCAGAGGTCAGTAGTAAAGGGTTAGGGTTAGTAAAGGGTTAGCCAACATTGAAGACGTTCTGTTCCTCATCGCAGGTCAAGACGCTGACCACGTTTCTGGACCCCGACGCTCATGGGAAGATCAACTTCAAGGACTTCTGTCATGGAGTCTTTGCCATCAAAGGTAAAATAAAATGAAAAAATAACAAATGAAACATATGTGTGTTTCTAAAATATACTTCAGAATGATCTTTTTCAAATGAGGACAAGATTTTTAATAAAGACATACTTGATAATTCTGCTGTGGAAAGAATAAAGTGTTCATGTCCATTCATTATTCAATAAGGCAGTTATTGATGCTTGATAACACCAAGTGAATATATTGATAACTTAACTAGATTTATTATTATCATATTATAATAATATTTTATAATCTATATTTGAAACGCCTGTGTTCCGCAGGGAGTACAATTGAAAGTTTGAATCAGTTTGAATTCTAAAACTCGGCAGCAGGTCTTAGAGCATAAGTTGTTTAAAATCCTTTAGAGCTTTGAAATCACTTCTCTCAGGCGAACATTTAAAAGGATCAAGTCCTGGTCTTCATAAGGAGAGGGACCACGCTGTCACACACAGAACCTTCTTTACTTGCTGTTTGTGTCCCTGCTCCCGGCAGGTTGTGAGGACATGTTCGAGGCGGCTGTGGGCCCTTACTTTGTTCCTGAGGTCCAGCCTTCCTTCACAGACAACGGCTACATCTACCAGGTGAGCTCCACGCTTTACACATACCTTATTATAATTAATATCTGTCACTTGAAACCCTATGCATTGTTGGTCTATTTCTGAAGGATGTATGGGTAAAGGAAATAGACACATAATTAATAAAATCATAATAAGATAAAACACTAATAATACCCCTCATTCAAACATTGAAATATTATATTTTGAAAACAAGATCATCTGAATTTATTTGCTTTAGAATTCACCTCTTTGAAATAAAAAAATAGAATTTCAAGTTGTACCTTTTCAAAAACACAATTTCAAATTAACAAAAAATATAGATAAAAAAATTTAATTGCAGATATTCAACATTCATTACTCATATACATAATCATAGTAGATTCGATTGCATTCAGTTTTGATTTCTCATGTCTGTCCTTGGAACAGACACAGTTTTCTGGTTCGTATTTTGACAATTGAATATGAGTAATGAATATCGTATTTTGAATATCTGCAACTTGAATTTTTGTCTCTGAATTAGTGAACATTAAATTTTTGCTTTTTTTTCATGGCTTCTATGGTTACAGTAAGTGTGTGTTCACACTATTCTAAACTCTGTGGTTCTTAGAGTTCCTGGTTCTCTGGTGTCAGACTGGAGAGAGAGAGAGAGAGAGAGAGAGAGAGAGAGAGAGAGAGAGAGCGGATGTCACTGTAAGGGGGCTAGCTCATCTGAGCAGTTGCCTAGCAACCACCAGAAAGAGGGCGGTGGTAGACAGAAGGAGGCGGTCTGTCAGGGAGCCATGGCTTTGTGCTCGGCAACTGTTGCCAATGCTACAGTACGGATGGCCGCATGCGCACATAGCGATGCCTGTCTCTCTATCGGAGAGACAGACCAGACCGGTGGTCTCTCTCTCTGATCTCTCTCTGGTCTCTCTCTCTCTCTGGTCTCTCTCTCTGGACTCTCTCTGGGTGTTCTCTCTCTCTCTCTGGTCTCTCTCTCTGGTCTCTCTCTGTGGTATCTCTCTCTGGTATCTCTCTTGTGGTCTCTCTCAGTGGTCTCTCTCTCTGGTCTCTCTCTTGGTCTGTCTTGCTCTAGTCTCTCTCTGGTCTCTCTCTCTCTGGTATCTCTCTCTGTGGTCTCTCTGTGGTATCTCTCTCTGGTCTCTCTCTCTCTCAGTGGTCTCTCTCTCTGGTCTCTCTCTCTCTCTTGGTCTGTCTTGCTCTAGTCTCTCTCTCTGGTCTCTCTCTCTCTCTTGGTCTGTCTTGCTCTAGTCTCTCTCTCTCTCTCTCTCTCTCTCTCTCAGTGGTCTCTCTCTCTGGTATCTCTCTCTCTCTGGTCTCTCTCTCTGGTCTCTCTCTCTCTTGGTCTGTCTTGCTCTAGTCTCTCTCTCTGGTCTCTCTCTCTCTCTTGGTCTGTCTTGCTCTAGTCTCTCTCTCTGGTCTCTCTCTAGTCTCTCTCTCTCTCTGGTGTCTCTCTCTTGTCTCTCTCTGGTCTCTCTATCAGAGAGACAGACCAGGCCGGTGTTCAGATAGAATTCTCACATCTATTAAGAATATTTTTCTAACCCTCGTTTTTTCTTTCCGAATCATTTTCATATTTTGACACAGAAGATCTTCAAAGAGATCATTAAAATGATTAATGATGATTAATAATAAGGATTATTATAATCATTATTATTCAATGCCTTTCAACTCAAGTTTATTATAAGACACATTTGAGTCTAACCCTCCTCCCAGTCTAACCCTCCTCCCAGTCTAACCCTCCTCCCAGTCTAACCCTCCTCCCAGTCTAACCCTCCTCCCAGTATAACCTCCTCCCAGTAAGAGAGGTTTCCCAAGGTTGTGTGTGTACTTTTAGAATGGCGAGGGGCGGCGGGCCCCAGTGGTCACGGTCTGCACGCGGCCCCACCCAGACTGGGGCCCCTACCCGGACCCAGGGGACGGGGACATGATGGACAGCAGCGCTGAACACACAGACGGCCCCGACGCTCACTCTGACACGGGACTGGAGATCAGGTGAGCGGCCCTCAGGGGCCCTCAGGGGCCCTCAGGGGCCGACACAAGGGGCCGCTCTACGCGCGTTACACACATCCTAATCAACAGAATGTTACAAAGACTTTGTTCAGTTAGTGGCTGTCAATCGCATTTCAGAGTCATTTCAGATCCTATTGTTATTATGTACATTTCTCTTCAATTTACTGAGTGCAGTAAATCCTGTGTGTGTGTGTGTGTGTGTGTGTGTGTGTGTGTGTGTGTGTGTGTGTGTGTGTACACATGAAGCTCCTCTCCAGTGGCAGCCATCTTGGGCGAGGAGCAGTTCGAGGACTACGGGTTAGGGTTAGGGTTAGAGGGGTTAGGGTTAGAGGGGTTAGGGTTAGAGGGGGTTCACCTCACTGCCAGCAGCCCCGGGGCCCAGGAGACACACGACACCGGCTTCTCTGACCGGGGGATCTCCAGGTACACTCACTCACTCACA
>NC_140271.1:6441178-6448678 GCF_964030765.1 Micromesistius poutassou | reverse complement strand
CACACACACACACACACACACACACACACACACACCTGGTCCACAGGTACACACACACACACACACACACACACACACACCTGGTCCACAGGTACACACACACACACACACACACACACACCTGGTCCACAGGTACACACACACACACACGTATATATTATAAGCCCCGACAGGGCGAACCGGACACCGACGTGAAGCGGAGGTGTCTTGCTTCGCCCTGAAGGGGCTTATTTTAGATAACGACCGGCGACACATATACATACATGCTCTCAAATGAATATGTGTGCAGATACAGTCTTTGAGCTTAAACGTGCGTACGTTTGTGTGTGTGCGTTGGGTGTGTGCGTTGTGTGTGTGTGTGTGCGTTGTGTGTGTGCGTTGTGTGTGTGTGTGTGTGTGTGTGTGTGCGTTGGGTGTGTGCATTGTGTGTGTTGTGTGTGTGCGTTGTGTGTGTTGTGTGTGTACATTGGGTGTGTGCGTTGTGTGTGTGCGCATTGTGTGAGTTGTGTGCGTTGTGTGTGTGCATTGTGTGTGTGTGTGCGTTGTGCGTCGTGGACCCCCTCAGGGTCCATGAGCTGGAGGAGCAGGTGAAGGACACAGAGCTGCGGGCGGAGCAGAGCCTGGAGGAGGAGCTCAGGAGACACAAGGAGGCGTTTAGCCGGACTCAGAGGGAGCAGAGCGCTGACATCGAGCTGCTCAGTAACAAGTACACACACACACACACACACACACACACACACACACACACACACACACACACACACACACACACACACACACACACACACACACACACACTGTGGTAACCCGGTCCACAAGAGTCAAAAGGTCTCACGGCAAGTACCACGCAGAGGTTTCAAATAAAGCCGTATTCTGCGTTTATTCACAGGTATGGTAGATAACAGGTAAAACATCAACTATACTATGGCCTCCGAGAGACTCGAGTGGTAGGATGTATCGTCGGCCTTCTGCTGTGTCGTCGTGCCTGCTTCTCCCCGGGTTGAGTTCCTGGTCTCCTTTTAAGATGTCCGCCCGGTCTTTTCCACCCTCCGGCCAGGTGTTCCCCATCAGGCTGATTGCGTTGAGTGAAGATGTGCTCACTGCCGCCGGCTAGTGGATGGCGGTGGTACACACCGTTCACCACTAGCCCACGGTTCCCCCTGGTGGGGAGCGGGTTGCCACAATGCACGCACGCACGCACGCACACGCACACACATACACATGCACACACATGCACGCGCGCACACACACACACACACACACACACACACACACATTGCATCTTCAGCATTTGCTGACAGTAGGCTCTGTCTGTCTGTCTGTCTGTCTGTCTGTCTGTCTGTCTGTCTGTCTGCTGGCAGGGTGCAGCAGCTGGAGGAGAACAACGAGGAGATGAAGATGAACGTGTGCAGACTCAAGTCCCAGACCGAGAAACTGGACCAGGTGGGCGGGACAGGAAGTGAGGCGGCACTGAAGCCGCATGCTATAACCCTATTGGCTCCCAGGGTGGGGGAGGACCTCTGGTGACCTGGGGGTCTTGGTGCTAACAGACCTCTGGTGACCTGGGGCTCTTGGTGCTGACAGAGGGGCTCTGGTGACCTGGGGGGTCTTGGTGCTAACAGAGGGGCTCTGGTGACCTGGGGGGTCTTGGTGCTAACAGAGGGGCTCTGGTGACCTGGGGGGTCTTGGTGCTAACAGAGGGGCTCTGGTGACCTGGGGGGTCTTGGTGCTAACAGAGGGGCTCTGGTGACCTGGGGGGTCTTGGTGCTAACAGAGGGGCTCTGGTGACCTGGGGGGTCTTGGTGCTAACAGACCTCTGGTGACCTGGGAGGTCTTGGTGCTGACAGCAGCTCTGTGTTCCAGGAGAAGCAGAAGATGACGGACCAGCTGGAGGACAGCCGCCTGCGGCTGCAGGACGAGATGGAGCTGTACAGGGAGGTGCTGGACCAGCTGTGGCTCCACCGCCACCAGTTCCACAAGGAGAAGGAGGCCATGCAGGAGGTCAGCTCCGCCCCCTCCGCCGTCTCCTCCAATCAGCACGCATCCCATTCTCCTGTCCGCACACAAACAGACGCAGACATTCCCGACAGCGAGCTCTGGCAACGCTTGGGTGGTGTCTCTCCATCTCTGTGGGTGGTGTCTCTCCATGTGACGGTGTCTCCTGGTGACGGTGTCTCCTGGTGACGGTGTCTCCTGGTGACGGTGTCTCCATGTGACATGTCTCCTGGTGACGGTGTCTCCATCTGACGTGTCTCCTGGTGACGGTGTCTCCAGGTGACGGTGTCTCCATGTGACGTGTCTCCATGTGTCTCCATGTGTCCCCAGGTGACGGAGGACCTGCGCCGGCAGCTGGAGCGACTGCAGCTCTTCAGGCTGGAGGTGGAGCGGCCGGGGGAGGGGTGGGGGCGGGCCCACGCCCGGGCCCGCGAGGTGCAGCTGGAGGTCCAGAGGCTGCAGCAGGTCAGCCTCCATGAGGAACATCTCAGGTCCTCTAGCGGGACCCTCATAGCCCCCGGCCCCAGGCTGCACATAGAGAGGGGGGGTCTGGTCTGTAGCGGAGGTCTGGTCTGCTAGGGGGGTCTGGGGGGTCTGGTCTGTAGCGGAGGTCTGGTCTGCTAGGGAGGTCTGGGGGGTCTGGTCTGTAGCGGGGGTCTGGTCTGCTAGGGGGGTCTGGTCTGTAGCGGGGGTCTAGGGGGTCTGGGGGGTCTGGTCTGTAGCGGAGGTCTAGGGGGTCTGTGGGGTCTAGGGGGTCTGGGGGGTCTGGGGGGTCTGGTCTGCAGCAGTCGGTTGAAGTAACCATGACACCCGCTGAATATTATTATATATATGAATATATATATATTGTTGCGTTGTTGACGAGGCTAAACTCAAATGCGTTTCAGTCTGGGAGCTCTGAGCTCATTTCAAACCTCCTAAGGGTTATCAACAGAACGGATCCATCAGCAATGTTGGGAAAGTTCACTTTCTACATGAACTAGTTCAAAGTTCAGTTCACAAATTTTAAAATGAACTAGTTCAGTTCATAGTTCATAATACAAATTTTTTAACTAAGTTCACAGTTCCAAAAATTAACTAGTTCATAGATCTTTTTTTCAATATGTTGCTGCGAGCTATTATTTCAGAACCAACGCTCTCTCAGTTTAACTTCGTTCAATAGAGTGCCAGAATTCTATAGAGCCTTCCACGCGAAAACCTGGCTAAAACACACCGTAAACAGGCCTTAAAGGACAATCCGGTATTTTGAACATTGAGCCCCTTTCTGATTTGTCTAGGATGAAATAGAGTGGTTGACACCGAATGTTGACGATTGGTTTTGTCTCGGGTATTTTACTAATTTTGAATCGTCCATGCCTGCTTCAGAATGGCTGGCTACGTGTATACACAAACCTGTCCTTAAAACAACCCTAAACGTTTGTTTTCAGAAATGTGCAACTCACTGAGTGGTAAGTGGTGTTCGTTGATGTTCCAAATCAAGTATCGTAGCGAACTACAGTTTCTGTTGTGTTTTATTTGGCATTTTGTAAATCCCATTGAAACAGGAACCGGAACCAGAAATGGGGCTGTTTACATTTGGTAATAGTCTTTTCGCTCGGTTCTCCGTATCAACAGTAGGGCTAGACCGAGCGAAAAGACTACAACCAGTGCCCCTTTCCATTTCCGGGTCAATGAGTCTTCAAACAGAAATGAATGGATTTACAAAATTCCAAATAAAACACGACAGAAACTGTATTTCGCTACGATACTTGACAATAGTCAACATGTCGGTGTCAACCACTCTATTTCATCCCAGACAAACCAGAAAGGGGCTCAATGTTCAAAATACCGGATTGTCCTTTAAGGCCTGTTTACGGTGTGTTTTAGCCAGGTTTTCTCCTGGAAGGCTCTATAGAAATCGGGCACCCTATTGAACGAAGTTAAACTGAGAGAGTGTGCCGTTCACAGACACCAGAACAAACTTGTTCACAGTAACGTTCATCAGGCAGTAATACAGTACGTTCAGTTCACATTCGCCCAAAAAGAGTTCATTAACTATTGTTCAATGAACGCGTTCAGGCACAACACTGTACATCAGGGCCATACCGGATCATCCAATCAGAGCAGGATGTGACACATCAGCGGCAGCCATCTTGGTTTCTGGAGATGCCTCAGCGGTGCTCCGATTGGGCGAGCCTCTGTACACCATCATATTGACCCCGCCCATATGAGATACACGGCTGTTATTGGCTGTTCACTCACCCTGTGTTCCTACGGGTTCCTGACGTCCAACCAGGAGAAGAGAAGGTTTAAATACGGAGATGTATCTGTGTCCCTCAGGAGAACCACAAGCTGAGGGACCAGAACGACGACCTCAACGCCCAGATCCTCAGCCTCAGCCTCTACGAGGCCAAGAACCTGCTGGCCTCCCACACCAAGGCCCAGTGCCTGGCCGCGGAGATCCAGACCGCCACCCGCGATGAGGTGGGTGGTCCACAGATAGAGGCCGTGTCCTGGGAGCCAATGTGTTTTTCGTTGGCGGAATCCGGGAAAAGTCCCGCCTCAAGCGCTAGGGTTGGACACGCAGCCTGTCAGTCAAACTCGCACACCAGCCAGAGCTCATCACGCCTCCTTTCATATCTCGTCTACAGCCGCTTGCCGCTTCGCGTTTACTGAGATGAAAATGTATGTCAACTTCACCTTCACACTATGACTCTTGCTACGCAAGCCTGAACACATTTCTCAAAGGGAGACAAATTAAAGCCGATTCTAATTCATTCTAAACAGCTGTAATGTTAGAGATTGTGAGATACCCAAAATTGAAGTTGGGGCTACAATCAAGACGAGATTGTGGGGCTATCATTTGCCTTTGTAATCTTGGATATTTCTATATAAGAGAAATGTTGATTCATTTGTTTGCTCTTTTATTTGATCATTAATAGGCCTACATAGTAAATAGTTCATCGTTCTTCTTAATTACGCAATTAGGCCTACTTTAATTCCATTATGTAGAAATGATTTATATATTGAATAATTATTCTAAAGTGCTTGGCTTAGACCTAGGCTATTTGAATTGTGGTAATAGAAATGCGTTTGACTAACGTTAGTTTAATATACATTAAGTTACCTTCCCTGCAATCGTGCCGACAGATGCAGTCACGTGACAGATTTTGGCCTTTTTGGTCCACAGATAGTCCTTGGACTAGGTGGGTGGTCCACAAATAGTCCTGGGACTAGGTGAGTGGTCTACAGATAGTCCTGGGACGAGGTGGGTGGTCTACAGATAGTCCTGGGACTAGGTGGGTGGTCCACAGATAGAGACCACATCCCGGGTGGAACTACAGACGTAGACTTTAGGATCTTGGTCTGGAGGGTTGAGGTGATCTTTGTCTGGAGGGTTGAGGTCACCAAAGAAGAAGAAGAAGGCTTTTTGGGCCTCATTAACCACAGCTGCAGATTCAAGCAGGCCGTTCTGAATATTATTATAGTCTTCGACTATAAACTGGATGCAAAGTCAGCATTTTAAAAAGGGAAGAACACAGACCACTATTTCATCATGTCTGTATGAGATGGACTCTGTCATGTGTTAGTATTGTCATGTGTATCTTTCAGTGGTTTTGGGATAACATTAATAGATCCTATCTCCTCTCTCTATCTCCCTCTCTGGTCAGCTGGTGGACGCTGTGAAGGAGCAAGAAGAGAACAACTACCGCTTAAGGCAGTACATGGATAAGATCATTCTGGCTATTCTAGACCATAACCCCTCCATCTTGGAGATCAAGAATGAATAAAAAGATCCATATGTTCACACACTATGATTGTGAGTTCCTACCATGCCAACCCATAGCTCACCTTCTGTTTACTGGCCAAACTGGGCTCACTTTCCCAAGTGCAAAGACATTCCAAAATGTCTCCAACCTTTTGTCACATAATGAAATGAAGCTTTGTGATGAATTCCTCTGGTTAGGGTTAGGGTTAGGTTAGACGAGTCCTCCTAGGCCTGTGAGAGCCTTCCTTCCAAGACTTCCCAACACTTTAACTTGTCTACACTTTAACACTTTAAGGTCTAACTTTAGACCTTTCCAGAAGCCTTCCTGTGTGGTAACACGTTGTTTAGCTTATTCACCAGAAGATTCACATTCTCCAGCTTGATGAATTTGAGCAACATGAGAATAGAAGGACAACTCGGTAGACTTTAACAGATAACAAGGTATTGTAAACACTATCTTCAGGATGTTATTAAAGCACAAGGCGAACAATTAGTTTGAAATAGAACCTTAAGTAATGGACTTAAGTAATGAGTGGTCCTCTTTCAATGTGTATCATTAGTCTACTTCCAAAGATATGTTTGGTTGGACTATGGAGACAATAGTGCAACACATTTACTTAAAGATTCTTAATGGGCTTGTCACTTTTTGTTAGTTTATATTTGTTCTCAAATAGTATTGTACATTGCACATATTGTAATTATTACACATTTCCTCACAGTCTATAGCACCATATGATCAATTTAATGTTGAATGCTGAACGTTACAAAAGGGAAATCTGTTGTATATTTTGTGGTTAAAATATTTGGTTAATAGAAAAACAAGTTTGTTTATTAGGTTGTATGGTTATTATATCTTGTGTTGCCCTTTCTCTCACCATATTTGTGCCTCATAAATATCACAATATCCAATGTTGATTCACTAGTCACACTTTCATGATGTCCATTGATGCATATATTTTAATAAGCAATAGCTACCTAGTTTGGCTTTTTCTACATGCTGTAACAATCACCCTTCTACAGTGTAATTAAGTGTACAGAATCAAGTTATTGTTTGTATTCTCATGCTACACTTATCAAAGAAAGAGAATATTATCTTTTTACAATACGAATGGTAATGACGATAAGAATAGATTATAATGTGTGTTACTTGTGCAGCACATTAGAAACACATTCACATGAGACATTCCTTTAGAAGGTTTAGATGGCATAAAGGCATGAACACCGTATAGCCAGGGCTTTAACCTGTTAGATAGGGTTAGGGTTAGGGTTAGGTAACCCTAACCCTAACTGTGGGCTTTAGCCTGTTAGATAGGGTTAGGGTTAGCTAACCCTAACCCTAACCCAGGGCTTCAGCCTGGGTTAGCGTTACTAGGCTGTTAGATACAGCCTAGTAACGCTGAGAAGACCACCAATGTGTTTGTTCTTTCACGATTGTAACTTGAATTGCTACATTTAGTGGCCATGTTGTATAAACTAGATAAGTGAATTAAAAATAACTATTGGCTTTAGAATGTCTGCAGTCTGCTCACTTTGATCGTTGTGCGTTCATCAGAAGATGTGATGGTGCTTCTGAGGACCTCAGTGAGTGGTCACTCTGTAGCATGGGGGCACGCACGCCCACATGGGTGCATGCACACACACCCAACATGGGAGCACTAAAGAGTGACCAGAGTTTTAGAAAGTGCATCGTGTCATAGAGTCGTTATCACTATAAGGTGCACCACTTGGTTCGGTACGTTTGCGTTGGTGTGAATGCA